>NC_030812.1:101785309-102435309 GCF_001704415.2 Capra hircus
CCAAAAAGAAGAAGAGAAGAAGGAGGAAATGAGCAAACAAGCCATAATTTGGAGAGTTCCAAGTTGAAAAAGCCTCAATATGGATAAATATGCAAATAAACACTCATTGAGTAGCTTGTTAGCATACTACATCACCCTCTGATAACTGCTATCCTTTCTCATTCCTCCCACTTCAGACAAACAAACACCATTTTAAAAGATACAGATGGATGGAAAAGAAAATCAGAAACGATAGCTACTGCTGAAGAAGTAGGGTGTAGGTGGGGCATATGGCATGCAAGGTGGGATCAAAGGAAGTTTTGAAACTAAAGGAGGAAAACCAAAATAAGAGTTCATCATTTGGTCATCAGAGGAACACATTTGAACTGAATGAAGATAACCCAATGAAACAACTTTATTTAATTCATCAAGGACAATTCCCTGATTTCTGGGTGTGTTCTGATTATTTACTTCTGAAGGTCTTCCTGGTAAAGGACTGCTTAGTGATGCCCAACATCCAACCAAACAATTATTAGAATTTCCAAAAGAGAGAAATGTAACCCATAACACATTTTTTAAAAACAATCAGACAGAAAAAGGGACACCAGTGCATAGAACAGTATTTTGGACTCTGTGGGAGAGGGAGAGGGTGGGATGATTTGGGAGAATGGCATTGAAACATGTATAATATCATATAAGAAACAAATTGCCAGTTCAGGTTTGATGCATGATACTGGATCCTCGGGGCTGATGCACTGGGATGACCCAGAGGAATGGTATGGGGAGGGAGGAGGGTTCAGGATGGGGAACACGTGTATACCCGTGTGCGGATTCATGTTGATGTATGGCAAAACCAATACAATATTGTACAGTAATTAACCTCCAATTAAAATAAATAAATTTATATTTAAAAATCGTTTAAAGCAGCTTCAGAAATTACGTAAGTGATTGAATTGGCTGAAGAGCTCCTTAAAACCCTAATACCAATATGCTTAATGAAGCATAAAAATAAACAGGGAAAAAAACTAGGAACAATAAACAAATGAGACTTCTGAAACTGAAAAATATAGTACTGGAATGAACAATTATTTGGATAATTACACAAGAGACTAGACATTCCAGAATAAAAGAACTGGAAAGTAAAACACACCAGCAGAGACGATCTAAACTGAACGAAAGAGAGTAAAAAGGCAGAAAAATATGAATGGAAACACAGTAGCATGTAGGATAATATAAAAATATATAAAATATGTGTATTTGGAGATTAAGATTAAGGGATGTGCAGAAAAATATTAGGAAAAGATAAATGACATTTTCCCAAAGTTATTGAAAACTGTAAACCCACTGATCCAAAAAGCTAAACAAACCCCAAACAAGATAATGAAACCATTCTCAGAAAACTTGACAATGTAATTACTGAAATTCATTGGTAAACAAACAAACAAAAATATGTTAAGCCAGGGAAGTTTGACACATTATATACAGGGAACAAAAGGATAAGTATTACTTACTGACTTTTTGTTGGAGGCAATGAAAGTCAGATGACAATGTAAGAACATATTTAAAGTATTGGGATTGGGCATTTGTTACCCTAAAATTGAATCTGCTATGAAAATACTTTTCAAAACTGAATGAAAATTAAAATGATATAGCCGTGGCAGATTCATGTTGATGTATAGCAAAACCAATACCATATTGCAAAGTAATTAACCTCCAATTAAAATAAATACATTTATATTTAAAAAATAAAATAAAATGATTTCAGGTAAATGAGAGATGATAGAATTGGAGGCCACCAGACACACACTACGCAAAACTGCCTCAGGAAGTTCTTCAAGCTAAAGGGAGATGACAGCAGATGAAAACAGGGATCCTCTCAAAGCTATAGAGACTGTGCTAAATGTTGATTCTCTATTAGAAGATTTAAGGCAAAAATATTAGCAGCAAACTATAAGATTCATAATAAATTTATAAACAGAATGTATGACAATGATGGCACCAATGACAAGAACAGGAATGTGGAAGAAAAGTATATTGGCTGACATTGCATGTAGTGGCATCATATTTCAAGGTAAATGTAATTGAAGGTTAATAATTCAACATTGGGCTTTCCCGGTGGTTCAGTGGTGAAGACTCCACCTGACAATGCAGGAGACGTGGGTTCAATCCGTGGTCTAGGAAAATCCCACATACCACAGAGCCACTAAGCCCGTGCACCACAACTAGTGAGCCTGTGCTCCAGAGCCCAGGGGCCACGACTACTGAAGCTTGTGCCCCATAGAGCCTGTGCTCCACAGCAAGAGAGGCCACCGCAATGAGAAAACTCATGCCTGCAACTAGACGTTACCCTCTGATCTCCACAACTAGAGAAAAGCCCATGCAGCAGTGAAGACCCAGCCAGCAAAAAATAAAAATTACTTTAAAAAAAATTAAACATTATAATCACCTAAAAATCAGATGCGATTAATAAACCAATACAGTATTTAAATTGAAATATAATTTAAATTGGTAAAATATACTCAAAAATTAAAATAAAAACAAAGATGTAACATATAGCAGCTGCTGCTGCTACTGCTGCAAAGTCACCTCAGTCGTTTCCGACTCTGTGCAACCCCATAGACGGCAGCCCACCAAGCTCCCCTGTCACTGGATTCTCAAGGCAAGAACACTGGAGTGGGTTGCCATTTCCTTCTCCAATGCATAAATGCGAAAAGTGAAAGTGAATCTGCTCAGTTGTGTCTGACTCTTAGCGACCCCATGGACTGCAGCCTACCAGGCTCCTCCATCCATGGGATTTTCCAGGCAAGAGTACTGGAGTGGGTGGCCATTTGCCTTCCGACAAATAGCAGGCAAGTACACTTAAACCCAATTGTGTCAATAATTACATTAAATGTGAATAATTTAAGTACTCCAAATAAAAAACAAGATAATCAGACCAGATAAAATAAGACACAACAATATACTATCTACAAACTTTCATGTGTTTAAATATAAACACAGAAACATACTAAAGAGGTAAAAATTACTGACCATGCAAACACAAATCAGAGAAAACTGTATATAATATCTAAATTAATATCATACAAAGTCAGACTATAAGACAAAGAATTCATTCAGAGAAAAAGAAACATTTTATGATAATAAAATACAAAAGAAATTATATAGTATTGAAACTGGTGGGTTAAAAATAAAGTGATGCTTAGAAGAAAATTTAGAACCTTGATGCTTCCTTGATGATTACGTTAGAATAAAAATAGAAACAGAGGGAAATGATCCAAGACTCCACCTCAAGAATCTACAAAAGCAACCACAATCATAACTGAAAAAGAGGAAAGAAATCTGAGCATAGAAATCAATTAAGAAGAAAGCAAATACACCATCAAGAAAATCAATACAGTCCATTAGTGATTCTCTTAAAAAGAACATTAACACAGATAATCTTCTAGCAAACCAATTGAGAAAAAAGAGGGAACACATTAGCAGCACCAGTAACAAAAGGAGGAATATCATTGTAGATCTTCCCAACATATAAAGATGTGAGATATGACCCAGTGTTACTAATTTGAAAATTTTTTGTAAAATGGGCCAAGTCCTTAAAAACACATTATTTGTGAAACACAACTCACCAAAATCTGATACAAAAAAAAAGAGAAAAATATGAGTAAACTTATTTGTTAAATAAACAGAATCCATATTATAAAAATTCTCCACTAAGAAAACTGCCAGCTACAAATGCTAGCACTTCCACAGAGCTCAGAAATGACTCCCACAGCAAAATAAAGGAAGAGAGGGAGGGAAAGAATGGGGGCAGGGAGGAAGTGTGACACAGAGGCTGTGGTGAATGTACAAGCTGACCTGCATCTTTCCAACCCTCCCCTCCTGCAATCCTTGCATCTTCATCCCCTCACCATTCTGCACTTCAGTACTGTAGTCCCTGGTGGCTAAGAAGATAATCAAGACTCTACCTGCAATGCAGGAGACCCAGGTTTGATCCCTGGGTGAGGAAGATCCCCTGGAGAAGGAAATGGCAACCCACTCCAGTATTTGTGCCTGGAGAATCCTATGGTCCATGGGGTCACAAAGAGTAGGACAGGACTGAAGCAACCTGGAACGCTTACACCACAGTCCTTCACAATTTGTGGGTTCCCTCCCAGATCGTCCACCTGAACTCCATGAAATCTCCTCATTATTTCAAACAAGCTTCTCTACATTCACCTCTGGTCATTGTTTCCACTCTAGATTTATCCTAAACACGGTACTTCACTTCCAGCAATCCACTACTGAGGCTCAAATTTCTCTTCCATACCTGACTCCTAAGGTTGAGCAGAAGAAACTCCAAGAGTTCTGATTAAAATAATGAAAACACATGCTATTCTAATCTTATTTCTGCTATATCACCACCACTTTGACTTATCTTCACACCATTAAAATATGTCTGAAAATACAGAAAAAAACAGACCAGGAGGAGGAAACTAGTGACCAAAAGACAAATAGGAGGAACCTGGAACTGTTCATAAAAATGTGAGAGTGTAAGTTAGAGCAATGGTAGTCAGAGTGTACAAACCACAATCAGGGTTTAAATCTTAGTTCAGCCAGTTCAGTTCAGTTCAGTTCAGTCGGTCAGTTGTGTCTGACTCTTTGCGACCCCATGAATCACAGCATGCCAGGCCTCCCTGTCCATCACCAACTCCTGGAGTTCACCCAAACTCACATCCATCGAGTCGGTGATGCCATCCAGCCATCTCATCCTCTGTCGTCCCCTTCTCCTGACCCCAATCCCTCCCAGCATCAGAGTCTTTTCCAATGAGTCAACTCTTCACATGAGCTGGCCAAAGAATTGGAGTTTCAGCTTTAGCATCAGTCCTTCCAATGAACACCCAGGACTGGTCTCCTTTAGAATGGACAGGTTGGATCTCCTTGCAGTCCAAGGGACTCTCAAGAGTCTTCTCCAATACCACAGTTCAAAAGTATCAATTCTTTGGTGCTCTGCTTTCTTCACAGTCCAACTCTCACATCCATACATGACCACTGGAAAACCATAGCCTTGACTAGACAGAACTTTGTTAAATATCAGAGCACTTCCAAGTCTCTACTTCTAAGTATATCTTAACTGGAATTAATAACAAGACATCAGTTTTCTTAGGGTAACATTGGGAGTTCTAATTTAAAGTTTCAACATCACACACTCCATTTTCAGTCAGATACTGATTTATCAAAATATGGTAGAGACACCTGTAGTATTTCCACAAATTTATCTTCAGGTGGAACCATGATTATGACATTGTGACAGTGAGGAAGGTTACTTGAGATGCCAGAAAACAGGTTTGTTTAAAACAAAAGTTTCTAACTAACATTCAAATTCACCTTGAAAATAATTAATTTTAATAAGAGTGATAAAGAGAATGGAAGAAAACATTTTGAAGAGATGAATAGATTTACGACATAAGTGCTGTAGTGGTTTTACAAATGCATGCTTATCAAGCAGTTTGGTATGTCAGACATACCTCAATAAAGTACTTTTTAAAAAGGAAAAGAATTGTTTCCTTAAGGGGATCAACTAGAATCATCAAAGATCTGCTGAAGGTGAGATTAGAAGAGATCACTTTTCCACTGATCTTCCTGTACATAAACACCCAAGAGCTGATTGGCTGTGGTGTTAAGGACCTACTGCAGATGTCTTCAGGGCTCCCCTGTCCCACCATCCCATTAGATGGGGGTGATACTATCCTAAGTCCAGCCTTCTACCTTAGGGAATTCACTGTGATAACTGACAATATCTTTTTCCAGTCCAGGTGTTCTGATGTGATTAATAACCTGGACATGCAATCTGCAATTGTGATAACAACTAGAAGCATCTCTGTCAGATACTGTGAGCACCCACTCACACCCTGTCTTTCCTGCATGCACCTTGGCATAGGTCGAACACACTTAGGTAGCAATGAGTACTTCTTAGGAGTCACATCAGGTCCTCTTAGCTTCGATTCAGTTCAGTTCAGTTCCTCAGTCATGTCTGACTCTTTGTAACACCATGGACTGCAGCATGCCAGGCCTCCCTGTCCATCACCAACTCCCGGGGTTTACTCTAACTCATGTCTATTCAGTCGGTGATGGCATCCAACCACCTCATCCTGTCATCCCTTGCTCCTCCCACCTTCAATCTTTCCCAGCATCAGGGTCTTTTCCAATGAGTCCATTCTTCACGTCAGGTGGCCAAAGTACTGGAGTTTTAACTTCAGCATCAGTCCTTCCAATGAATGTGCAGGACTGATTTACTTTAGGAGGGACTCGTTGGATCTCCTTGCAGTCCAGGGGACTCTCAAGAGTCTTGTCCAACACCACAGTTCAAAAGCATCAATTCTTCGGTGCTCAGCTTTCTTTATAGTCCAACTCTCACATCCATACAGGACTACTGGGGAAACCATAGCTTTGACTAGACCAGTCTTTGTTGGCAAAGAAATGTCTCTGCTTTCTAAATGCTGTCTAGGTTGGTCATAGCCTTTCTTCCAAGGAGCAAGCGTCTTTTAATTTCACGGCTGCAGTCACCATCTTCAGTAATTTTGGAGCCAAAAAAAAAAAAAAAAGTTGTCACTATTTCCACTGTTTCCCCATCTATTTGCCAGGAAGTGATGGGACCAGATGCTATGATCTTAGTTTCTGAATGTTGAGTTTTAAGCCAACTTTTTCACTCTCCTCTTTCACTATCATCAAGAGGCTCTTTAGTTCTTGGCCTTTGGCGATAAGTGTGATGTGATCTGCATCTAAGGTTATTGATATTTCTCCCGACAATCTTGATTCCACCTTGTGCTTCATCCAGTCCAACATTTCTCATGATGTACTCTGCAAAGAAGTTAAATAAGCAGGGTGACAACATACAGCCTTGACGTACTCCACCGATTTGGAACCAATCTTTTGTTCCATGTCCAGTTCTAACTGTTGCTTCTTGACCTACATACAGATTTCTCAGGATGCAGGTCAGATGGTCTGGTATTCTCATATCTTGAAGAATTTTCCAGTTTGTTGTAATTCACACAGTTAAAGGGGTTGGCATAGTCAATAAAGTAGAAGTAGGTGTTTTTCTGGAACTCTTTTGCATTTTCAGTGATCAAACGGATGTTGGCAATTTGACCTCTGGTTCCTCAGTTCTTTCTAAATCCAGCTTGAACATCTGGAAGTTCACAGTTCATGGACCACAGCCTTGTCTAACTCAAGGAAACTATGAGCCATGCCATGTAGGGCCACCCAAGACAGATGGGTCTTAGTGGAGAGTTCTGACAAGACATGGTCCACTGGAGAAGGAAAGGCAAACCACTTCAGCCCTCTTGCCTTGAGAACCCCAGGAACTCCTAGCTTCACTGCCTCTTATACGTGATGTGCTTCAGCTGCTGGGCTGTAAACCTCAAGACTGCATTTTCCTGCTCCCTCAACATCCCTGCAAATATGGTGTGAGCTCTCCATTTGATTCATCAGGTACACCAGTGTAATGAGATTTTCCCTGCCACAAGTCCCGCTTCTGGCCTCCTCTGACTGTGACCTATGGACATTTAAATGCACCACTGAATTTCTCTCACACCTTTCCCTTGTGTAACTGCACCATGACTTCGGGTATGGTCACTTGTCCATGGGTCTTCACATGCCCTTTTGGGGTCACCATTGATTGGTTGAGGCTGTTCTATTGGCACATCACCCACATACCAACCTGATGGAGTGTGTGACTCTGACTTTTAGGACCAATGAGGATAATAAACCTTGTTGCCTAAAACTCTCCTATGACACCCCCCTCCCACAACAATGTAGCCACACCTTACTGACCATATGTCAAAGAATACAGAACAATTACCATGCTGAGACTATGTCACAGAGGTCGAATCCAGAAGCTGAATCTGTATGAAACTTTTGACCTCACCTCTGCCTCCTGTGACACATCACAAAGACCCTTCACCCAAGCATGTTCTAAAGGCTGTATCCGTAATCTCGAGTCATTCTGGTGATAAGACAGAGGCTTTTCCTGCTAGAGATCCCCACGCAGACCATTTAGGACTTACCTGAGCAGACTACTCCAGCATCCCAGTCGTGGATAAAGCTATCATTACGATAGTCTTTAATATTAGAATGCCTACAGTCACTGACAGTTGACTCCACCCCTTCACATGAAGTATGCAAAAGCCAAATGGGACCAATTCCTGGTCCAAAATAAGCCTGTTTAGGAATACCAATGGCAACTCCACACCCCAGCTGTCTGCACACTACAGATGCATCCTTCCAGCTCCATTGCATATCATCCACTGTGCCCCATTCTCCCTGGTGCTTCACTTCCACTCTCCCCTCACAGCGGTGGGCTCCATCCTTCAGCCTCAGCTCCAGTACTGCAAAAGAAACACAAAACAGGAAAGATTTTAGGAGACTTAGAGTGGTACAATATTTAAAACATTAGCTCTCTGAGGAGCAAAACAGTGCATGGGGTATAGTATTTCCTGACCTCTGTGGTATAAACATTCCCAGCGTGGCCAACTCTAAGCCCCCAGTGTGCCATCACTGAACACGGAGCAGGAAGGGAGGCACCAGGTGTTTCTCAGGCGCCTGTAGAACCAGATCCAGGGACACCACCGAGGACAGGCCTTCAGAGAGTCTAGATGCTGCCCTCCCTGTAGATGTGCCCAAGGCTACTAGGGCCCACCTTCCCCATCTCAGTTAAGCTCATGGCCCAGGAAACAGGGAGGAATCCTCCCTCTCTTTCCCTGTCCATAGGAAGACTCTCATCCAGCCTAGGAACAGAGGGCTGGGTAACAGGCTCTAAAATGTCTGGTTATTCCTGCCATCTGGTGTTCATGTCTTTGTGTAATTCCACACTCCAATGTACCTGTAACATGCATCTAACAAATGGAATTTGACAAAAGTGATCAGATGTCACTTTAGTGATTAAGTCATAAGATGACTCTGGTTTCTGCATATAAAAAGGAGTTCATTAGTAAGAACATCATAGATGGAGACATTACCAGTGTTCAGTTCAGTTCAGTTCAGTTCAGTCACTCAGTCATGTCTCTTTCTTTGAGACCCCATGGACTACAGTATGCCAGGCCTCCCTGTCCATCATCAACTCCCACAGTTTACTCAGACTCATATCCATTCAGTCAGTGATGCCATGCAAGCATCTCATCCTCTGTTGTCCCTTTCTCTTCCCACCTTCAATCTTTCCCAGCATCAGAAGACTATTTTTTTTTTAAAGAACTAACCAGATATTTTGTGATGCTCTGATAGCTCAGTTGGTAAGGAATCCACCTGCAATGCAGGAGACCCTGGTTCAATTCCTGCATCAGGAATATCTGCTGGAGAAGGAATAGGCTCCCCACTCCAGTTTTCTCTTGGTCTTCTCTTGTGGCTCAGCTGGTAAAGAATCAGTCTGCAATACGGGAGACCTGGGTTTGATCCTTGGGTGGGGAACACCCCCTGGAGAAGGGAAATACTACCCACTCCAGTAAGGCCTGGAGAATTCCATGGACTGTGTACCCATGGGGTCACAAAGAGTCAAACATGACTGAGTGACTTTCACTTCTTCAATTCTTCAACCAGATATTTTGAAGCTGAATAATAAATGAATGGGCTTTTCAGGTGGCACTAGTGGTAAAGAACCTGTCTGCAAGTGCAGGAAATGTGAGAGACTCGGGTTCAATCCCTGGGTCCAGAAGATCCCCTGGAGGAGTGCATGGCAACCCACTTCAGTATTCTTGCCTGGAGAATGCTATGGACAGAGGAGCCTGGTGGGCTACAGTCCACAGGGTCACAAAGAGTCAGACATGACTGAGGCGACTTAACATGCACAATACAATGAGCAAACTGAAGAATTCAACACAGAGATTCAACAGCAGACTTGACCAAGGGAAAGAAAAAGACAAAAGAATCAATGTGTTAGAAGGAAGATTAGTTGAAAGCATCCAAATCGAGGAGCCGAAAGAGAATGAAAGGAATATAGAAAGCCAGTGGACACCATAAAGAGAAACAATGTACGGACTGGAGTCAGAGCAGAAGTGAAGGAGAAAAGAATTAAGGGCTGAGGACTTCCTTGGTGGTGTAGTGGCTAAGAATCCACCTGCCAATGCAGGGGACATGGGTTCAATCCCAGGAAGATGCCACATGCCGCTGAGCAGCTACACCAGCGTGCCCCAGCTGCTAACACGTGCACACCCAGAGCCTGTGCTCTGCACCAAGAGAAGCCCCTGCAGTGAGAAGCCTGTGCACTGCAGCGAGGAGCAGCCCCTGCTCACCGCAGCTAGAGAAAGCCCGCGGGCAGCAAGGAGACCTAGCACAGCCAGAAGTAAATAATTAAACAGAAAGACAGGCTACGAATTTCCAAACCTGGGAAAAGATCTGGACATCCTCGTTCAAGAAACTAATAAGTCACCCCAAAATTTCAATCCAAAACCACCTTCTCCAAGACTCACAGAGTAAACTGTTCAAATGCAAAGAGAAAGAGAGAATTCTAAGTCTAAAGAGAAGAAAAAGTTCTGTCACCCAAGAGGACTCCCATAAGGAGATCCGCGGATTTGTCCAAAGAAACCTTGCAGACCATGAAGAAGGATTGGTAACACACTCCACCCTCACTCAGGGGAAAGCAGCTCCAGGGAGGGACAGGAGAGGGCATGGAGAAAGGGCTCCCTACAGAGTCACAGCAGATCCTGGGAGGGGAAAGGACCGTCCCAGGACCCCAGCACATCAGGAAAGGAGTCATGGGGACCAGGGCACGGACTCGGGAACTTATACACATGGGGCTGCACATCAACTGATCTTTACAGACAGAGGGACAAGTCGTTCATTGGAAGGACTGATGTTGAAGCTGAAACTCCAATACTTTGGCCACCTTATGTGAAGAGCTGACACGTCAGAAAAGACCCTGAAGCTGGGAAAGAGAGAAGGTGGGAGGAGAAGGGGACAACAGAGGATGAGATGGTTGGATGGCATCACCGACTCAATGGACATGAGTTTGGGTAGACTCCAGGAGTTGGTGATGGACAGGGAGGCCTGGCGTGCTGCGGTCCATGGGATCACAGAGTCAGACACCAGTGAGCGACTGAACTGAACTGAACTGAACTGAACAGACAAGAGGCCCCTCTCCTGGATGCGGGCTTCTCTGCTCCCTAATGGAAACCTGGTGGGAACAGGTGAGGCCAGCAGGCAGAGCCTCTCACAGAGCCCAGTGCTAGGCAGACATGGCAACAAGCAGAGGGGAGCCCGAGAGATGGGGGAGAGGAGCCAGAGAGAGGCAGGCAGGTGCACGATTATCTCTGATCCAGTTACATGCAGCGGCCGTGACACCCAGCCCTGTGGACACCCTGTGTGCTTCACAGACCAACGGACTCAGTCCCTGCTCAGCAGCTCTGTTCCTCTCACTCAGACACGCTCCACCTCCCCTCACACACACACACAGGCTCACACACTCCCCCCTGCACACACACCCTCACACACCCTCACACACTCCTCACTCACCCTCACTCACCCACACATACTTCTCATACACCTTAATACATCACTTGCACACTCCTCACACACTCCACAAACACATACACTCTTCACACCCACATACACCCTCACACACACACACCCTCACACACTTCTCACCTGCACACATACACACACATACACACACACAACCACAGAGCCTACAGGAGCACAGACACAGGAAACAAAGGGACCCAGGGGCAGTGCTCACACACCAGGCATGTGGAGCGTGTGGGAACAGCCCAGAGTCCCCACTGGGGTCAGTCACTAGATCTTCCACACACTGGGAGCCACTGGGACTCCTAGAAGCTCCCTGAGAACAGTGGAGGGGACTTAGGCTGACCCAGCTCAGTCCAGACAAAACCTCACTGCTCTATAAAATCTGCCGCTATGACAAATGGACCCCCTCCCCAATAGGAGAGGGACCAATATTCACATCAGCATGGTTTTTGGTCAGAAACACTGAGGCTCAGCTCCAGAACTCCAGACACCTGCCTGCTGTGGACCCAGGACAGAGGGGTAGCTCTTACCTTGACCACCCACTACGGTGCCGAGGAGGAGGACATAGAGTCCCCACAGGGAGAGGCATCTGCCCAGAGCCATCCTGACCCCACGTCCTCAAGGTCACAGTCCCAGCTGCAGGATCAGCCTGTGAGGAGTGTCAGGGTGCCGACTGGGGTCTATATAGACCACCCCTTACACCCTCCCTCCTGAGAGCCAATAGCGACACCTCTCACCATTTCAGGCACTATCGGAGGCTGCATCAGCCACTTTCTGAAGCTCAAACACCAATGAGCTTCTGAATCTTCAACATCTCCTTATATGAACAACACGGTCCTTGACCTCCTGCTTTCGTGGTCCTGAGAGCCGGGTCCCATGACCCAGAACTGGGATAGAAAAGGTGCATCAAAAATCATGAGTGTTTTCCTTCTCCCCAGATCACCCTACTCAATATCTGAAGATTGTGAGATCTCACAGGGTCTGGGTGTGGGATCTGTTGACTCTGGAGAATAACTTTTGTAGAATCAAGTATTGATCTTCCCCGGCACTGAGCTCAGGGTGGAAGCAGAGAACTACAAGAAGCCCATTTTTTTTTTAAGTTTTTAGCTTTTTAATTTGATGTATAGCATACATTCAAAAAAGTGCCCAAAGCATAAATTTTCAGTTCAGTGAATTATTATAAGTTGAAAATCAATATGTGCATAGGTATGTGTATATATGCATATAAATGTTTTTGAGAAGAACAACTTGAAATACAAGTGTATTCATATATATGGAATTTAGGAAGATGGTAAAGATAACCCTGTATGCGAGACAGCAAAAGAGACACAGATGTATAGAACGGACTTTTGGACTCTGAGGGAGAGGGAGAGGGTGGGATGATTTGGGAGAAGGGCATTGAAACATGTATACTATTATGTGGGAAGCGAATCACCAGTCTATGTTCGATGCAGAGTGCAGGATGCTTGGGGCTGGTGTGCGGGGATGATCCAGAGGGGTGGTGTGGGGTGGGAGGTGGGAGGGGGGTTCAGGGTTGGGAGATCATGTACACCTGTGGCGGATTCATGTCAATGTATGGCAAAACCAACACAGTATTGTAAAGTAAAATAAAGTAAAAATAAAAATTTTTTTAAATAAAATAAAACATACACATAATGCAAAAAAAATGAAAATAAAAAATAAAAACAGCTTAGTCTTGTTAATCTTTTAAAATTGTTTTTCTAGTGTTTATTTCTGCTCTTATCTCTATTATTTCTTCTTTTGGTTCACTTTGGGGCTAGTTTGCTCTTTTCCTAGTTCTTTGATGTGTGTAGTTATTTACTTGAAATAATTTTTCACCTATGTTAATATGTGTTTATCACTATAAAATTCCCTCTTAGAACTGCTTTTTACTACATCTCACAAGTTTTGGTATGTTCTGTTTCCATGTTCATTTGTTTCAAAATTTTTTTAATTTCCATTTTGATTCCTTCTTTGATTCATTGGTTGTTCAAGGGTATATTTTTTTAATATAAATTTATTTATTTAATTGGATGTTAATTATTTACAGTATTGTATTGGTTTTGCCATACATTGGCATGAATCCACCACGGGTGTACACATGTTTCCAGTCCTGAGCCCCCCTCCTACCTTCCTCCCTGTACCATCCCTCTGGGTCATCCCAGTGCACCGGCCCCAGGCATCCAGTGTCATGCATTGAACCTGGACTGGTGATTCATTTCATATATGATATTATACATGTTTCAATGCCATTCTAGTAGCCAGGACATGGAAGCAACCTAGATGTCCATCAGCAGATGAATGGGTAAGAAAGCTGTGGTACATATACACAATGGAGTATTACTCAGCCATTAAAAAGAATACATTTGAATTAGTTCTAAAAAAAAAGAAGAAGAAGAAATATGAGTGTATTTATCAGGTCAGCAGAAAATGAGGACCAGGAGTACAGGAATTCACAGGTGACTGTGAAGGCATGAAGTGAGACCCATCAAGCTGGGGACATGAGATTGCAGGGTTTTCCCCCGTCTCAGAGTGATCTGGAGACTGGGTCCTGGAGCAAGTGCCTGCATGCTGAGTCGTGTCTGACTCTTTGCAACCCATGGACTGTAGCTCACCAGCCTCCTCTGTCCAATGGATTTCCCAGGCAAGAATACTGGAGGGGGTTGCCATTTCCTTCTAAAGGGATCTTTCTGACTCAAGGATCAAATCTGCTTCTCCTGCATTGGCAGGTGGGTTCCCTATAGGGACATTCAGATGGGTTAAATCCCTTTCCCTTTATTGCACTTCATTTTATGTGAAGTATCTCTTTCAGCTAGTCACTAAATGATGCTGACAGAGAGAAAGAGATTGCTCTTAAAGGAAACAAAGAGAAAGTAGGAGTCATCATTCAACTCTAGCCCACCAAACTAGGAGCAGGGATCTCTAGAAGAAAACAAGGGCTTCACTGATGGCTCAGCAGGAAAGAATCTCCCCACAAAGCAAGAGACGTGGATTCAATCCCTGGGTCGGGAAGATACCCTGGAGAAGGAAATGGCAACCCACTCCAGTATTCTTGCCTGGAGAATTCCGTGGACAGAATGGCCTGGCCAGCTACAGTCCACCGTGTCGAAATGAGTTGGGCGCAACTAAGTGACTAAACAACGAAAACACGAAAATTCTACTTTAGAAAGACTAAAGATTTCTAAACTTCACATGTACCCTCTTTATATGCTGAGAGTATGGTTTGATAAGATTCAGGATACATTTGTATTTTAAACCATAACTAAAAAAGACGCAAAATATAATTTAAGGGAACAGCTCCTGAGAGATGGGGAAATAGAAATTCTGCTACATGAGGGCTGCAGGCGCGGTGCAAAGAAGGGGTGAGTGAAGCAGAGAAGAGAAAGGAGTTCATACTACCTGAAACCACTGATGAACCCACCTCCTCTGTTCTGCATTTAAGAGGAAAGGTGGCGGCAAGAATGGAAGCCCAGGTGGGTTGAGGGGACAGAACCAAGCAGAAGGGATGATGTCCAGTGTAGCCATTGCTGCCTTGTTCTGTTTCCACTCATCAGAGAAGCTCCCAGGTTCTCCCCTAGAAGTACCCCAGGGATGAATAGAGAGACAGAGAAGGGCCATAAGGGCTGCAAGATAGAGCTCTCTGATCGAAATTCAAGGTCATTAATGTGCTGCCCCCTTTCTTCATGCCCCCTCAGGCTCAAGATTCCCATGATGCAGCCCTGTGGTCCACACAAGCCCACCCTGAGGCCCCCTCACCCTGACTCCGTCTTTTCAGCACAGACGTGGAAGGAAGCATCTGTGACACACAGACCCCAGAGTCCCCACGGAGCTGAGAGACGGCTTCAGGAGCCACCCACGGCCCCCTTAAGGCCTCAGTAGGGCCAACACTGAGGGCAGCTGCAGGTTAAGTCCACAGCCCTGCCACATCCCCCACCAGAGGGACCCCTCATCCCAGGCAGCAGACACAACTTCTCTGTCCCGCCATGCCTGTCCTTCCTATTGAGACTTGGGAGAAAAGACAGCTGAACACATGCTTTTCTTCCTCAAAATAGGCTAATATTTACCCATCACTGATGCAAGAATCACTTCCTTGTCATCTGGTCCTCTCACTCTCAAGCCCCATGACTGTACCTGACCCCACCTCCTTCTATATCTGGACCTTTAATAGATTAATCATAAAAACTGATTATAAATATCAAAATCAAAATTTAAACTCAGTTGCTGAAGTAAGACCAGGATCTGCTCAGTCACTTGGAACTGATGCTCTACTCCCTCTGGGCCCAGAGTCATCATGCCTTACCCAGTTATGGACTCCACACCATCACCAGAAACCATCAGACAGACACCTAGAACACAGGACATGCTTCCTGGGGTCCAGTATCCCTCCCACAGGATGACACAGGGATGTGTTTAGTGAGCCAGGTACACATGGTCTCAACTTGGGATGGAGATCTCACAGGGAAGATGCTGTCAGCAGCTCCAGACACTTTATAGAAAGAGGTAGGCTATAAGGAGTGGCAAACTCAGGGCTGGCAGCCTGTCCCCACAGCACCCTCTACCCTAGAGCTGGGGGTGCAGGGTCAACATGGACCAACTCACCCTTGGATGAAGCTACATCTTTCTGACACATAAAGAAATCTCAGTAGCCAATCTCATCAAAGATTTGAAGGAGGAAAGTTTTAGGGAGGACATTAACCCAGCTATGTCCACAATGAACATGAGAGAGTGCAGTACAGGGGTCAGGAAAACAGGCTCGGGAGACAGACTGCCTGGTCTTGACTCACAGTTTAGCCACATGCCAAGTGTGGGCCTTGAACAGGGTTCTTACACTCTCTGATTAGTAAAAGGACGGTTATGACCCCACCAAGATGACTGATTTTGGTGCGGATTAGGTGAGTTGGCATTAGCATGTGATCTGACAACACCAGTTAACAGTAGTACACGTGCTGATGCTGATGTGCTCAGTAGTGGCCAACACCTTGCAAACCCATGCCAGGTTCCTCTGTCCACGGAACTTTCCAGGCAATAGCGGTAGCACATAGTAGTAGTATTATGTACTACTGTTAACCTGCTTTCCTGATGGCTCAGATGATAAAGAATCTGCCTGCAATGCAGGAGATCTGAGTTCGATCCCTGGGTCAGGGAGATTCTCTGGAGAAGGAAGTGACAACCCACTTTGGTATTCTTTCCTGGGAAATCCCATGGACAGAGGAGCCTGGAGGGGCCACAGTCCATGGAGTCACAATGAGTTGGTCACAGCTGAGCGACTAACACACACACACACACACACACACACACACACACACACGTAGTAGTAATAGAGAAGCAGTGTTAGGGCATCTCCCACCATCCCATCCCAGGAATCCCAGGACTCTAGAACAAGAATGCAGTTCTGTTACCTGGAGCCTTGACCGAGGCTGTCAGAACTCTCCCAGGAGCCACATGCTGTGATGGTCCTTGGTGCCATTCAGAGTTGTGAGTCTTCCACACATCACTCCTTCTCTCTGTGCCCCATGTAACTGCTCAAGAACCTCAACCTTACCATTGGTGAGCTTTTGTGAATTAAGTTGTTTCTTAATCATTTTACTTTATAAACTCGAATGTACTTGGTAAAACATTTTGTGTCTAATTCACCTCCACATCCCCAGTGCTTGGCTAACTAAAAATCGTAATGATGTCTCTTGTATACCTAAATGAATGCATGTCAGCCTGGTATTTTACACAAATCATTTCAATCAAAAAGAAATCTTTTGAGAAATACTTTAACTTGTTGTGAGGATGTAACAGCACAATGCACCCTGCATCATTCGTTTTAATGATATTTCCATACTATTAAATGGTATGAGCTATATACGGTTCACTTCAACACCTTTCTGCAATGAATGCAGTAAATTGCAATAACTAGAAACAACCAAGCCCCAGCACAAGAGCAGTGCTGATAGAGCCAGCTCTAAACATGTATAAACGCTGCAAATTTCTCTCTCTATCTGAAGATAAAGAAGACAAACCACCGAACACTGGCAGGTGAGGACCATGAAGCCTCCTGTTCTGTCTTAATCAGATACGGCCAAGTGGTCAGGATGTTTATGTATTTATCATTTGGCACATTTTCAATTCAAACCACACACAACTGTAACAGGAAGCAATTTTGTTATAAAAAATGTGAACAGCTTCTGTTTGAATTAGAAGTGCAGAAGTAAAAAGCAGAAAAAATCGTGTTCTTTTACTGAGGCTAACTATTTGTCCTTATGGATTCTAAAGCAATACAACATGTAGCATTATTATTCCCAAATCACCATGAGAATATGGTGGTTTCAGAGGCTAATAATTAAACCTGCTTGCTTGAGGAAAATTTCCTCAGGACCAATCAGAGTGACTAAAATACTAAATATTTTTTTAATTAAAAAAGAGGCATACAACTCTAATGGAAAAATATTAATGGAGTTGTTATACCAAAGCATTGGAGACCTGCCTCACCATCTGTGTTCCTTGCATGGATGGAACTATGGTTCGTAAAGACTCCTTTACCAAAGACCACTTCATCACCAGGGCATGAAGGAAAGCAAGGTTATGAGCTGGTGATGTCCAGCCCATCACCTCTGTTCAGCCCTTTACAGTCTATAACCAGAAACATCGAAGAGTGTGGCACTGAATTGGCCTCATTCATTCCTCCATAGTGCAACATCAGATACCAGAGACAAGAGCAGATCAAAGATAATAAATCAAAGACAAGCAGTGGAGAGCATGCAGACAAAGGGTGCTTCCTTGCTGCTATTGGAAAGGAAGAAGCCCTTCCACCCCAGACACCATCTGTGGGAGGAGAGACAAGAAGGTGCCTCCGTAAATAGAGAAAAATCAGTCGGAGCAGGGAGCTTGAACTAGAAATGACAAAACAATTATTACAATGAACCCGAGCTAAGTTGAGGGACAAATTTTAAATAGGAGAGTCTGTGTTAACTTTATGGAACTTTCAGTCCACACAAACATCCCTTGCTAGTGCACAAGATGAAATCAGTGATAAAAAGAGTATATTACATTTATGTATATTTGAATTCTAGAGGGCACATTTTTAAGCCCACTACAGAAAGAAAATTCATAAATCTTCTCATTTTTAAATGCACTCTAATTTCCCCAGCTCAAAATTACCACTGTGCCTATTTAATCGATAAAATCTTGCCCACTGTCTTTAAAGTGGGGGCTTCTTGAGAGCAAGTATTGTGTCTTACTCTTCAATATCTCTTTAAAGTCAAGTAAAGACACATAGAGAGAGCTTAACAGGGTTATCGTTACCAGATTCATGTTGATGTATGGCAAAACCAATACAATATTGTAACACAATTAACCTCCAATTAAAATAAATAAATTTCTATTTTAAAAAATAAAAAAAGAAAGAGCTTAACAAACAGTGGATAAATAAAGAAATGAATGCATGAACAAATGCTGAAAACCACCCGGAGTTAATGATACTGAGCGGGAAAGGGATGGGGAGACACGAATCTGACTAATCCCACTCGGTACAGACTGAAGTGGAGTAAGGAGTCAGAGACACACCAGACCAAGGAACCAGATAGAAAACGCCTTCTTCAAATCTCACTCTGGGGAGGGTCCAATCACATTTAATTTCTGCACAAAGCTGTAGCTCAGAAACTTCACCAAGGCAAGAAAAAAACTGACAGCATTGCTACCAAGGATGTGGCATTGACAATAATACTCATCAAATAGCTGTTTTTCTAGCTCCCAGTGACTCATTCTGGCCAATGAAACGGGGGTGGTGCCACACGTGTCTCTTCCGAGTGGAGACATGAAAACCCCGTGTGACTCCCTAGCCTCTCTCTTGTCTGCCCCAGAAGCTGTGTGTTCCCAGTGGGGCACAGGCCAGCCGATGCTGCCTCGCTGACCACGGTGCGTGTGTAGGTTGGTGATGCGTGTGTGTACGCATGTGTGTGTTGCCTCTGCGATCTGGGGGTCAGTTGTTCCAGTAGCAGAACGGAGTCTATTCTGACAGATCCAAAGGGGAAGGAAGACTTGAAAAAAAGACAGAGGCTGTCACATGAATCAGGTACTTTCCTGGATCTCCTCTTCCTCTGTGTCTTCATCCCAAGATACTCCCTCAGGTGGTCAGCTTGCATCCTCTCTTGGGCCTGGTTGGTTCTCAGTCACCATTTCTGGTTGACCAACAACTAGATCTAAGTCCTGTTTAAGAGCACCGGCCCCTGGTGCATCTGCTGTTCCCTTTTCATCACTCTGTGCTGACAGTCAGGCTCACTTTCCCAAACTTGTCTCTTAGCATCTCGACCTTCATCCTTACACAGCTCTCCTTTGCTCGAGTTAGTCAGCTCATCATATTTTTACTTTCCACCAATCCTGTACTAATGAAAAGGCAGCATGTACTTTCTAAACCTCTTCAGTTTCTTCTTGATTTCCTGAACAAATCTGATTCCTGGATGTAGTACTCTATGTAGTTAATTAATTTCTTCACCTTTGGGTAAGAAATAATTTTTCTGAATTTTCTTCCCCTCAACTGAAGAAAATGGCACATTCAAAGCCTATCTCTTTGTGACCATGTTACCGAAAGGTATGTGTGTGGGGTCTGGCTGCTCACTGCTTAAAAGCCAGTAAACAGGTCAGGTTGGTGGAAAAGAAAGTTTGCTTTATGTCATATGCCGGCAACTGGCAGGGGCAGTGGCAGACATCTGTTCAAAGGCCAACGTTCACCCCCCCATGACAAGCAGGCGGTGAGAGTTTTATAGACAAAGTGGGAGGGGGGTTACATGCAGAAATAGTACAGTCATCTTCACATTGGTCATGAGTGGTCTGACGAGTGTCATCTTGGTTACTTTCAGTTCAGTTCAGTCACTCAGTCGTGTCTAACTCTTTGCTACACCATGGACTACAGCATGCCAGGCTTCCCTGTCCATCATCAACTCTTGGAACTTGCTCAAACTCATGTCCATTGAGTCAGTGATGCCATCCAAAAAACCCATGGGTTGTTTTAGGTACAGTTAATCTTTAGTGCTGGGGTGGACTTGTTCCCATGTCTTTGTGGTCAGTTCTCAGAACTGTGGATGCTCAGGTCCTGGGTACAGTGTGGTCATCATGTAGTTCACTGCTCCACCTGGTGTTCTGTATCTATAAGAAGCTCCCAGGACATGGCTCAGAATATCATCCATAACCCTTGAGAAAGAACTAAAGGTCCTTACTGTGCTTAATGACTAATTTATTATTATTTGGTCTCCTCTGAATGTTTTCCTTTGCTTCCACGTTTCTCGCTTTTCCAATTAAACGTATTCTTTGACTGAAGTTTCCCACAGGCAAAAAGCAGGCAGAAGACATGGTGAGGGGCAAGGATCATAGAGTCCTCTCTGTTTCAACCACAGCCCTAGGGCCCCTTTGGGACTTGGAAGGGGCTGGTGCAAGGAGAGGCTCTGAAGAACATGCTTCATTAACTTCATTATTAATCCACTTCTGCACAGAACTGATGTAATTACCAACTGCAGAGCTATTGAGTTCTTGTGGGTGGTGATTCTTAAACCACTGACACCTAAGGTTAGTGCCTCTGAGGTGGCACTCAGAGTTCAAAGCCTGAGTGATTGCTCAGACTCAAAGTCTATGAACAGAGGCTCTGTCACATGTGGAGCTTTGGTGCAGCTGAGTCCTGCCCGCAGACCAGCCTAAGAACACTGGAAACACAGCAAAATGTCTTCCTCCTTTAACATCAAAGAGTCTGTGAACAGATCTCTTTTCCTTGTCACCGAATGCTTCCCAATCTGGGCATGCTAACCAAGGTGCCTGCAGTCTGCAGGCATTGTCTGAGGCCTTGCCAGGGCCCAGGATTGAAGTGAGGCCTGTGCCTGTGTATAAGCTCTGCATCTCCCCTCTCTATAACTTAATAGATGCTCAGCTAATATTTATTGAATGGCTGAATGGCATTGTACTAAATGTTGAAGAGAAATTGTCTTAAATATAAAGAAATGTTTCTGAGAACATCACTTAGCAAATATTTTTGTTTTAAAGGCATATGTGTCTTGCAATTAGCAAGGCAAGATTTGATTTTCACAAACAAGCAGCTTATCACCAACAAATATGTCACAACAAACACTGCAAATCTCTATCTCTGAGGATACACAAGACAAACCACAAAGTACCTACATGTGGCTTCTTAATAAGTCTTAATCAAACCCAACTGAGGAGACAGGATATTCATATGGCTTATCATTGGAAGTTTTTTTCATTAAAATCACACAGCAATATCACAGGAAGAAAGTTTGCGATTAAAAAAGTACAGCTGCACCATCGATATGACATAAGGAAGGAGATGAGGGGCCAAAAGATTTCTTTGCCTTAAAATAACAGACAGCTTAATTAGTCTTTCACTTTTTGAAGGAGAGTCCTCTTGGGCTGATCTTGAAAGATGATGTGGAGACCAGGACAACTCAACTGTTCTGCACAGCAGTTAGAACTGTGAACTGATAATTTTGGATAATGTTGCTCTTTGAGTCCCTTCTTGTTACTTTCTGTGAATCTACTGTAGGTTTTTACATTTTTGTTGCCACATGGCTCACATAAAACATCTTAGAGGGACAACAGTATATACTACACTGATAACAAGTTAATTCCAGTGACATGCAAAAGCTCTACCTTTTTATCCCCTTCTACGCATTTTGTTTTTGATGTCAATTTACTTCTCTATATATTGTGTATCCACTAACAAAATATTTTTTCTTTATAGCTTTTTAATACTTTAGACTGAAGCTAACTGGTTAGCACACTACCATATTAATGATGAATTGAATTCAGTATTTACATTTACAAGTCTGTTGCATATTTCTTTCATATAAAAATCAGCATCCTTCACTTAGTTTGAAGAATTGCCCTCAGCAATCTTGTAAGACAAACCTAATGTTGGTGAATTCCCTCAACTGTTATTTCCCTCAACAGGTAATTCATTATATGACTTTATATCGGGAAAGTCTTTATATCATCTTCATTTATGAAAAACAACTTTCCTGAGAAAATTATTCTTGGTTGGTAGGGTGTTTGTTTGTTTGTTTGTTTGTTTTTCCATAAGATTGAATATATCATCCTTTCTCTCCTGGACTGTCAGGTTTCTACTCAGAAGTCCACTGATATTTTTAAGGGAATTTCTTTTTTGTGAGCATTTACTTTTCTCTTGCTGCTTGCAGAATTCTCCCTTTTTTTTTTATTACAAGTAATGTGTCTTGGGGATGATCATTTTGAATGAACTCTGAGGAGTGACCTATTAGCTACATGAACTTGGATGTTTAAATCTCATCAGATTTGGGACTTTTCTGGTATTATTTCTTGAAGTACAATCTCTGTCCCTTTCTCCCTCTCTTCTCCTTCCCGGACTCCAATGATGTGCAGGTTGTTTCTGTGAATGTTGCCCCACAGTTCACACAGGTTCTTCCACACTTGGTCATTCCTCTTTTCCTTTGGCCCCTGGCTGGGTAATCTCAATGGTCCCTCCTTCTGAGTTACAGGGTCTTCTGCTGTTGTTGATGCTCTAGGCAGCATTTCTCATTTTGTTGCATGTCATTCATTGTAGCCTTAAGCAACTGATCCAACCCGTCCATCCTAAAGGAAATCAGTCCTGAATATTCATTGGAAGGACTGATGCTGAAGCTGAAACTCCAGTATTTTGACAACCTCATGCGAAAAACTGACTTATTAGGAAAGACACTAATGCTGTGAAAGATTGAGGGCAGGAGGAGAAGGGGACGACAGGGGATGAAATGGTTGGATGATGGCATCACCGACTCAATGGACATGAGTCTGGGCAAGCTCTAGAAGTTGGTGATGGACAGGGAAGCCTGGCGTGCTGAGGTCCATGGGGTCGCAGAGTCGGACATGACTGAACCACTGAACTGAACTGAATCTTAAGCATCTGAATTTCTGTTTGGTTCATTTTTCTGTTTTGTTTCTTCTGTTATTCTCTTTGCCTCACTGCAAAGCTTGAGGAATCTCAGTTTCCTGAGTGGGACTGAATCCAGACCACAGCAGCAAATGCACCGAATCCTAACCACGAAACCATCAGCAAACTCCCTGTTTACTTCCTTTTTTATGATTTCTATCTCTGTTTAAAAAAATCTGAATTTATTCTGTGAAGTAACAGCCTAGCTCAACAATTACTGAGCCCTCACTCAAAAATTACTGAGCTTGAGCTCTGGGACTCGCAAATCACAAATAGGAGGCAATGCTGCAACCCCTGAAGCCTGGATGCCCAGAACCTGTTCACAATAACAGAAGCCCTCACACAGAGAAACCTGCTTGCTGCATTTAGAGAAAGCCCATGTGCAGCAACAAAGACTCAGTGCAATCAAACATTAAAAACAATTATAATGATGATAATTTTTTACATCTTATTTTCTTCATATAGTGTCTTCCTGAATTTAATCGTTTATCTGTGTTTTCTCGGAGTTCACTGAGCCTCTTGCATGTGTGCCTTATTTCATCATATGTCATCTATTTCATCACTTCCCAAGTGAATAGCCATGTGAGCTGCCCTGGAAGAAGCCCTGGGCATCTTCCCATTCCCAAGCACAGCCTAGAACTATGAAGAGTGCAAGCGTGAGTGGAGGGTGGAGCCCTAGAAACCATCCAGAGTCATCAACCAAGAAACTGGGTGGGTCCAGCTCAGAACCAGGCCAGCACTCTCAGGTTTTATATTAGTTCAGCAGCTTCTCCACATGTCCACAATGCAATTGGCCAGGTGGGGGAGGGGGGGTCGGTGCAGCGGGGGTGGCAGAAGTAGTGCTGTGTAAACGTAATCTTTACTTTGCCACTTCTTCATGACAGCTCTCTCTACCCTGAGGAGTCACAGCAGGATCACAGTTCCATTTTCAGTAGTAACCAGATTAAAGCAACCTTGAAACAATCTTGAAACATCTGAAGAACAGATGTTTTCAAAGAAGCACCTTGGTCTGAAATTCTTCCTCTAAGAGATCAGTCATGTCAGATGCCTCCATCCATATCTCTGAAACATAAATAGCCAAATGTTCCTGATCTTTCTATCTACATCCATTCTTCTGGATCCCCTCTGCCTAGGCCTCCACTTTCTTGCCCTCTTGTCCCACCTGAATACAGGGTGTGGGTGAGCACCAAGTTGCCTTCCATCAACTTGAAGATGTATATGAACTGTTATAATTCACTTAGAAGGAGAGATCCTTGGAGAGACAAGAAATAGTAGCATCCTGAAGAAACAGTAGGAAGACATGGAGAAGGAATGGATTCATAAGGATTGGATAATCAAATAGACATGGGAGACGAGCAAAAAAGTGTCTGTATCCACTAAAGGAATAAATGAGAGATGAAAAAGGAAGAGGTAGTAATGTACAGTTAGATTTTTAATTGGCCAGTGAATATTGAGGCAGGATAAGGAAAGCTGTATCCATTCTTTCCCACCAGCCAACCTTCCACTTTGAAGCTCACACCCAGTCTAGTGTTCAAGAACAAGTTACAAACTCAGAGATGTTTAGAACTGGGTTTTTTTTTTCCCCCATAAGTTCATCTTGTTAGGAAGGGGCGTGTGAATGTAGACCAAGTTTACATCCTTTTCTAAATAAGAGTGACCTGGAGCAGTTGTGAGCATGCCCTTATTAGCCTCTAAGACAGGTGACAAAGCAGGTCAGCTCACTCATCTTGCATTTCATTTGAGGAAGATGGCATTTGAGGGCCAATCCTCTAAAAGCATTTGGCATGGAACTTGCTAAATAAAGAGCACAGCAAAAAGTTAACTTATTCAGAATATTTCATTTTGAGCAATTTTCATATGACACAATTACAGGTCAGCACTACTCTATTGAAATACAGGCAATTAGAATATCTGAGGCTTCATCTCATATTTGATACAGCATCACGAGAAAGTCACTGGGGATGTTCCCAGGGCACTGAGTTCAACATCATCGTACCCAGTGTCCCCTTTCTTCCCCTGGAGCAGCCAGAGGCTCTCTTCTCCTTCTCCAGGATCAGCAGCCTCTCTGGAGAAGTTCAGACAAGAGCCTGAAATAGAAAAGAGAAGTTTGATTTGAACTGAGACATGAGGATGGGACAGAACCCTCTGGTGGAAGGGAGTCAAGCAAGTGCTTATGACAAAGCATCCCTGGGACCCAGGTGTGGGGAGGGAGGCTCAGGCTATTTCACATGAGTCCCAGTGAGAATGGATCCCAGCTGTCCTCTCAAATCAAGTTCATGTGGTCTCCTGGGCCTCATTGCATGTGGAAATCCTGCATCACAGGAGACCTGTGCTCAGGGGCTCTGGGAGGCTTGCTTCCAGGCAACACAATATCAAGGAGATGCCCAGCAATGGTAAGAATCATAAAAAGGAATCTAAATTGTTCTCCTTTCACAGGTGATAGATGCAAATTCACAATAAGAGGGAGACTGGAAACAGGAAAAATCTGAATTCCTCACTCACAACCCAAGTCTGCTCTTAGTTGACTTGACTCCTGTTTCCAAATGTCCACAAATAGTATCACAGGTGCAGCCACAGATATCTCCTCCCCAGGAACTACACAGGCCCTCAGATGGAGAAATACTCTTTTCTAGAGAATGAGTATCTTCTTGCAGCTACTGAAATATCAGTTTATTGGGATACACACAGTCAAAGGCTTTGGCATAGTCAATAAAGCTGAAATAGATGTTTCTCTGGAACTCTCTTGCTTTTTCGATGATCCAGCAAATTTTGGCAATTTGATCTCTGGTTCCTCTGCCTTTTCTAAAACCAACTTGAACATCTGCAAGTTCACGGTTCACATATTGCTGAAGCCTGGCTTGGAGAATTTCGAGCATTACTTTACTAGCGTGTGAGATGAGTGCAATTGTGCAGTAGTTTGAGCATTCTTTGGCATTGCCTGTCTTTGGGATTGGAATGAAAACTGACCTTTACCAGTCCTGTGTCCACTGCTAAGTTTTCCAAATTTGCTGGCATACTGAGTACAACACTTTCACAGCATCATCTTTTAGGATTTGAAAGAACTCAACTGGTATTCATCACCTCCACTAGCTTTGTTCGTAGTGATGCTTCCTAAGGCCCACTGACTTCACATTCCAGGATATCTGGCTCTAGGTTAGTGATCACACTATCATGACTATCTGGGTCATGAAGATTTTTTTGTATAGTTCTTTTGTATTCTTGCCACTTCTTCTTAATATCTTCTGCTTTTGTTAGGTCCATAACATTTCTGTCCTTTATTGTACCCTTCTGTGCCTGAAATATTCCCTTGCTTGGTATCTGTAATTTTCTTGATGAGATCTCTAGTCTTTCCCATTCCATTGTTTTCCTCTGTTTCTTTGCATTGATCAGTGAGGAAGGCTTTCTTATCTCTCCTTGCTATTCTTTGGAACTCTGTATTCAAATGGATATATCTTTCCTTTTCTCCTTTGGTTTCACTTCTCATCTTTTCTCAGCTATTTGTAAGGCCTCCTAATGTGTGAGGAGGCCTCTGAGGAGGCCATTTTGCCTTTTTGCATTTCTTTTTCTTGGGGATGGTCTTGATCCCTGCCTCCTGTACAATGTCACGAACCTCCGTCCATAATTCATCAGGAACTCTGCTTATCAGACTTAATCCCCTGAATCTATTAGTCACTTCTACTGTATAATCATAAGGAATTTGATTTAGGTCATACCTGAATGGTCTAGTGGGTTTCTCTACTTTCTTCAATTTAAGTCTCAATTTGGTAATAAGGAGTTCATGATCTGAGCCACAGTCAGCTCCCGGTCTTGTTTTTGCTGACTGTATAGAGCGTCTCCATCTTTGGCTGTAAAGAATATAATCAATCTGATTTTGGTACTGACCATCTGATGATGTCCATGTGTAGAGTTCTCTCTTGTGTTCTTGGAAGAGGGTGTTTGTTATGACCAGTGCGTTCTCTTGGCAAAACTCTATTAGCCTTTGCCTTGTCTCATTTTGTACTCCATGGCCAAATTTGGCTGTTACTCCAGGTATCTCTTGACTTCCTACTTTTGCATTCCAGTCCCTTATAATGAAAAGGACATCTTTTTTAGGTGATAGTTCTAAAAGGTCATGTAGGTCTTCCTAGAATGGCAACTTCAGCTTCTTCAGCATTACTGATTCAGCATAGACCTAGATTATTGTGATATTGAATGGTTTGCCTTCATGTATGCGACAGTGCAAAGATATTATTAAAACACTTGTTCCACCTTTGAATTTGGTTCAGTTCAGTTCAGTCACTCAGTCATGCCTGACTCTCTGTGACCCCATGGACTGTAGCACACCAGGCTTCCCTGTCTATCAACAACTCCCAGAGCTTGCTCAAATTCATATCCATCGAGATGGTGATGCCATCCAACTATCTCATCCTCTGTCATCTCCTTCTCTTCCTGCCTTCAAATCTTTCCCAGCATCAGGGTCTTTTCTAAGAATCAGTTCTTCACATCAGTTGGCCAAGGTATTGGAGCTTCGACTTCAGCTCAGTCCTACCAATGAATATTAAAGATTGATTTCCTTTAAATTGACTGGGTTGATCTCCTTGCCATCCAAGGGTTTCTGAAGAGTCTTCTCCAACACTAAAGTTCAAAAGCATCAATTCTTCAGCACTTAGCTTTCTTTTCAGTTCAGTTCAGTCGCTCAGTCGTGTCCAACTCTTTGCGACCCCATGAATTGCAGCACACCATGGCCTCCCTGTCCATCACCAACTCCTGGAGTTCACTTAGACTCACGTCCATTGAGCCAGTGATGCCATCCAGCCATCTCATCCTCTGTCGTCCCCTTCTCTTCCTGCCCCCAATCCCTCCTAGCATCAGAGTCTTTTCCAATGAGTCAACTCTTCGCATGAGGTGGCCAAAGTACTGGAGTTTCAGCTTTAGCATCATTCCTTCCATAGAAATCCCAGGGTTGATCTCCTTCAGGATGGACTGGTGGGATCTCCTTGCAGTCCAAGGGACTCTCAAGAGTTTCTCCAACACCACAGTTCAAAAGTACCAATTCTTCAGCGCTCAGCCTTCTTCACAGTCCAACTCTCACATCCATACATGACTACTGGAAAAACATGCTCAATTAATCGATGTTTCTCTTTCGGCCATGACACAATGCTTGCGGGATCTTAGTTCCTTGACCAGGGTTGAACCTAGGCCCTAGCAGTGAAAGTGCAAAATCCTAACCTCTGGACCACCAGGAAATTCCCTAAGCTATAAATCTTCATGCAAGTATATCACATATAAAGTGATAAGTTTATGTCACATTATAGAGACATAAATGCCAAAAGCAGAGTGATTCCTCACTCCTTGCAAGGAGTCTGACAGCATTAAATATGGCATATGGTCAAGATGATGCTACCAAATGTATGAGATTACCTATGTTTTGAATCTCTAGGGAGGCTGGGCATTGAGGAGCACAAATTTACTCTTTCCAGATAGAAAGATTGCAGGAGATCAACTGACCCCACTCACCAGTCTGAGATCTCACCCCATTGTCCTTCTCTGGGGGCACTTCCTCCTCGCTCCCCTGAGAGGCAGGAGGAGTTCCAGGCACTGGTACTTCTTCAGCATCATCATAATTGCCAGCAGAGACATCAGTCCTCTGATCTGGGGGTTCCAAGAGCAGACAAGGGAGTGTATGAACCACAGCAAGTGGGTTGTTCTGGGGAATACCTAAGATACCTTCTGACCCAGAGGTTCTGAGTTTCTGAATAGAGGCACCAGTCACTCCTTGTTTTAAAAGACTTTTTTCTCTAAGACCATGTTTCATTTTGATGTGTCCATAAGCCAAAACATGATTTTACATATCTTAATATTTTCTGATGGAAACTACATATCTCAAAGCAACTATTCCACCCTTGAGCATTGCTAAAGGACTTTGACAAATTGTGCTTTACATATGTTATTTTTTAATAACATTCTGTGCCTGTGGTGAATCTGGACACAGAGATACCAGCCCCGACGTGAGACATCACAAAACAGCCAGAGAAGGAGGATGAACCCCATCTGGACACAAGGGATGCCTCTGGTCCGTCAAAGGAAAACCACTCCCCTTACATCTCCTCTGAGGGAAACTCTCCTCCCCAAAGCCCAGCCGAAGCTGGTCCACCTCTAATTCCTGGAGTGGACCTGTAGTCACTGTTTCCCTCACCATCTCTGGTGTAATACAGCAGTTTAGTCAGTGAGAATCTGATGGGAAAGCCTCATGCGGAGACAAACATCACAAAACACACAGAATGACCCTCCCCACACCCATGGGACCTGTGTTAAGGCTGAGAAGGGACAGGCCTGGCTTCTGCAGTGCAGTCAGAGGCTGGGAGATCACGGGGCTCTGAGAGGCCATCCTGTCTCTCTGGAGGAGCCGTCTCTGTGAGCCTGGAGCACACATGAGGTCTGCAGATGCTGAGAAGATGTGCACAGCCAGGGGGTGGTGACAGCCAGAGATCCCAGGAGGGCAGACAGAGACACTCACCTGGGCTGCCCAGACCTTCCTTCTGTGTCAGAAGGTAATCGAGCTCCTCATACACGGCTTCAGCAAGAGCATCTTCATAGCTAGATAAGGCTGAGAGATCATCCAGCAGGTCAAAGGAGCTTCCCCAGATACCCCGATCCAGCCAGCCCACCTTCACCTCCCTGGTGCTCACATGGGGGCCGCCAGGACCTCAGCATCGTCTGCTATACCGTGCACCATATCTGCACATTTTCCCCTCATCTGACCCTGATCACAGCTCAGCGCCAGCTCTGTCTGGTCTCACAGGAGGGGCCATGACTTATGAGAGTTCACACCCCAGTCCTAAGAACCTCTGTCTGCTCAGCCTTTAGAGCTCAGCACAGAGCACATGGAGTCTGCAACTCAGAACAGTACCTGGCCCAGGTTCCCCTCCTCACACCTGCCCCATCTCCTGCCTGCACACACTCTCCCTGGTCCCCAGTTCCCCCTGGGGACCAGGGTGAAGCCCACCTCTACGCTCTGCTCTCCATCGGAGCAGCTGAGTCACCAGGATGATGAGGACCAGGAAGAGAAGGGACCCCAGGATAAGGCAGAGGACTCCAGGCAGGGAGAAGATACCAGGGAGAGGATTCGAGGCTGGTCTGGTCCCTAAAGAGAACAGGAAAAAGGGCTGGAGATAGTCTTGGGCACAGAAAAATCTCCTGCATCAGCATTTTCAGGAGCTCCAGACAATGGCATCTCAGTCTCAGACAGTGTCAGGGCTCCCCCAGGTCTCGTCCTGAGACAAGTCAACTCCACTCTGGCCACTGTGGCCCCGAGGCAGAGCTGGGGATTGTCAGGGAGCTGCCCTGCCGAGACAGCCTCTGAGGACCCAGCTCATCCCCTCTCCTTGGGCTTCAGGAGACAGAGCATCAAACAGTCCTGGGATCTACACCTCACTGATGAGGAGCAACACACAGGGGCAAGTGGGAGTTCCTTAGATTCTACAACATGGGAACTAGACTTCCTTGGACCCCGGGCATGAGAACATTTGACCCTGGACATCAAGGCAGGGGATTGCCCCAGTGTAATGCCCTGGCTGCTCCCCAACAGCCACAGCTCCTCAGACTGTTTCCTCTTCTGAGCTGTCAGAGAACCCACAGAACAGGTCCCCAGTATTTGAGTATTCTCTCCTGCCCGTGGATGGATCACAGTACCTGCTGTAGTCTTGGGCAATGTTGTCCTTGCACCTAAAGAAAAAAAGAGCAGTGTGGGGAAGTGGAAATGGTCAGAATGCAGGGCAAACCATTTTTCCCTCCTGAGCCTGAAATCACCCCTCAGTCTCCACAACATCAGTGTCTAGTCCTCCCAGCTCCCCCGTCCTAGATCAGAGCCCCAGCACCCGGGATGTCTGAACACAAACTCCCCACCATGCCCGGCCCAGCCCACTGCCCCCATGCTGCCCCAGCTCACCTACATGGACCCCGAGCCCCTCGCTCACCAGAGCACCTCACACCAGCATCCTCCTCGTGCTTGCAGTTGCTCTGCCCCCAGGGCTCTGCAGCACAGTCCCACAGGGAGGACTCCCGGCCCCCGCAGCGCACATCGTCCAGCCAGATGCTCCCATTTCCAGGGCCGAATGTCGCAGCCTGCACGGCTTCCAGGGCCTGGCCACAGCCCAGCTGCTGACACACCACCTCGGCCTCTGCCAGGCTCCAGGAGTCATCGCACACGGTGCCCCAGGAGCCGCTGTGCCAGACCTCCACCCGCCCTGAGCACTCGCTGTCTCCTCCCCTGAGCCGGAGCTTCTCCCTGTCTGAAAAGGCAGCAGCCCCTCCTGTGACAGTCCCTGGTGGGAGGAAGGAGTCCCTGGGAGCCACAGGGGAGGGGGCGGGGCTGAGTACCTGTGCAGGGGGCAGCAGTTGGACAGCTCTTGGGTCTTCTTCCTGCAAACAATGGGGAAACACTGAATCAGAAACAGCTGAGGGTGGTCCTGTCCCCACATAAGATTATCTAAAGTCTGACTCAGTACAAATGACACATGAAAATACAGGCTCATTATCTCCTGGGCTAAAACATTCACTGCATCTGATCACCGGCTGAAATTACTTTAAATATTTACTTGCTTATCAGTCTTCACACCCCACAGCGAATATAAACACAGACATCTACCAATTTACACACTCTCCTCTGAATGAAAGTTCCATTAGAAGGACCTTGTATATCGTATATGTGCCATGTTTCTGATATTAGGACAGTGCCTGCACATTGTATGTACTCATTCAACAAATATCTATGGAAAACCATTTCTAAATACCTAGATAGAGGCTTGACAAATATTTATTAAATAAATGAATAGACAAACAAAATTCAGTGAAATAAAATTTCTCTTTTAAAATTCATATTAATCAGTGAAATAGTAAACCAAATATAAGCCAAAGGTAACAGTCTATGATAATAGTTCATATTAAATATAATGCCCAAAAGCACAGAGTCAATTTATATTCAAAATCTCATGTACATAATTTTAATGGAAAATTATTAGATTGTTAACTATTCTTACCTACTATTCAGTGTGACAGTGGGCAAGTGAAGACTACTGTTGTAAAAGGAACCCCTCTTTTCTAAATTTACTTTTAATTGGAAGGTAATTGCTCCACAATGTAGTGTTGGTTATGTGTGTGTGTGTGTTAGTCTCTCAATCATGTCCAGCTCTTTGTGACCCTATGGACTGCAGCCCACCAGGCTCCTCTGTCCATAGAATTTTCCAGACAAACATACTGGAGTGGATTGCTATTCACTTCTCCACTGGATCTTCCCTACCTAGGGATCAAGCCCAGGTCTCCCGCACTGCAGGAAGTTTCTTTGCTGTCTGAGCCACCAGAAAAGCCTGTAGTGTTGATTAGGAATCTCTTAAAAAGGAAATATACAGGAAAGACTGAGTAGAATTCTGAGAAGATATATGGGCACATATATGTACACACTGAGTAAGCCAGAAATTTTTGCAATAGTTAAAAAGCCTACTGAGAAAAATTTGTATTGAGAAAATGAAGAAATAATAAACAAAAGACTGAGAATATATATAAAAGAATTGAAGCTGACAGAAATAAATATAAATTTTAAAAAACAGAAGGGTAAATAGTACCTGTCATAAAGTACCAACATTTATATATTCTTTCCAGATCATCCTATCAAAACTTCTACCCACTCTATGCAGAGAACCTCTGAGAAAATGATGGCAGGACCTCTGTGAGCAGGTTGCTCATTTTCATGGTCAAAGACTTTACCACCTCTCAATTCACAGGGTTTAATTGTAGGAAAAACATCATCAATAAAAGGTCTCATAGTTTAATTCCTTTTTGGCTTTCAAATGAAAAAGACAAAGAGATAAGCAAAGAGAGGCAAGGAAGGGAGTGAGCCTCTGCTTTTGAAGCATCTGATCCCACATTCTCTTAGCTATGGGTTTCAGGCAATGTCCAGCATATCATTCAAGGTGTACCTGAATGGGGTGTGTGTGTGTGTGTATGTATGTGGAGGAGGAGCGAAGGAGAAAGAGAAACAGAGAGAGAAATGTTGAAGGAATAAGGTGTTATGGTTTGACTATTTGTCACCCTTGCCAACATTCATTTATTTCTTTCAAAATTTACTGCTGAAATCTCAATTCCCAATGTAACGGAATTTAGTGGTGGAACCTTCTCAAACTCTTCCAAAAACAGAAGAAAAGAACACTTCCAAATTCATTTCCTGAAGCCAACATTAGTCTGATACCAAAGCCAGATAGGGACACCATGAGAAAAGAAAATTACGGGCTAATACTCTGATAAATACAGGTGCAAAAATAATCAACAAAATATTAGAAAACTGAATTTTACAATACACTAAAAGAATCATACACCATGATCAAGTGATATTTGTTCCAAGGATACAAGGATAGTTCAAAATTCACAGATTATTCAATGTGATACACCAAATAAACAAAATGAAGGTAAAAATCATATCCTCAAAGGATGCAGAAAAAGTGTTTGACAAATTCAACATGCACTTACAGTAAAAACTGTTTTACAAAGTAGGTATAGAAGGATTGCATCTCAATATAATTAAGGCTATATGAAAAGTACACAGCTAACATCATACTTGACTGTAAAAAACTGAAAGCTTTTCCTCTGAAATCAGACACAAGACAAAAACGTCTATTCTCACCACTTTTATTCAACTTAATTTTGGCAGTCCCATCCAGATCCATCAGGCAATTAAAAAAAAATCCAAATCTGAAAGGAAGAGGCAAAATCGACACTATTCGCAGATTGAAAAGTGAAAGTGTTAGTCACTCAGTCGTGTCTGACTCTTTACAACCCCAAGGACTGCAGCCTGCCAGGCTCCTCTGTCCATTGGTATTCTCCAGGCAAGAATACTGGAGTGGGTTGCCATTCCTTCCTCCAGGGGATATTCCTGACCCAGGGACTGAAACCGGGTCTCTTGCATTGCAGACAGATTCTCTACCATCAGAGTCATGAGGAAAGAAACCCCCTTACATGATATTATATGTAGAAAACACTAAAGACTAGCAAAAATACGAGAACAAATACACTCAGTAAAGCTGTAGAAGAAAAATCTGTATACAAAAATCATATGCATTTCTTTACACTAACAACAAACTGCTATAAGAGAAACTGAGAAAACAATTCTGTTTATATTTGCATGAAAATGAATAAAATGTCTAGGAATAAATTTAAACAAGGAGGTGAAAGACCTGTACCTTGAAAACTATAAACACATTGATGAAAGAAACTGAAGATGACTCAAATAAATGGAAAGACATTCTGTGATCATGGATTGGGAGATCTAATATTATTAACATGCCCCTACCAAAAGCAATCTACAGATTCACTCCAGTCCTTATCAAAATTCCAATGGAAATTTTCACAGATATAGAAGAAACAATCCTAAAATTTGCATGGAACCATAAAAGACACTCAATACCAAAGCGATCTTGAGAAAGAATAACAAAGCTAGAGGTGTCATGCTTCCTGATTTCAAACTATATTACAAAGCTATATTAATCAAAACAGTATGTCATTGGTATAAAAATGAACACAGAGATCAATGGAACAGAATAGAGAGTCCATAAATAAATCCACATTTCTATGGCCAATTAATTTTTGACAAAGAAGCCAAGAATATACAGTGGGAAAAGGACAGTTTTTTCAGTAAATGGCATTGGGGAAACTGGATAGCCACTTGCAAAAAGTGAAACCACTATCTTACACCATTCACAAAAATTAACTCAAAATAGATTAAAGACTTGATCATAAGTCCTGAAGCCATAAAATTTCTACAGAAAAAAACAGAATATAAAATCCTTGACACCAGTCTTTGTGATGATTTTTTGGATTTGACACCAAAAGCAAAGGGAACAAGAGTAAAAACAAGCAGTTGTGATGACATAAAGCTAAAAAGCTACTGCCCAATTAAGGAAACCATCAACAAAGTGAAAAAGCAACCTATGGAATTGGAAAAAATATTTGCATATTGTATTTCTGGTAAGGATTATTATCCAAAATATACAAGGAACTCATACAACTCAGTAGCAAAAAACAAACAATCTGATTTTTTTTAATGGGCAGAAAACCTGAATAGACATTTTTTTAAAAAATACATACAACTTGCCAATAATACATGAAAATGCACTCAACACTATCACTCATCAGAAAACACAAATCAAAACCACAATGAGATATCACCTCAGATCCTCTAGAAAGGCTTTTATCCAAAAGAAGAAATAACAGGAGTTGAGGAGAATGTGAAGAGACAGGAAAGCTTTTGCACAGTTAGAGGGAATGTAAGTTGAGGCAGCCCCTATGGAAACAGTACTGAGGTGCATCAAAAATTAAAAATAGAACTGCCATATGATTTAGCAATTTCACTTTGGAGTATTTATCTGAAGGAAACAAAAACACTAACTTGAAAACCCAATGTTCACTGCAGCAACATATGTTCAGTTGCTAGGTTGTGTCTGATTCTTTGCAACCCCATGGACTGCATCATGCCAGGCTCCTCTGTCCTTCACTAACTCCCAAATTTTGCTCAAATTCATGTCCACTGAACTGGTGATGCTATCTATCTCATCCTCTGTGGCCCCCTTCTTCTTTTGCCTTCAATATTTCCCAGCATCAGGGTCTTTTCCAATGAGTCAGCTCTTCTCATCAGGTGGCCAAAGGATTGGAGCTTCAGCTTCCCCATCAGTCCTTTCAATGAATATTCAGGGTTGACTTCCTTTAGGATTGATTGGTTTGATCTCCTTGCTGCCCAAAGGACTCTCAATGCAATTGTGACATCCAGGCACCACTATTCAAAAGAATCAACTCTTTTTAGCTTCTTCTATAACCCGTCTCTCACATCCAGAGATGACTACTAGAAAAATATAGCTGTGACCACATGGACCTTTGTCAGCAAAGCGGTGTCTCTTTTAATACTCTGTCTAGGTTTGTCACAGAGGAGCAAGCCTCTTTTAATCTCATGGCTGCAGTCACCATCAGTAGTGATTTGGGAATCCAAGAAAAGAAAATCTGTCACTGTTTCCACTTTCTCCCCTTTTATATGCCATGAAGTGCTGATGATCTTAGTTTTTAGAATGTTGAGCTGTAAGCCATCTTTTTCACTCTCCTTTCACCCTCAATGAGAGGCTTTCTTGTTCCTCTTCGCTTTCTGCCATTAGAGTGGTATCATCTGTGTATCTGAGGTTGTTGATATTTCTCACAGCAATCTTGATTCCAGCTTGTGATTCATCCAGCCTGGCATTTCCTATGATGTTCTCTGTATATAAGTTAAATAAACAGGATAACAATATACAGCCTTGATGAACTCTTTTCTCAATTTGGAACCAGTCAGTTTTTCCATGCCCTGTTCCAACTGCTGCTTTTTTGATCTGCATACAGGTTTCTCAGGAGGCAGGCAAGGTGCTCTGGTATTCTCATCTCTTTAAGAATCTTAACAGACCCATCACAAGCATGGAAATTGAAACTGTAATCAGAAATCTTCCAGCAAACAAAAGCCCAGGTCCAGATGGCTTCACAGCTGAATTCTACAAAAAATTTAGAGAAGAGCTAACACCTATCCTACTGAAACTCTTCCAGAAAATTGCAGAGGAAGGTAAACTTCCAAACTTATTCTATGAGGCCACCATCACCCTAATTCCAAAACCTGACAAAGATGCCACAAAAAAAGAAAACTACAGGCCAATAACACTGATGAACATAGATGCAAAAATCCTCAACAAAATTCTAGCAATCAGAATCCAACAACACCTTAAAAAGATCATACACCATGACCAAGTGGTGTATCCCTTTATCCCAGGGATGCAAGGATTTGTCAATATCTGCAAATCAATCAATGTAATCCACCACATTAACAAATTGAAAAATAAAAGCCATATGATTATCTCAATAGATGCAGAGAAGGCCTTTGACAAAATTCAACATCCATTTATGATAAAAACTCTCCAGAAAGCAGGAATAGAAGGAACATACCTCAACATAATAAAAGCTATCTATGACAAACCCACAGCAAACATTATCCTCAATGGTGAAAAATTGAAAGCATTTCCCCTAAAGTCAGAAACAAGACAAGGGTGCCCACTTTCACCGCTACTATTCAACATAGTTCTGGAAGTTTTGGCCACAGCAATCAGAGCAGAAAAAGAAATAAAAGGAATCCAAATTGGAAAAGAAGAAGTAAAACTCTCACTGTTTGCAGATGACATGATCCTCTACATGGAAAATCCTAAAGACTCCACCATAAAATTACTGGAGCTAATCAATGAATATAGTAAAGTTGCAGGATATAAAATCAACACTCAGAAATCCCTTGCATTCCTATACAGTAATAATGAGAAAGTAGAAAAAGAAATTAAGAAAACAATTCCATTCACCATTGCAACGAAAAGAATAAAATACTTAGGCATATATCTACCTAAAGAAATTAAAGACCTATATATAGAAAACTATAAAACACTGATGAAAGAAATCAAAGAGGACACTAAAAGATGGAGAAATATACCATGTTCATGAATCAGAAGAATCAATATAGTGAAAATGAGTATACTACCCAAAGCAATCTACAGATTCAATAGAATCCCTATCAAGCTACCAGCAGTATTTTTCACAAATAATTTCAAGATTTGTATGGAAATACAAAAAACCTTGAATAGCCAAAGCAATCTTGAGAAAGAAGGATGGAACTGGAGGAATCAACTTGACTGACTTCAGGCTCTACTACAAAGCCACAGTCATTAAGAGAGTATGGTACTGGCACAAAGACAGAAATATAGATCAATGGAACAAAATAGAAAGCCCAGAGATAAATCCACACACCTATGGACACCTTATCTTTGACAAAGGAGGCAAGAATATACAATGGAGTAAAGACAATCTCTTTAACAAGTGGTGCTGGGAAAACTGGTCAACCACTTGTAAAAGAATGAAACTAGATTACTTTCTAACACCACACACAAAAATAAACTCAAAATGGATTAAAGATCTAAACATAAGACCAGAAACTATAAAACTCCTAGAGGAGAACATAGGCAAAAGACTCTCCGACATAAATCACAGCAGGATCCTCTATGATCCACCTCCCAGAATACTGGAAATAAAAGCAAAAATAAACAAATGGGATCTAATTAAAATTAAAAGCTTCTGCACAACAAAGGAAAATATAAGCAAGGTGAAAAGACAGCCTTCGAAATGGGAGAAAACAAAAGCAAATGAACCAACTGACAAACAACTAATCTCAAAAATATACTAGCAACTTATGCAGCTCAACTCCAGAAAAACAAACGACCCAATCAAAAATGGGCCCAAGAACTAAATAGACATTTCTCCAAACAAGGCATATGGATGGCTAACAAACACATGAAAAGATGCTCAACATCACTCATTATCAGAGAAATGCAAATCAAGACCACAATAAGGTACCATTTCACACCAGTCAGAATGGCTGCGATCCAAGAGTCTACAACAATAAATGCTGGAGAGGGTGTGGAGAAAAGGGAACCCTCTTACACTGTTGGTGGGAATGCAAACTAGTACAGCCACTATGGAAAACAGTGTGGAGATACCTTAAAAATTTGCAAATAGTACTGCCTTATGACCCAGCAATCCCACTGCGGGGCATACACACCAAGGAAACCAGAATTGAAAGAGACACATGTACCCCAATGTTCATCGCAGCACTGTTTATAATAGCCAGGACATGGAAACAACCTAGATGTCCATCAGCAGATGAATGGATAAGAAAGCTGTGGTACATATACACAATGGAGTATTACTTAGCCATTAAAAAGAATACATTTGAATCAGTTCTAATGAGATGGATGAAACTGGAGCTGATTATACAGAGTGAAGTAAGCCAGAAAGAAAAACACCGATACAGTATACTGACACATATATATGGAATTTAGAAAGATGGTAATGATGACCCTGTATGCGAGATAGCAAAAGAGAACAGATGTATAGAACAGACGTTTGGACTCTGAGGGAGAGGGAGAGGGTGGGATGATTTGGGAGAATGACATTGAAACATGTATACTATCATGTAAGAAATGAGGTGCCAGTCTATGTTCAATACAGTATACAGGATTCTTGGGGCTGGTGCATGGTGATGATCCAGAGAGATGATGGGGTGGGAGGTGGGAGGGGAATTCAGGATTGGGAGCTCGTATACACCCATGGCGGATTCATGTCAATGTATGGCAAAACCAATACAGTATTGTAAAGTAAAATAAAGTAAAAATAAAATTAAAAAAAAAAGAATTTTCCACAGTTCATTGTAATTCATGTGGTCAAAGGCTTTATGTAGCCGATGAAGCAGATGTTTTTCTGGAATTCTCTGGCTTACTCTAGGATCCAACAAATGTTGGCAATTTGATCTCTGGTTTCTCTGCCTTTTCTAAACCCAGCTTGTACATCTCAGAAGTTCTCAGTTCACTTACTCCTGAAGCCTAGCTTGAAAGACTTTGAGCATAACCTTGTTAGCATGTGAAATGAGCACAATTGTGAGGCAGTTTGACCATTCATTGGCATTGCCCTTCTTTGAATTTAAATGAAAACTGACCTTCTCCAGTCCTGTGGCCACTGATGAATCTTCCAAATTTGCTGACGTATTGACTGCAGTACTTTAACAGTATTACCTTTTAGTATTTTATAGCAATATATATGAGTTTAACAATGTAAGTCTTCACTGATGAATGGATAAAGAAAATATAATATAGACTTATATCCACCCATAAAAAAGAGGAAAATCTTGCCAGTTTCAACAACATGGATGGACCTCGAGGGCATTATGTTAAGTGAAACAAATCACACAGAGAAAGAAAAATACCATGTAATCTCATTTATATGTGTAATATTAAAACAAAAAGCAAGTTCAGAGATGCTGAGTAGTTGGTGGCTACCAGAAGTGGGGGATTTGGTGCAGGCAAAGGTAATCAAAAGGTATAAATTTGAATTATAAAATTAATAGGTCAAGAGATATAACATACAGCATGGTGACTATAGTGAATAGTGTATTGTCTATTTGAAAGATGGCAAGAAAATACATCTTAAATATTCTCATCATGTAAGAAAAATATTTAACTATATATATGGATCCATATAGAGAGATATAACTAGACTTACAGTAGTGATTATTTAGCAGTACACACAAACATATAACCATTATGTCGTACACAGCAAAAAATATAATGTTGTATCAGTTATACCAATTTAAAAATTTAATAAAGTTTGGAACATGTAGATTAAATTAGCTCCATCCAAACTTCATTTTATAAACTCAACTTAAACCCATCACTTAGATTTTAAAATATTAAATCTCACTAATAACTTCCTACAGGGTTGGGAAAGACACAGAAACAGACATAAGTCACCTGCACATGAGATGTAGGCTTCCTCCTTTGGAGAGCATGAACTGTATTTCCACGGGCCAGAAGGACACTGCCAGAGAGAGGTATCAGTTTTCCGACACTGAATTAAATCTACCCACCGGGGTCTAGAACCTTCCCTGAGGCCAACAGAGGTGTTGACACTTCCACTGTCCCCACAGCCAAGCTGACTGCAGATGATGGACACGGTGACATCATCCATGGGGCTGCGGCAGACACTGCCCCAGGTCCCGTTGTAGAAAACTTCCAGCCACCCAGCACACTGCTGGTCCTTGCTCACCATCCTGAGGGCCAGGAACTCTGAGATTGAAAGGGAGGAGACAGGACACAGTGAGCACCCCACTCAGTGCTCTGGATTTTCCTCTCTCCCCAAAATTGTGAACATTCATCTGTGACCCGGCTAAGGAAGCAAATCCATTAGATGACCAGAGTGAAACTTGTCTCCTTTTCACTTGACTTTGTCCATTTGTGTCTGCCTTTCTAAATATTTCTACCACCATGATGTAGTGGATATGAACTGAGAGGAAGACCACCCTGGATACCTGCAGGGAGAGGGAGCTGACACCTGCTTCCTGACAAAACATCTAAAAGAGTGTATGAAAGGGATGTGATGTGGACAGTGTGGAGGCAGATAGAATAATGGACCTGTGACTGTTTCCTTATCTGGCAAAGGGGACTTAACAGAAGTGATTAAGGTAAAGACTGAGATTATCCTCAAATATGATGGATTAACCACCTGAGCACAGTCTAATCGCAGTCTTAGACTCACTATCCTTTAGGGTGGAACATTTCTCCTTGTTTTGGTTAGAGGGAGATGAATATATGGATAACAGTTAGAGAGGTGGAGCGTTGCTGGTCTGACGATGAACAGAAGAGGGTTATGAACGAAGGCAGGCAGGCAGGCAGGCAGTTTTTAGAAGCTTGAAAAGAAAAGAAACAGATTCTTTACCAGAGGCTCAGAGGTGATGTGACCCTACTGAAACCTTGAACCCCATCCAGTGAGATTCCTGCTGGACATCTAAGCTACAGAAGTATAAAGAAGTAAATGTGTTGTTTTAAACCATTAACTATGTGGTAACGTGTTACAAAACAAAAAAACTAGCACCTTGGCTTTAAGACTTCTCTACCATATGTACCAGAAGAGTGAGCCCCGATGTCAAGGAAAACTGAGAAAAGGCTCTGCCAGGAAACACTACTGAGGAGAAAAGACCAGAGTCTCAGCTGCTGCAGGAGGCAGTGAAAGCACCTGGTCTTCAAGTCTGCTGGAAAGACAGGCTCCATAGGAGGAAGCCTCCTTCTCTGGTCGTTTCAGCATCTCTCCCTCAGGGCTCAGACCCCCGTCCTCCTGGGCACTCCCCTCCCCTAGCCTGTGGACAGTGTGCAGCGCGGACCTGAGCAGATGACCCCCGCGTCCTGCTTGTGTCTGCAGTCGTGCTGCCCCCAGCCCCGGGAAGGGCACCTCCACACGTGAGACTCCTTTCCTGTGCAGTTCAGGTCGTCCAGCCAGATGGGCCCTGATCCTGCCCCAAAGTGAGCAGACCCCGTGGCATTGAGGGCTTGTCCACAGCCCAGCTGCCTGCACACCACGCGGGCATCTTCCAGGTCCCAGCCATCATCACAGATGGTGCCCCAAGAGCCCTGGTCAAGGATCTCCACTCTCCCCGCCCAGGGACCGCCCCCATCCACTAGGCGGAGCTGTCTACTGTCTGAGGAGAGAGAAATGGGACAATGAGGCCTTGACCTGGGGAATGAAAAGGGTCTTCTGTCTTGTGGGGCCCTCACCTGAGCAGTAGGGGGCACTCCCCTCGGAGGCGGCAGACCCTTGTTCAGACATGGAGTCATTGCACTGGGGCAGCACCTGGGAGTGGTTTCCTGAAAAGAAGCGATGATTAGAGGGTTGGGAGGGTTGAAGAACAGGAAACTCAGTTAAGCAAAATAATTTTTAGGAGGGGAGGGGAGTTTGGGGGGTAATGGATACATGTATATATATGGTTGAGTCCCTGCCTGTTCACCTGAAACTGTAACAATATTGTTAATCGGCTAAACCCAATACAAAGCAAAAAGTTCAAAAATAGTAATAATAATAATAATAATAATGACCTAGTGATGGAGCTGAGATGAAAGCTGTAACATACCAGTAAAGTTGCCATAATCTTAGTGTTCCCTTTCTCTATGAACAGCGCTACCTGACAATGCCATGATTCCTGTTTTAAGCGAAGCTTTGCCTTAAGAATGAGTTAAATAAGTTGCTCTATCCTTAATCTACCCCTAAATAGAAGAAGCGAAACAGAATCCTTTCCGAAGGATTCGTACAACTTTTTATCTACAGTGTTTGTGATTTTAAAAACACAAAGAAAAATAATACTAATTAATTTTTTTTAAAAAAAGAGGTCTCATGGAAAACAAGAGGGAAAAGAAACATTAAAACAATTTCCCAGGGTATTGGGCTCTTAGACTTACCTGACAGAGAGTTTATTTTATTTATTTTCATTAATTTTTATTTGAGTATAATTGCTTTACAACGTTGTGGTAGCTTCTGCTGTACAGCAAATTTAATACGTTATATATACATGTAAGGGTTTCCTAGGTGACTCAATGGTAAAAAAAAATCTGCCTGCCAAATAGGAAACTGGGGTTCCATCCCTGGTTGGAAAGATCTTCTGGGGAAAGAAATGGCAGCCAACTCCAGTATTCTTGCCTGGGAAATCCTATGGACAAAGGAGTGTCGCAGGCTAGTCCATTAGGTAACAAAAGAGTCAGATGCAACCCAGCGACCAAACAACAATGACACATATATAAATAAATATCCCCTCTTTCTTGGACTTACTTCCTATTTAGGTCATCACAGAGCACTGAGTAGAGTTCCCTGTGCTATACAATAGGTTATTATTTATCTATTTTATGTGTTCAGTTCAGTCGCTCAGTAGTGTCCGACTCTTTACGACCCCATGAACCGCAGCACGCCAGGCCTCCCTGTCCATCACCAACTCCCGGAGTCCACCCAAATCCAGGTCCATCGAGTCGATGATGCCATCCAACCATCTCTTCCTCTGTCATCCCCTTCTCCTCCTGCCCTCAATCTTTCCCAGCATCAGTGGCTTTTCCAATGAGTCAACTCTTTGCATCAGGTGGTCAAAGTATTCGAGCTTCAGCTTCAACATCAGTCCTTCCAATGAACACCCAGGACTGATTTCCTTTAGGATGGACTTGTTGGATCTCTTTGCAGTCCAAGGGACTCTCAAGAGTCTTCTCCAACACCACAGTTCAAAAGCATCAATTCTTTGGTGCTCAACTTTCTTTATAGTCCAACTCTCACATCCATTCATGTCCACTGGAAAAACGATAGCCTAGACTAGATAGACCTTTGTTGGCAAAGATTATGTGTGTGTGCATGCTAAGTCACTTCAGTTGTGTCTGACTCTGTGACACTATGGATTGTAGCCCATCAGGTTCCATGTCTATGGGATTCCCCAGGCAATATCTATTTTATAATTAGTATCAATAATGTAGGGTTTCTGAGTCTGGTGGCTGAGGCAGTAAAGAATCTGCCTGCAATGCAAGAGACCTGGATTTGATCCTTGGGTTGGGAAGATCCCCTGGAGGAGGGTATGGCACCCACCCACAATTCTTTCCTGGAGAATCCCCGTGGACAGAGGAGCCTGGTGGGCTACAGTCCATGGGGTTGCAAAGAGTTGGATATGACTAATCGCACAGCACAGCACATCAATAGTGTGTATATACCATATACGTCAATCTCAAGGTCCCAATTCACCCCACTCTTCATTTCCCCTCTTAGTATCCATATGATGTTCTCTATGTTGGTGTCTCTATTTCTGCTTTGCAGCAAGTTCATCTCTACCATTTTTCTAGATTCTACATATAAGTGATGTTATACAGTATTTGTTTTTCTCTTTCTGATTTACTTCATTCTACATAACAATCCTAACTCAAATCCTAAAAGATGATGCTGTGAAAGTGCTGCAAGCAATATGCCAGCAAATGTGGAAAACATAGCAGTGGCCACAGGACTGGAAAATGTCAGTTTTCATTCCAATCCCAAAGAAAGACAATGCCAAAGTATGCTCAAACTACCGCACAATTGCACTCATCTCACTAGCAAAGTAATGCTCAAAGTTCTCCAAGTCATGGTTCAACAACACGTGAACCATGAACTTCCAGATGTTCAAGCTGGTTTTAGAAAAAGCAGAGGAACCAGAGATCAAATTGTCAACATATGCTGGATCATTGAAAAAGCAAGAGAGTTCCAGAAAAGCATCTATTTCTGCTTTATTGGCTATGCCAAAGCCTTTGACTGTATACATTACAAGAAACTGTGGAAAATTCTAAAAAAGATGGGAATACCAGACCACCTGACCTGCCTCTTGAAAAATCTGTATGCAGGTCAGGAAGCAACAGTTAGAACGGGACATGGAACAACAGACTGGCTCCAAACAGGAAAAGGAGTACGTCAAGGCTGTATATCGCTACCCTACTTATTTGACTTATATGCAGAGTACATTATGAGAAATGCTGGGCTGGATGAAGCACCGGCTGGAATCAAGATTGCTGGGAGAAATATCAACAACCTCAGAAATGCAGATGACACCACCTCATGGCAGAAAGTGAAGAGGAACTAAAGAGCCTCTTGGTGAAAGTGAAAGACTAGAGTGAAAAAGTTGGCTTGAAGTTCAACATTCAGAAAACAAAGATCATGGCATCCAGTCCCAACAATTCATGGCAAATAGATGGGGAAACACTGGAAACAGTGGCTGACTTTATTTTTTTGAGCTCCAAAATCGCTGTAGATGGTGACTGCAGCCATGAAATTAAAAGACACTTACTCCTTGGAAGAAAAGTTATGACCCAGCCTAGACAGCATATTAAAAAGCAGAGACATTACTTTGCCAACAAAGGTCTGTCTAGTCAAGGCTATGGCTTTTCCAGTAGTCATGTATGGATGTAAGAGTTGGACTATAAAGAAAGCTGAGTAATGGAGAATTGATGCTTTTGAACTGTGGTGTTGGAGAAGACTCTTGAGAGTCCCTTGGACTGCAAGGAGATCCAACCAGGAAATCAGTCCTGAAGGTTCATTGGAAGGACTGATGCTGAGGCTGAAGCTCCAGTACATTGGCCACCTGATGTGAAGAACTGACTCATTTGAAAAGACCCTGATGCTGGGAAAGATTGAAGGTGAGAGGAGAAGGGGACAACAGAGGATGAGATGGTTGGATGGCATCACCAACTCAGTGAACATGAGTTTGTGTAACCTCTGGGAGTTGGTGATGGACAGGGAGACCTCTTGTGCTACAGTCAATGGAGTTGCAAAGAGTCGAACCTGACTGAGAGACTGAACTGAACTAAACCAAACGTAACAATCTCTAGGTCTATCCATGTCTCTGCAAATTTCACAGCTTTATTCTTTTATGATTGAGTAATATTCCATTTTATATATGTGAAACATCTTCTCTATCCACTCCTCCTGTGAGGGACATTTAGGTTGCTATCGTGTCCTGGCTGTTGTAAATAGTGCTGCAGTGAACATCAGGATGAATGTGTCTTTTTGAATGATGATTCTCTCCACGTATGTGCCCAGGAGTGGGATTGCTGAGTCATACAACAGATCTATTTTTAGTTTTTTGAGGAATCTCCATACTGTTCTCCATAGTAGTTGTGCCAATTTACATACCCATATGTAGGAGGATTCCCTTTTCTGCACATTCTCTCCAGCATTTATTGTTTGTAGACTTTTTAATGATAGACATTCTGACTGGCGTGAAGTAATACCTGACTGCAGTTTTGCATCTCTCTAGTAATTAATGATGCTAAAGCTGAAACTCCAGTACTTTGGCCACCACATGCGAAGAGTGGACTCATTGGAAAAGACTCTGATGCTGGGAGGGATTGGAGGCAGGAGAAGAAGGGGACGACCGAGGATGAGATGGCTGGATGGCATCACTGACTCAATGGACGTGAGTCTGGGTGAACTCCAGGAGTTGATGATGGACAGGGAGGCCTGGCGTGCTGCGATTCATGGGGTCGCAAAGAGTCAGACACGACTGAGCGACTGAACTGAACTGAGCTGAGTAACTAGTGATGTTGAACATCTTTTCATATATTTGTTAGCCATCTGTACGTCTGGAGAAATGTCTGTCTTTTTCCCATTTTTCAATTGGGTTGTTTGGTTTGTTGATATTGAGTTGTTTCTGCATTTTGAAGATCAGTAGCTTGTTAGTTGTTTCGTTTTAGTCGCAAATATTTCCTCCCATTCTGACAGTTGTCTTTTTGTTCTGTTTATGGGTTCTTTTGCTATGTAAAACCTTTTAAGTTTAATCGGGTCCTACTTGTTTATTTTTGTTTTTATTTTCTTTACTCTAGAAGGTTGGTCAAAACAGATCTTGTTGCAATTTATGTCAAAGAACCTTCTGCCTATGTTTTCCTCTAAGAGTTTTATAGTCTGACAGAGAATTTAAATAGCCAGGATTAAAGTCTTCAAATAATTAATTAACAAGATGTGTGTCTTGGCACAGAAATGATAACAAAAACAAATGAAAATTCTACAGGTGAAAAGGTTAACAGCTGAAATTAAGAACTAGAGAATGAGTCTATCAGCACATTAGATCAATATAAAGTAGAAATAGTAAAAAGGAAGATGAGAGGATAAATATTCCTCTGTATAGAAAAGCTGGTTACATGGCAAGTGCCTGGTTAACAATAGTGTATAACAAAGTTTCCCCCAAAACTTAGCAGTTGAAGGAATTTTTTTTTTAATTTTGATCATAATTTCCTGGTCAGTAATTTGGGAAAGACTCAACTTGGCAGCTCTGTCTTTGGGGTCTCTCATGTGGTTGCACTTAGATGTTATCTGGGGCTGACATCTCTAAAGGTTTGATTGAACTGTGATTCTGTAAGGAGATTCCCTGAACTATTTTGTTGTTGTTGTTGGGGAGGGGGAGAGATAAAGGAGCATCCTGTCTGCAACTTAATCCAGAAATATTTTACATACTCAAGGGGAAATGGGGCAGGAGAGGGACAAAGGAGGAGAGAGAGAAAGCTAGAGCAAGACAGAGAAAGAGAGAGAAAACTAGAGTGAGAGAGGGAGGGAGAGAAAAGAAAGAAAGAAAGAAGGATTAAAGCAAAATACTAACCTAACATTTGGGGAATCCAGAGAAAGTTCAGAGAGAATTCATTCCTAGAAAACCTTCACTAAAGGAAATACTAGTAACATCAAACCCATAAAATGCCTAAGAGAAAACCTAGTTAAAGATGTGTGAAACATCTGAGAGAAATTCAAGACCTAATTGAATGAAGGGATATATTTTGACAATGAATTGGGAAATTCAGTGTTGTCAAAATAAACCATTCTCTCATTTATATGCAGATTAAAGCTAACCTCAATAAAATTCCCTTATGCTTTTGTGTGTGTGTGAAACATGACAAGATGATTCAAAATTTCTGTTGTTGTTCAGTCACTCAGTCATGTCTGACTCTTTGCAACCCCATGGACTTCAGCACGCCAGGCTTCCCTATCCATCACCAACTCCCAGAGTTTACCCAAACTCATGTCCATTGAGTCAGTGATGTCATCCAACTATCTCATCTTCTGTTGTCCCCTTCTCCTCCTGCCTTCAATCTTTCTAAAAATCAGGGTCTTTTCTAATGAGTCAGCTCTTCACATCAGGTGGCAAATTATGGAGCTTCAGCTCAAACATTTATACAAAATACAAAAACCAAGAATGACCAAGGCTGTTAGGAAGAACAGCAACAACATAACTTCTTTAAATTAAAGTTACCCAGACTTACTATGTGTGCTTAGTCACTCAGTCATGTCCGATTCTTTGTGACCCAATGGACTATAGCCCGCCAGGCTCCTCTCTCCATGGCGACACTCCAGTCAAGAATACTGGAGTGGGTTGCCATACACTTCTCCAGGGGATCTTCCCAACCCAGGGATCAAACCCAGGTCTCCTGCCTTGCAGACAGATTCCTTACCATCTGAGCCACTAGGGAAGATTCAAGATTTACTATAAAGTTACAATAGTTAAGAAAATGTGGTACAGGTGCAAGGATAGACAAATGACACAGTGGAACAGAATAGAGAGTCTAAAAGAAGTACTCAGACATATGTGCCCTTTCGTTTATCACAAAGGTGGCACTGCAGTAGGGAATAGTCTTCCAGAAAAAGATTTTGAATCAGCTGGATGCCCATATGAAAACATGACACTTGACCCTTAGGCTACACGGTTATCAATCCTGGAAGCAGTGTATAATCATATGCAAAATAAAAGTAATTACACTTCTGTGAGATACTCTCAGGGAACATTTTTGTGATTTTGGAGTAGACAAAGTTCTTTCTAGAAGATTATAAGGAGCTCTATGGACTGGAACAATGGACTGGTTCAAAACTGAGACAGGACTACGTCAAGCCTGTATATTGTCACCCTGATTATTTAACTTCTATGCAGAGCACGTCATGCGAAATGCCAGGATGGATAAAGCACAAGCTGGAGTCAAGATTGCTGGGAGATATATCAATAACCTCAGATATGCAGATGACACCACCATTATGGCAGAAAGTGAAAAGGAACGAAAGAGCCTCTTGATGAAGGTGAAAGAAGTGAGTGAAAATGTTGTCTTAAAACTCAACATTCAGAAAAAGAAGCTCATGGCGTCTGGTCCCATCACTTCATGGCAAATAGATGGGAAACAATGAAAACAGTGACAGATTTTATTTTCCTGGACTCCAAAATCACTGCAAATGGTGATTGCAGCCATGAAATGAAAAGATGCTTGCTCCTTGGAAGAAAAGCTGTGACAAACCTAGAGAGCATATTAAAAAGCAGAGAAGTTACTTTGCCGACAAAGGTCCAACAAAGCTATAGTTTTTCCAGTAGTTATGTATGGACATGAGAGTTGGACCATAAAGAAAGCTGAGCACTGAAGAATTGATGCTTGTGAACTGTGGTGTTGGAAAAGACTTTTGAGAGTCCCTTGGACTTCAAGGATATTAAACCAGTCAATCCTAAAGGAAATCAGTCCTGAATATTCATTGGAAGGACTGATGCTGAAATTGAAGCTCTAATCCTTTGGCCACATGATGGGAAGAACTGACTCATTGGAAAAGACCCTGATGCTGAAAGATACTGAAGGCAGAAGAAGGAGATGACAGAGGATGACATGATTGGGTGGTGTCACCAACTCAATGGATATGAGCTTGAGCAAGCTGCAGGAGATGATGAAGGACAGGGAAGCTTGATGTGTTGTGGTCCATGGGGTTGCAAAGAGTCAGACATGACTGAGTGACTGAACTGAACTGACTGACTGAAGGAGCACTACATGTACAGTAAAAAAGGTGATAATTCAAACTTAAGATGAGTAACTTGGCTCATTGAAGTACACCATACCATTAAGAAAATAAAAATATCAGACAGAGTTAAACACAAAAAAAAGTAATAAATATTTGTTCCAAAAGTCATCATCATAGTAATTTGCACCATTGTATTTGTAATAGTCAAAACCTGGCAACAAACTCAAATCTCTGCCACAAGTTGAATGGATCAATGCATGGTCATGTGATCATTCAAAGGGATACTCTATAGTAATAAGAATGAATACAGTGTTGCCGTAAACAACATCATGAATGAATTTCAAACACAGTTTCAAATCAAAAAAATTAGACATGAAACAAAACATTCTGTATGGTTATACATAAAGTTCAAAAACTGAGAAAATATTCTATGGCAGTACAAGTCTTAGGTAAGCAGGCTTCCCTGGAGAGGAGGACGTGGCTATTGGGAGGCAACAGTGATCCTGTGGTGCTGGGAATGCTCTCTGTGTAGATCTGGGCTGGGGAACATGACCTAGGTGTACACTTACTGTTTGTACTTTGTTCTCTATTATTATCCTTAAATAATAATGTTTCATAAAAATATTAGTCATCCAAGCATTTCTTTCCCTGACATAGCACTTAGCATTTCTTAGCACTTCTTTCCCCTGAAAAAATGAGTGAACCATGAGAATGCTATGGAGCAGGACCTTACAGAGCTTTCTCAGGACAGACCACCCTCATGTCCTCCACATGCTTCTGTCTGTAGAAAAACCTTAGCCAAAGAATAAATTAAATCACAGAAATGAAAAAATTTCAGAAACAAAGGAAAACAGTCAAATAGGACAAAATAACAATAGTTTAACCCTAAACAAAGTCAAGGGTTTTGAGTTCCTCCTCATGGCTATAGCTAACATTCTGAGCCATATCCTTTGAGCTGTTTTGCAGATACTGAAACCGCAACCAGGTGGTAAGCAAATACATGATGCCCAGACTAGTGGGATGCCATTTCCTTCTCCAGGGGATGTTCCCAACCCAAAATCAAGCCTGAGTCTCTTGCATTGCAGGCGGGTTCTTTACCATCTGCACCAACAGGGAAGCCCATAATCTTCACCTTACACAATTCCAAGAATCGGCCGCAAGGAAACGGGAAAAAAACAGCACTAGAACTGATGATTAACTGTATTTCAAACAATAAAGGTGACACTGATCAGACCTATTTCAAGATGATTGGTGGAGCTAGCCGTGCTATTTTGCTGGTAACCTGTCCCCTACCTCCACCTGTGCATTCCTGAAAATCCTGTTTAAAAACTCTTGTCCCTGATCAGCAAGGGGGAGCTGGTTCTTTGGTACATTAGTCCTCTGTCTCCTCAGAACTGCTGGTACTCTCAATAATACTATCTGTAAATTTACCCCACGCTTGTCTCTCAGTGATGGATTCTTGAATAATAAGCAGAGGAAACCTGAGATCCATAATTTCACCACAGAATATCTTCCGTTTAAAGCCTGTTTTCCCTTACTCTCTGCTCTGGGGACATTTCACCCCAGGAGCATCCTAAGTACTATAGCCCTTCCCTGTCTCACCTGAGCAGATCACGGAGGCCGTGTTGCCATGGGAACAGTCAGGAACACCCAGGGCAGTCACAGGGCATGTCCATAGGAAGGACTCAGTCCCTGAGCAGTGAAATCGGGCTTTCCAGAGTTGATCACTACCTTCTGCTCCATTTGGGGTGGAGATGGCGACACCACAGCCGAGCTGACGACAGACAACATTGGCATTGGCCAGACTCCAGTGGGAGGCACACAGAGCTCTCCATTGTCCAGAAATATTCATCTCCACCTGCCCCTCACATTGAGAGGTGCCATTCATCATGAGCCGGACATCTGTGTACACTGATAGAAAAAGACAGGATTTCAGCAAAATCTGATTTCCTTATTAGCTTGACCTGATTGTACACGGAGGTTAAGTCCTGATATGCATCTCACCTGAACAGACAACCTGAGCAGCTCCACTGTGCTGACATGTGCCCCCTGGACAGGGCACTCTGGGGCATGACCAGAGGTTAGGCTCCTCCCCCTCACACCTGAACTCTTCGGCCCAGACCCGGCCATCGGACTCTCTGAACGGCATGTGTCCCAGGACAGACACAGCCTTGCCACACCCCAGCTCTGCACAGATGACTTGGGCAGTGGGGAGTGTGAAGTTTCCATCAGACACTGGGGTCCAGGCTTCTCCAGAACGTACTTCTACTCGCCCTGAGCAGGGTCCATCCCCTCCAGCCAGACGCACAAATCCTGAGAAACAAAGAACAACAAACCCAGTGAGTGTTCATGAACCTGGTTGGACAATTGCAGACAACATCACACAGGCAATGGTGTGAAAGTTTTTTTTCCAGCAGTGGAATAAGAGGGGATAAGAAGAGAGAATTTGACTGTCATTGTCAAACTGCATTTTCATGAGCAAGTTTCTGAAGAGATATCCAGAAGGACTGAAGGATCAGTTTGGAATGGCTGAATCCTGAAAATATATATTTTGATTACAAATGTTAATTCCTATCTGGGGGCATGGAAACTACAGTGCCCAAAGAAACTGCACCTTGGTAAACATTCAAACATGGGTACAGAGCTGATCTAAGAGTGAAAAATGTCCATGGGATTCAAGAGATTAGAGGTCTAGGAGCCAGAGAAATTTAGAGGACCATCCTGAGATTTCTGGGGCTAAAATTCTGGCCAGTTTTCTCTCAGAGCCAATATTCAAGTCACTGAGGACAGGGAAAGTCACACAGGCTGGCTCTGAGTGCAGGTATTATAACCTAGCTGTGAAAGAAGTTGTCCACAGGTAAGTTTCAGCTCAGTTCACTTCAGTTCGGTCGATCAGTCGTGTCCCACTATTTGGGACCCCATGAATTGTAGCACGCCAGGCCTCCCTGTCCATCACCAACTCACAGAGTTCACTCAGACTCACGTCCACAGAGTCAGTGATGCCATCCAGCCATCTCATCCTCTGTCATCCCCTTCTCCTCCCACCCCCAATCCCTCCCAGCATCAGAGTCTTTTCCAATGAGTCAACACTTCGCATGAGGTGGCCAAAGGACTGGAGTTTCAGCTTTAGCATCATTCCTTCCAAAGAAATCCCAGGGCTGATCTCCTTCAGAATGGACTGGTTGGATCTCCTTGCAGTCCAAGGGACTCTCAAGAGTCTTCTCCAACACCACGGTTCAAAAGCATCAATTCTTTGGTGCTCAGCTTTCTTCACAGTCCAGCTTTCCCATCCATACATGACCATAAGAAAAACCATAGCCTTGACTAGACGGACCTTCGTTGGTAAAGTACTGTCTTTGCTTTTGAATATGCTATCTAGGTTGGTCATAATTTTCCTTCCAAGGAGTAAGCGTCTTTTAATTTCATGGCTGCAGTCACCATCTGCAGTGATTTGGAGCCAAAAAAAAAAATAAAGTCTGACATTGTTTCCACTGTTTCCCCATCTATTTCCCACGGAGTGATGGGACCTGATGCCATGATCTTTGTTTTCCGAATGTTGAGCTTTAGGCCAAATTTTTCACTCTCTTCTTTCACTTTCATCAAGAAGCTTTTTAGTTCCTCTTCACTTTCTGTCATAAGGGTGGTGTCATCTGCATATCTGAGGTATTATTTCTCCTGGCAATCTTGATTCCAGCTTGTGTTTCTCCAGTCCAGCGTTTCTCATGATGTACTCTGCATATAAGTTAAATAAGCAGGGTGGCAATATACAGCCTTGACGTACTCCTTTTCCTGTTTGGAACCAGTCTGTTGTTCCATGTCCAGTTCTAACTGTTGCTTTCTGACCTGCATACAGGTTTCTCAAGAGGCAGGTCAGGTGGTCTGGTATTCCCATCTCTTTCAGAATTTTCCACAGTTTATTGTGATCCACACAGTCAAAGGCTTTGGCATAGTCAATAAAGCAGAAATAGATGTTTTTCTGGAACTCTCTTGCTTTTTCCATGATCCAGTGGATGTTGGCAATTGGATCTCTGGTTCCTCTGCCTTTTCTAAAGCGAGTTTGAAAATCTGGAAGTTCACTGTTCACGTATTGCTGAAGCCTAGTTTGAGAATTTTGAGCATTAATTTACTAGCAAGTGAGATGAATGCAATTGTGCAGTAGTTTGAGCATTCCTTGGGATTGCCTTTCTTTGGGATTGGAATGAAAACTGACCTTTTCCAGTCCTGTGGCCATTGCTGAGTTTTCCAAATGTGCTGGCATACTGAGTGCAGCACCTTCACAGCAACATCCCTCAGGATTTGAAAGAGCTCAACTGGAATTTCATCATCTCCACTAGCTTTTTTTGTAGTGATGCTTCCTAAGGCCCATTTGACTTCACATTCCAGGATGTCTGGCTCTAGGTGAGTGATCACACCTTTGTGATTATCTGGGTCATGAAGATGTTTTTTGTACAGTTCTTCTGTGTATTCTTGCCACCTCTTAATATCTTCTGCTTCTGTTAGATCCATACCATTTCTGTCCTTTATCGAGCCCATGTTTGCATGAAATGTTCCCTTGGTATCTCTAATTTTCTTGAACAGATCTCTAGTCTTTCCTATTCTGTTCTTTTCCTCTATTTCTTTGCATTGATCGCTGGGAAAGCTTTCTTATCTCTCCTTGCTATTCTTTGGAACACTGCATTCAGATGCTTATATCTTTCCTTTTCTCCTTTGCTTTTCACTTCTCTTCTTTTAACAGTTTTTTGCAAGGCCTCCCCAGACAGCCATGTAAGTTTAGAAATGACAAAAGATCAGAGAGTCATAGGAGAGGGAGGGAATGGTCCTAGTCATATTTCTTGAAAACCTAGGATTTATCAAGACACCTGGGAGAAAGTGAGGTCTCAGTGGGATTATGCAAGACTATTGAGGTAGTTGATTACTTCATACTAGACATGAGATTCTCAGCAAATGTGAAAGAGTAACGATAATTTAATGTATTCTAACCTTCTCTATATGCTAACTGCATATGCCTTTCCTATTTGGATTTCTGAGATAAGAAGCCAGCAAGCTATAAAAAAGGAGAATGAGAGGAAGAGAGCAGACAGCAAACAAGCCATATATACTTTCATTTCAGTTCAGTCAATCAGTCGTGTCTGACTCTTTGCGACCCCATCAATCACAGCACGCCAGGCCTTCCTGTCTATCACCAACTCCTGGAGTTCACCCAAACTCATATGCATCGAGTCAGTGATATCATTCAGCGATCTCATCCTCTGTCGTCCCCTGCTTCTCCTGCCTCCAATCCCTCGCAGCATCAGAGTCTTTTCTAATGAGTCAACTCTTTGCATGAGGTGGCCAAAGTATTGGAGTTTCAGCCTCAGCATCAGTCCTTCCAAGGAACACCCAGGACTGGTCTCCTTTAGAATGGACTGGTTGAATTTCCTTGCAGTCCAAGGGACTCGCAAGATTCTTCTCCAGCAGCACAGTTCAAAAGCCTCAGTTCTTTGGCACTCAGTTTCTTCACACTCCAACTCTCACATCCATACATGGCCACTGGAAAAACCATAGCCTTGACTAGACGGACCTTTGTTGGCAAAATAATATCTGTGCCTTTGAATATGCTGTCTAGGTTGGTCATAACTTTCCTTCCAAGAAGTAAGCGTCTTTTAACATATACTGTAGAGATTTCTAAATTGCAAAAGCCTCAATGGGAATGAAACATAGAAAGATTTGGGGGGAAAAAAGACTTGTTCAATAAGATTTTAACACTTGTTATCCCCTGTGCTCCTTCAATTTGCCACATAACCCTGCTACCCTTTCCCATTTCTCCCAATGCAGAAAAGAAAAAATAGGCTTAAAAGCTACAAATAGATGGGAAGGAGACTCCAAAAGGGAAGAGTTTCTGTAGGGAGTGAGGTGGGGTGAATGGCAGCTTAAATGGGGAGTGGATGGAGTATGAGAGAGACCAAGGAAAAGACTCGTGATCATGATTTCATCCTTCAGGGGCCCTGTTTCAGACAGAGAAAAGGTAATCCAATAGGAAAAACCTGCACATCATAAAGAACAACTTTTAAAATCATTTTCCTGGTTTCTGAGTGTGCTCATAATTATTTATGTACATGGTGGAATTTGTTCTGGTGAAGCACTCTGATTGCATAAGTTTGTGAACTTTGAAGCCTCAAAAAGAATGATGTAACAGAATAAAAGTGTACTATAGACAGCAGGCAGAGAAGGCAATGGCAACCCACTCCAGTGTTCTTGCCTGGAGAATCCCAAGGATGGCAGAGCCCGGTGGGCTGCCGTCTATGGGGTCACACAGGGTCGGACACAACTGAAGCGACTTAGCAGCAGCAGCATAGAGAGCAGGAGAGAACAGAAAAGGCACTGCAGAAATTAAAGAATTGAAGGATTAGATAGACCACTCATACAAGAATAAATGATGAAAGAGAGGATGATCTGCTTGCCTTTTATTATTTATCCATTTCCATCTCCCCAGAGAGGCCCAGGTTAGGACTCCTAATCTTTTCTGGCTGGGAGTTTGGTCACAGGCTACACATTCTAGATAAACCATTTTTATTTAACTGGTTGTTGTTGTTGTTGCTCAGCCACTCACTCATGTCCGACTCTTTGCTACCCCATGGACTAAAGAATGACAGGCTTCCCTGTCCTTCACTATCTCCTCAAGTTTGCTCTAACTCATGTCCATCGAGTCAGTGATGCCATCTAACCATCTCATCTTCTGTCGTCCCCTTCTCCACCAGCCTCCAATTTTTCCCAGCATCAGGGTCTTTTCCAGCGAATCAGTTCTTCATATCAAGTGGCCACAGTATTGGAGCTTCAGCTTCAGCATCAGTCCTCTCAGTGAATATTCAGGGTTGATTTCCTTTAGGATTGAGTGGTTTGATCTCCTTGCAGTCCAAGGGACTCTCAAGAGTCTTCTCCAACAACACAGTTCAAAAGCATCAGTTTTTCAGTGTTCAACCTTCCTTGTGGTCCAACTCTCACATCCATACATAACTACTGAAAAAAAACATAGCTTTGACTAGATGGACCTTTGTCTCAAAGTAATGTCTCTGTTTTTAATATACCGTCTAGGTTTGTCATAGCTTTTCTTCCAAGGAGCAAGCATCTTTTAATTTCATGATTGCAGTCACTGTCCACAGTGATTTTGGACCCCAAGAAAATAAAGTCTGTCACAGTTGCCGTTTTTTCCCCATCTGTTTGCCAAGAAGCGATGGGACAGGATGCCATGATCTTAGTTTTCTGAATGCTGAGTTTCAAGGCAGCTTTTTTACTCTCCTCTTTCACTTTCATCAAGAGTTCCTCTTCACTTTCTGCCATTTAGGGTGATGTCATCTGCATATCTGAGGTTGTTCATATTGTTATATTAATTTCATGAGATTAAAAATTTAGAAAGAAAAAGAGAGATATATTTCTTATATTCTGTTTTATATACCCTGATAAAAGTTACATATTCAAATATGTGCTGGATAATCAAGAAAGTCTTAGGATATATTAGGATAGAGACTTCTGAGATATATTATTTCTTCTTTATTTTCTACTTGATTTTAAAATTTACATAGAAGAATAAGTGTGTGAAAATTCCAAGAAAATTATTAAATAGAAGGCTGATGTGAATGAATAAAAGATATTAAATATAATAAAGATATATCCTTGTCTGGTCTCTTGCTGTGTAGACATCTTGTGTCCTTAGGCACACATAGCACCTTCCACACCACACCTGGACCTTCAGTGCTGCTCAGAGAACCTCACAGTTGCCTTCATCAGCTCCCATCACCATTCCCCTTCCTCCCAGCTACTATAAAACCTGTTCCACCTTCTTCAAAAATTACATTTGTCCTCTTGCTCCAAATAAGCCCCCCAAACACAAGTCTATATCAATGAAATCATCAAATATAAACTACATAATCTCTTTTCATAAAACACACAAATTCATGTTTTATTACCTCCACCTTTGACTTGCCAGTGCATGGCTAAGTGTTCCTCCAAAGTTTGCATTTGTACAGATATCTTAAAGGAAAAATTGGGGAAAGAGACTTTTCTAGTAACAGTGAAAGAATATATGACTCGGAGCATTTTAATCACAGTTCTCTAGTTCTACCATCAAAGAACTATGAACATTTACATCTAAATTTGAAAAGGAACTTGAAATCTGCCACAAATCCATAAGAATCTCTGATTTGTTAAATGATATTCCTTTAGGGATCACCTCTATATATGTAAATGATATCCTTCTACAGTAAGAGTAGCCTCCACTCCTTCTAGCCTAGTGCAAAATAATGTCTCACATTGTTTGTACAGAAACAACTCCACCCAGGAAAGTACTTCCTCATTTTTGTCCCTCCTTCTCATAGCCTCCCTGTGCAAAGAGAATGTGTATATGGCAGTTGGCAAATGTTTCACACTTACAAAAAGTGAATTATGAAAAAAATTATGAGGATTTATTTTAATTGGGAGAATAAATAAAGCCATTTTAGCGTCAGGTAAGTCCACTGGAGAAGAAAAGACTAGCAAAGACTTATAAGAGGGAAGTAAATGAAGCTCATCAGTCACAGCCACAGTGCACTCAGGGAGGATGGATAGGCGTCTCAGTCCTCTATAGCCCACCTATCTCCCATTCCCCTGCTGATCAGACACCAGCTTTCTTGGAACTTTCCATTTTCTCAGCCGGTGGACAAAGAACTGACCATACCTGAGCAGACGACTCCTGCATCTTCCTGATGATCGCAATTGTGTTGCAGCCATCCCAACGTAGGGCACCTCCACACTTGGGACTCCTCTCCTCTGCAGCTCACTTCATCCAGCCAGATGGGCCCTGATCCCGTCCCAAAGGAAGAAGAGACAGTGGCACTGAGGGCTTCTCCACAGCCCAGCTGCCTGCACACCACGCGGGCATCGTCCAGGTCCCAGCCATCATCACAGATGGTGCCCCAGGAACCCTGGTCAAGGATCTCCACTCTCCCGGAGCAGCGACCACCTCCGTCCACCAGGCGGATCTGTCTGCTGTCTGAGCAGAGAGAAATGGGAAGATGGGGTGATGAAACCAGAGGTTGAGAGGGGTTTTCTTTCCTGTGGGACCCCCACCTGAGCAGTAGGGGGCGCTCTCCTCTGAGACTGCCGACCCTGCTGGTTCAGAAACAGAGTCATGGCACTGGGGCAGCAGCTGGGGCTGGTTTTTTATACCAGTGGCAAGAGAATAATAAAGTTGAAAAATAGGAAGAAAATAAAACATGAAATATTAAGTTGAAAACACTCTAGTGAGTAGTCTGAGACAGAAGGTGGTACAAGGTCCTTTCAGAGTTAACATTCTGATCTGTAGGGTTCTGCACAGCATCAGAGGAAGATTTACAAGAAATGTTAGTCTCTCTACCAGGAGCAGTTAAATGAGTTCAGAGTCACAGAAATGAGCTGGCAGCTGGATGGATTCTTTCAAAGCACACACATTTTGATGCTGTTGACCTAAGAGTTAAAGGGGTTGATTAAAGGAAGTGGAGTCAGGAACGGACCTTATCAGATGCCTCAGATAGCAATCATGAATCCTCTACCATTAGAATCCTTCTCCTTGGTACAGTCATTCAGAACTGAAAAACAAATGGATTCTGTGATATCTTGGTTTGCCCCCGAATATTTCATTTGCGGTTCTAAGCTTCAGACTTCAGATCTGGATACTTTCAAACAATGTGATCTCTTTGAGTAGACTGAAAACTTTGCATGAGAAATGATGTCAGGGAACATCGACACTGGCCAGATTCCACTGGGAATCATAGAATGTTGCTTCTTCTCCCCCAAAAATATAATCCCTCCTTGGACTTTGTGTCAATAATTTCTGTTATTCAAATTTTGGGGTTATGTGATCTTTAGGGGGAAATAGTGTGTATGTTTGCTTAGTCACTTCACTCATGTTCAACTCTTGAAGACCCTATGAACTGTAGCCCACCAGGCTCCTCTGCCCATGGGATTCTCCAGGCAAGAATACTGGAGTGGGTTACCATGCCCTCCTCCAGGGGATCTTCCTGCCCAGTGATCTAACCAGTGTCTCCTGCATTGCAAGTGGATTCTTTACAGCTGAGCCACTGGCGCAGTTCTTCTAGTTCTGTCACTGAGCAGAAATAGGTCACATTCCTGCAAGGCCTTGAACAAATAACATTAACAAGCTCACTGTAAACTCCTCTCCTTTTATACATAAAAGTGATGTAAAGAAAGGTTAAAGAATGTCTATCAATGTTACCTTTTAAGGAAATGATGAAGGAGAGAATTAAACCTAGAATTTTCCACTTCCATGGAGAATGGATTTCACAGTAGGCTAATGTGTTTTGCTGGGTCTTGCTGGATACAACTTAAAAAGCTGAAAATTGTTTTCAAGAAACACTAAATGTTACTTTTCCAAAAAAGGTCCGTCCAGTCAAGGCTATGGTTTTTCCAGTGGTCATGTATGGATGTGAGAGTTGGACTGTAAAGAAAGCTGAGCACCGAAGAATTGATGGTTTTGAACTGTGGCCTTGGAGAACACACTTGAGAGTCCCTTGGACTGCATGGAGATCCAACCAGTCCATTCTGAAGGAGATCAGTTCTGGGTGTTCTTGGGAAGGAATGATGCTAAAGCTGAAACTCCAGTACTTTGGCCACCTCATGTGAAGAGTTGACTCATTGGAATAGACTCTGATGCTGGGAGGGATTGGGGGCAGGAGGAGAAGGGGACGACAGAGGATGAGATGGCTGGATGGCATCACAGACACTATGGACGTGAGTCTGAGTGAACTCCTGGAGTTGGTGATGGACAGGGAGGCCTGGCATGCTGCGATTCAAGGGATCTCAAAGAGTCGGACACGACTGAGCGACTGAACTGAACTGAACTGAACTGAAATGTATTCAACATTTGTTGACACAACATGGACTAAATATGCTAAAATTCTAAAGAATGGAGGTTATTTCAAAGTTGGCCAAGGATTTATAGCTTCTTTTTCTCTGGGAATTTGCTGATTCATTGCATAATTTAATGATTCAGAATCTGGGCTTGGGCAAGCAGAGGACTATTATTGTGACAGGAAGTCAGCATAATTTGGGAGGTACCTGGTGCTGGAGTGACAAAATTAGAGTCTTGAGGGTCTCTATGAGACAGCAGGTTTTCTTCTCAAATATCTGCCCAGTATATAAGCTGTGAAGGACAGGAGGCTAAAGAACTACTTAAAAAGACTTGGAAAGCAGAGTCTTTCTCGTTCTCTTGGGTACTGAGCTACCAAAGAATCCAAACTCTGAACTGAAATCTCTGAAAGCCCCTGTCATAGGGGCCAAAAAATCAAAGGTGGACTGAGTGCTACCAAAGCTGCAACCCACACTTATTACAGCTCAGTTTTAGGTTTTATTTAGATATTTGAGTGATATACACCCCAACCCCCTATCTGCCTAGCAAAACAAAGGGTAAATCCTTTCAGGTATTAGAAAATGTATCAGGAGTATCTTACATTTTCATATATAATGTATAGCACTCAATAAAAAATGACATGACATTTGACAGGCTAAGGTAACATGACAAATGACGAAAGTGAAAAAAAGAGATGAGAGAATGCAGAGACACACATGATAGACATGCATAAGGATTTTAACTATGACCAATGTGCTTAGGGGAAAAGAGAGAAGGGGAGAATATACAGGGAAAAAGATGAAAAAATTAACAAATAATCATAAACAAATAAAAATAGCAATGGAACCACTGCCAACCTAAAATAAAATATCTAGTATTAAAAAGTGAATGAATAATTCAAACAAATTTTAGATAGAACTTAGAATAGAGTGATTTAGAGGAGTCCTAAAGATGAGACATGAGAAGGAGAATAAAGGGTAGGAGAGGGAGAAGAGATACAGAGACAGAGAGGCAGAATGACAGAAGGCATATTTGAAGATATAATAATAAAGAATTTTTAATATAAAAAAAGAGTATGAAAATCCCCACTCTTAGTAAAGCTGCAGAAAATCAAATGGAAAAAGGAAAATCTGAAATAATAACAGATTTATTTAATACTAAAGAAAGAAAGAAAAAAGGGAGAGAAAAAGGAACATAAAGCATGTGGATCAATTAAAAGCAAATGTCAGATACCAACACATCAATAGCAGTAATTGCATTTACAGTGAATGGATTAAGATAAAACAAACCTGATGCAAATGTTACTTGCAAAATGATCACAATATATTACAAAAACAAAGAAAGGTTGAAAGTAAAATGATGGAAAACATGTACTAACTATAAGAAAACTGGAGTAGCTTTATCAATGTCGCAGAAAGTAGATGTTAAGAAAAGATACACTAATTGACAGTAGTGCTGAGAGAGGGCATCAGAGGGCAGACAGACTGAAACCACAATCACAGAAAACTAGCCAACCTGATCACATGGACCACAGCCTTGTCTAACTCAATGAAACTAAGCCATGTCGTGTAGGGCCATCCAAGATGGACGGGTCATGGTGGACAGTTCTGACAAAATGTGGTCCAAAGGAGAAGGGAATGGCAAACCACTGCAGTATTCTTGCCTTGAAATCCCCATGAACAGTATGAGAAGGCAAAAAGGTAGGACACTGAAAGATGAACCTCCCAGGTAGTAGGTGTCCAATATGCTACTGGAGATCAGTGGAGAAATAACTCCAGAAAGAATGAAGGTAGGGAGCCAAGGCAAAAACAACACCCAGTTGTGGATGTGACTGGTGATAGAAGCAAGGTCCAATGGTGTAAAGAGAACTATTGCAGAGGAACCTGGAATGTTAGGTCCATGAATGAAGGGAAATTGGAAGTGGTCAAACAGGAGATGGCAACAGTAAACAGTGACATTCTAGGAATCAGTGAACTAAAATGGACTGAAATGGCTGAACTTAAGTCTTATGACCATTATATCTACAACTGTGAGCAGGAATCACTTATAAAAATGGAGTAACCATCATAGTCAACAAATGAGCCTGAAATGCAGTGCTTGGATGCAGTCTCGAAAACAATACAATGATCTCTCTGTTCATTTAAAGGGCAAACCATTCAATATCACAGTAATCCAAATCTATGCCCCAACCAGTAATGCTGAAGAAGCTGAAGTTGAATGGGTCTATGAAGACTTACATGACTTTTTAGAACTAATGCCAAAAAAGATGTCCTTTTCATTATAGGGGACTGGAATGCAAAAGTATGAAGTCAAGAAACACCTGGAGTAACAGGCAAATTTGACCTTGGAGTACAGAATGAAGCAGGGCAAAGGCGAATAGAGTTTTGCCAAGAGAACACACTGATCATAGCAAACACCCTCTCCAACAACACAAGAGAAGACTCTACACATGGACATCACCAGATGGCCAACAACAAAATCAGATAGATTATATTCTTTGCAGCCGAAGTTGGAGAAGCTCTATACAGGCAGCAAATACAAGACCAGGAGCTGACTATGGCTCAGATCAGGCACTCCTTATTGCCAAATTCAGACTTAAATTGAAGAAAGTGGGGAAAAACACTAGACCATTCAGGTATGACATAAAGCAAATCCCCTTTGACTATACAGTGGAAGTGAGAAATAGATATAAGGGACTAGATTTAATAGAGTGCCTGATGAACTATAGACGGAGGTTTGTGACACTGTACAGGAGACAGAAATCAAGACCATCCCCAAGAAAAAGAAATACAAAAATGCAAAATGGCTGTCTGAGGAGGCCTTACAAATAGCTGTGAAAAGAAGAGAAGCAAAAAGCAGAGGAGAAAAGAAAATATATACCTACTTGAATGCAGAGTTCCAAAGAATAGCAAGGAGAGATAAGAAAGCCTTCCTCAGGGATCAGTGCAAAGAAATAGAGGAAAACAACAGAATGGGAAAGACTATAGATCTCTTCAAGAAAATTAGAGATACCAAGGGAATATTTCATGCAAAGATGGGCTCGATAAAGGACAGAAATGGTCTGGACCTAACAGAAGCAGAAGATATTAAGAAGAGGTGGCAAGAATACACAGAAGAACTGTACAAAAAAGATCTTCATGACCCAGATAATCATGATTGTGTGATCATTCCCCTAGAGCCAGACATCCTGGAATGTGAAGTCAAGGGGGCCTTAGGAAGCATCACTACTAAAAAACCTAGTGGAGGTGTTGGAATTTCAGTAGAGCTATTTCAAATCTTGAAAGATGATGCTCTGAAGGTGCTGCACTCAATATGCCAGCACATTTGGAAAACTCAGGAGCGGCCACCGGACTGGAAAAGGTCAGTTTTCATTCCAATCCCAAAGAAAGGCAATGCCAAAGAATTCTCAAACTACCACAAAATTGCACTCATCTCACTCAAGAGTAAGATAATGCTCAAAATTCTCCAAGCCAGGCTTCAGCAATACATGAACCATGAACTTCCAGATGTTCAAACTGGTTTTAGAAAAGGCAGAGGAACCAGAGATCAAATTGCCAACATCTGTTGGATCATGGAAAAAGCAAGAGAGTTCCAGAAAAACATCTATTTCTGCTTTATTGACCATGCCAAAGCCTTTGAATTGTGGATCACAATAAACTGTGGAAAATTCTGAAAGAGATGGGAATACCAGACCACCTAAACTGCCTCTTGAGAAACCTGTATGCAGGCCAGGAAGCAACAGTTAGAACTGGATATGGAACAACACACTGGTTCCAGATAGGAAAAGCAGGACCTCAAGGCTGTATATTGTCATCCTGCTTATGTAACTTATATACAGAGTACCTCATGAGAAATGCTGGGCTGGATGAAGAACAAGCTGGAATCAAGATTCCTGGGAGACATATCAATAACCTCAGATATGCAGATGATACCACCCTTAGGGCAGAAAGTGAAGAACTAAAGAGCCTCTTGATGAAAGTGAAAGAGGAGAGTGAAAAAGTTGGCTTAAAGCTCAACATTCAGGAAACTAACATCACGGCATCTGGTCCCATCACTTCATGGCAAATATATATGGAAATAGTGGAAACAGTGATTGACTTTATTTGGGGGGCTCCAAAATCACTGCAGATGGTGACTGCAGCCATGAAATTAAAAGACACTTGCTCCTTGGAAGGAAAGTTATGACCAACCTAGATAGCATATTAAAAGCAGAGACAATACGTTGTCAACAAAGGTCCATCTAGTCAAGGCTATGGTTTCTCCAGTAGTCATGTACGGATATGAGAGTTAGACTTTAAAGAAAGCTGAGCACCAAAGAATTGACGCTTTTGAATTGTGGTGTTGTAAAAGTCTCTTGAGAGTCCCTTGGACTGGAGATCCAACCAGTCCATCCTAAAGGAGATCAGTCCTGAGTGTTCACTGGAAGGACTGATGTTGAAACTGAAACTCCAATATGTTGGCCACCTGATATGAAGAGCTGACTCATTTTAAAAGACCCCAATGCTGAGAAATATTGGGGGGCAGAAGGAGAAGGGGATGACAGAGGATGAGATTACTGGATGGCATCCCTGACTCAATGGACATGAGTTTGGGTAAACTCTGGGACTTGGTGATGGACAGGGCAGCCTGGCGTGCTGCTGTCCATGGGGTTGCAAAGAGTCAGATACAACTGAGCAACTGAGCTGAACTGAACTCAACACAAATTGAATTAAAGAGGGAATTTTCATGATTATAATGAGATGCACCCTTAACAAATATATAGACATCAAAATTTAAGAAAGGTAACAGAACATAGCTTTGAAATATACTTGACAGATTGAAAAGAAGAAATAAGCAAAATCACAATCAAAATGGGGGATTTTTACTGTATCTTTTTCAATAGCATACAGACCAGACATACAAAAAACAAAGGATACAGTAGATGTACAAGAAAATAGTCAGCACATTTAACTAAGTAACACATAGAGCAATGCACCCAACAACGCAAGAGTTCACCTTACTGTAAATGCACTCGGAACTTTTACCAAAACGACCAGATAACGGGACAAAATATTTCACTCTTTGAACTCATACAGAGTATTTACTCTGACCACAGCGGAATAAAATTAAGAATTAAAAAGAAAATATTGTTAGCCATCCCTATTTGGGGAAATTCAGCAACACCCTTCCAAAAAGCACATGAGACTGGGAATAAATTTAAAATTTACCAAATATTGTGAAATAATGATAATAAAAATACAATAATAATGATAATAAACACAAAATAAAGATATATCATAAATTCTTCTAATGAAACTCAAGTAGTGCCTAAGGGAAATTTATACCCTAGATTTAGAGAAGACGAAAGACCGAAAGTGAAAAAAAATGTAAGCTTCAATTAAGAAACTAGGAGATAAGAAAACCTAAAGAATATAGAATGTTGGGGTTAATTAAAAAAGGAACAATAATGAATGGAAAAGAAGGTAAACATAAGATAGAAAGCATAGAAGAAAACCCTTTAAACATGGCTCATTGAAAACTGATGAACACTGATAAATACCAATGAAGAGCAGAGAGAAAATGAAGTTAACAATACCAAGAACGAAAAGGGAGATCACTATAAATCATACAGACTTTTTTTGTCATAGTTTTTGTGTTGTTGTTTGTTTGTTTTTGGCTGTGCTGTGGCTCGTGGGATCTTAGTTCCAGGCTCAGGGATTGAACCTGGACCATGACAGTGAAAGTCCAGAGATGTAACTCCTGGATTGCATAGCTTTATTAATACAATTTATACATCTAATGTGGATAAGTACACTGAAAGTGTCAATTTCTCCACAGCCTTGCCAACACTTAAGTGTCTTTTTTAAAAAAATGTCGTTCTGACATGTGTGAGATGATATCTCTTTCTGGTTTTGATTTACATTTCCCTGATGATTGACAATGTCAAGCATTTTTCATATACCCATTGGCCATTTGTATCTCTTCTTTAGAGAAATGTCTATTCAAGACCTTGGCCAATTTTTTAATTGAGTTATTAGGTTTTGGATTTTTTTCTCTCGAGTTGCAGGAGATCCTTATTTGTTTGGCAATTAATACCTTATAAAATTTGTGCTAGCTTCCTTTTTCACTCTGTTGATGTTTCCTTTGGCTTGAAGAAGTTCTTAGTTTGATATATTCCCACTTGCCTATTTTTGCTTTGTTGCCTGTACTTTTGACATCATATCCATGAAATCATGAAGCAATGTGTTTTTATTTCATGAGGAAGCTATCACATATCTAAAATATAATTCTTATCCACTGATGATATTATACAATCACACATAGTAAAATAAATTTAGATAAATAAATGAAATCAAAATTAGGTTTTGAATATTCTTTAGTGGAACTGTAAAATTATTTGCAGAAAATAAAACTTGATTCAATGTTATTTTGAGATTGAGAATGGCATATGAAACATTTCATTAAAGGCAGAAGTCAAAAAAGTAAACTATTATAGATTCGATAACATAACCCCCCCCCCATTCACATATATAACCTTAAACATATGTGCAAAAAATGGGGGAAATATTTACAAACATATTTAAGAAAGAGTAAGTGATGTTTCTTTATAAGACTATAAAGAAAGATGAGCACTGAAGAATTGATGCTTTTGAGCTGTGGTGTTGGAGAAGACTCTTGAAAGTCCCTTGGACTGCAAGGAGATCCAACCAGTCCATCCTAAAGGAGATCAGTCCTGAGTGTTCATTGGAAGGACTGATGTTGAAGCTGACACAACTGAGCAACTGAACTGAAGTGATGTTTGTTTATAGAGAGTTCCTATAAATAAATAAAAATTTTTAAAACATTCTAGTGTCTAGTGTCTCTCAGTCGTGTCCAACTCTTTACAACCCCATGGAGTATACAGTCCATGGAATTCTCCAGGCCAGAAAACGAGTGGATAGCCTTTCCCTTCTCCGGGGGTCTCCCAAGCCAGGAATCGCACCTAGGTTTCCCACATTACAGGCAGATTCTTTACCCGCTGAGTCATCAGGGAAGCCCAATAATACTGGAGTGAGTAGCCTATCCTTCTCCAGTGGATCTTCCTGAGCCAGGAATCAAACTCCAGTCTCCTGCATTGTAGGCAGATTCTTTACCGGCTTAGCTACCAGGGAAGCCCTCGTGGATAAAAAGAAAAAAAAACCATGATGCATGTTCTTATCTCAAGCCTATGAAGAGAATAATACTTTCTTTTAAAATTAATTATTTATTTGGTTGTCCTAGGTCTTAGTTGCAGCATGCAAATTCTTACTTGTGGGATCATAAGAAAAAAAGTTGTAACTATATGTGGTGATGGATATTACTGTACATGTGGTGATGATTTACCAATATGTACAAAAACATAAACACTATGTTTTACACTTAGAACTAATATAATGTTACAAGAATTACATCTCAATTAAAAATTTAACAAACAAGATTGGAATATGTGGATAAAATTAATTTCATCCTTACCTCATTTAGGCGCTCTGGTGGCTCAGACAATAAAGAATCTGACTGCAGTGTGGGAGACTCAATTGTGATACCTAGGTTGGGACGATCCCCTGGAGAAGGGAATGGAAACCCATTCCAGTATTCTTGCCTGGAGAATTCCATGGACAGAGGAGCCTGGCAGGCTATAGTCCATGCAGACACAAAGAGTCGGACACGACTGAGTCGGACACTAACATTTTCACTTAATGTCATTTTGTGGACCCAAATTAAACTCATCACTTAGATTTTAAAATGTCAAATCTCACTGCATCCTACAGGGTTGGGACAGACACACAGAAACAGACAGTAAGTCACCTGCACACGAGATATAGGCTTCCTCCTTTGGAGAGCATGAAGTGTAATTCCAAGGGTCAGAAGGACACTGCCAGAGAGAGGTGTCAGTTTTCCGACAGCGGATTCCATCCACCCACTGAGGTCTAAAACCTTCTCTAAGAGCAACAGAAGAGTTGAGGGTTCCACTGTCCCCACAGCCAAGCTGTCTGCAGATCACGGACACAGTAATGTCTTCCATGGGGCTGCGGCAGACACTGCCCCAGGTCCCATTGTAGAAAACTTCCAGCCACCCAGCACACTGCTGGTCACTCACCATCCTGAGGGCCAGGAACTCTAAGGTTGAAAGGGGAGGAGACAGGACACAGTAAAAAACTTTGCTGGATGTTCTAGGTTTTCCTTTCTTCTAGAAATGGTAAACATTCATCTCTGACCTTGTTCACGAGAGACCCACTAGATGACAAGACTGAGATCGCCTCCCTTTTAACTGACTTTGTCCATTTATATCTGTCTTTTTATTTCTGCCACAATGGTATAGTGGATATGAACTGAGAGGAAGACCAAACTGTGTGGGTGCTAGTCAGGGAGGGGCAGCTGAATCCTGCTTCCTAACAAAATCTTTGAAGGGTATGTTAAGGGATGTGATGTGGATATTAGAGAGATAGGCAAATAATTAACCTCAAAAAGTTCACATCCCAGTCTCTGCAGCCTGTGAATATGTTACCATACCTGACAAAAGGGATTTACAGATGTGATTAAGATAAGGACCTTGGGATGGTGAGATCAAGCTAGAATATTGTATCAACAATGTGAGCCCAGTCTGAGCACATCCTTAGACTCACTATCCTTAAACATGGAATACATTTCTTAGCTCTGCCTAGAGAGAGAAATGTGACTCTGGATAATATCTGGAGGCCTGCAGGATTGCTGGTCTGATAATGGATGAAGGAGGCTGTGAACCAAGGCATGTAGGCAGTTTCTAGAAGCTTGAGAATTCCGTGGACAGAGGGGCAGGGCAGGATACAGTCCATGGGATGGCAAAGAGTCAGACACGACTGTGTGACTAACTTTCCTTTTTTTTTAATCTAGAAGATAGAAAAGACAAGAAAGAGATTCTCCCCCAGAGCCACAGAAGTGATGCAGCCCTGCTGAAGCCTTGATCCCAGTCCAGTGAGATCCCTGCTGGACATCTAAGCTACAGAAGTGTAAGGAAATAAGTATATGCTGTTTCAACCCACTAATTGGTAAATTGTTACTGAAGCAAATGGAAACTATTATCATGGGTTTAAATTTTTTGTATGTAACTGGAGAGAGAGCCCTGCTTTCAACAAAAACTGTGAAAAACGGCTCTGCCAGGAAAGGCTGCTGAGAAGAAAGGACCAGATCCTCAGCTGCTGCAGAAGGAAATGAAAGCACCTCGTCTTCACATCTGCTGGAAACACAGGCTCCATGGGAGGGACAATCCTTCTCTGGTCCTTTCAGCATCTCTACCTCAGGGCTCAAACCTGGTCCTCCAGGGCCCACCCCTCCCCCAGCCTGTGGACAGTGTGTAGCGCAGACCTGAGCAGATGACCCCCGCGTCCTGCTTGTGTCTGCAGTCGTGCCGCCCCCAGCCTCGGGAAGGGCACCTCCACACGTGGGACTCCTTTCCTGTGCAGTTCAGGTCGTCCAGCCAGATGGGCCCTGATCCTGCCCCGAAATGTGCGGACCTCGTGGCATTGAGGGCGTCTCCACAGCCCAGCTGCCTGCACACCACGCGGGCATCGTCCAGGTCCCAGCCGTCATCACAGATGGTGCCCCAGGAGCCCTGGTCAAGGATCTCCACTCTCCCGGCGCAGGGACCGCCCCCGTCCACCAGGCGGAGCTGCCTGCTGTCTGAGGAGAGAGAAATGGGACAATGGGGCGGTGACCTGGGGAACCAGAAGGGTCTTCTGTCCTGTGGGATCCTCACCTGAGCAGTAGGGGGCGCTCTCCTCTGAGGCCGCAGAGCCTGCAGGTTGAGACAGGGAGTCGTTGCACTGGGGCAGCACCTGGGTCTGGTTTCCTGAAGAAAGAACAATGATCAGAAGTCTGGACGGGTTGAAGAACAGGAAACTGAAATAAGGGAAATGATGACCTGGTTAGTTAGTTAGTTCAGTCGCTCAGTCGTGTTAGACTGTTTGTGACCCCCATGGACTATAGCCCACCAGGCTCCTCTGCCCATGGGATTTTTCAAGCAAGAATACTGGAGTGGGTTGCCATGCCCTCCTCCAGGGGATCTTCCCAATCCAGGGATCAAACCCAGGTCTCCCGCATTGCAGGCAGATTCTTTACCATCTGAGCCACCCAGGAAGGCCAAATCTATCCTTAAGTAAAAGCAAAACAAAATTCTTCCTGAAGCATTTCTACAATTTCTTCAATGTCTAACTTTAAAACAAACACTTAAATAAAATAGATTTCGTGAAAAACAAAGGAAAAAGGAGACATTAAAAAGAATTTCCCAGATTTTTCAGCTGCTAGATTTACCTGACAGAGAATTTAAACCACCACGATTAAAGTGGTTATGGAAATAATAGACAAAATGTGTATCTTTGCAGAGAAATGATAACAAAAGAGAAGTACTTCTAGAGCTGAAAAATGTGTCAGCTGAAATTAAGAACTAAATAATAGTAGCTGTGCACTAGCTCAGCATAAAGTAGAAACATGACAGTACAAGATCAGAAGATATTCTGCAATCTAGAAATTCAGGTCATATAACAAGAATTCTGGTTATATTGTTGTATAGAAGATTTTCCCGAAAAATTTAGCCCAGTACAGTTCAGTCATTCAGTCATGTCCAACTCTGTGACCCCATTGACTTCAGCTCGCCAGACTTCCCATCCATCACCAATTCCAAGAGCTTGCTCAATCTCATGTTCCTCAAGTCGGTGATGCCATCCAACCATCTCATCCTCTGTCATCCCTTTCTTCTCCCACCCTCAATCTTACAGCATCAGGGTCTTATCCAATGAGTCAGTTCTTCTCATCAGGTGGCCAAAGTATTGCAGCTTCAGCTTCAGAATCAGTCCTTCCAATGAATATTCAGGACTGATTTCCATCAGCATCCACTGGTTTGATCTCCTTGCAGTACAGGGGACTCTGAACAGTCTTCTCCAACACCACAGTTCAAAAGCATCAATTCTTTGGCACTCAGCTTTCTTTATGGCCCAACTCTTACATCCATACATGACTACTGGAAAAGCCATAGATTTGACAAAAAGGGCAATTGTCAGCAAAGTAATGTCTCTCCTTTTTAATATGCTGTCTAGGTTTGTCATAGCTTTTCTTCCAAGGAGCAGATGTCTTTTAACTTCATGGCTGCAGTCACCATCTACAGTGATTTTGGAGCCCAAAAAGATAAAGTCTGTCACTGTTTCCATTGTTTCCCCATCTATTTGCCATGAAGTGATGGGACTGGATGCCTTGATCTTAGTTTTTTGAATGCTGAGTTTTAAGCCAGCTTTTTCCCTCTACTCTTTCACTTTCATCAGGAGGCTCTTCAGCTCCTCTTTGCTTTCTTCCATAAAGGTGGTGTTATCAGCATATCTGAGGTTATTGATATTTCTCCTGGCAATCTTGATTCTAGCTCATGCTTCATCCAGCCCAGCCATTCATATGATGTACTCTGCATATAGGCAGACGCTTTGGCTCAGAGGGTAGAGCATCTGCCTGCAATGCAGGGGACCTGGGTTCAATCGTGGGTCAGGAAGATCACTTGGTGAAGGAAATGGCAACCCCCTCCAGTATTCTTGCCTGGAAAATCCCATGGACAGAGAAGCCTGGTAGACTGCAGTCCATGGGATGGCAAAAAGTCAGACACAACTGAGCGACTTCACAACAGGATGACAACATACAACCTTGACATACTCCTTTCGCAGTTTGGAACCAGTCTGTTTTTCCATGTCCAGTTCTAACTATTGTTTCTTGATCTGCATACAGAAGCCAGGTAAGGTGGTCTGGTATTCCCATCTCTTTAAGAATTTTCCATAGTTTGTTATGATCCACACAGTCAAAGGTTTGGCGTAGTCAGACTATTTCTGTGATTCAACGGATGTTAGCAATTTGATCAATATAATAAGGCAAAACTTTTAGCTGAAGAAAAAGAATATATACTTCATATTGCTTATGACTTTGGGTCATTAATCAAGAAGAAACTCAGTTTGGCAGTCTTTCAGGCAAGTCTTTCAGTGCCCTAAGGGTAAAGGGACATCATGCCTTCAACTTAATTCAGAAAGATTTTACATATTCAGGAACATATGGGGCAGAAGGGGAATCAAGAAGGAAAGACACTTACACACACACAGAGATTAAAGCAAAATATTGATACTAACATTTAGAAACCCAGGTAAAGGTCATAAAGGAATTTTTATACTACTCTCCCAACATTTTAATGTCTCAAATGACATCAAAATTTAAAAAACTAAAAGATGAAAACAACTCAAAGAGAATTCATTGCGAGGACACTTTCACAAAAAAATAATCATAATATCAAAAATAAAATACCTAGGAGAAATCCTAGTAGAAGATGGGCAAAATCTCTGAGAGAAATTCAAGATCTAACTGAACAGAGGGATGTATTATGTCAATGACTTTGAAAACTCAATATCGTCAATGTCCATCATCCTCAAATTTCTTTGTCTCCTCTCAAATTTTTAAATCTAAGCTCAATGAAAATACCCTTAAGCTTTTCTTTTGGTGAAAATGACAAGCTGATTTCTAAATTCATACAAAATACAAACAACCAAGAATGACCATCACAGTTGGTAAGAAAAGCAACAAAGTTAGAGGAGTCAATATAAAGTAACTCTAGTAAATTAAAATTATTAAGACTAACTACAAAGTTGGAAACTCTGGGAGATAGTGAAGGACACAGAAGTCTGGTGAGCTGTAGTTCATGGGGTCACAAAGGGTCAGACATGACTTAGCAATTGAACAACAATGACAAAGTTGTGATAATTAAGAAAATGCAGTATTGGTGCAAGGATAGACAAATGATAACACGGAACAGAATAGAGAGTCTTAAAAAGGACAGACATACTTGCCCTCCTATGACGAAGGCGGCACTGAAGTGGGGAAAAGAATCTTTTTAGAAAAAGACTGAGCCAATTGGATGTCCATATGAAACCTGACCCTTAATTTACACTGATATCAATCCCAGAAGGAATGCACAACTATATGCAAGAGAAAAATAATACAATTTCCATAAGACACTCTTGGAGAATGTTTTTATGATCTTGGAGTAGGGAAAAATTCTTTGTTAAAGGCTATAAGAAGCATTAAACGTACAGGGAAAAGTTGGCAAGTTATGTGTCCATAAGATTAAGAAATGAGTTCAGCAAAGGACACCAGTTGATTAAGAAAAAGAAAATAAAAGACAAGGGTTAAACATGGAAAGTAAGTAACACATATTTGCATCCAAAGAAATTGTCATGGTAAGTTGTAGTATCACATTTGTAATAGTCAAGAACTGGAAACAACTCAGATTTATACTGTCAGTAGAATGGATCAGTACATGACCATGTGATCATTCAAAGCCATACTCTACAGTAATAAAAATAAATAAATAAAGTGCTACAATATACAACATCATGAGTGAATTCCAAACATAATTTTGAGTCTAAGAAGTTAGATACAAAAGCTGCAACATACTGCATCATTTTATATAAAGTTCAAAAATTGATAAAACTCTCTGTTAGTAGAAGTTCGGCAAGCGCTTTTCCCTGTCAAGGAGAGGGGATGACAGTGACATTCTCTTTGCTGCTCTGGGCTGGGGTTCATACTGAGGTCTATACTTACTGCTCCTACATTGTTTTCTATGCTTACATGTAAGCAAACAATGTAGCTTAAAAATATATTATTCCCCTTCACACTTCTTGCCCTGGCCTGAAAAATGAAGGAACAATGGGAAGATCCATATTTCACCACGAAATATCTGACTTTGAAGTCCATTTTCCCTCCCTCTCTGCTCTTGGGGACATTTTGTTCCAGGACCATCCTGAGTACCAGTAGCCCTTGTCCCTCGCTCTTACCTGAGCAGATCACAGAGGCCGTGTTGCCATGGGAACAGTCAGGACCACCCAGGGCAGTCACAGGACAACTCCACAGGAAGGACTCTGCCCCCGAGCAGTGAAATCGGGCTGTTGAGATCTGATCACCTCCTTCCACCAAGTGTGGTCCTCTGGGGGTGGAGATGGCGACTCCACAGCCAAGCTGACGACAGACAACATTGGCATTGGCCAGAGTCCAGTGAGAGGCACAGAGTGCTCTCCATCGTCCAGAAATGTTCATCTCCACCTGCCCCTCACACTGAGAGGAGCCGTTTGTCATGAGCCGGACTTCTGAATATGCTGGTAGAAGAAGACAGAGTTTCAGCAAAATCACATGACTTTCTCACCTGAACAGGGTGTTCACAGAGGTAAAAGGCCTGACCTGCATCTCACCTGAACAGACAACCTGAGCAGCTCCACTGTGGTGACAAGTGCCCCCTGGACAGGGCACTCTGGGGCAGACCCGCAGCTCAGGCTCCTCCCCCTCACACCTGAACTCTTCAGCCCAGACCCGGCCATCAGACTCTCTGAAGAGCTCATGTCCCAGGACAGATACAGCCTTGCTGCACCCCAGCTCTGCACAGATGACCTGGGCAGTGGGGAGTGTGAAGTTCCCATCAGACACTGGGGTCCAGGCTTCTCCAGAATACACTTCTACTCGCCCTGAGCATGGTCCATCCCCTCCAGCCAGACGCACAAACCCTAAGAAGAAACAACAAAACCCGTGAGTGTTGGTACTGATTTGAAACCGCATATTACAGGCCATGCTGTGAAAGTTTTTCTTTTTAGAAGTGGAGCATGCAGAGAGTCTTTGACAGTTAGTGTCATAATTGAATTTTCTTGAGCAGGTTTCTAAAGAGAAATTCAGGAGGATTACAAGGTCAGTTTGGAATGGCTGAATCCCAAGAAAGTGCACTTTGAGACTGGTTAGAAATCTGAATTCCTTGGTCTAGGAGCCTAGAAACTACAGAGCGCAATTCACATCATTGGAATGGTTGAATACTGGAAACACATCTTTTACCATTGGTTGAAGAAGTGAATTTCTCATTTAGCAACCCAGGACCTACAGATCCAAGGATAATATATAATATGCAGGCACTTGAAAGTAGAGATATGCCGAACAGAACCCACCCAGAGGAACATGGACTATGAGATGAGAGACCTAGCATCCAGACAAGCTTAGAAGCTTTCCTGGAACTTGTGGGGCTAATATCCTGATCAGTTTTGTCTCCCAGGAGCTAGTCCTCACGTGACTTAGGTGAGGGAAAGTCTTGGGGCTGGATCCATGAGGGGATGCCAACCTGTAGATGAGTGACAGCTCCAGAGAAGAAATATAGACGCCATCACTAATTCATGTTTATGTCATCACATCTTGTCTTTTCAATGGCAAAAATTCCATGAATTTCTTCAGTGACCTTAGTGGGATAGAAGATGAGTTAAGAAAACTCAGAGTGTCATAGAGAGAGAGGCCCAGCCATCTCTCTGGAAATCCCTAGGATTTGTCAAAGGACCTGGTAGAGTGTGTGTTCTCAGTGGGAGCTTACCAGACAGCTGAGTTTCCAGATCATCTCCTATTAAAGGTTTTTCTTCTGAAACAGGACTCATAGAAAATGCTAATTGATTTTAATACTATCATTGGACTAATTTTAACCACAGGAAAATATGCATTCTTCTCAAGCACACATGGAATATTCTCCAGGCTAGGTTACAAATAAGTCTTAACAAATTCAAAAATATTAAAATAATTCAAATTATCTTTCATGACCATAATGGAATGGAACTAAAACTCAATAGTGATAAGGAAACAGGAAATTCATGAATATATAAAAATTAAACCACACACTCCTATTTTAAGACTGTTTTCTCTATTTCTATTAAGAATGCCATTGGGATTTAGATAGGAATTGCATTAAATCTGTAGATCACTTTGACAAGTACAGGCATTTTAACAATATTACTTCTTCCAGGCCAGAAGCACAGAATGACTTTCCATTGATTATATTGTCTTTAATTTCTTTTTTTTTTCCCTTTAAAATTTTATTGGATTATAGTTGATTTACAGTGTTATGTTAGTTTCAGGCATACAACAAATTGATTCAGTTATACATGTACATATATTCATTCTTTTTCAGATTCTTTTCTATATAGGTTATCACAGAGTATTTTTTAATATAAATTTATTTATTTTAATTGAAGGCTAATGACTTTACAATATTGTATTGGTTTTGCCATACATCAACATGAATCCATCACAGGTATACACATGTTCCCCATCCTGAACACCCCTCCCTCCTCCCTCCCAGTACCATCCCTCTGGGTCGTCTCAGTGCACCACCCCCAAGCATCCAGTATCATGCATAGAACCTGGACTGGTGATTCATTTCATATATGATATTATACATGTTTCAATGCCATTCTTCCAAATCATCCCACCCTTGCCCTCTCCCACAGACTCTAAAAGACTGTTCTATACATCTGTGTCTCTTTTGCTGTCTTGCATACAGGATTGTCATTACCATTATTCTAAATTCCATATATATGCATTAGTATACTGTATTGGTGGTTTTCTTTCTGGCTTACCTCACTCTGTATAATAAGCTGTAGTTTCGTCCACCTCATTAGAACTGATTCAAATGTATTCTTTTTAATGGCTGAGTAATACTCCATTGTGTATATGCACCACAGCTTTCTTATCCATTCATCTGCTGATGGACATCTAGGTTGCTTCCATGTCCTGGCTATTATAAACAGTGCTGTGATGAACATTGGGGTACACATGTCTTTTTCAATTATGGTTTCCTCGGTGTGCATGCCCAGCTGTGGGATTGCTAGGTCATAAGGCAGTTTTATTTCCAGTATTTTAAGGAACCTCCACACTGTTCTCCATAGTGGTTGTGCAAGTTTGCATTCTCACCAACAGTGTAAGAGGGTTCCCTTTTCTCCACACCCTCTCCAGCATTTATTGCTGGTAGACTTTTGGATTGCAGCCATTCTGACTGGCATGAAATGGTACCTCATTGAGGTTTTGATTTGCATTTCTCTGATAATGAGTGATGTTGAGCATCTTTTCATGTGTTCAGTTCAGTTCAGTCGCTCTGATATTGAGCATCTTTTCATGTGTTAGCCATCTGCATATCTTCTTTGGAGAAATGTCTGTTTAGTTCTTTGGCCCATTTTTTGATCGTGTCATTCATTTTTCTGGAATTGAGCTGCAGGAGTTGCTTGTATATTTTTGAGATTAGTTGTTTGTCAGTTGCTTCATTTGCTATTATTTTCTCCCATTCTGAAGGCTGTCCGTTCACCTTGCTTATAGTTTCCTTTGTTGTGCAGAAGCTTTTAAGTTTAATTGGGTCCCATATGTTTTTTTTTTGCTTTTATTTCCAATATTCTGGGAGGTGGGTCATAGAGGATCCTGCTGTGATGTATGTCGGAGAGTGTTTTGTCTATGTTCTCCTCTATAAGTTTTATAGTTTCTGATTGTACATTTAGATCTTTAATCCATTTTGAGTTTATTTTCGTGTGCGGTGTTATAAAGTGTTCTAGCTTCATTCTTTTACAAGTGGTTGACCAGTTTTCCCAGCACCACTTGTTAAAGAGATTGTCTTTAATCCATTGTATATTTTTGCCTCCTTTGTTAAAGATAAGGTGTCCATAGGTGCGTGGATTTATCTCTGGGCTTTCTATTTTGTTCCATTGATCTATATTTCTGTCTTTGTGCCAGTACCATACTGTCTTAATGACTGTGGCTTTGTAGTAGAGCCTGAAGTCAGGCAGGTTCATTCCTCCAGTTCCATTCTTCTTTCTCAAGATTGCTTTGGCTATTCGAGGTTTTTTGTATTTCCATACAAATTGTGAAATTATTTGTTCCAGCTCTGTGAAAAATAACATTGGTAGCTTGACAGGGATTGCATTGAATCTATAGATTGCTGTGGGTAGTATACTCATTTTCACTATATTGATTCTTCCGATCCATGAACATGGTATATTTCTCCATCTATTAGTGTCCTCTTTGATTTCTTTCACCAGTGTTTTAGAGTTTTATATATATAGGTCTTTAGTTTCTTTAGGGAGATATATTCCTAAGTATTTTATTCTTTTCATTGCAATGGTGAATGGAATTGTTTCCTTAATATCTCTTACTATTTTCTCATTATTAGTGTATAGGAATGCAAGGGATTTCCATGTGTTGCTTTTATATCCTGCAACTTTACTATATTCATTGATTAGCTCTAGTCATTTTCTGCTGGTCTTTAGGGTTTTCTATGTAGAGGATGAAGGGCGGTGGGAGGAGATACCCCTCATCCAAGGTAAGGAGCAGCGGCTGTGCTTTGCTGGAGCAGTCATGAAGAGATACCCCATGCCCAAGGTAAGAGAAACCCAAGTGAAATGGTAGGTGTTGCAAGAGGGCATCAGAGGGCAGACACACTGAAACCATACTCACAGAAAACTAGTCAATCTAATCACACTAGGACCACAGCCTTGTCTAACTCAATGAAACTAAGCCATGCCTGTGGGGCAACCCAAGACATGCAGGTCATGGTGGAGCAGTCTGACAAAATGTGGTCCACTGGAGAAGGAAATGGCAAGCCACTTCAGTATTCTTGCCTTGAAAACCCCATAACAGTATGAAAAGGCAAAATGATAGGATACTGAAAGAGGTACTCCCCAGGTCAGTAGGTGCTGAATATGCTACTGGAGGTCAGTGGAGAAATAACTCCCAAAAGAATGAAGGGATGGAGCCAAAGCAAAAACAATACCCAGCTGTAGATGTGACTGGTGATAGAAGCAAGGTCCAATGCTGTAAAGAGCAATATTGCACAGGAACCTGGAATGTCAGGTCCATGAATCGAATTGGAAGTGGTCAAACAAGAGATGGCAAAAGTGAACATCGACATTCTAGGAATTATCGAACTAAAATGGACTGGAATGGGTGAATTTAACTCAGATGACCATTATACCTACTACTGTGGGCAGGAATCCCTCAGAAGAAATGGAGTAGCCATCATGGTCAAAAAAAGAGTCTGAAATGCAGTACTTGCATGCAATCTCAAAAATGACAGAATGATCTCTGTTTGTTTCCAAGGCAAACCATTCAACATCACAGTATTCCAAGTCTATGCCCCAACCAGTAATGCTGAAGAAGCTGAAGTTCTACAGTTCTATGAAGACCTACAAGACCTTTTAGAACTAACACCCAAAAAAGATGTCCTTTTCATTATAGGGGACTGGAATGCATAACTAGGAAGTCAAGAAACATCTGGAGTAACAGGCAAATTTGGCCTTGGAATGCGGAATGAAGCAGGGCAAAGACTAATAGAGTTTTGCCAAGAAAATGCACTGGTCATAGCAAAAACCGTCTTCCAACGACACAAGAGAAGACTCTACACATGGACGTCACCAGATGGTCAACACTGAAATCAGATTCATTGTATTCTCTGCAGCTAAAGATGGAGAAGCTCTATACAGTCAACAAAAAGAAGATTAGGAGCTGACTGTGGCTCAGATCATGAACTCCTTATTACCAAAATCAGACTGAAATTGAAGAAAGCAGAGAAAACCACTAGACCATTCAGGTATGACCTAAATCAAATCCCTTATGACTATACAGTGGAAGTGAGAAATAGATATAAGGGCCTAGATCTGATAGATACAGTGCCTGATGAACTATGGAATGAGGTTCGTGGCATTGTACAGGAGACAGTGATCACCATCCCCATGGAAAAGAAATGTAAAAAAGCAAAATGGCTGTCTGGGGAAGCCTTACAAATAGCCGTGAAAAGAAGAGAGGGGGAAAGTCAAGGAGAAAAGGAAAGATATAAGCATCTGAATTCAGAGTTCCAAAGAATAGCAAGAAGAGATAAGAAAGCCTTCTTCAGCGATCAATGCAAAGAAATAGAGGAAAACAACAGAATGGGAAAGACTAGAGATCTCTTCAAGAAAATTAGAAATACCAAGGGAACATTTCATGCAAAGATGGGCTCAATAAAGGACAGAAATGTTATGGACCTAACAGAAGCAGAAGATATTAAGAAGAGGTGGCAAGAATACATAGAAGAATGGTACAAAAACGATCTTCATGACCCAGATAATCACGATGGTGTGATCACTCACCTAGAGCCAGACATCCTGGAATGTGAAGTCAAGTGGGCCTTAGAAAGCATCACTACAAACAAAGCTAGTGGAGGTGATGGAATTCCAGTAGAGCTATTTCAAATCCTGAAAGATGATGCTGTGAAAGTGCTGCACTCAATAACCAGCAAATTTGGAAAACTCAGCAGTGGCCACAGGACTAGAAAACGTCAGTTTTCATTCTAATCCCAAAGAAAGACAATCCCAAAGAATGCTCAAACTACCTCACAATTGCACTCATCTCACATGTTAGTAAAGTAACGCTCAAAATTCTCCAAGCCAGGCTTCAGCAATATGTGAACCATGAACTTCCTGATGTTCAAGCTGGTTAGAAAAGGCAGAGAAACCAGAGATCCAACTGCCAACATCCGCTGGATCATGGAAAAAGTAAGAGAGTTCCAGAAAAACATCTATTTCTGCTTTATTGGCTATGCCAAACCCTTTGACTGTGTGGATCACAATAAACTGTGGAAAATTCTGAAAGAGATGGGAATACCAGATCACCTGACCTGCCTCTTGAGAAACCTGTATGCAGGCCAGGAAGCAACAGCTAGAACTGCACATGGAACAACAGACTGGTTCCAAAGAGGAAAAGGAGTACATCAAGGCTGTATATTGTCACCATTTAACTTCTATGCAGAGTACATCATGAGAAACCCTGGACTGGAAGAAACACAAGCTGGAATCAAGAGCGCCGGGACTAACATCAGTAACCTCAGATATGCAGATGACACCATCCTTATGGTAGAAAGTGAAGAGGAACTAAAAGCCTCTCGATGAAAGTGAAAGAGGAGAGTGAAAAACTGGCTTAAAGCTCAACATTCAGAAAACAAAGATCGTGGCATCCAGTCCCACCACTTCATGGGAAATAGATGGGGAAACAATGGAAACAGTGTCAGACTTTATTTTGGGGGGCTGCAAAATCACTGCAGATGGTGATTGCAGCCATGAAATTAAAAGACACTTCTTGGAAGAAAAGTTATGAGCAACCTAGATAGCATATTCAAAAGCAGAAACATTACTTTGCCAATAAAGGTCCATCTAGTCAAGGCTATGGTTTTTCCAGTAGTCATGTTGGATGTGAGAGTTGGACTGTGAAGAAGGCTGAGCACAGAAGAATTGATACTTTTGAACTCTGGAGTTGGAGAAGACTCTTGAGAGTCCCTTGGACTGCAAGGAGATCCAACCAGTGCATTCTGAAGGAGATCAGCCCTGGGATTTCTTTGGAAGGAATGATGCTAAAGCTGAAACTCCAGTACTTTGGCCACCTCATGCAAAGAGTTGACTCATTGGAAAAGACTTTGATGCTGGAAGGGAATCGGGGCAGGAGAAGAAGGGGACAGCAGATGGTGAGTATTTGGATGGAATCACTGACTCGATGGACGCAAGTCTGAGTGAACTCTGGGAGTTGGTGATGGACTGGGAGGCCTGATGTGCTGTGATTCACGGGGTTGCAAAGAGTCAGACATGAATGAGCAACTGAACTGAACTGAACTGATGTAGAGTATCATGTCATCTGCAAACAATGAGAGTTTTACTTCTTCTTTTCCAATTTGGATTCCTTTTATTTCTTTTTCTGCTCTGATTGCTGTGGCCAAAACTTCCAGAACTATGTTGAATAGTAGCGGTGAAAGTGGGCACCCTTGTCTTGTTCCTGACTTTAGGGGAAATGCTTTCAATTTTTCGCCATTGAGGATAATGTTTGCTGTGGGTTTGTCATATATAGCTTTTATTATGTTGAGGAATGTTCCTTCGATTCCTGCTTTCTGGAGAGTTTTTATCATAAATGGATGTGGAATTTTGTCAAAGGCTTTCTCTGCATCTATTGAGATAATCATACGGCTTTTATTTTTCAATTTGTTAATGTGGTGTCTTTAATTTCTTTCATGGATGTTTTACAATTCTAAAAGAAGATGACATGTTGAATGTTTTACAATTCTAAAAGGAGGAAGAAGAAGGAGAAGGAGGAGGAAATGAGCAAGCAAGCCATAATTTGGACAGTTCCAAGTTCAAAAAGCCTCAATATGGACAAAATATGTAAATATTTGTGAGAAACACTTGTTTAATAGGTTGTTAGCATATTACATCACCCTCTGCTCCTCCCATCTACCACTTAAGCTGCTATCCTTTTTCATTTCTCCCACTTCAGACAAGCAAACACAATCTTAAAAGACACAGATGAATGGAAAAGAACATCAGAAAGGATAGCTACTGCTGTAGAAGTAAGGTGTAGGTGGGGCATATGGCAGGCAAGGTGGGATCAAGGAAGTTTTAAAACTAAAGGAGAGAAACCAAAATCAGAGTCCATCATTTGGTCATCAAAGGAACATATTTTGAACAGAATGAAAATAACCCAAAGAAAAAACTTTATTTGATTCATCAAGTACAATTCCCTGATTTTTAGATGTGTTCTAATTATTTATTTCTAAAGTTCTTACTGGTAAAGGACTGCTTAGTGATGCCCAACATCCAACCAAAACATTATTAGAATTTCCAAAATAATCATTTAAATCAGCTTCAGAAATTACAGAAATGATTGAATTGGCTGAAGAGATCTTTAAACCACTAATATCAATATGCTTAATGAACAATAAAAATAAACAGGGAGGAAAACTAGGAAAAATAAACAAATGAGACTTCTAAAACTGAAAAAATATAGTATTGGAATGAACAATTATTTGGATTAGCTACACAAGAGATTAGACACTGCAGAATAAAAGAACTGAAAAGTAAAACACAGCAATAGAGACTATCTAAACTGAACCAAAGAGAGTAAAAAAGCAGAAAAATATGATTGGAAACTCAATGGCATGTAGGATAATATAAAAAAATATATAAAATATGTGTATTTGGAGATTCAGAATAAGGGCTTGCAGAAAAATATTAAGAAAAGATAAATGAAATTTTTTGCAAATTTATTGAAAACTATAAACCAACCTATTCAAAAAGCTAAACACAATCTAAAAAAGGGAATGAAAACATTCTCAGAAAACATGACAATGTAAATACTGAAATTCAGTGGTAAACAAACAAACAAAAATATCCAAGAGCAGCCAGGGAAATTTGACACATTATATACAGCGGAACAAAGGATAAGTATTATTTACTGACTTTTTGTTGGAGGCAGTGAAAGTCAGATGACAATGTAAAAACATATGTAAAGTATCAGGGTTGGGCATTTGTTACTCTAGAATTGAATCACCTATAAAAATACTTTTCAAAACTGAATGAAAATTAAAATGACTTCAGGTAAATGAAAAATTATAGAACTGGAAGCCAGGAGACACAACTACACAAAACTGCCTCAGAAAGTTCTTCAAGCTAAAGGGAGATGACAGCAGATGAAAACAGGGATCCACTCAAAGGTATAGCGTCTGTACTAAATGTTGATTCTCTGTTAGAAGATTTAAGGCAAAAATATTAAAAACAAACTATCAGATTCATAATAAATTTAGAAGTAGAATGTGTGGCAGTGATGGCACCAATGGCCAAAGTGGAAGAAAACTACAGTGACTGACATTGCATGTTGTGACGTTACGTCATTTCAAGGTGGAATATAATTAAAGATTAGTGATTCAACGTGGGCTTCCCCAGTGGTTCAGCGGTGAACAATCCATCTGCCAATGCAGAGGACGCGGTTTCAATCCCAGGTCTAGGAAATCCCACATACCATGGAGCAACTAAGCCCGTGCACCACAACTAGTGAGCCTGTGCTCTAGAGCCCGGGGGCCACGACTACTGAAGCTTGAGCACCATGGAGCCTGTGCTCCACAGCAAGAGAGGCTGCTGCAATGAGAACCTCATGCCTGCAGCTAGAGACTAGCCTCTGATCTCCACAACTAGAGAAAAACCTATGCAGCAATGAAGACCCAGCACAGCCAAAAATAAATTAAAATTATTTTAAAATTTTTAAAAATAATTCAACATTATTATCACCTAAAAATCTGATATGATTAATAAGCCAATAGAGTTTTATGATAAAATAATATACTCAAAGATTAAAATAGGAACAAAGATATAACAAATAGCAGGCAAGTACACTTAAACCCAATTATATCAATAATTACATTAAATGTAAATAACTTAAGCACTCCAAATAAAAAACAAGATGATCAGACCAGATAAAATAAGACAAAACAATGTACTGTCTATAAATATATATATGTGTTTGAATATAAACACAGAAACATTAAAATGATAAAAAATTATATACTATGCAAACACAAATCAGAGAAGACTGTATACAGTATCTATATTAATATCATACAAGGTCAGACTATAAGACAAAGAATACATTCAGAGAAAAAGAAATATTTTATGGTAATACAAAAGAAATTATATACTAGCAAAACTGGTGGCTAAAAATAAAGTGATGCTTAGAAGAAAATTTAGAACCTTGACACTACCTGATGCCTACATTAGAATAAAAATAGAAACAGAAACGTATGGCAAAACCAATACAGTATTGTAAAGTAAAATTTAAAAAACAATATTAACTGAAATATTATATATATTAAAAAATAAAAAAAATTTTTTAAAAAAGAAAGAAAATGATCCAAGACTCAAGAATCTACAAAAGCAACAACAATCATAACTGGAAAGTGAAAGTTGCTCAGTCGTGTCTGACTCTTTGTGACCCCATGGTCTATACAATCCATGGAATAGCCTTTCCCTTCTCTAGGGGATCTTCCTAACCCAGGGATCGAACCCAGGTACCCCGCATTGCAGGCAGACTCTTTACCAGCTGAGCCACAAGGGAAGCCCAAGAATACTGGAGTGGGTAGCCTATCCCTTCTCCAGGGGACCTTCCTGACCCAGGAATCAAACAGGGGTCTCCTGCATTGCAGGCAGACTGCTTACCAACTAAGCTATCAGGGAAAATTATAACTGAAAAAGAAGAGTGAAAACTGAGTACAGAAATCAATTAAGTAGAAAGCAAATACAAATCAAAAAAATCAATAGGGTCAATTAGTGATTCTCTTAAAAAGAACATTAACAGATAATCTAGCAAAACCAATTAAGAAAAAAGAGGGAACGCAAACTAACACCACCAGTAACAAAAGGAGGAATGTCATTATAGATCTTCCCGACATCTAAAGATATGAGATTATGAACCAGTGTTATTCTAATTTGAAAATTTTTTTGTAAAGTGGGCCTAGTCCTTGAAAACGCATTACTTGTGAAACACAACTCACCGAAATCTGATACAAAAAAAGAGAAAAATATGAGTAAATTTATATTTGTTAAATAAACAGAATCCATATTATAAAAACTTTCCTCTAAGAAAACTGCAACCTCCAAATGCTAGCACTTCCACAGAGCTCAGAAATGACTCCCACAGCAAGATAAAGGAAGAGAGGGAGGGAAAGAATGAGGGTAGGAAGGAAGTGTAACACAGAGGCTGTGGTGAATGTACGAGTTGACTGCATTTTTCCAGCCCTCCCCTCCTGTAATCCTTGCATCTTCATCCCCTCACCATTTTGCACTTCAGTACTGTAGTCCCTGGTGGCTCAGAAGATAATCAAGACTCTGCCTGCAATGCAGGAAACCCAGGTTTGATCCTTGGGTGAGGACGATCCCCTGGAGAAGGAAATGGCAACCCACTCCAGTATTCTTGCCTGGAGAATCCCATGGACAGAGGAGCTGGTGGGCTACAGTCCACAGTGTCACAAAGAGTAGGACAGGACTGAAGCAACTTGGAACACTTGCACCACAGTCCTTCTCAATTTGTTTAGCCCCTCATTGAAATCTCCTCCTCATTTCAAACAAGCTTCTCTACATTCCTCTCTGGTCATTGCTTCTACTCTAGATTTCTCCTAAACACAGCACTCCACTTCCAACAATCCACTACTGAGGCTGAAATTTCTCTTTCATTCCTGACTCCTAAGATTAAGCAGAAGAAACTCCAAGAGTTCGATTTTGACTGAGATAATGAAAAGACAAGCTATTCTAATCTTATCTCTACTACATCACCACCACTTTAACTTATCTTCGCATCATTAAAACATGTCTGAAAAGACAGACCAAGGGGAGGAAACTAGTGGCAAAAAGAGAAATAGAAGGAACCTGGAACCATTCATAAAATGTGAGAGCCTAAGTTAGAGCAATGGTAGTCAGGGAGTACAAACCACAATTGGGGTTTAAATATCAGAGCACTCTCCACTTCTTTACCTTTAAGCGTATCTTAACTGGAATTAATATCAAGACATCAATCTTCTTAGGATGATAACATTGGAAGTTCTAATTTCACAGAAAGTTCAAACATCACACACTCCATTTTCATTCAGATGCTGATTTATCGAAATATGGTAGAGACACCTGTAGTGTTTCCACAAATTTAACTACAGTTAGAACCATGATTAGGACATTGTGACAATGAGGAAGGTTACTTGAGATGCCAGAAAATGGGTTTGCTTAAAACAAAAGTTTCTGGATTCATGTTGATGTGTGGAAAAACCAATACAATATTGTAAAGTAAATAATAATAATAATAAGGAAAAAAATAAAAGCACCTTGAAAATAATTATTTTTAATAAGAATGATAAAGAGAATGGAAGAAAACTTTTTGAAGAGATGAATAGATTTGTGACATAAATGCTGTAATGATTTCACAAATGCATACTTATCAAGCAGTTTTGTATGTCAGTCATACCTCAATAAGGTACTTTTTGAAAAGGAAAAGAATTTTTTTCTTAAGGGCTTCAACTAGAATCATCAAAGATCTGCTGAAGGTGAGATTAGAAAAGATCACTTTTCCAATGATCTTCTTCAACATAAACACGCAAGAGCTGATTGGCTGTGGCTGCTAAGGACCTACTGCAGATGTCCTCAGGGATCCCTTGTCCCATGATCACATCAGACGGGGTGATTCTTGCCTAAAACCAGCTGCCTACTTGAGGGAACTCACTGTGATAACTGACAATATCTTCCTCCAGTCCAACTGCTCTGATGGGATTAATATCCTGGACATCCAATCCACAATTATGATAACACCTAGAAGCCTCTGCCAAATACTGTGACCACCCACTCACACCCTAGTTTCACTGCTGTCTTTCCTGCATCCACCTTGGCACAGGTCAAACACATAGACAGCACTGAGCACTTCATAGGAGTCGCTTCAGGTCCTCTGAGCTTCACTGCCTCTTACACATGATGCGCTTCAGCTGCTGTGTTGTAAACTTCAAGACTGCATTTTCTGCTCCCTAAACATCCCTGCAAATGTGGTGTGAGCTCCCCACTCTCTTGATCAGGTGCACCAGGGTGATGAGATTTTTCTGCCACAAGTCCCACTTCTGGTTCCTCTGACTGTGACCTAGAGACATTTAAATGCACCAGTGAAATCCCCTCACACCTTTTCCTTGTGTAACTGCACCCTGACCCCCAGTATGGTCACTTGTCCATGGGTATTCACATGCCCTTTTAGGGTCACCATTGCTTTGTTGAGCCTATTCTATTGGCACATTCCCTACATACCAACTTGATGGAGTGTGTGACTCTGAGTTTTAGGACCTATGAGTATGATAAACCTTGTTGCCCACAACTCTCCTGTGACCTCCCTCACCCCCACCACATACCCACACCGTACTGACCATTATGTCAAAGAATAAAGAACAATTACAATGATAAGATGATGTCACAGAGGTCAAACACAGCAGCTGTATCTGTGAAACTTCTGACCTGACTTCTCTACCTTCTGTGACGCATCACACAGACCCTTCACCTAAGCATGTTCTAAAGGCTATAATCCATAATCTCGAGTCATTCTGGTGATAAGACAGAGGCTTTTCCTGCTAGAGATCCCTTCCCAGATCAGACAGGACTTACCTGAGCAGACTACTCCAGCATCCCAGTCGTGGTAATAGCTATCATTACGATGGTCTTTAATATCAGAATGCCTACAGTCACTGACAGTTGACTCTGTCCCTTCACATGAAGTATACAAAAGCCAAATGGGGCCAAGTCCTGGCCCAAAATAAGCCCCTCCAGGAAAGCCAATGGCAGCTCCACACCCCAGCTGTCTGCACACTACAGATGCATCCTCCAATCTCCAGCGGTCATCATTCACTGTGCCCCATTCTCCTTGGTGCTTCACTTCCACTCTCCCCTCACAGTGGTGGGCTCCATCCTTCAACCTCAGCTCCAGAGCTGCAAGAAAGAACAGACAGAGGACACAGGACACAGGAGAGATTTTAGGAGGCTTGCAGTGATATATTTAAAATATAAGTTCTCTGAGGAGTGAAAGAGTGCATGGGATATAGTATTTCTTGACCTCTGTGGTATAAACATTCCCACCATGGCCAACTCTAAGCCCCCAATGTGCCATCACTGAACCTGGAGCAGCAAGGGAAGCACCAGGTATTTCTCACAATCCGGCTCCAGGGACACCACCAAGGACAGGCCTTCAGAGACTCGGGACGCTGCCCTCCCTGTAGATGTGCCCAAGGCTACTAGGGCCCAGCTTCTCTGTCTCAGTTACAGCTCATGGCCCAGGATCCAGGGAGGAATCCTCCCTCTCCTTCCCTGTCCACAGGGAGCATCTCATCCAGCTTAGGAACAGAGGGCTGGGGTAACAGGCTCTGAAGTGTCCCAATTATTCCAGCCACCTGGTGTTCATGTCCTTGTGTAATCCACACTCGAATGTACCTAGTAACATGCATCTAACAAATGGAATTTGACAAAAGTGATCAGATGGCACTTTAGCATATTAAGTTTTAAGACGACTCTGGTTTCTGCACTAAAAAGGAGTTCATTTGTAGGAACATTATAGATGGAGACATTACTAGTGTTCAGCAACATTTAAAATTCTCTTTTTGCGAGCATGTGGAAATAGTAATACTTCCTTGCCTATTTGAAGTTAAGCATAACCATGTGATCTGGCTCATTCAACAAAGTGGCAGAACAAATGATGTTACTTCCACATGGAAACATTTAAGAGCCAGTATATTTTTCTACCACAGCAAATACTGCAGCCTTGTATTGCAGTGGGAGCATAATACAATGGTGGAGAATTCAACAACCTGAGTGCTTGAAGAATTACGATAGCAGAAGTCCTGCCAAAGTGAACAGAACATGTTATATAAGGACACACCTTGTTTTTTCACTACACCAACCTAGCTTACTTTCACTAAAATGGAAAATGACAGCAGAAAATTGACAGAAAGAAAAATACTAAGATAAAGACTAGGTATATAAAATTGAGAAACATCTATACTAACATCTAAAACCCCAAGAACAAAAACAGATGTCAGGGTAGAGCAGACTGAAGCCTTAGATTTACTGAAAGAAAAAAATAGAATTGCCAATCTCAAATTCTACATCAAAACCATTCTCTCAAAGAACAAAGACCTCAAATGTGCCATTACCAAAATGCTGCTGTAGGAGACAGCAGCCCCCATCCTCTTAAAAAAGACCAAACTTAGACAGCAATCAGTAACAAAAACAGCTCCAGAAAGATCTGGAGTACCCTAAGAAGTTTGACCACGCCAAGATACTATCATTTTGGAGGCATCATTACATCCTCCAAACCAGAATCACTCAGTGTCAAGGGTGCCAGGAGAGTTCCTCTCACCAGGAGGGTAAAAGCAGGCTGAGTAACCAGTGTCCCTAGCCTTTGGGGGCACCATATGAAAATCCTGCTTCAGGTTCACTTCACGCAGGCCTGCAAAGCTGAGCCAGTCTTATAGAGCTGGCTAGGCATAAGAAAGAAGAGCAAAGACCAATAGCAACCACATGGCAGGAGAAATCACAGTTCACAGTGACCTGCTCTCAGACTGAGGCAGCAGATTTTATCCCTGAAAGAATTAATAACAAGCACAGATGATGGTTCCCAGTAGTCCTGTATGGATGTGAGAGTTGGACAGTAAATAAGAAGGAGCCCTGAAGAATCGATAAGACCAATAAAGACATATACATTTTTTTATAAAAAAGAACTAACCAGATATTTTGAAACTGAATAATAAATGAATGGGCTTTCCAGGTGACGCTAGGGAACCCGTCTGCCAGTGCAGGAGAGGTAAGAGACTCAGGTATGATCCCTGGGTCTGGAAGATCCCCTGGAGGAGTACATAGCAACCCACTCCAGTATTCTTGCCTGGTGAATCCCATGGACAGAGGACCCTGGTGGGCTACAGTCCATGGGGTCACAAAGAGTCACACATGACGGAGGCGATTTAGCACGAACACAATACAATGCGTAAACTAAAGAATTCAGTACAGAGATTCAACAACAAACTTGACCAAGGAAAAGAAAGAACCAATAAGTTAGAATAAAGATTAGTTGAAAGCATCCAAATAGAGGAGCCAAAAGAGAATAAAAGGAATATAGAAAGCCAGTGGAAATATGTACACCATAAAGAGAAACAATGTACGGACTGGAGTCATAGAGGAAGAAGTGAAGGAGAAAAGAATTAAGGGCTGAGGACTTCCCTGGTGGAGTAGTGGTTAAGAATCCACCTGCTAATGCAGGGGACATGGGTTCAATCCCTGCTCCAGGAAGATGCCTCATGCCGCAGAGCAACTAAGCCAGCGTGCTTCAGCCAGCTGCTGAAACGTGTGCACCCAGAGCCTGTGCTCTGCACCAAGAGAAGCCCCTGCAGTGAGAAGCCTGTGCACTGCAGCGAGGAGCTGCCCCTGCTCAACACAGCTAGAGAAAGCCCGTGGGCAGCAAGGAGACCTAGCACAGCCAAAAGTGAATAATTAAAACAGAAAGACAGGCTGCGAATTTCCAAACCTGGGGAAAGATCTGGACATCTAAGTTCAAGAAGCTAATAAGTCACCCCAAAATTTCAAGCCAAAACAACCTTCTCCAAGACTCACAGTGTAAACTATCCAAAAGCAAAGACAAAGAGAGAATTCTAAGTCTAAAGAGAAGGAAAAAGTTCTGTCACCCAAGAGGACTCCCATAAGGAGATGAGCGGATTTGTCCAAAGAAACCCTGCAGACCATGAGGAAGGATTGGTAACACACTCCACCCTCACTCAGGGGAAAGCAGCTCCAGGGAGGATCAGGAGAGGGCACGAGAGAAAGGGCTCCCTACAGAGTCACAGCAGCTCCTGGGAGGGGAAAGGACCGTCCCAGGCCCCCAGCACATCAGGAAACATCACAGGGACCGAGGCAGGGACTCGGGAACTTATACACCTGAGGCTATGCATCAACTGATCTCTACAGACAAGAGGTCCCCTCTCCTGAACACGGGCTTCTCTGCTCCCTAATGACACCTGGTAGGAACAGGCAAGGCCAGCAGGCAGAGCCTCTCACAGAGCCCAGAGCTAGGCAGACACGTCAACAAGCAGAGAGAAGCCTGGGGGACGGGAGAGAGGAGCCAGAGAGAGGCGGGCAGGGGCACGATTATCTCTGATCCAGTTACAAGGAGTGGCCGTGACACCCAGCCCTGTGGACACCCAAGTGCTTCACAGACCAGCAGACACAGTCCATGCTCAGCAGCCCCGTTCCTCTCACAGAGACAGGCTCCATCCCCCTTACACACACAGCCTCACACACTCCCACATACACACACATATTCTCACACAAACACACACAATCTCCCACGCTACTCAAACACTCCTCACACATCCTCATACACCACTCATACACTCCTCACATACTGCACACACACACGCTCTTCACACCCTCACACACACAAATACATTAACTCCTCACACACACATACACACACACACTCCTCACACACACACACTCCTCATACCCTCACACACACACACCCCCTCACACACTTCTCACCTGCACACATACACACACACACACACACACACACAAGCACAGAGCCTACAGGAGCACAGACACAGGAAACACGGGGACCCAGGGGCAGCACTCACACACCAGGCACGTGGAGCGTGTGGGAACAGCCCAGAGTCCCCGCTGGGGTCAGTTTCTGGATCTTCCACACACTGGGAGCCACTGGGACTCCTAGAAGCTCCCTGAGAACAAGGGAGACAGTGGAGGGGACTCAGGCTGACCCAGCTCGGTCCAGACCAAGCCTCACTGCTCTGTAAAATATGCCTCTACTACCAGTGGACCTCGCACAGGAGAGGGACCAGTGTTCACAGTCAGCGTGGCTACTTTTTAGTCAAAAACACTAAGACTGCAGCTCCACAACTCCATACACCTTTCCCTTCATCAAGGCGTCCACTCCCCTGCTGTGGACCCAGGACAGAGGGGCAGCTCTTACCTTGACCACCCACCACGGTGCCGAGGAGGAGGACACAGAGTCCGTGCAGGGAGAGGTGTCCGCCGAGAGCCATCCTGACCCCACGTCCTCAAGGTCACAGTCCCAGCTGCAGGATCAGCCTGTGAGGAGTGTCAGGGTGCCACCGGGGTCTATATAGACCACCCCTTACACCCTCCCTCCTGAGAGCCAATAGCGACACCTCTCACCATTTCAGGCACTATCGCAGGCTGCATCTGCCACTTTCTGAAGCTCAGACACCAATGAGCTTCTGCGTCTTCAACATCTCCTTATATGAGCAACACGGTCCTTTGACCTCCTGCTTCCGTGGTCCTGAGAGCCGGGCCCCATAATCAGGGCTGGCGTAGAAAACCTTTCTTGCCTCTGATCACCCTGGCCGATCCCCAAGGACTGTGAGATTTCACAGAGTCAGGTTGTGGAATCGATTGGCCCACGGGGAATAACCATAGTGAAATCAAACACTGATCTTCCCAGTACTGACCTCAGGCTGGAAGCAGAGTACTACAAGAAGGCTTGAAATACAAGGATATTTATTGGACGAGCAGAAAATGAGGACAAGGATTGCAGGAATTCACACGTGACCATGGAGAGGGTGAGGTGGAAACCATTAAGCTGAGGGAATGAGACTGCAGGTCTTTCTTCCCTTCTCAGAATGATCTGGAGACTGGGTCCTGGAGAAGGTGTGTTTCTGCTCAGTTGTGTCCTTCTCTTTGTGACCCCTGGGCTGTAACCCGCCAGGCTCCTCTGTCCATAGGCTTTCCCAAGCAAGACTACTAGAGTGGGTAGCCATTTCTCTAGAAATGGGATTCCTCTCAAAGTGTTCCTCTAGACCCAAGGATCAAACCCATGTCTCCTGTGTCTCCTGCATTGATAGGCAGGTTCTTTATTGCTGAACCACCTGGGAAGCCTTATAAGGGATTTTCAGACATGCGAAACCCCTTTCTCTTTATTGCATTTCATTATATGTGAAATACCCCTTTCACCTAGTCAACAAATGATGCTTCAGGAGAGAAAGAGATTGCTGCTACAGGAAACAAAGAGAAAGTAGTAGTCATCATTCAACCCTGGCCCTCCAAAATAGCAGTGGGGATCTCTAGAAGAAAATATGTAGCTTAGACAGATTAACATTTTCTAAACTTCACGATTTCCCCCTTTGGATATTGAGAGTTTGGTTTGATAGGATTCAGAACCCACCTGTGTTATAAGCCATAACTAAAGAAGATGCAAAATATTATTTAAGGGAACTGCCCCCAGACAGAAGGATAAATAGAAAGTATTCTGCTGCACAGTGGCTGCAGGCAAGGGGCAAAGAAGAGGCGAATGAAGCAGAAAAGAGAAGAGGGATCATTCATTCTGAGCTCAAGAGGGAAGGTGGTGGCAAGAATGGAAGCCCAGGTGGGTTGAGGGCACAGAGCCAAACAGAAGGGGCTGATGTCCAGAGTGGCCACTGCTGCCTTGCTGTGTCCCACTGATCAGAGAAGCTCCCAGATGCTCTCCAGAAAGCAGCCCAGGGATGAGTATAGAGACTGAGAAGGGCAGTAACAAGGCAAGACAGAGCTCTTCCATCGAAATTCAAGGTCACTAACATACTGCTTCACTCCTCATACTCCCTAGGGCTAAAGACTCTCATGATGCACCTTGTGGTCCACACAAACCCACCCTGAGGCCCCCTCACCCTGACTCTCATCATTTCAGCACAAACTTGGGAAGGACTCGTCTATGACACACATGCCCCAGAGTGCCCACCAGAGCCCCGAGATGGCGTCACACCCTTCCCCACCCACACCTGAAGGTCTCATGAAGCCAACACGGAGGGAAGCTGTGGACCAGTCCACAGGCCTGTCACATCCCCCACTGGAAGGACCCCTCATCCCGGTCAGCAGACACAGCTTCTCTGTCCTGCCATACGCATCCTTCCTACTTGAGACTCAGGTAAACGAAAAGGGAGAAAAGGCCACTGAACACATGCTTTCTCCCTCTAAATATGGTAACATTAACCCGTTATTTTATAACACTTCCTTGTCCTGTGTTCCTCTGACTCCCGAGCCCCTCTCTGTGCATGAACCCCATCTCCTTCTGGATGCTTAACACAGGAGTGATAATCACTGATTATAAATGTCAGAACCAGAACATAAACTCAGGCGCTGGAGTAGGAACAGGATCTGCTCAGTCACTAGCGTTGTTGCTCTACTCCCCCTGGGGCCCAGAGTCACCACTCTTTACCCAGTTATGGACTCCACTCCACAGCATCACCAGAAACCACCAGACAGACACCTAGATACAGGATGCGCTTCCTGGAGTCCAGTCATTCCTCCCACAGGATGACACAGGGACGCACTTAGTGAACCAGGTACACGTGGTCTCACCTCAGGATGGAGACCTCGCAGGTAACATACTGTTAGGGACTCCACACCCTGCTATAAGGATGGAGTGGGCTGGAAGGAGGGGCTAAGCCAGCACCAGCAGACTGTGCCCAGGCCGCACCTTCTACCCCAGAGCTGGGGATGCAGGGTCAGCAGGGACCAGCTCACCCTTTGATGAAGGTTCGTCTTCTCTGACACATAAGGAAATCTCAGTGTCTAACCTCATCCAAGATTTGAAGGAGGAAAGCTTTAGGGAGGACACTAACCTAGCTGTGTCCATGTGAAGTTCAGGGGTCAGGAGAACAGGCTCAGGAACCAGTCTGCCCCGGCCTGACTCAGAGCTCAGCCACATACCATGTGTGTGACCTTGAACAGGGTCCTTACACTCTCTGTACAGTGGCTTTGTCTGTAAAAGGAGAGTTATACTTGTGTATAGTTGACAGAGTTTTGGTTAGAATTAAATAAGTTGCATTAGTAAGAGATATAACCACTAGTCAACAGTAGTACATCATCTTGGCGGAGAAGCAATATTAGGGCCCCTCTCTCCATCCCATCCCAGGAATCCCAGGACTCTAGAACAGGAATTCAATTCTGTTACCTGGAGCCTTGACTGGACCTGTCAGAACTCTCCCAGGACACATGCTGTGATGGTGACTGGGGCCAGAGTTGTGAGTCTTCCATACATCGCCCCTTCTCTCTGTGCCCCAGAGAGAGGTTCTACTGCTCATGAACCTCGACCTTACCAACTGTGAACCTCATGACTTAAGTTGTTTACTTGCTAATTTTACTTTATAAATGGACTTGGTAAAGGTTCTGTGTCTAATTCACCTCCTTATCCCCAGTGCCTGCTAATTAAAAATCCTAAATGATGTCTATTGTATACCTGAATGAATGGATGTCAGCCAGGTATTTTACACAAATCATTTCAATCAAAAGAAATCTTTTGAGATATAATTTAACTTGGTGTGAGGACTTAACAGCACAATGCAAGTTGTGTCACTTGTTGTAATGCTATTTCAATAGATTAAATGGCACAAGCTAGGTATGGTTCACTTCTACACTTTTCTGCAATGAATGCAGTCAGTTGCAATACCAGACACAAGGCTAGCCCCATTCCAAGAGCAGTGCTGAGAGAGCCAGTTCTAAACGTGTATAAATGCTGCATCTTTGAATATCTAAAGATAAAGAAGACAGACCTCAGCACACTGACAGGTGAACACCATGAAGCCTCCTGTTCTGGTCTTAATCAGATATGGCCATGTGGTCCAGATGTTTATATACTTATCTTTTGGCATATTTTCAGTTCAAACCACACATAACTGTAACAGGAAGAAATTCTGTTATAAAAAAATTTAGTTTAACAGCTTCTGTATTAAATTAGAAGTGCAGAAGTAAAGACCAGTAAGAATCCTGTTCTTTAACTTAGACTGTTTATTTCATCTCATGGGTTGTAAAGCAATACAATATGTAGCATTATTATGCCCAAATCACTATGAAAATATGGAGGTTTCAGAGGTTCAGTAATCTCTTTGCTGGGAAAATTAATAATTAAATATCCTTGGTAGAGGGACATTTTCAGGACCAATCAGAGTGACTAATATACAAAATATTTTTGGATTAAAAAATAACTGTATAACTTTAAAAGGAAACAATTAATGATTTGTTACAACAAAGTTTTGGAGACCCACCTCACCATCTGTGTTCCTTGTATGGATGAGACCAAGGTTGGTAAAGGCTTCTTTACTAAAGACCACTTCATCATAAGGGCATGTGATGAGCTTGGTCATGAGCTGGCTGAGGTCCAGCCCATCATCTCTCTTCAGCCCTTAACAGTCTACAACCAGCAACATCTAACAGAGAGCATGGCAGAAACCTGAGCAATCAAAGCTACTAAATCAAAGACAAGCAGCTTTTAAGTGGAGAGCATGCAGACCAAGGACACTTCCCCACTGCTGTTGGGAAGGAAGAAACCCTCCCACGCCAGACACCATCTGGGGGAGGAGAGACAAGAAGATGTCTCCTTAAATACAGGAAAACCAGTGTCAGCAGGGAGCTTCAACTAGAGTTGACAAGGTAATTATTACCATAAACCTAAGCTAACTTGGGGGACAAATTTTTAATGGGAGAGTCTGTGATTTTAAACAGGAGAGTCTGTTTTAACTTTGTGGAACTTTCAATTCATGCAAACACCACTTGCTACTGCACAAGATGAAATCAGTTATAAAAATAGTGAATATTACATTTATGCATATTTGAATTCTGCTGCTGCTGCTGCTGCTAAGTCGCTTCAGTCGTGTCCGACTCTGTGCGACCCCATAGACAGCAGCCCATCAGGATCCCCCATCCCTGGGATTCTCCAGGCAAAAACACTGGAGTGGGTTGCCATTTCCTTCTCCAATGCGTGAAAGTGAAGTCACTCAGTCATGTCCGACTCTGTGCGACCCCATGGACTGTAGCCCACCAGGCTCCTCTATCCATGGGATTTTCCAGGCAAGAATACTGGAGTGGGGTGCCATTGCCTTCTCCAGTTGAATTCTAGAGGACACATTTCCAAGCCCACTACAGAAAGAAAATATGTGTATCTTTCCCTGTGTTTAGATGCACAGAGTTGGCACCTCTGTGAACTCTTTCTAATTCCTCCAGCTCAAAATTACTGCTGTGTCTCTTCAATCTGTAAAAACTTTCTTGTTGCCTCTAAAGTGGGGGCTTCTTGAGAGCAAGTGTTGTGCCTTGTTCTTCAGTGTCTCTATAAGATCAAGTAAAGACACAGAGAAGGGGTTTAACAAACATTGGATAAGCAATGAATGTGTGAACAAATGCTGAAAACCACTATGCAGTGAGTGATGCCGAGCAGGGAAGGGAGGCGGGGGCACTAATCTGACTGACCCCACCCGGCACAGACTGAGGTGGAGGAAGGAGTCAGAGACACACCAGCCAAAGGATCCAAACAGAAAATGCCTTCAAGCCCACTCTGGAGGGTCAGATCATGTTCAATCTCTGCACAAAGCTGTACCTCAGAAGCTTCTGCAAGGTGAGAAAAAACTGACAGCACTGCTCTCAGGAGTTCTACTGAAGGATGTGGATAGACATCAATACTTGTCAAATAGCTGCATTTCTACTCCCTGGTGACTCATTGTGGCCAATGAAGCGTGGGTGGTGTCACCTGTGTCACTTCTGAGTGTAGGCCGGAAAAGCCCAAGTGTGACTCTCTAGTCTCTTTTCCCTGCCCCAGAGGCTACATGTTCCAGATGGTGCATGTGCAAGAGCCTCACTGATCACAAACATCTGTAGGTTGTGATGAGTGTGTGTGTGTGTGTGTGTGTGTATGAGTGTGTGTGTGTGTTTGTATGAGTGTGTATGTATGAGTATTTGTGTCTGTGTGTGTGTGTGTATATATATGTGTGTATGTGACTGAGATTTGCGGGTCACTTTTTGCAGCAGCAGAGCAGAGTCTCTTCTGATGGATACAAAGGAGAAAGAAGACTTGAAAAGAAGACAGAATCTTTCACGTGAAGCAGGTCCTTCCCTGGATCTCCCCTTCCTTCTGTGTCTTCATCCCAAGCTGCTCCCTCAGGCCTCACCTTGCTTCCTCTGTTGGGCTTGGTTGTTTCTCAGTCACCATTTCTGAGTGACCAACAACTAATGCAAGTCCTGTCTAACTGCACCCGCCCCTGGTGCATCTCCTGTTCCCTTTACATCACTCTGTGCTGACAGTCAGGCTCAGTTTCCCGAATCTGTCTCTTAGCACCTTGACCTTCATCCTTAAACAGCTCTTCTTTCCTCTGAGTTAGTCAGTTCATCATCTTTGATCCTGTTTTTACCTTCCACCAATCCTGTACTAATGAAAAGGTAAGTATTCAGCATGTACTGTCTAAGCCCCCTAAGTCTTTTCTTGATGTCCTGAACAAATTTAATTCCTGGATTTAGTGCTTCATGCACTTAATAAACTACTTCACATCTGGTTAAGAAATAATTTTGCTGAACATTTTTTATTCATCTCAAGAAAATGTCGGTTTCAAAACCTATATCCTTGTGAGCACAGCCCTAGGGCTTCCCTCATGGGACTTGGAAGGGGCTGTTGTAAGGAGAGGCTGTGAAAGTGAAGCTTCATTAGCTTCATGATTAATCCACCTCTGCTCAGAGTTGTAATGACCAACTCCAGAGCTATTGAGCTCCTGTGGGTCGTCATTCTTAAACCCAAGATTAGTGCCACTGGGATGGCCCTCATAGTTCAAAGGCTGTGGTTGCTCAGACTTGAGCTCTGTGAACTGATGCTCTATTACACATGGAGCTTTGGTGCAGGTGAGACCAGCTTAAGACACTGGAAACACAGCAAAATGTGTTCCTCCTTTAACATCTATAAGTCTGTGAATAGATTCTCTTTTCCTTATCATCGAATCCGTCCACATCTGGGCATGCTCTCCAAGGCTCCTACAGGCTGCAGGCATCTGCTGAGGCCCTTCCAAGGCCCAGGATTGGAGTGAGGCCTGTTCCTGTGTATAAGCTCTGTATTTCCACTCTCTATAAGTTAATAGATGCTCAGTTCAGTTCAGTTCAGTTCAGTCACTCAGTCGTGTCTGACTCTTTGCAACCCCATGAATTGCAGCACGCCAGGCATCCCTGTCCATCACCAACACCTGGACTTCACTCAAACTCATGTGCATCGAGTCAGTTATGCTATCCAGCTATCTCATCCTCTGTCATCACCTTCTCCTCCTGCCCCCAATCCCTCCCAGCATCAGAGTGTTTTCCAATGAGTCAGCTCTTCTCATGAGATGGCCAAAATACTGGAGTTTCAGCTTTAGCATCATTCCTTCCAAAGAACACCCAGGGCTGATTTCCTTTAGAATGGACTGGTTGGATCTCCTTGCAGTCCAAGGGACTCTCAAGTGTCTTCTCCAACACCACAGTTCAAAAGCATCAATTCTCCAGCACTCAGCTTTCTTCACACTCCAACTCTCACATCCATACATGACCACTGGAAAAACCATAGCCTTGACTAATAGATGCTCAGCTAATGTTTATTGAATGACTGAATGGTACTATGCTAGACTTTTAAAAGAAAGTACCTTAAATATAAAGAACTAGTTTTGAGGACGTCATTTGGCTAATTGATACCTTTGTTTTAAAGGCAAGTGCTTTCAGCAATTAACAGGGCAAACTTTGATTTTCAAAAAGAAGGTGCATATCACCACCAGATACATCACAACAAACTCTGCAAATCTCTGTGTCTAAGGATACACAAGACAAACCACAACACGCTCACATGCGGCTTCTTATTAAGTCTTATTCAGAACCAACAGAGGAGACAGGGTATAGGGATGATTTATGATTTGGCAGTTTTTCAATAAAAACCACACAGGAAAGTCACAGGATGAAAATTTGCAATTAAAAAAGTACAGCTGCACCATCTATAAGATACATGGAAGGAGATGAGGTGCAGAAAGAGTTCTTTGGCTTATAACAGAGAGACTAATGAGTTTTTCACTTTGTGAAAGGAGAGTCCTCTGGGGCTGATCTTGAAGGATGCTGTAGAGGCAGGACAACTCGACTGTTCTGTACAACAGTTAGAGCTGTGAGCTGATGATTTTGGATAATGATGTGCTTTGATTTTTTTCTCCTTACTTTCTGTCAATCTACTATAAGTTTTTACATTTTTATTGCCACAGGGTTCACATAAAATATCTTATAGACACAGTAGTCTCTATTACACTGATAACAAATTCATTTCAATCACATACAATCCCCTCCCTGCACTTTCTGTTTTTGATGTCAGAATTTACCTCTCTTTATATTGTATATCACTAACAAAATATCTTTTTCTATTCTGAAAGAGATGGGAATACCAGACCACCTAACCTGCCTCTTGAGAAATCTGTATGCAAGTCAGGAAGCAACAGTTAGAACTGGACAGGGAACAACAGACTGGTTCCAAATAGGAAAAGGAGTACTTCAAGGCTGTATATTGTCACCCTGCTTATTTAACTTATATGCAGAGGACATCATGAGAAACGCTGGACTGGAAGAAACACAAGCTGGAATCAAGATTGCTGGGAGAAATACCAATAACCTCAGATATGCAGATGACACCACCCTTATGGCAGAAAGTGAAGAGGAACTAAAAAGCCTCTTGGTGAAAGTGAAAGAGGAGAGTGAAAAAGTTGGCTTAAAGTTCAACATACAGAAAACGAAGATCATGGCATACGGTCCCATCACTTCATGGCAAATACATGGGGAAACAGTAGAAACAGTGTCAGACTTTATTTTTGGGGGGCTCCAAAATCACTGCAGATGGTGACTGCAGCCATGAAATTAAAAGACGCTTACTCCTTGAAAGAAAAGTTATGACCAACCTAGGTAGCATATTCAAAAGCAAAGACATTACTTTGCCGACTAAGGTCCATCTAGTCAAGGCTATGGTTTTTCCTGTGCTCATGTATGGATGTGAGAGTTGGACTGTGAAGAAGGCTGAGCACCAAAGAATTGACGCTTTTGAACTGTAGTGTTGGAGAAGACTCTTGAGAGTCCCTTGGACTGCAAGGAGATCCAACCAGTCCATTCTGAAGGAGATCAACCCTGGGATTTTTGGGAAGGAATGATGCTAAAGCTGAAGCTCCAGTACTTTGGACACCTCATGCGAAGAGTTGACTCATTGGAAAAGACTTGATGCTTTGGAGGGATTGAGGGCAGGAGGAGAAGGGGACGACCGAGGATGAGATGGCTGGATGGCATCACGGACTCGATGGACGTGAGTCTGAGTGAACTCCGGGAGATGGTGATGAACAGGGAGGCCTGGGGTCGCAAAGAGTAGGACACAACTGAGCGACTGAACTGAACTGAACTGAACTGATAGTTATTTTAATACTTCCCCTAGACTGGAGCTAACTGGTTAACACACTACCATATTCAGTGTACTCTGTATTGGATTACACATTTATATTTACAAGTCTTTTATATAATTTCACTTCTTTCATGTAATAATTAACATCCTTCATTTAGCTTGAAGAACTCCCTTCGGCAATCTTGTAAGACAAACCTGTGTTGGTGAGCTCCCTCAACTGTTTTTTGTTTGGGAAAGTCTTTATCGCGTCTTCATTTCTGAAAGACAACCTTCCTGAGAAAAGTATTCTTGGCTGGCAGGTTTACATTCACCAGTTTGAATATATATTCCTTCCTCTCCTGGCTTGACAGGTTTCTTCTCAGAAGTCCACTGATATCCTCAAGGGAATTTCTTTTTTGTGAGCATTTGCTCTTACCTTGATGCTTCTAAAATTCTCTGTTTGGCTTGATTATAAACAGTGTGTCTTGGAGACGATCATTTTGAGTGAACTCTGAGGGGTGACCTATTAGCTCCATGAACTTGGATGCCTAAGTCTCATCAGATGTGTGACTTATCTGGTATTATTTCTCTAAGTACAACCTCTGTCCCTTTCTCCCTCCCTTCTCCTTCAGGGACTCCAATAACGTGCAGGTTGTTACTGTGAACGTTATCCCAGAGTTCGCACAGGTTCTTTCACACCTTTTCATTCTTTTTTCTTCTTTGTCCTCTGGCTGGCTAATTTCAATTTTCTTGTCTTGTGCCTCAAAGAGTCTTCTGCTGTTGCTTCTGCTCTCTGTAGCATTTTTTATTTTGTTGCATTTCATTCATTGTAATCTTAAGCAACAGAATTTCTGTTTGGTTCCTTCTCTTTTTTTGCCTCATTGCACATCTTGAGGGATCTCTTTTTTTGCCTCATTGCACAGTTGCCTGACCAGGATAGAATACAGGCACAGCAGGGAAAGCATCGAATCCTAACCACTAAACCATCAGCAAACTCCCTGTTTGCTTCTGTTTTTATGATTTCAGACTCTGCACTGAAAAAAAACAAAACTGAATTCATTCTGTGGAGCAGCTCAGAGCCTGGGCACAGCTACTCTGTGCTCTGGGACCCGCAAACTGCCAATAGGAGCGGGCATGCTACAACTACTGACGCCTGTGCACCTAGAGCCTGTGCTCCGCAGCAAGAGAAGCCCCCGCAGTGAGGCCTGCTGTCCACAAGAAGAGCAGTGCCCGCCTGCCGCAACTAGAGAAAGCCCGTGGGTGTCAACCAAGACCCAGGGAAACCAAACACTGAAAGCAATAATAATAAATAATCATTTTTCAATCTTATTTTGTTCACACGTTCTTTCCCTGGATTTGATTGTTTACCTGCATTTTTTGGAGTTCCCTGAGCTTCTTGGTGGGTATACATTATTTCTTTCATCATATGTCATTTATTTCATCACCCCCCAGTGGTGAGTAGCCATGTGAGCTGCCCTGGGAGAAGTCCTGGGCATCTTCTAATCCCCAAGCACAGCCTAGAACTATGAAGACTGCAAGCGTGACTGTAGGTCGGAGCCCTGGACACCATGCAGAGCCATCAGCCAGGGGCTGGGTGGGTTCACCTCACAACCAGGCCATCACTCTCAGGTCTTATATTAGTTCAGCAGCCTCTCCACATGTCCACAAAGGGACTGGCGGGGAGGGGGGTGTTGTGAAATGTAATCTTTACTTGGCCACTCCTACATGTCAGCTCTCTCTACCCTGAAGAATCACAGCAGGATCACGTTTACTTTTTCAGTAGTAACCAAATTAAAGCAATCTTGAAACAGCTTGTTTTCAGAGGAGCCCATTAGTTTGAAATTCTTCCTTTAGGAATTTAATCATATCAGGCCCCTCCATCTACATCTTTGAAAAGGAAATAGACAAACGTACCTGATTTTCCCATCTACCCCTTCTTCTAGATCCCCTCTGTCTAGGTCTCCACTTTCTTTCCCTCTTGTCCCACGTGGATTCAGGCTGTGGGTGAGCACCAATTTGCCATCCATCAATTTAGAGAGAGATATGAGCTGATATAATTTGCTCAGAAGGATAGATAATTGGACAGATAAGAAATGGCAACGTTCTGAAGAAATAGTAGGCAGGGATGGAAAGAATGGATTCATAAGGATTTGATAACCAACTACACATGGGAGAAAAACAATGAGGAATCTATATCTGCTTGAGGAATAAACAGATCAAGTAACCTAGGGAATGAGAGATGAAAAGGCAGAGGTAGTTACCTAGAGTTAGAGTTTTAATTGGCCCTTGGACACTTAGGCAGGTTAAGGAAAACTGTATCCCTGTTATCCCAACAGCAAACTCCAACTTTGAAACTCACACCCAAGTCTGGTGCCCAAGAACAGGTTAAAACAGGCGATGTGACATCTCAGGGAAGAACATACAGGAATGTTCAGGATTGGGTTTTTCCCACGAGTTTGTGAAATGAAAATATCTCCTGCCACATCAATAAACAAGAAATGTCACAGCCATCAGTGATTTCTGGTCTCCAGTTGTGAGTGAGGGCTCCCAAAACTGATCCTGGGGATGCTGCCACCCCACATGATGATTGCTGAGAAGCTGGGGAATGCAAGCAGCAGCCGTCTGCTGCTCCTTAAGGTGAACAGGGAACCAGGGTTGACCCCCAGATAGCTGAGCTGCATGCGGAAGCATTGAATCCAGTGAGTCCAGAGGCTTGCATCTTCCCACACATAGAACGCTACATTCCTTAACTTGACACCTGATCTTTGATGTTCAGACTCCCTGCTCCCTTCGTTGCAAACTTGTATACAGCCTGACTTCCCCTGCTGCCTCTTTGGAGCAGTTTTCTCAAAGCTACTGAGATGCCGTCTCAGGGCTTAGAGTCTTAAGCATTCCCACCAAATAAAATAACTCTACCAGGTTCTGACTATACTTTTCGGTCAACAAAGGCATCTTGCTAGGAAGGAGGGTGTGAATGTGGACCAAGTTTAGATGCTTTTTCTAAGCAAGAGTGAGCTGGAGCATCTGTGATCCCAGACAAATTCATGCCCTCACTAGCCTTTGAAGGAGGTGAGAAAACAGGGCAATGCACTCATCATGTATTTCCTTTGAGGTAAATGGTGTTTGAGGACCAGTCCTCTAAAAGCACTTGACATGGAACTTGGTAATAATTAACAAAGCAAAAAAAATTTTTACTTTATTCAGAATATTTCATTTTGAGCAATTTCCATATAACACAGTCACAGGTCAGCACTGTTCTATTCAGATACAGGCAATTAGAATATCTGCGGCATGATCTTGTATTTAATACATCATGGAAAAGTCACTGTGGATGTTCCCAGGGCACTTAGTTCAACATCATCGTACCCAAGGTACCCTTTCTCCCCCTGGAGCAGCCAGGGGCTCTCTTCTCCTTCTCCAGGATCAGCTTCCTCTCTAAAGACGTTTAGAGAAGAGCCTGAAAGAAGAGAGAGAGGTATGATTTAGAACAGAGACAAGGGGGCCAGACAGTGAGGAGGAAGCAAGTTAAGCAAGTGGTGATGACAAAGCATCCCTGGGACCCAGGGGTGGGCAGGAGGCTCAGACTATTTCATATCAGTTGCAGTGAGGACGGATCCCAGCTGTCCTCTCAGATCCAGTCCATTTACTCTCTGGGGCCTCAGCTCCTGTGGAAACCCTGCATCACAGGAGACCTGTGCTCACACAGGAGCTCTGAGAAGACCTGCCTCCAGGCACTGAAGTGCTAGTTATTCAGTTGTGTCTGAATCTTTGCAACCCTTTGAACTGTAGCCCGCCAGGCTCCTCTATCCATGGGATTCTCCAGGCAAGAATACTAGAGTGGGTAGCCATTCCCTTCTCCAGGGGATCTTCCTGATCCAGGGATCAAACCTGGGTCTCCTGCATTGCAGGCAGATTCTTTACCATCTGAGCCACCAGGGAAGCCCATCAAACGCGTGAGAAACTGTAGTGAGACTGGACATTGAGGAGCTCAAATTCACCCTTTCCAGGACAGAGACCAAAGATTACATGGGATTAGCTAACCCCACTCACCTATCTCAGACTTCATCCCATCTTCCTTCTCTGGGGGCATTTCCTCCTCACTCCCCTCAGAGGTAGGAAGAGCCCCAGGCACTGGTACCTCTTCAGCATCATCATAACCCTCACCAAGGGCATAGGTCTTCTGATCTGGGGCTTCTGAGGGCACAGCAGGGGTCAGATGAAACCACAGTAAGTGGGTTGGTCTAGGAAATACCTAAGATCCCTTCTGACCCAGAGTTTCTGAGCTGCTACATAGAGGCACCAGTCACTCCTTGTTAAGAAAGATTTTTTTCTCTGAGACCATGTTTCATTTTGATGTGTCCAGAAACCAAAACATGACTTTACATATCTTAATATTTCCTAACTGAAAATATAGATCTCAAAGCAACTCTCCCACCATCAAGCATTACTAAAGTATTTTGACAAACTGTGTTTACAGATGTTATTTTTAAAACCAGTGTGTGTCTCTTGTGATTCAGAACTCAGAGAGCCCAGCCCCAAATGTGAGACATCACAGAACAGCCAGAGAAGGAGAAGGACAGACCCGATCTGGACACAAGGGATCCCTCTGGTCCATCAGAGGAAGACTGTTCCCCTTACATCTCCTCTCTATGAGGAGGGAAACTCTCCTCCGCAACTCTCAGCTGATGCAGGTCCATCTCGATTACCTGGAGCGGGTCTGGAGTCATTGTTGTCCTCACCATCTGACAGGAAGCCTAAAGTGGAGAAAAACAACACACAGAATGACCCTCCCACACCCACGGGACCTGAGTTAAGGCTGAGAAGGGACAGGTCTGGCTCTTGCAGTGTAGACAGAGGCTGGGGGCTCACAGGGCTGTGAGAGGCCATCCTGCCGCTTTGGAGAGCCACCTCTGTGAGCCTGGGGAATGTATGGGTCTGCAGATGCTGAGGAAATGCCCGCACCCAGTGGGTGTGACAACCAGAGGTCCCAGGAGGGTAGACAGAGATACCCACCTGGGCTGCCCAGAAGACTCTCCTTCTGAGTCACAAGGTGATCGAGCTCCTCATACATGGCTTCAGCAAGAGCATCTTCATAGCTGAATAAGGCTGAGAGATCCCCCAGCAGATCAGAGATGCTGCCCCAGACACCCTGATCCAGCAGGCTGAGAGATCCTCTAGCAGATCAGAGGTGCCACCCAGACACCCCAGTCCAGCAGGCCCACCCTGTATCTCCTGATGTTCACATGGAGGCTGCCTGGACCTCTGCATCATATTCCACCCCGTGCACCATGTCAGCACATCTGACCTGAATTCCCAGCTTGGCCCCGACTCTGTCTGCTCTCATAGGAGAGGCCATGACTTATGAGATTCATGCCCCAGTCCTAAGAATCTGTCTACTCACCCCTTAGAGCTCAGCACAGAGTGCAGGGAGTTCTTCGGACTCACAACAGAGACCTGGCCCAGGTTCCCCTCCTAACACCTGTCCCATCTCCTGCCTCCACACACTCTCCCTGGTCCCCAGTTCCCCCTGCAGCCCACCTCTGCGCTCTGCTCTCCATCTGAACACCTGAGTCACCAGGATGACGAGGACCAGGAAGAGAAGGGACCCCAGGATGAGGCAGAGGACCCCAGGCAAGGAGAAGATGCCAGGGAGAGGACTTGAAACTGGTCTGGATCCTAAAGAGAACAAGGCAACAGGGTGTGGAGAAGGTCCTGGGCGCAGAGAGACCCCCTGTGCCAGCATTTCCAGGGACTCCAGACAATGGCATCCCAGCCTCAGACACAAGTTCACTGACAGTGACCTGGTTCCCCCAGGGCTCATCCTGAGATGGGTCAACTCCACTCCGGCCAGAGTGGCCCCAAAGCAGAGCTGGGGATTGTCAGGGAGCTGCCCTGCCAAGACAGCCTCTGAGGACCTGGCTCATCTCTTCTCCTTGGGCTTCAGGAGACAGAGCGTCAAACAGTCCTGGGGCCCGTACCTCGCTGATGAGGAGCAACACTCAGAGGCCGGTGGGAGAACCTTAGATTCTGCAACATTGGACCCCAGACATGAGAAAAGTGTGGCCCCAGGAACCAAGGCAGAGGAGTTCCCCAACATAGCGCCCTGGGCTCCTCCCCACCAGCCAGGGCTCCTCAGGCTCTTTCCTCTCCTGAGCTGTCAGAGAGCCACAGAACAGGTCCCCAGACCTGAGTATCCTCTCCAGCCCATGGATGTTCACAGTACCTGCTGGAGTCGGGGGCAATGTTTTCCTTACACCTAAAGAGAAAAGTAGCAGTGTGAGGAAAGGGAATTGGCCAGAACGCAGGCAAACCCATTTTCCCTCCTGAGCCTAAAATCAGACCTCAGTCTCCACAACATCAGTGTCCCGTCCTCCCAGCTCCCCCGTCCTAGATCAGAGCCCCAGGACCTGGACACTGTCTGAATACAAACTCCCCACCATGCCCGGTCCAACCCACTGCCCTCGCGCTGCCCCAGCTCACCCAGGGTGGACCCCGAGCCCGTCACTCACCAGAGCACCTCACACCAGCATCCTCCTCATGCTTGCAGTCGCTCTGCCCCCAGGGCTCCGCAGCACAGTCCCACAGGGAGGACTCCCGGCCCCCGCACCGCACCTCGTCCAGCCAGATGCTCCCATTTCCAGGGCCGAATGTCGCGGCCCGCACGGCTTCCAGGGCCTGGCCACAGCCCAGCTGCTGACACACCACCTCGGCCTCTGCCAGGCTCCAGGAGTCATCGCACACGGTGCCCCAGGAGCCGCTGTGCCAGACCTCCACCCGCCCTGAGCACTTGCTGTCTCCTCCCCTGAGCCGGAGCTTCTCCCTGTCTGAAAAGGCAGCAGCCCCTCCTGTGACTGCCCTGGTGGGAGGAAGGAGCCCCTGGGAGCCACGGGGAGGCGGCGGGGGTGGGGGGCTGATGTACCTGTGCAGGGGGCAGCAGTTGGACAGCTCTTGGGTCTTCTTCCTGCAAAAATGAAGGAAACAGTGGATCAGGAATAGCTGGGGTTGGTCTTGTCCCAAAATAAGATTATCTAAGGCCCTTGGGTCAGTACAAATGACACATGAAAACACAGGCTCATTCATTAACTCCTGGGCTGAAACTTTCACTGCATCTGATCACCAGCTGAAATTACTTTAAATATTTACTTGTTTATCAGTCTTCACATCCCACAGCAAATATAAACACAGCCATCTACAAATGTACACATACTCCCCTCTGAATAAAAGGTCCATTAGAAGAAGGACCTTGTATATCTTATACGCGCTATGTTTCTGCTATTAGGACAGTGCCGGCACATTGTATGCACTCATTCAACAAATATCTATGGAAAACCTTTTCTAAATACCTAGATAAGGGCTTGATAAATAGTTATTGAATGAATGAATAGATGAATAAAATTCAGTAAAATAAAACTTCTTTAAATTCACGCTAATCAGTGAAATAGTAAACCAAATATCAGTGACTGGTAATAACCTATGATAATAGCTCACAGTAAAAATGATCAGTCCAGTTAATTTATACTCAAAATCTCACATGCTGCTGCTGCGGCTGCAGCTAAGTTGCTTCAGTCGTGTGCGACTCTGTGTGACCCCATAGACGGCAGCCCACCAGGCTCCTCCATCCCTGGGATTCTCCAGGCAAGAACACTGGAGTGGGTTGCCATGTCCTTCTCCAATGCACGAAAGTGAAGAGAGAAAGTGAAGTCGCTCAGTCCTGTCCAACTCTTAGCGACCCCATGGACTGCAGCCTACCAGGCTCCGCCACCCATGGGATTTTCCAGGCAAGAGTACTGGAGTGGGTCCCCATTGCCTTCTCAAAAATCTCACATACGTAATTTTAATGGAAAATTATTAAATAGATTATAAGCTGCTCTTACCTACTATTCAGTGTGACAAGTGGGCAAGTGAAGACTACTGTTGTAAAAGGAAACTTTTTTAAATTTATTTTTAATTGGAAGATAATTGATCTACAATGCAGTGTTGGTTATGTGTGTGTGTATGTTAGTTGCTCAGTCGTGGCTGACTCTTTGTGACCTACGGAATGCAGCCCACCAGGCTACACTGTCCATAGGATTTTCCAGGGAAGAATACTGGAGTAGATTGCCATTCCTTTCTCCACTGGATCTTCCCTATCCAGGAATCGAACCCAGGTCTCCTGCATTGCAGGCAGTTTCTTTGCTGTCTGAACCACCAGAAAAGCCCATAGTGTTGGTTAGGATCTCTTAAAAAGGAAGTATACAGGAAAGACTTAGTAGAATTCTAAGATATATGTACACATATATGTACACACTGAGTAAGGCAGAAATTTTTGCAATAGAGTAAAAAAAAAAAACCTACTGAGAAAAATTTGTATTGAGAAGATGCAGAAATAAAAACAAAAGACTGAAAAGTATATATAAAAGAATTGAAGCTGAGAGAAATAAATACAAATTCAAAGCAACACAAAGAAACAGAAGGGTAAATAGTACCTGTCGTAAAGTATCAAACTTTGTATATTCTTTCCAGATCATCCTATCAAACCTCCTACCCACTCTATGCAGAGAATCTCTGAGAAAATGATGGCAGGACCTTTGTGAGCGGGTTGCTGATTTTCATGGTCAAAGACTTTACCATCTCTCCATTCTCAGTGTTTAATTGTAGGAAAAATATCATCAACAAAAGGTCTAATAGTTTAATGCCTCTTTGGCCTCAAATGGAAAAGACAAAGAGATGAAAAAAGAGAGGCAAGGAAGGGATTGAGCCTCTGCTTTTGAAATATCTCTCGTCATATTCTTGGCGGTGGGTTTCAGGCAACAGCCAGCATAGCATTCAAGGTGTACTATGTGTACTGTGTACACACACTGTGTACTTGTGAATGGGGTGTGTGTGTTTGAGTATGTGGAGGGGGAGGGAAGGAGAGAGAGAAACAGAGAGAGAGAAATGTTGAAGGAAGTAAGGTGCTATGGTTTAACTATTTGTCACCATCTCCAACATTTATTTATTTCATTCAACATTTATTTTCAAAATCCCAATTCCCAGTGTAACAATATTTAGTGGTGGAGCCTTCTCAAACTCTTCCAAAAACAGAAGAAAGAAACACATCCAAACTCATTTTATGAGACCAACATTATTCTGATACTAAAACCAGATAAGGACACCACAAGAAAAGAAAATTACGGGCTAATACTCTGATAAATATAGGTGCAAGAATCCTCAACAAAATATCAGAAAACTGAATTTGACAATACACTAAAAGAATCATACACCATGATCAAGTGATGTTTGTTCCAAGGATGCAAGGATAATTCAACATTCACAAACTAATCAATGTGATATACCAAATAAAGAAAACAAAGGTAAAAATCATATCTCAAAGGATGCAGAAAAAATGTTTGACAAACTCAAAATCCATTTATGATAAAAACTCTTTTACAAAGTAGTTATAGAAGGATTGCATCTCGATATAATTAAGGCCATATGAGCAGTTCACAGCTAACATCATATTTGACTGTAAAAACCGAAAGCTTTTCCTCTGAAATCAGACACAAGACAAAATTATCTACTCTCACCACTTTTATTCAACTTAGTTTTGGCAGTCCCGTCCAGATCCATCAGGCAATGAAAAGAAAATCAGAATCCAAATCTGAAAGGAAGAGGCAAAACTGACACTATGCGCATATTGAAAAGTGAAGTGTTAGTCGCTCAGTCGTGTCTGACTCTGTGACCACAAGAACTGCAGCCTGCCAGGCTCCTCTGCCCATTGGGATACTCCAGGCAAGAATACTGGAGTGGGTTGCCATTCCCTCCTCCAGGGTATCTTCCCGACCCAGGGATCAAACCCGGGTCTCTTGCATTCCAGATGGATTCTTTGCCATCAGAGTCATGAGGAAGGAGACTCCCTTACATGATATTACATACAGAAACCCCAAAGACTTCACCAAAAATATGAGAAATAATACACTCAGTAAAGTTGTAGAATGAAAAACCTATATACAAAAATCAGTTGCATTTCTATGCACTAACAACAAAACTGCCATGAGGAGAAACTGAGAAAACAATTCTATTTACATTTGCATGAAAATGAATAAAATATCTAGGAATAAATTTAACCAAGGAGGTGAAAGACCTGTACACTTAAAACTATAAGATACTGATGAAAGTTACTCAAGAGGACTCAAATAAATGGAAAGATATTCTGTGCTCATGGATTGGAAATCTAATATTATTAACACGCCCATTACTACCCAAAGCATTCTACAGATTCACTGCAATCCTTACCAAAATTTCAATGGAAATTTTCACTGATATAGACAAACAATCCTAAAATTTGCATGGAACCACAAAAGACGCTGAATACCAAAGCAATCTTGAGAAAGAGTAATAAAGCTGGAAGTGTCATACTTCCTGTTTTCAAACTATATTACAAAGCTATATTAGTCAAAACAGTATGTTGTTGGTATAAAAATGGACACAAAGATCAATGGAACACAATAGAGAGCTCAGAAATAAACGCATATTTGTATGGTCAATTAATTCTTGACAAAGAAGCCAAGAACATACCATGAGGAAAGGACACTTTTTTCAGTAAATGGCATTGGGAAAACTGGACAGCCACATGCAAAAGAATGAAACTGATCCACTATCTTACACCACACACAAAAATTAACTCAAAATAGATTAAAGACTTGATCACAAGTCCTGAAGCCATAAAATTTCTACAGGAAGAAAAAAACAGAAAATAAAATCATTGACATCAGTCTTCGTGAGGATTTTTTGGATTTGACACCAAAATCAAAGGGAACAAGACTAAAAACAAGCAGTTAAGACCACATAAGGCTACAAAGCTTCTGCCCAGTTAAGGAAACCATCAACAAAATGAAAAAGCAACCTATGGAACTGGAGAAAATATTTACATATTATATTTCTGATAAAGATTAGTATCCAAAATACACAAGGAACTCACACAACTCAGCAGCAAAAATCAAACAATATGACTTTCCAAAAGTGGGCGGAGAAACTGATAAATATTTTTTTTTAAAGAATACATGCAACTTGACAATAGGTACATGAAAACATGCTCAACACTACTAATCATCAGAAAATACAGATCAAAACCACAATGAGATATGACCTCATATCCTCTAGAAAGGCTTTTATCAAAAAGAAATAACAGGAGTTGAGGAGAATGTGAAGAGGCAGGAAAGTTTTTGCACAGTTAGAGGGAATGTAAGTTGATGCAGCCCCTATGGAAACAGTATTGAGGTGCATCAAAAATTAAAAATAGAACTGCCATACGATTTAGCAGTTTCACTTTGGGGTATTTATCTGAAGGAAACACTAACTTGAAAACCCAATGTTCACTGCAGCAATATTTGTTCAGTTGACAGGTTGTGTCTGACTCTTTGCAACCCCATGGACTGCAGCATGCCAGGTTCCTCAGTCCTTCACTATCTCCCAAAGTTTGCTCAAATTCATGTCCACTGAATTGGTAATGCTATCTAACTATCTCATCCTCTGTGGCCCACTTCTCCTTTTGCCTTCAGTCTTTCTCAGCATCAGGGTATTTTCCAACGAGTCAGCTCTGCGCATCAGGTGGCAGAAGTACTGGAGCTTCAGCTTCAGCATCAGTCCTTCCAATGAATATTCAGAGTTGATTGCCTTTAGGATGGACTAGTTGGATCTCCTTGTTGTCCAAGGGACTCACAATTCACTTGTAGCATCCAAGCACCACAATTCAAAAGCATCAACTCTTTGGTGATCAGCTTCTTTATAATCCAACTCTCACATCCATATATGACTACTGAAATAAACACAACTTTGACTATATGGACCTTTGTCAGCAAAGTGATGGCTCTGCTTTTTAATACTCTGTCTTGGTGTGTCATAGCTTTCCTTCCAAGGAGCAAGCTTCTTTTAATCTCATGGCTACAGTCACCATCAGCAGTGATTTTGGGGCCCAAGAAAAGAAAATCTTTCTGTATCCAACTTCTCTCTTTTTATTTGCCATGAAGTGATGGGGCCAGATGCCATGATCTTAATTTTTAGAATGTTGAATGTTGAGCTTTAAGCCAACTTTTTCACTCTCCTCTTTCACCCTCAACAAGAAGCTCTTTATTTCGTCTTCTCTTTCATCCGATAGTGATGTCATCTGCGTATCTGAGGTTGTTGATATCTCTCACAGCAATCTTGATTCCAGCTTCTGATTCATTCAGCCTGGCATTTCCCATGATGTACTCTACATATAACTTAAATAAACAGGGTGACAATATACAGCCTTGACGAATTCCTTTCCCAATTTTGAACCAGTCGGTTGTTTATGTCCAGTTCCAACTGTTGCTTCTTGACCTGCAAACAGGTTTCTCAGGAGGCAGGTAAGGTGGTCTGGTATTCTCATCTCTTTAAGAATTTTCCACAGTTCCTTGTGATCCACATAGTCAAAGGCTTTAGTCTAGTCAATGAAGCAGATCTTTTTCTGGAGTTCTCTTGCTTACTCTATGATCCAACAAATGTTGGTAATTTGATCTCTGGTTCCTCTGCCTTTTCTAAACCCAGCTTGTACATCTTGGAAGTTCTCAGTTCACTTACTGCTGAAGCCTAGCTTGAAAGACTTTGAGCATAACCTTGCTGGCATGTGAAATGAGCACAATTGTGCAGTAGTGTGAACATTCTTTGGCACTGCCCTTCTTCAGGACTGGAATGAAAACTGACCTTCTCCAGTCTTGTGACCACTGATGAATTTTCCAAATTTGCTGATATATTGACTGCAGCATTTTAACAGCATTACTTTATAGTATTTTATAACAATATATACAAGAGCCAAACAAGGTAAGTCTTCACTGATGGATGAATGGATAAAGAAAATGTAATACAGACATATATCCACCCGTAAAAAAGAAGAAAATTTTGCCCATTTCAACAAGGATGGACCTTGAGGGCATTATGCTAGGTGAAGCAAATCAGACAGAGATAGAAAAATACCATAAAATCTCATTGATATGTGTAATCTTAAAACAAAAAGCAAGTTCAGAGATGCTGAGTAGTTGGTGGCTGCCAGAGGTGGGGAATTTGGTGTGGGCAAATGTAGTCAAAAGGTATAAACTTGAGTTATGAAATTAATAGGTGAAGACATATAACTTACAGCATGGTGACCATAGTGAATACCATACTGTCTATTTGAAAGATGATGAGAAAATACATCTTAAACATCCTCATCATATAAGAAAAATATTTAACTATATATATGGTTATGGATATAACTAGACTTACTGTAGTGATCATTTATCAATATACATGAATATATAAGCATTATGTTGTACACAGCAAACAATGTAATGTTATGTCAATTATATCAATTAAAAACTTTTAATAAAGAAAGTTTGGAACATGTGGCTTAAATTAGATCCATCCAACTTCATTCTATAAACCCAACTTAAACGTATCACTTGGATTTTAAAATATCAAATCTCACTAATAACTTCCTACAGGGTTGGGACAGACACAGAAACAGACATAAGTCACCTGCACATGAGATGTAGGCTTCCTCCTTTGGAGAGCATGAACTGTATTTCCAGGGGTCAGAAGGACATTGCCAGAGAGAGGTATCAGTTTTCTGACATTGGATTCCATCTACCCACCGGGGTCTAGAACCTTCCCTGAGACCAACAGAAGTGTTGAGACTTCCACTGTCCCCACAGCCAAGCTGTCTGCAGATCATGGACACAGTGATGTCTTCCATGGGGCTGCGGCAGACACTGCCCCAGGTCCCATTGTAGAAAACTTCCAGCCACCCAGCGCACTCCTGGTCCTCGCTCACCATCCTGAGGGCCAGGAACTCTGAGATTGAAAGAGAGGAGACAGGACACAGTGAGCACCCCACACAGTGCTCTGGGTTTTCTTCTCTCCCCAAACTTTTGAGCACTCATCTGTGACCCAGCTGAGGAAGCAAATCCACTAGATGATCAGAGTGAAACCTGTCTCCTTTTCATCCGACTTTGTCCATTTGTGTCTGTCTTTCTAAATATTTCTACCACCGTGATGTAGTGGATATGAACTGAGAGGAAGACCACCCTGGACACCTGCAGGGAGAGGGAGCTGACTCCTGCTTCCTGACAAAACATCTAAGAGAGTGTATGAAAGGGATGTGATGTGGGCAGTGTGGAGGCAGATAGAGTAATGGACCTGTGACTGTTTCCTTATCTGGCAAAGGGGACTTTACAGATGTGATTAAGGTAAGGACTGAGATTACCCTGGAATATGATGGATTAACCACCTGAGCACAGTCGAATCACAGTCTTAGACTCACTATCCTTTCGAGTGGAACACTTTTCCTTGTTCTGGTTAGAGGGAGATGTGAATATGGATAACAGTTAGAGAGGTGGAGCATTGCTGGTCTGATGATGAACAGAAGGGGGTTATGAACGAAGGCAGGCAGGCAGGCAGTTTTTAGAAGCTTGAAAAGACAAGAAACAGATTCTTTCCCAGAGGCTCAGAGGTGATGTGACCCTACTGAAACCTTGATCCCCATTCAGTGAGAATCCTGCTGGACATCTAAGCTACAGAAGTGTAAGGAAGTAAATGGGTTGTTTTAAACCATTAACTATGTGGTAATTTGTTACAAAACAAAAAAAAAACTAGCACCTTGGCTTTAAGACTTCTCTACCATATGTACCAGAAGAGTGAGCCCCGATTTCAAGGAAAACTGAGAAAAGGCTCTGCCAGGAAACACTACTGAGGAGAAAAGACCAGAATCTCAGCTGCTGCAGGAGGCAGTGAAAGCACCCCGTCTTCACGTCTGCTGGAAACACAGGCTTCATGGGAGTAAGCCTACTTCTCTAGTCCTTTCAGCATCTCTCCCTCAGGGCTCAGACCCCCGTAATCCTGGGCTCTCCCCTCCCATAGCCTGTGGACAGTGTGCAGCGCGGACCTGAGCAGATGACCCCTGCGTCCTCCTTGTGTCTGCAGTCGTGCCGCCCCCAGCCCCGGGAAGGGCACCTCCACACGTGGGACTCCTTTCCTGTGCAGTTCAGGTCGTCCAGCCAGATGGGCCCTGATCCTGCCCCGAAGTGAGCAGACCCCGTGGCATTAAGGACTTCTCCACAGCCCAGCTGCCTGCACACCACGCGGGCATCGTCCAGGTCCCAGCCGTCATCACAGATGGTGCCCCAGGAGCCCTGGTCAAGGATCTCCACTCTCCCGGCGCAGGGACCGCCCCCGTCCACCAGGCGGAGCTGCCTGCTGTCTGAAGAGAGAGAAATGGGGCAATGAAGCCTTGACCTGGGGAATGAAAAGGGTCCTCTGTTTGTGGGACCCTCACCTGAGCAGTAGGGGGCGCTCTCCTCTGAGGCTGCAGACCCTGCTTGTTCAGACACGGAGTCATTGCACTGGGGCAGCACCTGGGAGCGGTTTCCTGAAAAAAAAAAAAGGAGCGATGATTAGAGGGTTGGGAGGGTTGAAGAACAGGAAACTCAGTTAAGCAAAATAATTTTTAGGAGGGGAGGGGAGTTTGGGGGGAAATGGATACATGTATATGTATGGCTGAGTACCTGCCTGTTCACCTGAAACTGTAACAACATTGTTAATCGGCTAATCCAAACACAAAGTAAAAAGTTGTAAAAATAATAATAAAAATAATAGCGACCTAGTGATGGAGCTGAAATGAAAGCTGTAACATACCAGTAAAGTTGCCATAATCTTAGTGTTCCCTTTCTCCATGAAGAGCCCTGGTCCTGACAATGCCACGATTCCTGTTTTAAGTCAAGCTTTCCCCTAAGAATGAGTTAAATAAGTTACTCTATCCTTAATCTACCCCTAAATAGAAGAAGCAAAACAAAATCCTTTCTGAAGGATTTGTACAATTTTTTATCTACAATGTTTGTGATTTTAAAAACACTTATATAAAAGAGATCTCATGGAAAACAAGAGGAAAAAGAAACATTTAGAAAATTTCCCAGGCTATTTGGCTCTTAGAGTTACCTGACAGAGAGTTTATTTTATTTATTTTCATTAATTTTTATTTGAGCATAATTGCTTTACAACGTTGTGGTAGCCTCTGCTGCACAGCAAATTTAATACATTATATATACATGTAAGGGTTTCCTAGGTGACTCAGTGGTAGAAAAATCTGCCTGCCAAATAGAAGACTGGGGTTCCATCCCTGGTTGGGAAGATCCTCTGGGGAAAGAAATGGCAACCCACTCCAGTATTCTTGCCTGGGAAATCCTATGGACAAAGGAGTGTCGCAGTCCATTGGGTCACAAAAGAATCAGATGCAACTCAGTGACCAAACACAATGACACATATATATATATCCCCTCTTCCTTGGATTTGTTTCCTATTTAGATCACCACAGAGCACTGAGTAGAGTTCCCTGTGCTATACAATAGGTTGTTATTTATCTATTTTATGTGTTCAGTTCAGTCGCTCACTAGTGTCTGACTCATAAACACCCCATGAACTGTAGCACGCCAGGCCTCCCTGTCCATCACCAACTCCCAGAGTCCACCCAAACCCATGTCCATCGAGTCGATGATGCCATCCAACCATCTCATCCTCTGTCATCCCCTCCTCCTCCTGCCCTCAATCTTTCCCACCATCAGTGTCTTTTCCAATGAGTCAGCTGTTTGCATCAGGTGGCCAAAGGATTCGAGCTTCAGCTTCAACATCAGTCCTTCCAATGAACACCCAGGACTGATTTCCTTTAGGATGGACTGGTTGGATCTCTTTGCAGTCCAAGGGACTCTCAAGAGTCTTCTCCAACACCACAGTTCAAAAGCATCAATTCTTTGGTGCTCAACTTTCTTTATAGTCCAACTCTCATGACCACTGGAAAAACCATAGCCTAGACTAGATAGACCTTGGTTGGCAAAGTTTATGTGTGCATGCATGCTAAGTCACCTCAGTTGTGTCTGACTCTGTGACACTATGGATTGTAGCCCATCAGGTTCCATGTCTATGGGATTCCCCAGGCAATATCTATTTTATAATTAGTATCAATAGTGTAGGGTTTCTGAGTCTGGTGGCTGAGGCAGTAAAGAATCCGCCTGCAGTGCAAGAGACCTGGATTTGATCCTTGGGTTGGGAAGATCCCCTGGAGGAGGGTATGGCAACCCACTCCACAATTCTTTCCTGGAGAATCCCCGTGGACAGAGGAGCCTGGTGGGCTACAGTCCATGGGGTTGCAAAACGTTGGATACGACTAAGCACACAGCACAGCACATCAATAGTGTGTATATGCCATATACGTCGATCTCAAGGTCCCAGTTCACCCCACTCTTCATTTCCCCTCTTAGTATCCATATGATGTTCTCTATGTTGGTGTCTCTATTCCTGCTTTGCAGCAAGTTCATCTCTACCATTTTTCTAGATTCCACATATAAGTGATGTTATACAGTATTTGTTTTTCTCTTTCTGATTTACTTCATTCTACATAACAATCCTATTTCAAATCCTAAAAGATGATGCTGTGAAAGTGATGCAAGCAACATGCCAGCAGATTTGGAAAACTCAGCAGTGGCCACGGGACTGGAAAAGGTCAGTTTTCATACCAATCCCAAAGAAAGACAATGCCAAAGAATGCTCAAACTACCGCACAATTGCACTCATCTCACTACCAAAGTAATGCTCAAAATTCTCCAAGTCAGGGTTCAACAACACGTGAACCGTGAAATTCCAGATGTTCAAGCTGGTTTTAGAAAGGCAAAGGAACCAGAAATCAAATTGCCAACATCCGCTGGATCATTAAAAAAGAAAGAAAGTTCCAGAAAAGCCTCTATTTCTGCTTTATTGGCTATGCCAAAGCCTCTGACTGTGTACATTACAATAAACTGTGGAAAATTCTGAAAGAGATGGGAATACCAGACCACCTGACCTGCCTCTTGAGAAACCTATATGCAGGTCAGGAAGCAATAGTTAGAACTGGACATGGAACAACAGACTGGCTCCAAACAGGAAAAGGAGTATGTCAAGGCTGTGTATTGCTACCCTACTTATTTAACTTATATGCAGAGTAAATTATGAGAAACACTGGGCTGGATGAAGCACAGGCTGAAATCAAGATTGCTGGGAGAAATATCAGTAACCTCAGATATGCAGATGACACCACCCTTAAGGCAAAAGTGAAGAGGAACTAAAGAGCCTCTTGGTGAAAGTGAAGACGAGAGTGAAAAAGTTGGCTTAAAGTTCAACATTCAGAAAACAAAGATCATGGCATCTGGTCCCATCACTTCATGGCAAATAGATGGGGAAACAGTGGAAACAGTGGCTAACTTTATTTTTTTGAGCTCCAAAATCAGTGCAGATGGTGACTGCAGCCATGAAATTAAAAGACACTTACTCCTTGGAAGAAAAGTTATGACCCAACCTAGACAGCATATTCAAAAGCAGAGACATTACTTTGCCAACAAAGGTCCATCTAGTCAAGGCTATGTTTTTCCAGTAGTCATGTATGGATGTGAGAGTTGGACTATAAAGAGAGCTGAGCAATGGAGAATTGATGCTTTTGAACTGTGGTGTTGGAGAAGACTCTTGAGAGTCCCTTGGACTGCAAGGAGATCCAACCAGGAAATCAGTCCTGAAGGTTCATTTGAAGGACTGATGCTGAAGCTGAAGCTCCAGTACTTTGGCCACCTAATGTGAAGAACTGACTCATTTGAAAAGACCTTGATGCTGGGAAAGATTGAAGATGAGAGGAGAAGGGGACGACAGAGGATGAGATGGTTGAATGGCATCACCAACTCAGTGAACATGCTGCTGCTGCTGCTGAGTCGCTTCAGTCGTGTCCGACTCTGTGCGACCACATAGGCAGCAGCCCAACAGGCTCCACCATCCCTGGGATTCTCCAGGCAAGAACACTGGAGTGGGTTGCCACTTCCTTCTCCAATGCATGAAAGTGAAAAGTGAAAGTGAAATCGCTCAGTCGTGTCCGAATCTCAGCCACCCCATGGACTGCAGCCTACCAGGCTCCTCCGCCCATGGGGTCCCCCAGGCAAGAGTACTGGAGTGGGGTGCCACTGCCTTCTCATTTGTGTAATCTCCAGGAGTTGGTGATGGACAGGGAGACCTCTTGTGCTACAGTCAATGGGGTCGCAAAGAGTCAGACATGACAGAGAGACTGAACTGAACTAAACCGAACATAACAATCTCTAGCTCTATCCATGTCTCCGCAAATTTTACAACTTTATTCTTTTATGGCTGAGTAATATTCCATTTTATATATGCACAACATCTCTATCCATTCCTCCTGTAAGGGACGTTTAGATTGCTTCCGTGTCCTGGCTGTTGTAAATAGTGTTGCAGTGGACATTAGGATGAATGTGTCTTTTTGAATGATGGTTCTCTCCAGGTATGTGCCCAGGAGTGGGATTGCTGAGTCCTACGATAGTTCTATTTTTAGTTTTTGAGGAACCTCCATACTGTTCTCCATAGTAGTTGTGCCAATTTACACACCCATATGTAGGAGGATTCCCTTTTCTGCACATTCTCTCCAGCATTTATTGTTTGTAGATTTTTTAGTGATAGACATTCTGACTGGTGTGAAGTAATACCTGACTGTAGTTTTGCATCTCTCTAGTAATTAGTGCTATTGAACATCTTTTCATATATTTGTTAGCCATCTGTACGTCTGGAGAAATGTCTGTTTGTTTTTCCCATTTTTCAATTGTGTTGTTTGGTTTGTTGATATTGAGTTGTTTGTGCATTTTGAAGATCAGTCGCTTGTTAGTTGTTTCGTTTTAGTTGCAAACATTTTCTCCCATTCTGACAGTTGTCTTTTTGTTCTGTTTATGGGTTCCTTTGCTATGCAAAACCTTTTAAGTTTAATCGGGTCCTATTTTTTTATTTTTGTTTTTATTTTCTTTACTCTAGAAGGTTGGTCAAAAAAGATCTTGTTGCAATTTATGTCAAAGAATCTTCTGCCTATGTTTTCCTCTAAGAGTTTTATAGTCTGACAGAGAATTTAAATAGCCAGGATTAAAGTCTTCAAATAATTAATTAACAAGATGTGTGTCTTGGCAAAGAAATGATAACAAAAACAAATGAAAATTCTACAACTGAAAAAGTTAACAGCTGAAATTAAGAACTAGAGAATGAGTCTATTGGCACATTAGATCAATATAAAGTAGAAATAGTAAAAAGGAAGATGAGAGGATAAATATTCCTCTATATAGAAAAGCTGGTTACATGGCAAGTGCCTGGTTAACAATAGTGTATAACAGTTTCCCCCCAAACTTAGCACTTGGGGGACTTTTTTTAAATTTTGATCATAATTTTCTGCTCAGTAATTTGGGAAAGACTCAACTTGGCAGCTCTATCTTTGGGGTCTCTCATGTGGTTGCACTTAGATGTTATCTGAGGCTGATATCTCTAAAGGTTTGACTGAACTGTGGTTATGTAAAGAGATTCCCTGAAGTATTTTTTCATTAGGAAGGGGAAGGGATAAAGGAGCATCCTGTCTGCAACTTAATCCAGAAAGATTTTACATACTCAGGGGGGAAATGGGGCAGGAGAGGGACAAAGGAGGAGAGAGAGGGAAAGCTAGAGCAAGACAGAGAAAGAGAGAGAAAACTAGAGTGACAGAGAGAGGGAGAGAAAAGAAAGAAAGAAGGATTAAAGCAAAATACTAACCTAACATTTGGGGAATCCAGAGAAAGTTCAGAGAGAACTCATTCCTAGAAAACCTTCACTAAAGGAAATACTAGTAACATCAAACCCATAAAATGCCTAGGAGAAAACCTAGGTAAAGATGTGCAAAACATCTGAGAGATATTCAAGACCTAACTGAATGAAGGGATATATTTTGCCAATGAATTGGGAAACTCAATGTTGTCAAAATAAACCATTCTCAAGTTATATACAGATTAAAGCTAACCTCAATAAAATTCCCTGATGCTTTTGTGTGTGTGTGAAACATGACAAGATGATTCAAAATTTCTGTTGTTGTTCAGTCACTCAGTCATGTCTGACTCTTTGCAACCCCATAGACTGCAGCACGCCAGGCTTCCCTATCCATCACCAACTCCCAGAGTTTACCCAAACTCATGTCCATTGAGTCAGTGATGCCATCCAACTATCTCATCTTCTGTTGTCCTCTTCTCCTCCTGCCTTCAACCTTTCCAAGCATCAGAGTCTTTTCTAATAAGTCAGCTCTTCACATCAGGTGGCAAAGTATTGGAGCTTCAGCTCAAAAATGTATACAAAATACAAAAACCAAGAATGACCAAGGCAGTTAGGAAGAACAGCAACAACATAACTTCTTTAAATTAAAGTTACCCAGACTTACTATGTGTGCTTAGTCACTCAGTCATGTCCGATTCTTTGTGACCCCATAGACTATAGCTCGCCAAGCTCCTCTCTCCATGGGGACACTCCAGGCAAGAATACTGGAGTGGGTTGCCATGCACTTCTCCAGGGGATCTTCCCAACCCAGGGATCAAACCCAGGTCTCTCGCCTTGCAAACAGATTCCTTACCATCTGAGCCACCAGGGAAGGTTCAAGATTTACTATAAAATTACAATAATTAAGAATATGTGGTACAGGTGCAAGGATAGACAAATGACACAGTGGAACAGAATAGAGAGTCTAAAAGAAGTACTCAGACATATGTGCCCTTTCATTTATCAACAAAGGTGGTACTGCAGTAGGGAATAGTCTTCCAGAAAAAGATTCTGAGTCAACTGGATGCCCATATGAAAACATGACACCTGATCTTGGAAGCAGTGCATAATTATATGTAAAAGAAATTACACTTCTGTGAGATACTCTCAGAGAACATTTTTTTTATTTTGGAGTAGACAAAGTTCTTTCTAGAAGGATTTAAGGAGTTCTATGGACTGGAACAATGGACTGGTTCAAAACTGAGACAGGATTATGTCAAGCCTGTATATTGTCACCCTGATTATTTAACTTCTATGCAGAGCACATCATGTGAAATGCCAGGATGGATGAAGCACAAGCTGGAGTCAAGATTGCTGAGAGACATATCAATAACCTCAGATATGTAGATGACACCACTCTTATGGCAGAAAGTGAAGAGGAACTAAAGAGCCTCTTGATGAAGGTGAAAGAGGAGAGTGAAAATGTTGGCTTAAAACTCAGCGTTCAGAAAGGAAGATCATGGCATCTGGTCCCATCACTTCATGGCAAATAGATGGGGAAACAATGAAAACAGTGACACACTTATTTTCTTGGACTCCAAAATCACTGCAAATGGTGACTGCAGCCATGAAATTAAAAGATGCTTGCTCCTTGGAAGAAAAGCTATGACAAACCTAGATCAGTTCAATGCAGTCGCTCAGTCGTGTCTGACTCTTTGCAACCCCATGTTACCTAGCACACCAGGCCTCCCTGTCCATCACCAACTCCCGGAGTTCACTCAGACTCGCGTCCATCGAGTCACTGATGCCATCCAGCCATCTTATCTCCGGCCGTCCCCTTCTCCTCCTGCCGCCAATCCCTCCCAGCATCAAAGTCTTTTCCAATGAGTCAACTCTTCTCATGAGGTGGACAAAGTACTGGAGTTTCAGCTTTAGCATCATTCCTTCCAAAGAAATCCCAGGGTTGATCTCCTTCAGAATGGACTGGTTGGATCTCCTTGCAGTCCAAGGGACTCTCAAGAGTCTTCTCCAACACCACAGTGCAAAAGCATCAATTCTTCAGCATTCAGCCTTCTTCAGAGTCCAACTCTCATATCCATACATGACTACTGGAAAAACCATAGCCTTGACTAGACGGACCTTAGTCGGCAAAGTAATGTCTCTGCTTTTGAATATGCTATCTAGGATGGTCATAACTTTTCTTCTAAGGAGTAAGCGTCTTTTAATTTCATGGCTGCAGTCACCATGTGCAGTGATTTTGGAGCCCAAAAGAATAAAGTCTGACACTGTTTTCCACTGTTTCTCCATCTATTTCCCATGGAGTGATGGGATAGGATGCCATGATCTTCATTTTCTGAATGTTGAGCTTTAAGCCAACTTTTTCACTCTCTTCTTTCACTTTCATCAAGAGGCTTTTCAGTTCCTCTTCACTTTCCGCCATAAGCGTGGTGTCATCTGTGTATCTGAGGTTACTGATATTTCTCCCGGCAATCCTGAGTCCAGCTTGTGTTTCTTCCAGTCCAGGGTTTCTCATGATGTACTCTGCATATAAGTTAAATATGCAGGGTGACAATATACAGCCTTGAAGTATTCCTTTTCCTATTTGGAACCAGTCCATTGTTCCATATCCAGTTCTAACTGTTGCTTCCTGGCCTGCATACAGAATTCTCAAGAGGCAGTTTAGGTGGTCTGGTATTCCCATCTTTTGAAGAATTTTCCACAGCTTATTGTGATCCACACAGTCAAAGGCTTTGGCCTAGTCAATAAAGCAGAAATAGATGTTTTTCTGTAACTCTCTTACTTTTTCCATGATCCAGCAGATGTTGGCAATTTGATCTCTGGTTCCTCTGCCTTTTCTAAAACCAGCTTGAACATCAGGGAGTTCACGGTTCATGTATTGCTGAAGCCTGGCTTGGAGAATTTTGAGCATTACTTTACTAGCATGTGAGATGAGTGCAATTGTGTGGTAGTTTGAGCATTCTTTGGCATTGCCTTTCTTTGGGATTGGAATGAAAATTGACCTTTTCCAGTCCTGTGGCCACTGCTGCGTTTTCCAAATTTGCTGGTTATTGAGTGCAGCACTTTTACAGCATCATCTTTCAGGATTTGAAATAGCTCAACTGGAATTCCATCACCTCCACTAGCTTTGTTCATAGTGATGCTTTGTAAGGCCCACTTGACTTCACATTCCAGGATGTCTGGCTCTAGATGAGTGATCACACCACCAAAGATTGAGAAGCTCTATACTTTCAACAAAAACAAGACCAGGAGCTGACTGTGGCTCAGATCATAAACTCCTTATTACCAAATTCAGACTGAAATTCAAGAAAGCAGGGAAAACCGCTAGACCATTCAGGTATGACCTAAATCAAATCACTTATGATTATACAGTGGAAGTGAGAAATAGATTTAAGGGCCTAGATCTGATAGATAGAGTGCCTGATGAACTATGGAATGAGGTTCATGACATTGTACAGGAGACAGGGATCAAGACCATCCCCATGGAAAAGAAATGCAAAAAGCAAAATGGCTGTCTGGGGAAGCCTTACAAATACCTGTGAAAAGAAGAGGAGCGAAAAGCCAAGGAGAAAAAGAAAGATATAAGCATCTGAATGCAGAGTTCCAAAAAATAGCAAGAAGAGATAAGAAAGCCTTCTTCAGCGATCCATGCAAAGAAATAGAGGAAAAGAACAGAATAGGAAAGAGTAGAGATCTCTTCAAGAAAATTAGAGATACCAAGGGAACATTTCATGCAAAGATGGGCTCAATAAAGGACAGAAATGGTCTGGACCTAATAGAAGCAGAAGATATTAAGAAGACGTTGCAAGAATACACAGAAGAACTGTACAAAAGGGATCTTCACGACAAACCTAGATAGCATATTAAAAAGCAGAGACGTTACTTTGCCGACAAAGGTCCAACAAAGCTATAGTTTTTCCAGTAGTTATGTATGGATGTGAGAGTTGGACCATAAATAAAGCTGAGCACTGAGGAATTGATGCTTGTGAACTGTAGTGTTGGAGAAGACTTTTGAGAGTCCCTTGGACTTCAAGGATATTAAACCAGTCAATCCTAAAGGAAATCAGTCCTGAATATTCAATGGAAGGACTGATGCTGAAGTTGAAGCTCTAATCCTTTGGCCACCTGATGGGAAGAACTGACTCATTGGAAAAGACCCTGATGCTGAAAAATACTGAAGGCAGAAGAAGGAGATGACAGAGGATGACATGATTGGGTGGTATCACCAACTCAATGGATATGAGCTTGAGCAAGCTGCGGGAGATGATGGAGGACAGGGAAGCTTGATGTGCTGCAGTCCATGGGTTTGCAGAGTCAGACATGACTGAGTGACTGAACTGAACTGACTGACTGAAGGAGCACTACATGTACAGTAAAAAAGGTGAATGAATTAACTTAAGATGAGTAACTTGGCTCATTGAAGTACAGCATACCATTAAGAAAATGAAAATATCAGACAGAATTAAACAAACAAAAAAAGTAATAAATATTTGTTCCAAAAGTCATCATGATGGTAATTTGCACCATTGTGTTTGTAATAGTCAAGACCTGGCAACAAACTCAAATCTCTGCCACAAGTTGAATGGATCAATGCATGGTCATGTGATCATTCAAAGGAATACTCTATAGTAATAAAAATGAATACAGTGTTGCCATAAACAACATCACGAGTGAATTTCAAACACAGTTTGAAATTAAAAAAAAATTAGACATGAAAGAAAACATTCTGTATGGTTATACATAAAGTTCAAAAACTGAGAAAATATTCTCTGGCAGTACAAGTCTTAGGTAAGCAGGCTTCCCTGGAGAGGAGGACACGGCTATTGGGAGCCAACAGTGATTCTGTGGTGCTGGGAATGCTCTCTGTGTAGATCTGGGCTGGGGAACATGACCTAGGGGTACACTTATTGTTTGTACTTTGTTCTCTATTATTATCCTTAAATAATAATGTTTCATAAAAATATTATTCATCCAAGTATTTCTTTCCCTGACATAGCACTTCTTAGCATTTCTTAGCACTTCTTTCCCCTGAAAAAATAAGTGAACAATGAGAATGCTATGGAGCAGGACCTTACAGAGCCTTCTCAGGACAGACCACCCGCACGTCCTCCACCTGATTCTGTCTGTAGAAAAACCTTAGCCAAAGAATAAATTTAATCACAGAAATGAAAAAATTTCAGAAACAAAGGAAAACAGTCAAATAGGACAAAATAATAATAGTTTAACCATAAACAAAGTCAAGGATTTTTAGTTCCTCCTCATGGCTATAGCTAACATTCTGAGCCATATCCTTTGAGCTGTTTTGCAGATGCTGAAATCCCAACCATGTGGTAGAAGAAAATACATGATGCCCAGACTAGTGGGATGCCATTTTCTTCTCCAGGGGATCTTCCCAACCCAGGATCAAGCCTGAGTCTCTTGCATTGCAGGCAGGTTCTTTACCATCTGCGCCAACAGGGAAGCCCATAATCCTCACCTTACACAATTCCAAGAATCGGTCGCAAGGAAACGGGAAAAAACCAGCACTAGAACTGATGATTAACTGCATTTCAAACAATAAAGGTGACACCGATCAGACCTATTCCAAGATGATTGTTGGCGCTAGCTGTGCTATTCTGCAGGTAACCTGTCCCCTACCTCCACCTGTGCACTCCTGAAATTCCCGTTTAAAAACTCTTGTCCCTGATCAGCAAGGGGGAGCTGGTTCTTTGGTACATTAGTCCTCTGTCTCCTCAGAACTGCTGGTTTTCTCAATAATGCTATCTTTAAATTTACCCCCACGCTTGTCTCTCAGGGTTGGATTCTTGAGTAATAAGCAGAGCAAACCTGAGTTCAATAATTTCACTATAGAATATCTTCCTTTTAAAGCCTGTTTTCCCTTACTCTCTGCTCTGGGGACATTTCACCCCAGGAGCATCCTAAGTACAGTAGCCCTTCCCTGTCTTACCTGAGCAGATCACAGAGGCCGTGTTGCCATGGGAACAGTCAGGAACACCCAGGGCAGTCACAGGGCATGTCCATAGGAAGGACTCAGTCCCTGAGCAGTGAAATCGGGCTTTCCAGAGTTGATCACTGCCTTCTGCTCCATTTGGGGTGGAGATGGCGACACCACAGCCGAGCTGACGACAGACAACATTGGCATTGGCCAGACTCCAGTGGGAGGCACACAGCGCTCTCCATCGTCCAGAAATGTTCATCTCCACCTGCCCCTCACATTGAGAGGTGCCATTCGTCATGAGCCGGACATCTGTGTACACTGATAGAAAAAGACAGAATTTCAGCAAAATCTGATTTCTGTTTTAGGTTGAACTGATTGTACATGGAGGTTAAGTCCTGATATGCATCTCACCTGAACAGACAACCTGAGCAGCTCCACTGTGGTGACACGTGCCCCCTGGACAGGGCACTCTGGGGCATGACCAGAGCTTAGGCTCCTCCCCTTCACACCTGAACTCTTCAGCCCAGACCCAGCCATCGGACTCTCTGAAGGGTACTTGTCCCAGGACAGACACAGCCTTGCCACACCCCAGCTCTGCACAGATGACCTGGGCAGTGGGGAGTGTGAAGTTCCCATCAGACACTGGGGTCCAGGCTTCTCCAGAACGTACTTCTACCCGTCCTGAGCAGGGTCCATCCCCTCCAACCAGACGCACAAATCCTGAGAAACAAAGAACAACAAACCCAGTGAGTGTCCATGAACCTGGCTTGACAGTTGCCGACAACATCTCACAGGCAATGGTGGGAAAGCGTTTTTTCCAGCAGTGGAATTAAGAGGGGATAAGAAGAGAGAATTTGACTGTCATCGTCAAGCTGCGTTTTCATGGGCAAGTTTCTGAAGACATATCCAGAAAGATTGAAGGATCAGTTCGGAATGGCTGAATCTCAAGAATATATATTTTGGTTAGAAATGTTAATTCCTATCTGGGGGCCTGGAAACTACAATGCCCAAAGAAACTACACCTTGGTAGACATTCAAATGTGGGTACAGAGCTGAACTGAGAATGAAAAAGGTCCATGGGATTCAATAGGTTAGAGGCCTAAGAGCCACAGAAGTTTAAAGGACCATCCTGAGATTTCTGGGGCTAAAATTCTGGTCAGTTTTCTCTCTGAGCCAATATTCAAGTCACTGAGGACAGGAAAAGTCACACGGGCTGGATCTGAGTGCAGGGATTCTAATCTAATTGTGAAAGAAGTTGTCCACAGGTAAGTTTAGAAATGACAAAAGCTCAGAGGGTCATAGGAGAGGGAGGGAATGGTCCTAGCCATCTTTCTTGAAAACCTAGGATTTATCAAGACACCTGGGAGAAAGTGAGGTCTCGGTGGGATTATGCAAGACAAATGAGTTAGTTGATTACTTCATGCTAGACATGAGATTCTCAGCAAATGTGAAAGAGTAATGATAATTTAATGTATTCTAACCTTATCTATATGCTAACTGCATATGCCTTTCTTATTTGGATTTCTGAGATAAGAAGCCAACAAGCTATAAAAGAGGAGAATGAGAGGAAGAGGGCAGACAGCAAACAAGCCATATATACTTTCAGTTCAGTTCAGTTCAGTTCAGTCACTCAGTCATGTCCGACTCTGCAACCCCATGCATCACAGCACCCCAGGCCTCCCTGTCTATTACCAACTCCCGGAGTTCACTCAAACTCTTGTGCATCGAGTCGGTGATGCCATTCAGCCATCTCATCCTCTGTCGTCGCCTTCTCCTCCTGCCCCCATTCACTCCCAACACCAGGGTTTTTTCCAATGAGTCAACTCTTCGCATGAGGTGGCCAAAGTACTAGAGTTACAGCCTCAGCATCAGTCCTTCCAATGAACACTCAGGACTGGTCTCCTTTAGAATGGACTGGTTGGATCTCCTTGCAGTCCAAGGGACTCTCAAGATTCTTCTCCAACACCACAGTTAAAAGCATCAATTCTTCGGTGCTCAGCCTTCTTCACACTCCAACTCTCACATCCATACATGACCGCATAAAAAACCATAGCCTTGACTACAGGGACCTTTGTTGGCAAAGTAATATCTCTGCTTTTTAATATGCTATCTAGGTTGGTCATAACTTTCCTTCCAAGGAGTAAGCGTCTTTTAATATATACTGTAGAGATTTCTAAATTGCAAAAGCTTCAATAGGAATGAAACATAGAAAGATTTCGGGGGAAAAAAGACTCGTTCAACAAGATTTTAACACTTTCCATCCCCTGTGCTCCTCCCATTTGCCACATAACCCTGCTACCCTTTCCAATTTTTCCCAATGCAGAAAAGAAAAACCAAGCTTAAGAGCTACAAATGGATGGAAAGGAGACTCCAAAAGGGAAGAACTTCTGTGGGGAGTGAGGTGGAGTGAGTGGCAGGTGAAATGGGGAGTGGATGGAGTATGAGAGAGAGACCAGAGAAAACACTCATGATCATGATTTCATCCTTCAGGGGCCCTATTTTAGACAGAGAAAAGGTAATCCAATAGGGAAAAACCTGCACATCATAAAGAACAACTTTTTAAATCATTTTCCTGGTTTCTGAGTGGGCTCATAAGTATTTATGTACATGGTGGAATTTGTTCTGGTGAAGGACTCTGATTGCATAAATTTGTGAACTTTGAAGCCTCAATAAGAATAATGTAACAGAATAAAAATCTACTATAGAGAGCAGGCAGAGAAGGCAATGGCAACCCACTCCAGTGTTCTTGCCTGAAGAATCCCAGGGATGGCGGAGCCCGGTGGGCTGCCGTCTGTGGGGTCGCCAGAGTCGGACACGACTGAAGCGACTTAGCAGCAGCAGCAGCAGCATAGAGAGCAGGAGAGAACAGAAAAGGCACTGCAGAAATTAAAGAATTGAAGGATTAGCTTGACCACTCATACAAGAATAAATGATGAAAGAGAGGATGATCTGCTTGCCTTTTATTATTTATATCCATTTCCATCTCCCCAGAGAGGCCCAGGTTACGACTCTTAATCTTTTCTGGCTGGGAGTTTGGTCACAGGCTACACATTCTAGATAAACCATTTTTATTTAACTGGTTGTTGTTTTTGTTGTTGCTCAGCCACTCAGTCATGTCCAACTCTTTGCTACCACATGGACTGAAGAATGACAGGCTTCCCTGTCCTTCAACATCTCCCAGAGTTTGCTCAAACTCGTCCATCAAGTTGATGATGCCATCTAACCATCTCATCTTCTGTCGTCTCCTTCTCCACCAGCCTCCAATCTTTCCCAGCATCAGGGTCTTTTCCAATGAATCAGTTCTTCATATCAGGTGGCCAAAGTATTGGAGCTTCAGCTTCAGCATCAGTCCTCTCAGTGAATATTCAGGATTGATTTCCTTTAGGATTGAGTTGTTTGATCTCCTTGCAGTCCAATGGACTCTCAAGAGTCTTCTCCAACAACACAGTTCAAAAGCATCAGTTTTTCAGTGTTCAACCTTCTTTGTGGTCCAACTCTCACATCCATACATGACTATTGAAAAAACCATAGCTTTGACTAGACGGAACTTTGTCTCAAAGCAATGTCTCTGTTTTGTAATATACTGTCTAGGTTTGTCATAGCTTTTCTTCTAGGGACAAGCATCTTTTAATTTCATGATTGCAGTCACTGTCCACGGTGATTTTGGAGCCCAAGAAAATAAAGTCTGTCACTGTTTACATTGTTTCCCCATCTGTTTGCCATGAAGCGATGGGACAGGATGCCATGATCTTAGTTTTTTGAATGCTGAGTTTCAAGGCAGCTTTTTCACTCTGCTCTTTCACTTTCATCAAGAGTTCCTCTTCACTTTCTGCCATTTAGGGTGATGTCATCTGCATATCTGAGATTGTTGATGTTGTTATATTAATTCCACGAGATTAAAAATTTAGAAAGAAAAAGAGGGAAGTATTTCTTGTATTCTGTTTTATATACCCTGATAAAAGTTAAATATTCAAATATATGCTGGATAATCAAGAAAGTCTTAGGATATATTAGGATAGAGACTTCTGAGATATATTATTTCTTTTTTATTATCTACTTGATTTAAAAATTTACATGGAAGAATAAGTGTGAAAATTCCAAGAAAATAATGAAATAGAAGGTGGATGTGAATGAGTAAAGATACTAAATATAATAAAGATATATCCTTGTCTGGTCTCTTGCTGTGTAGACATCTTGTGTCCTTAGGCACACATAGCACCTTCCACACCACACCTGGACCTTCAGTGCTGCTCAGAGAACCTCACCGTTGCCTTCCTCAGCTCCCATCACCATTCCCCTTCCTCCCAGCTTCTATAAAACCTGCTCCACTTTCTTCAAAATTACATTTGTCTTCTTGCTCCAAATAAGCCCCCCAAACACAAGACTCTTATATCATAGAAATCATCAAATATAAACTACAAATCTCTTATCATAAAACACACAAATTCATGTTTTATTACCTCCACCTTTGACTTGCCAGTGCATGGCTAAGAGTTCTTCTGAAGTTTGCATTTGTACAGATATCTTAAAGGAAAATTGGGGAGAGAGACTGTTCTAGTAACAGTGAAAGAATGTATGACTTGGAGCATTTCATTCACAGTTCTCTAGTTCTACCATCAAAGAACTATGAACATTTACATCTAAATTTGCAAGGGAACTTGAAATCTGGCACAAATCCATAAGAATCTCTGATTTGTTAAATGATATCCCTTTAGGGATCACCTCTATACATGTAAATGATATCCTCCTATAGTAAGAGTAGTCTCCACTCCTACTAGCCTAGTGCTAAATAATATCTCACATTGTTTGCACAGAAACAACTCCACCCAGGAAAGTACTTCCTCATTTTTGTCCCTCCTTCGCATAGCCTCCCTGTGCAAAGAGAATGTGTATGTGGCAGTTAGCAAATGTTTCACACTCACAAAAAGTGAATTATGAAAAAAACTATGAGGATTTATTTTAATTGGGAGAATGAATAAAGCTATTTTAGCATCAGGTAAGTCCACTGGAGAAGAAAGAATAGCAGAGACTTATAAGAGGAAAGTAAATGAAGCTCATCACTCATAGCCACAGTGCACTCAGGGAGGATGGATAGGCGTCCCAGTCCTCTCTAGGCCACCTATCTCCTATTGCCCTGCTGATCAGACACCAGCTTTCTTGGAGCTTTCCATTTTCTCAGCCAGTGGACAGAGAACTGACCATACCTGAGCAGATGACGCCTGCATCTTCTTGATGATTGCAGTTGTGTTGCTGCCATCCCCAGGCAGGGCACCTCCACACCTGGGACTCCTCTCCTCTGCAGCTCACTTCATCCAGCCAGATGGGCCCTGATCCTGCCCCGAAGTGAGCAGACCCCATGGCACTGAGGGCTTCTCCACAGCCCAGCTGCCTGCACACCACGCGGGCATCGTCCAGGTCCCAGTGGTCATCACAGATGGTGCCCCAGGAGCCCTGGTCAAGGATCTCCACTCTCCCAGAGCAGCGACCACCTCCGTCCGCCAGGCGGATCTGTCTGCTGTCTGAGCAGAGAGAAATGGGACATAGGGTGATGACACCAGAGGTTGAGAAGGGTTTTCTGTCCTGTGGGACCCCCACCTGAGCAGTAGGGGGCGCTCTCCTCTGAGGCTGCCGAACCTGCTGGTTCAGACACGGAGCCATTGCACTGGGGCAGCAGCTCGGGCTGGTTTTTTATACCAGTGGCAAGAGAATAATAAGGTTGAAAAATAGGAAGAAAATAAAACAGGAAATATTAAGTTGAAAACACTCTAGTGAGTAGTCTGAGACAGAAGGTAGTACAAGGTCCTATCAGAGTTAACATTCTGATCTGTAGAGTTCTGCACAGCATCAGAGAAAGATTTACAGGAAATGTTAGTCTCTCTACCCGGAGCAGTTAAATGAGTTCAGAGTCACAGGAATGAGCAGGCACCTGGATGGATTCCTTTCAAAGCACACACATTTTGATGCTGTTGACCTAAGAGTTAAAGGGGTTGATTAAAGGGAGTGGAGTCAGGAACAGGCCTTATTAGATGCCTCAGACAGCAATCATGAATCCTCTACCATTAGAATCCTTCTTCTTGGTACAGTCATTCAGAACTGAAAAACGAATGGGTTCTGTGATATCTTGGTTTACCTCAGAATATTTCATCTGTGGTTCTAAGCTTCAGACTTCATATCTGGATACTACTTTCAAACAGTGTGATCTTTTTGAGTAGACTAAACAACTTTGCATGACAGATGATGTCAGGGAACATCGACACTGGCCAGATTCCACTGGGAATCATAGAATGTTGCTTCTTCTCCCCAAAAAATATAATCCCTCCTTGGACGTTCTGTCAAGTATCTCTGTTATTCAAATTTTGGAGTTATCTGATCTTTAGGGGGAAGGAGAAGGCAATGGCACCCCACTCCAGTACTCTTGCCTGGAAAATCCCATGGATAGAGGAGCCTGCTAGGCTGCAGTCCATGGGGTCGCTAACAGTGGGACACGACTGAGCGACTAGACTTTCATTTTTCACTTTCATGCATTGGAGAAGGAAATGGCAACCCACTCTGGTATTCTTGCCTAGAGAATCCCAGGCATGGGGGAGCCTGGTGGGCTGCCGTCTATGGGGTCACACAGAGTCAGACATGACTGAAGCGACTTAGCAGCAGCAGCAGTGTGTATGTTTGCTTAGTCACTTCAGTCATGTTCAACTCTTTAAGACCCTGTGAACTGTAGCCCACCAGGCTCCTCTGCCCATGGGATTCTCCAGGCAAGAATACTGGAGTGGATTGCCACGCCCTCCTCCAGGGGGTCTTCCTGACCCAGCGACCTAACCAGTGTCTCCTGCATTGCAGGTGGATTCTTTACAGCTGAGCCACCAGCAAAGTTCTTCTAGTTCTATCACTGAGCAGAAATAGGTCACATTTCTGCAGCCCCTTGAACAAATAACATTAACAAGCTCACTGTATTCTCCTCTCCTTTTATACATAAAAGTGATCTAAAGAAAGGTTAAAGAATGTCTACCGATGTTGTCCTTTAAGTAAATGATGTAGTAGAGAATTAAACCTAAAATTTTCCACTTCCATGGAGAATGGAGGAGTTCACAGCAGGCCAATGTGTGTGGCTGGGTCTAGCTGCACACAGCTTAAAAGCTGACAAATGTTTTTCAAGAAACACTAACTGTTACTTTGCCAAAAAAGTTCTGATTAGTCAAGCCTATGGTTTTTGCAGTGGTCATGTATGGATGTGAGAGATGGACTGTGAAGAAAGCTGAGTGCTGAAGAATTGATGCTTTTGAACTGTGGTGTTGGAGACGACACTTGAAAGTCCCTTGGACTGCAAGGAGATCCAACCAGTCCATTCTGAAGGAGATCAGTCCTGGGTGTTCTTTGGAAGGAATGATACTGAAGCTGAAATTCCAATATTTTGGCCATCTCATGAGAAGAGCTGACTCATTGGAAAACACTCTGATGCTAGGAGGGATTGGGGGCAGGAGGAGAAGGGGACGACAGAGGATGAGATGGCTGGATGGCGTCACTGACTCGATGGACGTGAGTCTGATTGAACTCTGGGAGTTGGTGATGGACAGGGAGGCCTGGCATGCTGTGATTCATGGGGTCACAAAGACTCGGAAATGACTGAGTGACTGAACTGAACTGAACTGAACTGAAATGTATTCAACATTTGTTGACACAACATGGACCAAATATGCTAAAATTCTATAGTGTGGAGTTTATTTCAATGTTAGCCAAGGATCTATACTTCTTTTTCTCTGGGAATTTGCTGATTCATTGCATAATTTAATGATTCAGAATCTGGGCTTGGGCAAGCATAGGACTATTGTTGTGACAGGAAGCCAGCATAATTTGGGAGTTACCTGGTGCTAGAATGACAAAATTAGAGTCTTGAGGGCCACTCTCACACAGCACATTTTCTCCTCAAATATCTGCCCAGTATATAAGCTGTGAAGGGAAGGAAACTAAAGAACTACATAAAAAGACTTGAAAAGCAGAGTCTTTCTCATTCTCTTGGGTACTGAGCTACCAAAGAATCCAGGCTCTGAACTGAAATCTCCGAAAGCCCCTGTCATAGGGCCAAAAGATCAGAGGTGGACTGAGTGCTACCAAAGCTGCAACCCACACTTATTACAGCTCAGTTTTAGTTTATATTTAGATGTTTGAGTGATATACACCCCTTCCCCCTATCTGCCTAGCAAAACAAAGGGTAAATCCTTTCAGGTATTAGAAAATGTATCAGGAGTATCTTACTTTTTCACATATAATTTATAGCATTCAGTAAAAAATTGGCATGACATTTGACAAGTTAGGATAACATGCCAAATGACCAAAGTGAAAAAAAGAGATGAGAGAATGCAGAGACACACATGATAGAAATGCATAAGGATTTTAACTATGACCAACGTGTTTAGGGGAAAAGAGAGAAGGGGAGAATATAAGGGGAAAAGATGAAAAAATTAACTAATAATCATAAACAAATAAAAATGGCAATGGAATCATTGCCAACCCAAAATAAAATATTTAGTATTAAAAAGTGAATGAATAAGTCAAACAAATTTTAGATAGAACTTAGAATAGAGTGATTTAGAGGAGTCCTAAAGATGAGACATGAGAAGGAGAATAAAGAGTAGGAGAGGGGGAAGAGATACAGAGACAGAGAGGCAGAACGACAGAAGGCATATTTGAAGATATAATAATAGAACATTTTTTAATATAAAAAAAGAGTATGAAAATACCCACTCCTAGTAGAGCTGCAGAAAATCAAATGGAAAAAGGGGAAATCTGAAATAGTAACAGATTTATTTAATACTAAAGAAAGAAAAAAAAGGGGAGAGAAAAAGGAACATAAAGCATGTGCATCAATTAAAAGCAAATGGCAGATACCAACATCAAATCAATATCAGTAATTGCATTTACAGTGAATGGATTAAGATAAAACAAACCTGATGCAAATGTTACTCGCAAAATGATCGCCTTATATTATGAAAACAAAGAAAGATTGAAAGTAAAATGATGGGGAAAATGTACTAACTGTAAGAAAACGGGAGTAGCATTTTCAATGTCCCAGAAAGGAGACGTTAAGAAAAGATGCACTGACTGACAGTAGTGCTGAGAGAGGGCATCAGAGGGCAGACAGACGAAACCACAGTCACAGAAAACTAGCCAACCCGATCACATGGACCACAGCCTTGTCTAACTCAGTGAAACTAAGCCATGCCGTGTAGGGCCAACCAAGACGGACGGGTCATGGTGGACAGTTCTGACAAAATGTGGTCCACTGGAGAAGGGAATGGCAAACCACTGCAGCATTCTTGCCTTGAAAACCCCATGAGCAGTATGAAAAGGCAAAAAGATAGGACCCTGAAAGATGAACTCCCCAGGTCAGTAGGTGCCCAATATGCTACTGGAGGATCAGTGGAGAAATAACTCCAGAAAGAATGAAGGTAGGGAGCCAAGGCAAAAACAACACCCAGTTGTGGATGTGACTGGTGATAGAAGCAAGGTCCAATGGTGTAAAGAGCAATATTGCCTAGGAACCTGGAATGTTAGGTCCATGAATGAAGGGAAATTGGAAGTGGTCAAACAGGAGATGGCAACAGTGAACATTCTAGGAATCGGTGAACTAAAAGGGACTGGAATAGGTGAATTTAACTCATATGACCATTATATCTACTACTGTGGGCAGGAATCATTTAGAAGAAATGGAGTAACCACCATAGTCAACAAAAGAGTCTGAAATGCAGTACTTGGGTGCAATCTCAAAAACAACAGAATGATCTCTCTGTTCATTTCCAAGGCAAACCATTCAATATCACAGTAATCCAAGTCTATGCCCCAACCAGGAATGCTGAAGAAGCTGAAGTTGAATGGTTCTATGAAGACTTACATGACTTTTTAGAACTAACACCCAAAAAAGGATATCTTTTTCATTATAGGGGACTGGAATGCAAAAGTATGAAGTCAAGAAACACCTGGAGTAACAGGCAAATTTGACTTGAGTACAGAATAAAGCAGGGCAAAGGCTGATAGAGTTTTGCCAAGAGAACACACTGGTCATAGCAAACACCCTCTTCCAACAACACAAGAGAAGACTCTACACATGGACATCACCAGATGGTCAACACCAAAATCAGATAGATTATATTCTTTGCAGCCAAAGATGGAGAACCTCTATACAGGCAGCAAATACAAGACCAGGAGCTGACTATAGCTCAGATCAGGCACTCCTTATTGCCAAATTCAGATTTAAATTGAAGAAAGTGGGGGAAAACACTATACCATTCAGGTATGACCTGAAGAAAATCCCTTATGACTATACAGTGGAAGTGAGAAATAGATTTAAGGGACTAGATCTGATAGACAGAGTGCCTGATGAACTATGGATGGAGGTTTGTGACACTGTACAGGAGACAGAAATCAAGACCATCCCCATGGAAAACAAATACAAAAAAGCAAAATGGCTGTATGAGGAGGCCTTACAAATAGCTGTGGAAAGAAGGGAAGCAAAAAGCAAAGGAGAAAAGGAAAGATATACCCATTTTAATGCAGAGTTCCAAAGAATAGACACGAGAGATGAGAAAGCCTTCCTCGGCAATCAGTGCAAAGAAATAGAGGCAAACAACAGAATGAGAAAGACTAGAGATCTCTTCAAGAAAATTAGAGATACCAAGGGAATATTTCATGCAAAGATGGGGTCAATAAAGGGCATAAATGGTATGGACCTAACAGAAGCAGAATATTAAGAAGAGGTGGCAAGAATACACAGAAGAACTGTACAAAACAAGATCTTCATGACCCAGATAATCACGATGGTGTGATCACTCCCCTAGAGCCAGACATCCTGGAATGTGAAGTCAAGTGGGCCTTAAGAACCATCACTACGAACAAAGCTAGTGGAGGTGATGGAATTCCAGTTGAGCTCTTTCAAATCCTGAGAGATGATGCTGTGAAGGTGCTGCACTCAGTATGCCAGCACATTTGGAAACTCAGCAGTGGCCACAGAACTGGAAAAGGTCAGTTTTCATTCCAATCCCAAAGAAAGGCAATCCCAAAGATTGCTCAATCTACCACACAATTGCACTCATTTCACACGCTAGTAAAGTAATGCTCAAAATTCTCCAAGCCAGGGTTTAGCAATACGGGAACCATGAACTTCCAGATGTTTAAGCTGGCTTTACAAAAGGCAGAGGAACCAGAGATCGAATTGTCAACATCTGTTGGATCATTGAAAAAGCAAGAGAGTTCCAGAAAAACATCTATTTCTGCTTTATTGACTATGCCAAAGCCTTTGACTGCGTGGATCACAATAAAATGTGGAAACTTCTGAAAGAGATGGGAATACCAGACCACCTGACCTGCCTCTTGAGAAACCTGTATGCAGGTCAGGAAGCAACAGTTAGAACTGGACATGGAAAAACACACTGGTTCCAAATAGGAAAAAGAGGATGTCAAGGCTGTATATTGTGACCCTGCTTATGTAACTTACACACAGAGTACCTCATGAGAAATGCTGGGCTGGATGAAGAACAAGCTGGAATCAAGATGGCTGGGAGAAATATCAATAACCTCAGATATGCAGATGACACCAGCCTTAGGGCAGAAAGTGAAGAACTAAAGAGCCTCTTGATGAAAGTGAAAGAGGAGAGTGAAAAAGGTGGCTTAAAGCTCAACATTCAGGAAACTAAGATCATGGCATCCGGTCCCATCACTTCATGGCAAATAGATATGGAAATAGTGGAAATAGTGGAAACAGTGGCTGACTTTATTTTGGGGGCTCCAAAATCACTGCAGAGGGTGACTGCAGCCATGAAATTTAAAGACGCTTGTTGACAGGAAAAAAGACACAGATGTGTATAACGGACTTTTGGACTCAGAAGGAGAGGGAGAGGGTGGGATGATTTGGGAGAATGGCATTCTAACATGTATACTATCATGTAAGAATTGAATCGCCAGTCTAATTCTGACGCAGGATACAGCATGCTTGGGGCTGGTGCATGGGGATGACCCACAGAGATGTTGTGGGGAGGGAGGTGGGAGGGGGGTTCATGTTTGGGAACGCATGTAAGAATTAAAGATTTTTAAATTAAAAAAATAAAAAACTAAAATAAAAAAAATAAATAAAAATTAAAAGAATTTAAAAGAAAAAAAAAGACGCTTGTTCCTTGGAAGGAAAGTTATGACCAACTTAGACAGCATATTAAAAGCAGAGACAATACTTTGTCAACAAAGGTCCGTCTAGTCTAGGCTATGGTTTTTCCAGTAGTCATGTATGGATATGAGCGTTGGACTTTAAAGAAAGCTGAGCACCAAAGAATTGATGCTTTTGAACTGTGGTGTTGGAGAAAACTCTTGAGAGTCCCTTGGAATGCAAGGAGATCCAACCAGTTCATCCTAAGGAGATCAGTCGTGAGTGTTCCCTGGAAGGACTGATGTTGTAGTTGAAACTCCAATATTTTGGCCACCTGATGTGAAGAGCTGACTCATTTCAAAAGACCCCGGTGCTGAGAAAGATTGGGGGCAGAAGGAGAAGGGGGTGACAGAGGATGAGATTACTGGATGGAATCACTGGCTCAATGGACATGAGTTTGTGTAAACTCTGGGTTTGGTGATGGACAGGGCAGCCTGGCGTGCTGCAGTCCATGAAGTCACAAAGAGTCAGACACAACTGAGCAACTGAACTGAACACTAATTGAATTAAAGAGGCAATCTTCATGATCATAATGAGGTGCACCCTTAATAAACATACAGACATCAAAATTCAACAAAGGTAACAGAACATAGCTTTGAAATATACTTGACAGAATGAAAAGAAATAAGCAAAATCACATTCAAAATGGGGGATTTTTACTGTATCTTTTTCAATAGCATTCAGACCAGACATACAAAAAACAAAGGATACAGTAGATGTACAGGAAAATAGTCAGCACATTTAACCAAGTAACACATAGAGCAACGCACCCAACAACGCAAGAGTTCACATTACTGTAAATGCACTCGGAACGTTTACCAAAACGACCACATAATGGGACAAAATCTTTCACTCTTTGAATTCATACAGAGTATTTACTCTGACCACAGTGGAATAAAATTAAGAATTAAAAAGAAATATTGTTAGCCATCCCTATTTTGGGAAATTCAGCAACATCCTTCCAAAAAACACCTGAGTCTTGGAATAAATTTAAAATTTACCAAATATTGTGAAATAATGATAATAAGAATACAATAATAATGATAATAAACACAAAATAATGATATTATCATAAATTCTTCTAATGAAACTCAAGTAGTGCCTATAGGGAAATTTATACCCTAGATTTAGAGAAGAGGAAAGACCGAAAATGAAAAAAATGTAAGCTTCAATTAAGAAACTAGGAGATGAGAAAGCCTAAAGAATATAGAATGTTGGTGTTAATTAAAAAAGGAACAAAAATGGATGGAAAACAAGGGAAGCATAAGATAGAAAGCATAGAAGAAACCCCTTTAAACGTGGCTCATTGAAAACTGAGGAACACTGATCAATAACAATGAAGAGCAGAGAGTAAATGAAGTTAACAACACCTAGAACAAAAAGGGACATCACTATAAATCATACAGACTTTTTGGTCATAGTTTTTGTGTTGTTTGTTTGTTTTTGGCTGTGCTGTGGCCCGTGGGATCTTAGTGCCCAGGTCAGGGATTGAACCTGGACCATGACAGTGAAAGTCCAGAGATTTAACCCCTGGATTGCATAGCTTTATTAATATAATTTATACATTTAATGTGGATAAGTACACAGAAAGTGTCAATTTCTCCACAGCCTTGCCAACACTTAAGTGTCTTTAAAAAAAAAAAAACACAGTCATTCTGACATGTGTGAGATGATATCTCTTCCTGGTTTTGATTTACATTTTCCTGATGATTGACAATGTCAAGCATTTTTCATATACCCATTGGCCATTTGTATGTCTTCTTTAGAGAAATGTCTATTCAAGACCTTGGCCAATTTTTTAATTGAGTTATTAGGGTTTGGATTTTTTTTTCTTGAGTTGCAGGAGTTCCTTATTTGTTTGGCAATTAATACCTTATAAAATTTGTGCTAGCTTCCTTTTTCACTCTGTTGGTATTTCCTTTGGCTTGAAGAAGCTTTTTAGTTTGATATATTCCCACTTGTCTATTTTTGCTTTGTTGCCTGTACTTTTGACATCATATCCATGAAATCATGAAGCAATGTGTTTTAATTTTGTGATCAAGCTATCACATATCTAAAATATAATTATTATCTGGTGATGATATACAATCACACATAGTAAAATAAATTCAGATAAATAAATGAATTCAAAATTAGGTATTGAATATTCTTTAGTGGAACTGTAAAATTATTTGCAGAAAATATAACTTGATTCAATGTTATTTTGAGATTAAGAATGGCATATGAAACATTTCATTAAAGGCAGAAGTCAAAAAAGTAAACCATTATAGATTTGATAACATAACCCCCTCCATTCACATATATAACCTTAAACATATGTGCAAAAAATGGAGGAAATATTTACAAAAATATTTAAGAAAGAGTAAGTGATGTTTCTTTATAAGACTATAAAGAAAGATAAGCAACGAAGAATTGATGCTTTTGAACTGTGGTGTTGGAGAAGACTCTTGAGAGTCCCTTGGACTGCAAGGAGATCCAACCGGTCCATCATAAAGATCAGTCCTGAGTGTTCATTGGAAGGACTGATGTTGAAGCTGACACAACTGAGCAACTGAACTGAAGTGATGTTTGTTTATAGAGAGTTCCTATAAATAAATAAAAACTTTTAAAACATTCTAGAAGAAAAAATATTGTCATAAATGATATCTTAAAACTGTAATATAGGAAAGAAGATAGTATTTTTGTACATAGTGTTTGTCAAAGTTGCTCAGTCGTGTCCAACCCTTTACGACCCCATGGAGTATACTGTCCATGGAATTCTCCAGGCCAGAAAACTGGAGTGGGTAGGCTTTCCCTTCTCCAGGGGTCTTCCCAAGCCAGGGATTGCACCTAGGTTTCCCACATTGCAGGCAGATTCTTTACCCGCTGAGTCATCAGGGGAGCCCAAGAACACTGAAGTGAGTAGCCTATCCATTCTCCAGTGGATCTTCCCGACCCAGGAATCAAACCCCGGTCTCCTGCATTGTAGGCAGATTCTTTACCAGCTTAGCTACCAGGGAAGCCCAAATGTGGATAATAAATTTAAAAAACCATGATGCATGTTCTTGTGTCAAGCCTATGAAGAGAATAATACTCTCTTTTAAAATTAATTATTTATTTGGTTGTCCTAGGTCTTAGTTGCAGCATGCAAATTCTTACTTGTGGGATCGTAAGAAAAAAAATTGTAACTACATGTGGTGATGGATGTTACTGTACATGTGGTGATGATTTACCAATATGTAAAAAACATAAACACTATGTTTTACACTTAGAACTAATATAATGTTACAAGAATTACATCTCAATTAAAAATTTAACAAACAAGATTGGAATCTGTGGCTAAAATTAATTTCATCCTTACCTCATTTAGGCTCTCTGGTGGCTCAGACAATAAAGAATCTGACTGCAGTGTGGGAGACTCAGTTGAGATACCTAGGTTGGGATGATACCCTGGAGAAGGGAATGGAAACCCATTCCAGTATTCTTGCCTGGAGAATTCCATGGACAGAGGAGCCTGGCAGGCTATAGTCCATGCAGACACAAAGAGTCGGACACGACTGAGTCGGACACTAACATTTTCACTTAATGTCATTTTGTGGACCCAAATTAAGCTCGTCACTTAGATTTTAAAATATCAAATCTCACTGCATCTTACAGGGTTGGGACAGACACACAGAAAAAAGACAGTAAATCACCTGCACACGAGATATAGGCTTCATCCTTTGGAGAGCATGAAGTGTAATTCCAAGGGTCAGAAGGACACTGCCAGAGAGACGTGTCAGTTTTCCGACAGCGGATTCCATCCACCCACTGGGGTCTAAAACCTTCTCTAAGAGCAAAAGAAGAGTTGAGGGTTCCACTGTCCCCACAGCCAAGCTGTCTGCAGATTACGGACACGGTGATGTCTTCCATGGGGCTGCGGCAGACACTGCCCCAAGTCCCGTTGTAGAAAACTTCCAGCCACCCAGCACACTGCTGGTCCTCGCTCACCAACCTGAGGGCCAGGAACTCTAAGGTTGAAAGGGGAGGAGACAGGACACAGTAAAAAAACTTTGCTGGATGTTCTAGGTTTTCCTTTCTTCTAAAAGTGGTAAACATTCATCTCTGACCTTGTTCAAGAGATACCCACTAGATGACAAGACTGAGATCACCTCCCTTTTAACTGACTTTGTCCATTTGTGTCTGTCTTTCTATTTCTGCCACAATGTGGATATGAACTGAGAGGAAGACCAAACTGTGTGGGCGTTAGTCAGGGAGGGGCAGCTGAATCCTGCTTCCTAACAAAATCTTTGAAGACTATGTTAAGGGATTTGATGTGGATATTAGGGAGACAGGCAGAATAATTAAACCCAAAATGTCCACATCCCAATCTCTGCAACCTGTGAATATGTTACCATACCTGACAAAAGGGATTTACAGATGTGATTAAGATAAGGCCCTTGAGATGGTGACATTAAGCTAGAATATTGTATTAACAATGTGAGCCCAGTCTGAGCACATCCTTAGACCCACTATCCTTAAACATGGAATACATTTCTTAGCTCTGCCTAGAGAGAGAAATGTGACTCTGGATAATATCTGGAGGCCTGTAGCATTACTGGTCTGATAATGGATGAAGGAGGCTGTGAACCAAGGGATGTAGGCAGTTTCTAGGAGCTTGAGAATTCCATGGACAGAGGGGCAGGGCAGGATACAGTCCATGGGATCGCAAAGAGTCAGACAGGACTGTGTGACTAACTTTCTTTGTTTTTATCTAGAAGATTGAAAGGACAAGAAATAGATTCTCACCCAGAGCCACAGAAGTGATGCAGCCCTGCTGAAGCCTTGATCCAGGCCTAGTGAGATCCCTGCTGGACATCTAAACTACAGAAGTGTAAGGAAATAAATTTATGTTGTTTTAACCCACTAATTGGTAAATTGTTACTGAAGCAAATGGAAACTATTATCATGGGTTTAAAATTTTTGATGTAACTGGAGAGAGAGCCCTACTTTCAAGAAAAACTGTAAAAAACGGCTCTGCCAGGAAACACTGCTGAGAAGAAAGGACCAGATCCTCAGCTGCTGCAGAAGGAAGTGAAAGCACCTCGTCTTCACATCTGCTGGAAACACAGGCTCCATGGGAGGAACACTTCTTCTATGGTTCTTTCAGCATCTCTCCCTCAGGGCTCAGACCCGGTCCTCCAGGCCCCACCCCTCCCCCAGCCTGTGGACAGTGTGCAGCGCAGACCTGAGCAGATGACCCCCGCGTCCTGCTTGTGTCTGCAGTCGTGCCGCCCCCAGCCCCGGGAAGGGCACCTCCACACGTGGGACTCCTTTCCTGTGCAGTTCAGGTCGTCCAGCCAGATGGGCCCTGATCCTGCCCCGAAGTGAGCAGACCCTGTGGCATTGAGGGCTTCTCCGCAGCCCAGCTGCCCACACACCACGTGGGCATCGTCCAGGTCCCAGCCGTCATCACAGATGGTGCCCCAGGAGCCCTGGTCAAGGATCTCCACTCTCCCGGCGCAGGGACCGCCCCCGTCCACCAGGCGGAGCTGCCTGCTGTCTGAGGAGAGAGAAATGGAACAATGGGGCGTCGACCTGGGGAATGAAAAGGGTCTTCTGTCCTGTGGGACCCTTACCTGAGCAGTAGGGGGCGCTCTTCTCTGAGGCCGCAGAGCCTGCAGGTTGAGACAGGGAGTCGTTGCACTGGGGCAGCACCTGGGTCTGGTTTCCTGAAGAAAAAACAATGATCAGAAGTCTGGAAGGGTTGAAGAACAGGAAACTGAAATAAGGGAAATGATGACCTGGTTAGTTAGTTAGTTCAGTCGCTCAGTCGTGTCTGACTCTTGCGACCTCATGATTTGCAGCCCGCCAGGCCTCCCTGTCCATCACCAACTCCCGGAGTTCACTCAAACTCACGTCCATCGAGTCGGTGATGCCATCCAGCCATTTCATCCTCTGTCGTCCCCTTCTTCTCCTGCCCCCAATCCCTCCTAATGGAGCTCATATGAGAGCTGTATTCAGTTCACTTCAGTTCATTCACTCAGTCGTGTCCGACTCTTTGCAATCCCATGAACCGCAGCATGCAAGGCCTCCTTGTCCATCACCGACTACCGGAGTCCACCCAAACCCATGTCCATCCAGTCAGTGATACCATTCAACCATTTCATCCTCTGTCGTCCCCTTCTCCTCCTGCCCTCGATCTTTCCCAGCATCAGGGTCTTTTCACGGGATAGAGTTCTTCACTTCAGGTGGACAAAGTATTGGATTTTCAGCTTCATCAGTCCTTCCAATGAACACCCAGGACTGATCTCTAAGATGGACTGGTTGGATCCCCTTGCAGTCCAAGGGACACTCAAGAGTCTTCTCCAACACCACAGTTCAAAAGTGTCAATTCTTTGGTGCTCAGCTTTCTTTAAAGTCTAACTCTCATATCCATGCATGACTACTGGAAAAACCATAGCCTTGACTAGATGGACCTTTGTTGACAAAGTATTCTCTCTGCTTTTTAATATGCTGTCTAGGTCGGTCATAACTTTCCTTCCAAGGAGCAAGCGTCTTTTAAGTTCTTGGCTGCAGTCACCATCTGCAGTGATTTTGGGACCCAAAAAAATAAAGTTAGCCACAGCTTCCACTGTTTCCCCATTTATTCACCATGAAACGATGGGACCAGATGCCATGATCTTAGTTTTCTCAATGTTGAGCTTTAAGCCAACTTTTTCACTCTCTTCTTTCACTTTCATCAAGAGGCTCTTTAGTTCTTCACTTTCTGCCATAAGTGTGGTATCATCTGCATATCTGAGGTTATTGATATTTCTCCCGGCACTCTTGATTCCAGCTTGTGCTTCATCGAGCCCAGCATTTCTCATGAGGTACTCTGCATATAAGTTAAATAAGCAGGATGACAATATACATCCTTGATGTACTCCTTTCCCTATTTGGAACAAGTCTGTTGTTCCATGTCCAGTTCTAAATGTTGCTTTATGACATGCATACAGGTTTCTCAAGAGGTAGGTCAGGTGGTCTGGTATTCCCATCTCTTTCAGAATTTTCCACAGTTTATTGTGATCCACACAGTCAAAGGCTTTGGCATAGTCAATAAAGTAGAAATAGATGTTTTCCTGGAACTCTCTTGCTTTTTCGATGATCCAACAGATGTTGGCAATTTGATCTCTGGTTCCTCTGCTTTTTCTGAAACCAGCTTGAACATCTGGAAGTTCACAGTTCACATATTGCTGAAGCCAGGCTTGGAGAATTTTGAGCATTACTTTACTAGCGAATGAGATGAGTGCAATTGTGTGATAGTCTGAGCATTCTTTGGCATTGCCTTTCTTTAGGATTGGAATGAAAAGTGACCTTTTCCAGTCCTGTGGCCACTGCTGAGTTTTCCAAATTTGCTGACATACTGGGTGCAGCACTTCACAGCATCATCTCTCAGGATTTGTAATAGCTCACCTGGAATTCCATTACCTCCACTAGCTTTGTTAGTAGTGATGCTTCCTAAGGCCCACTGGACTTCACATTCCAGGATGTCTGGCTCTAAGTGACTGTGAGTGATCACACCATCATCATTTTCCTGTTCATGAAGATCTTTTTGGTACAGTCTGTGTATTCTCGCCATGTCTTCTTAATATCTTCTGCTTCTGTTAGGTTCATACCATTTCTATGCTTTATTAACCCCATCTTTGCAAGAAATATTCCCTTGGTATCTGTAATTTTCTTGAAGAGATCTCTAGTATTTCCCATTCTGTTGTTTTCCTCTATTTCTTTGCATTGATTGCTGCAGAAGTCTTTCTTATCTATCCTTGCTATTCTTTGGAACCCTGCATTCAAGTGGGTTTATCTTTCCGTTTCTCCTTTGCTTTTTGCTTCCCTTCTTTCCACAGCTATTTGTAAGGCCTCCTCAGATAGCCATTTTCCTTTTTTGCATTACTTTTTCTTGGGGGTGGTCTTGATTCCTGTCTCCTGTACAATGTCACGAACCTCATTCCATAGTTCATCAGGCACTCTGTCTATCAGATCTAGTCCCTTAAATCTATTTCTCACTTCCACTGTATAGTCATAAAGGATTTGATTTAGGTCATACCTGAATGGTCTAGTGGTTTTCCCCACTTTCTTCAATTTAAGGCTGAATTTGGCACTAAGGAGTTCATGATCTGAGCTACAGTCAGCTCCCAGTCTTGTTTCTGCTGCTGTATAGAGCTTTTCCATCCTTCGCTGCAAAGAATATAATCAATATGATGTTGGTGTTGACCATCTGGTGATGTCCATGTATAGCGTCTTCTCTTGTGTTGTTGGAAGAGGAGGTTTGCTATAAAAGCTGTGACCCAGCAATAAAGTTGTCATACTCTTGTTGTTCACCTTCTCCGTGGAGAGTTCTGCTTCTGACAGTATCACAATTTTTGTTTTTACCCAAGTGTTGCTATAAGAATGAGTTAAGTAAGTTGTTATACCCCTAAATCTATCCATGTGCTGTGCTTAGTCGCTCCGTCATGTCAGACTGTTTGTGCCCCATGGACTATAGCCCACCAGGCTCCTCTGCCCATAGGACTTTTCAAGCAAAAATACTTCAGTGGGGTGCAATGCTCTCCTCCAGGGGATCTTCCCAATCCAGTGATCAAACCCAGGTCTCCCGCATTGCAGGCAGATTCTTTACCATTTGAGCCACACGGGAAGGCCAAATCTATCCCTAAGTAAAAGCAAAACAAAATTCTTTCTGAAGCATTTCTACAATTTCTTCAATGTCTAACTTTAAAACAAACACTTAAATAAAACAGATCTCGTGAAAAACAGAAAGGAAAAAGGAGACATTGGAAAGAATTTCCCAGATTTTTCAGCTGCTAGATTTACCTGACAGAGGATTTAAATCGCCACAATTAAAGTGTTTATGGAAATAATAGACAAAATGTGTATCTTTGCAGAGAAATGAAAACAAAAGAGAAGTAATTCTAGAGCTGAAAAACGTGTTAGCTGAAATTAAGAACTAAAGAATAATAGTAGCTGTGCACTAGCTCAGCATAAGGTAGAAACATCACAGTGCAAGATCAGAGGATATTCTAAAATCTAGAAATTCAGGGCACATGACAAGAGTTCTGGTTACATTGTTGTATAGAAGATTTTCCCCCAAAATTTAGCCCAGTTCAGTTCAGTCACTCAGTCATGTCCAACTCTTACTGTCCAATTACTGCAGCTTGCCAGGCTTCCCTGTCCATCACCAACTCCAAGAGCTTGCTCAAACTCATGTTCCTCAAGTCGGTGATGCCACCCAACCATCTCATCCTCTGTCATCCCTTTCTTCTCCCACCCTCAATCTTACAGCATCAGGCTGTTTTCCAATGAGTGAATTCTTCTCATCAGGTGGCCAAAGTATTGCAGCTTCAGCTTCAGAAACAGTCCTTCCAATGAATATTCAGGACTGATTTCCATTAGGATCCACTGGTTTGATCTCCTTGCTGTCCAGGGGACTCTGAACAGTCTTCTCCAACAACACAGTTTAAAAGCATCAATTCTTTGGCACTCAGCCTTCTTTATGGTCCAACTCTTACATCCATACATGACTACTGGAAAAGCCTTAGATTTGACTAAAAGGACAATTGTCAGCAAGGTAATGTCTCTGCTTTTTAATATACTGTCTAGGTTTGTCATAGCTTTTCTTCCAAGGAGCAGTTGTCTTTTAATTTCATGGCTGCAGTCACCATCTACAGTGATTTTGGAGCCCAAGAAAATAAAGTCTGTCACTGTTTCCATTGTTTCCCCTTCTATTTGCCATGAAGTGATGGGACTAGATGCCTTTATCTCAGTTTTTTGAATGCTGAGTTTTAAGCCAGCTTTTTCACTCTCCTCTTTCACTTTCATCAAGATGCTCTTCAGGTCCTCTTTTCTTTCTTCCATAAAGGTGGTGTCATCAGCATATCTGAGGTTATTGATATTTCTCCTGGCAATCTTGATTCCAGGTCATGCTTCATCCAGCCCAGTAGTTCACATGATGTACTCTGTATATAAGTTAAACAAGTGGGGTGACAACATACAGCCTTGACATACACCTTTCCCGGCTTGGAACCAGTCTGGTTTTCCATGTCCAGTTCTAACTATTGCTTCTTGATCTGCATACAGGAGCCAGGTAAGGTGGTCTTGCATTCCCATCTCTTTAAGAATTTTCCACAGTTTCTCATGATCCACACAGTCAAAGGTTTGACGTACTCAATAAAGCAGAAATCGATATTTTTCTGGAACTCTCTTGCTTTTTCTGTGATTCAACAGATGTTAGCAATTTGATCAGTATGAAAGTGCAAAACTTTTAGCTGAAGAAAAGGAATATATATTTCATTTTGCTTATGACTTTGGGTCATTAATCAGAAAGAAACTCAGTTTGGCAGTCTTTCTGTCAGGTCTTTCAGTGCTACAATTAGATGTCACCTGGGGCTGAAGTCATTTAAAGACTTGACTGAACTCTGGTTCTAAGAGGAAATTCCCAAAAGTGTCCTAAGGGTAAAGGAACATCATGGCTTCAACTTAATTCAGAAAGATTTTACATATTCAGGAAGATATGGAGCCGAAGGAGAATCGAGTAGGAAAGACACTCACACACATACAGAGATTAACGTGAAATATTGATACTAACATGTAGAAACCCAGGTAAAGGTCATAAGGGAATTTTTATATTACTTTCCCAACATTTTAATGTCTCAAATGACATCAAAATTTAAAAACGTAAAAGATGAAAACAACACAAAGAGAATTCATTGCCAGAACACTTTCACAAAATAAAATACCTAGGAGAAATCCTAGTAGAAGATGGGCAAAATCTCTGAGAGAAATTCAAGATCTAACTAAATGGAGGGATGTATTATGTCAATGATTTGGGAAATTCAACATTGTCAGTGCCATTCATCCTCAAATGCCTTTGTCTCCTCTCAAATTTTTAAATCTAATCTCAATGAAAATACCCTTAAGCTTTTCTTTTGGTGAAAATGACAAGATGATTTCTAAATTCATACAAAATACAAGCAACCAAGAATGACAATCAAAGTTGGTAAGAAAAGCAACAAAGTTAGAGGAGTTAATAAAAAGTAACTCTTGTAACTAAAATTATTATGACCTACTACAAAGTTTGAAACTCTGGGAGATAGTAAAGGACACAGAAGCCTGGTGAGCTGTAGTTCATGGGGTCACAAAGAGTCAGACACAACTTAGCGATCGAACAAGAACAACGACAAAATTATGATAATTAAGAAAACGCAGTATTGGTGCAAGGATAGACAAATGATAACATGGAACAGAACAGAGAGTCTCAAATAAGACAGACATACTTGCCCTTCTGCTTATGATGAAGGAGGCACTGAAGTGGGGAAAAGGGTCTTTTCAGAAAAAGATTGAGCCAATTGGATGTCCATATGAAACCTGACCCTGAAGGAATGCACAATTATATGCAAGAGAAAAATAATACAATTTCCATAAGATATTCTTGGAGAATGTTTTTATGATCTTGGAGTAGGCAAAAATTCTTTGTTATAGGCTATAAGAAGCATTAAATTCACAGGGAAAAGTTGGCAAGTTATGTTTCCATAAGATTAAGAAATGAGTGCATCAAAGGACACCATTTGATTAAGAAAAAGAAAATAAAAGACCAAGGGTTAAACATGGAAAGTAAGTAACACATATTTGCATCCAAAGACATTGTCATGGTAAGTTGTAGTATCATATTTGTAATAGTCAAGAACTGGAAACAACTCAGATTTATATTGTCAGTAGAATTGATCAGTACATGACCATGTGATCATTCAAAGGCATACTCTACAGTAATGAAAAAAATAAAGTGCTACAATATACAACATCATGTGTGAATCCCAAACATAATTTTGAGTCTAAGAAATTAAATACAAAACATGCAACATACTGCATCATTTTATAGAAGGTTCAAAAATTGATGAAACTCTCTATGTTAGTAGAAGTTAGGAAAGTGCTTTTCCCTGTTGAGGAGAGGGGACGACAGTGACTGTGGTGCTGGAGACACTCTCTTTGCTGCTCCGGGCTGGGGTTCATACTGAGGTCTATACTTACTGCTCCCACATTGTTTTCTATGATTACATGTAAGCAACAATGTAGCTTAAAAATATATTATTCACCTTCACACTTCTTGCCCTGGCCTGAAAAATGAAGGAACAATGAGAAGATCCATATTTCACCACAAAATATCTGACTTTGAAGTCCATTTTCCCTCCCTCTCTGCTCTTGGGGACATTTCACTCCAGGAGCATCCTGAGTACCAGTAGCCCATCCCCACCTGTCCCTCGCCCTTACCTGAGCAGATCACAGAGGCCGTATTGCCATGGGAACAGTCAGGACCACCCAGGGCAGTCACAGGACAACTCCACAGGAAGGACTCTGCCCCCGAGCAGTGAAATCGGGCAGTTAAAATCTGACCACCTCCTTCCACCAAGTATGGTCCTCTGGAGATGGCGACTCCACAGCCGAGCTGACGACAGACAACATTGGCATTGGCCAGACTCCAGTGGGAGGCACAGAGTGCTCTCCATCGTCCAGAAATGTTCATCTCCACCTGCCCCTCACACTGAGAGGAGCCGTTTGTCATGAGCCGGACTTCTGAGTATGCTGGTAGAAGAAGACAGAGTTTCAGCAAAATCCCATGACTTTCTCACCTGAGCAGGGTGTTCACAGAGGTGAAAGGCCTGACCTGCATCTCACCTGAACAGACAACCTGAGCAGCTCCACTGCGGTGACATGTACCCCCTGGACAGGACACTCTGGGGCAGACCCAGAGCTCAGGCTCCTCCCCCTCACACCTGAACTCTTCAGCCCAGACCCGGGCACTGGACTCTTGGAAGAGCTCATGTCCCAGGACAGACACAGCCTTGCCACACCCCAGCTCTGCACAGATGACCTGGGCAGTGGGGAGTGTGAAGTTCCCATCAGACACTGGGGTCCAGGCTTCTCCAGAATACACTTCTACTCGTCCTGAGCAGGGTCCATCCCCTCCAGCCAGACGCACAAATCCTAAGAGAAACAAAGAACAACAAACCCAGTGAGTGTCCTGTTCGGGCGCCACTTGCTGGGTCCCGCCCCGGTGGAGCCAGGGAATTCGAAGGTGGGGACAGCGTTGGCATCTTTGGAAATAACTTACAGATAGAGAGGGATTGGAAGATTAACAGAGAAAAAGAGGCTGAATAACTTGGTTCACATGGGATACCAATCACCACCTACGTAGGCCGCAGGCGTCTTCCCGTTCTCCCAAAGGAGAGGAGGCACTGAGGCCCCCCCGGTCCGATCTTAGAAGCCCAGGCAAAATTAATAGGCTTGGTGGGTACCACTGTACCAGATGGGAATTCGGCCAGAAAATAGTAGGAGAGCAAAAGGGGCTGAATAACTTGGTTTACGTGGGATACCAATAAAATTTCAAGACAAGGAATTTGCACCATCTACGCTGGGCCACTGGTGCCACTTGAATATCAGAAGGTGCCCCTCCTTGGGCTCCTTCTCGTGTGGGCTTGAAAACCAGGGCAAATAAGTAGACTTGGAGGGCACCCACACTCCAGATGGGAATTCAGCCAGAAAAACAGAGAGCAGAAAAGAACAACATGAGGGAATCAGTCTTTCTGGAAACTGATCCAATTTCTTTATTTTGGAGTTTGCTTATATACCTTTTGTTACACATAGGGATGAATACAGAGTCACGCGGGGGTCAGCAGTCCTGACCTTTATCAAAATCAGGTGCTTCACATAAATGTATAAAAAAGGTCTTAGGAATATTACATCATCTTCTGGCCATGAGACCCGCTGACATTTTATGATCCTTTCTTTCTGATAACCAAAAAACTTATTTTTTCCAAGGGTATTTTTTCTTAAACCAGGCACCACCCTCCAAATAAAGTTACATTCCTATAGGGTGAGGGTGCAGTGAGTTACAATCAAGAAAGGAATCTATTTAACCCAAGGTTAACATGATTAATCTTAAAGGTTAATACTTATTTCTCCTATATGCTTAAAGGTTAATACTTATTTCTCCTATATGTTAGTTATATTTATTATAAGGGCAGGGAACATGGAGATTTAGCAGCAAACATCAGCCCAACAAATGAAAATCCTTTCGCCAATGCCCCCCTTAAGATCTATTTAGTCTTAAGACAGTGATAAAGTTACATTTTTACATAGCAAGGACACAGTGATTTATAACAAAGCACAGTAATCTATTACAAAAGAGAAAATCCATTAACTCAAAAAGTCTAGTATTGCTAACATCAAAAACTACTATATTTCCTTTTCTATATTTCAAATACATTGATTAATATATTCCCAGGTACCTAAGGATATGGAGGCCTGATGGCAATCATTGACTCAACAAGAAGAAAAAGCCCTATGCTAATTAAGACTCTCAAAATACTTCAAAACTCTCTGTGCTGTTTATGGTTAAGAGGTAGTAAACAATCATGTGGCAGGAGTATGGATAATCCTGTCACACAAGCTAGTCTGTCAGCAGAGAGGTTTGACCTGAGACATCCTTGTCCCATCCAGGGGAGGGAATTAGCAGCAATTATTGACACAACAAATGAAAAACCCTTCACCAATATAATTCCTAACCAACCCACTATACTAATCATTTCTAACTCCCCAAAAGAATTTGCCTTTAGTAAGTCTAAAACATCTCTGTGCCTCTCAGATTGGGAGGCTGTAAACAATCACATGTGGCTGGACGAACCTATACAGGTGGGCTAGATAACCTTCAGAGGAGTCCGTAAGCTGAAACACTCTTGTCACGCCCAGGAATTTTTCTTGCCTTGGAGCTGCACGTTTACTCCTTCTCCGAGAGAAACGGTTATGGGGGAGAGCCCCCCGTAAAGTCAGAAGTGTAGGTGAGAGCACAAAACAGACTCTGGTTTTGATGTAGAAGCTCGGGAACAGGGGGTTTCCTGAGGCTTGATCACGCCTTTGCGCATGCCAAGCCTCCTTCCTCATGACCTTTGCCATGGGTGGAGTTCCTCACGCTGGTTCCCGGCAGAGAAACAAAGAACAACAAACCCAGTGAGTGTTCATGAGCCTGGCTTGACAATTGGAAACAACATTCACAGGCATGAGATGGTGTGAAAGCTTTTCTTTCCAACAGTGGAATAAGAGGGGATAAGAAGAGAGAATTTGACTGTCATTGTCAAACTGCATTTTCATGAGCAAGTTTCTGAAGAGATATCCAGAAGGATTGAAGGATCAGTTCAGAATGGCTGAATCCCGAGAACATATAATGGTTAGGAATCTTAATTCCTATCCAGGGCATGGAAACTACAGTGCCCAAAGAAACTGCACAGTGGTGGACATTCAAATGTGGGTGCAGACCTGAACTGAGAGTAAAAACGGTCCATGGGATTCAAGAGGTTAGAGGCCTAAGAGCCAGAGAAGTTTAAAGGACCATCCTGAGATTTCTGGGGCTAAAATTCTGGCCAGTTTTCTCTCAGAGCCAATATTCAAGTCACTGAGGACAGGGAAAATCACACGGGCTGGATCTGAGTGCAGGTATTATAATCTAATTGTGAAAGAAGTTGTCCACAGGTAAGTTTAGAAATGACAAAAATTCAGAGAGTCATAGGAGAGGGAGGGAATGGTCCTAGCCATCTTTCTTGAAAACTTAGCATTTAAAAGACACCTGGGAGAAAGTGAGATCTCAGTGGGATTATGCAAGACAATTGAGTTAGTTGATTACTTCATACTAGACATGAGATTCTCAGCAAATGTGAAAGAGTAATGATAATTTAATGTATTCTAACCTTATCTATATGCTAACTATATATGCCTTTCCTATTTGGATTTTTGAGATAAGCCAGCAAGCTATAAAAAAAGAGAATGAGAGAAAGAGAGCAGACAGCAAACAAGCCATATATACTTTCAGTTCAGTTCAGTTCAGTCGCTCAGTCGTGTCTGACTCTTTGTGACCCCATGAATCGCAAAATTCCAGGCCTCCCTGTCCATCACCAACTCCTGGAGTTCACCCAAATTCGTGTGCATTGAGTCAGTGATGCCATCCAGCCATCTCATCCTCTGTCGTCCCCTTTTCCTCCTGCCCCCAATCCCTCCCAGCATCAAAGTCTTTTCCAATGAGTCAGCTCTTCACCTAAGGTGGCCAAAGTATTGGAGTTTCAGCCTCAGCATCAGTCCTTCCAATGAACACTCAGGACTGGTCTCCTTTAGAATGGACTGGTTGGATCTCCTTGCAGTCCAAGGGACTCGCAAGAGTCTTCTCCAACACCACAGTTAAAAGCATCCATTTTTCAGCACTCAGCTTTCTTCAGGGTCCAACTCTCACATCCATACATGACCACAGGAAAAACCATAGCCTTGACTACACGGACCTTTGTTGGCAAAGTAATATCTCTGCTTTTTAACATGCTGTCTATGTTGGTTACTAGGTTGCTGTCTAGGAAGGTTACTCTCTTTCCAAGGAGTAAGCGTCTTTTAATATATACTGTAGAGATTTCTAAATTGCAAAAGCTTCAATAGGAATGAAACATAGAAAGGTTTGGGGGAAAAAAAGACTTGTTCAACAAGATTTTAACACTTTTTATCCCCTGTGCTCCTCCCATTTGCCACATAACCCTGCTACCCTTTCCCATTTCTGCCAATGCAGAAAAGAAAAAACAAGCTTAAGAGCTACAGATAGACGGAAAGGAGACTCCAAAAGGGAAGAGCTTCTGTAGGGAGTGAGGTGGGGTGAGTGGCAGCTTAAACAGGGAGTGGATGGAGTATGAGAGAGAGACCAAGGAAAAGACTTGTAATCATGATTTCATCCTTCAGGGACCATATTTGGACAGAGAAAAGGTAATCCAATGGGAAAACACCCTGCAAATCATAAAGAACAACTTTTAAAATCATTTTCCTGGTTTCTGAGTGTGCTCATAATTATTTATGTACATGGTGGAATTTGTTCTGGAAAAGGAATCTGATTGCATAAGTTTGTGAACTTTGAAGCCTCAAAAAGAATGATGTAACAGAATAAAAATCTACTATAGAGAGCAGGCAGAGAAGGCAATGGCAACCCACTCCAGTGTTCTTGCCTGGAGAATCCCAGGGACGGTGGAGCCCAGTGGGCTGCTGTCTATGGGGTCACACAGAGTCAGAGATGACTCAAGCAACTTAGCAGCAGCAGCAGCAGCAGCAGCAGCATAGAGAGCAGGAGAGAACAGAAAAGGCACTGCAGAAATTAAAGAATTTAAGGATTAGATAGACCACTCGTACATGAATGAATGATGAGAGAAAGGATCATCTGCTTGCCTTTTATTATTTATCCATTTCCATCTCCCCAGAGAGGTCCAGGTTAGGACCCCTAATCTATTCTGGCTAGGAGTTTGGCCACAGGCTACACATTCTAGATAAACCATTTTTATTTGACTGGTTGTTGCTGTTGTTGTTGCTCAGCCACTCAGTCGTGTCTGACTCTTTGCTACTCCATGGACTGAAGAATGACAGGCTTCTCTGTCCTTCACTATCTCCCCGAGTTTGCTCAAACTCATGTCCATCGAGTCAGTGATGCCATCTAACCATCTCATCTTCTGTCGTCCCCTTTTCCACCAGCCTCCAATCTTTCCCAGCATCAAGGTCTTTTCCAGTGAATCAGTTCTTCATATCAAGTGGCCACAGTATTGGAGCTTCAGCATCGTCCTTTCAGTGAATATTCAGGGTTGATTTCCTTTAGGACTGAGTGGTTTGATCTCCTTGCAGTGCAAGGGACTCTCAAGAGTCTTCTCCAACACTGCAATTCAAAAGCATCAGTTTTTCAGTGTTCAGCCTTCTTTCTGGTCCAACTCTTACATCCATACATGACTATTGAAAAAACCATAGCTTTGACTAGATGGACCTTTGTCTCAAAGTAATGTCTCTGTTTTTTAATATGCTGTCTAGGTTTTTCAGGTTTTCTTCCAAGGAGCAAGCATCTTTTAATTTCATGACTGCAGTCACTGTCCACAGTGATTTTGGAGCCCAGGAAAATAAAGTCTGTCACAGTTTCCATTTTTTCCCCATCTGTTTGCCATGAAGTGATGGGACAGGATGCCATAATCTTAGTTTTCTGAATGCTGAGTTTCAAGTCAGCTTTTTTACTCTCCTCTTTCACTTTCATCAAGAGGCTTTTTAGTTCCTCTTCACTTTCTGCCATTTAGGGTGATGTCATCCACATATCTGAGGGTGTTGATATCATATTAATTCCACGAGATTAAAAATTTAGAAAGACAGAGAAGTATTTCTTCTATTCTGTTTTATATACCCTGATAAAAGTTACATATTCAAATATGTGCTGGATAATCAATATAGTCTTAGGACATATTAGGATAGTGACTTCTGAGATATATTATTTCTTTCTTATTTTCTCCTTGATTTTAAAATTTACAAAGAAGAATAACTATGTGAAAATTTTCAGAAAATTATTAAATAGAAGGCTGAATAGGAAAAGGAGTACATCAAGGCTTTATATTGTCACCCTGCTTATTTAACTTATATGCAGAGTACATCACGAGAAACACTGGGCTGGAAGAAGCACAAGCTGGAATCAAGATTGCCTGGAGAAATATCAATAACCTCAGATATGCAGATGACACCACCCTTATGGCAGAAATTGAAGAGGAACTAAAAACCCTCTTGATGAAAGTGAAAGAAGAGAGTGAAAAAGTTGGCTTAAAGCTCAACATTGAGAAAACTAAGATCATGGCATCTGGTCCCATCACTTCATGGGAAATAGATGGGGAAACAGTGGAAACAGTGCCAGACTTTAGTTTTATGGGCTCTAAAATCACTGCAAATGGTGATTGCGGCCATGAAATTAAAAGATGCTTACTCCTTGGAAGGATAGTTATGACCAAACTAGATAGCATATTGAATAGCAGAGACATTACTTTGCCAACAAAGGTCTGTCTAGTCAAAGCTATGGTTTTTCCAGTAGTCGTGTATGGATGTGAGAGAAGGACTATGAAGAAAGCTGAGCGCCAAAGAATTTATCCTTTTGAACTATGGTGTTGGAGAAGACACGTGAGAGTCCCTTGGACTGCAAGGAGATCCAACCAGTCCATTCTAAAGGAGATCAGTCCTGGGTGTTCTTTGGAAGGAATGATGCTAAAGCTGAAACTCCAGTACTCTGGCCACCTCGTGCGAAGAGTGGATTCATTGGAAAAGACTCTGATGCTGGGAGGGATTGGGGGCAGGAGGAGAAGGGACAACAGAGGATGAGATGGCCGGATGGCATCACCGACTCGACGGACAAGAATTTGACTGAACTCCAGGAGTTGGTGATGGACAGGGAGGCCTGGTGTACTGCAGCAATTCATGGGGTCGCAAAGAGTCGGACATGACTGAGCGACTGAACTGAACTGAATTGATGTGAATGAGTAAAGATACTAAATATAATAAAGATCTATCCTTGTCTGGTCTCTTGCTGTGTAGACATCTTGTGTCCTTAGGCACACATAGCACCTTCCACACCACACCTGGACCTTCAGTGCTGCTCAGAGAACCTCACCGTTGCCTTCCTCAGCTCCCATCGCCATTCCCCTTCCTCCCAGCTTCTATAAAACCTGCTCCACTTTCTTCAAAATTACATTTGTCTTCTTGCTCCAAATAAGCCCCCCAAACACAGGTCTCTTATATCATAGAAATCATCAAATATAAACTACATAATCTCTTATCATAAAACACACAAATTCATGTTTTATTACCTCCACCTTTGACTTGCCAGTGCATGGCTAACTGTTCCTCCAAAGTTTGCATTTGTACAGATATCTTAAAGGAAGAATTGGGGAGAGAGACTTTTCTAGTACTAGTGAAAGAATATATGACTTATGCATTTCATTCACAGTTCTCTAGTTCTACCATCAAAGAACTATGAACATTTATGTCTAAATTTGCAAAGGAAACTTGAAATCTGCCACAAATCCATAAGAATCTCTGATTTGTTAAATGATATCCCTTTAGGGATCACCTCTATATATGTAAATGATATCCTCCTATAGTAAGAGTAGCCTCCACTCCTACTAGCCTAGTGCAAAATAATATCTCACATTGCTTGTACAGAAACAACTCCACCCAGGAAAGTACATCCTCATTTTTGTCCCTCCTTCTCATAGCTTCCCTGTGCAAACAGAATGTGTATGTGGCAATTAGCAAAAGTTTCACACTCACAAAAAGTGAATTATGAAAAAAAACTATGAGGATTTATTTTAATTGGGAGAATGAATAAAGCTATTTTAGCGTCAGGTAAGTCCACTGGAGAAGAAAGAATAGCAGAGACTTATAAGAGGAAAGTATATGAAGCTCAGCACTCATAGCCACAGTGCACTCAGTGAGGATGGGTAGATGTCTCAGTCTTCCCTAGCCCACCTATCTCCCATTACCCTGCTGATCAGACACCAGCTTTCTTGGAACTTTCCATTTTCTCAGCCGGTGGACAGAGAACTGACCATACCTGAGCAGATGACTCCTGCATCTTCCTGATGAACGCAGTTGTGTTGCTGCCATCCCCAGGCAGGGCACCTCCACACTTGGGACTCCTCTCCTCTGCAGCTCACTTCATCCAGCCAGATGGGCCCTGATCCTGCCCCGAAGGGAGCAGACCCCGTGGCACCGAGGGCTTCTCCACAGCCCAGCTGCCTGCACACCACACGAGCATCTTCCAGGTCCCAGCGGTCATCACAGATGGTGCCCCAGGAGCCCTGGTCAAGGATCTCCACTCTCCCAGAGCAGCGACCACCTCCGTCCGCCAGGCGGATCTGTCTGCTGTCTGAGCAGAGAGAAATGGGACATAGGGTGATGACACCAGAGGTTGAGAAGGGTTTTCTGTCCTGTGGGACCCCCACCTGAGCAGTAGGGGGCGCTCTCCTCTGAGGCTGCCGACCCTGCTGGTTCAGACACGGAGTCATTGCACTGGGGCAGCAGCTGGGGCTAGTTTTTTATACCAGTGGCAAGAGAATAATAAGGTTGAAAAATAGGAAGAAAATAAAACAGGAAATATTAAGTTGAAAACACTCTAGCGAGTAGTCTGAGACAGAAGGTAGTACAAGGTCCTATCAGAGTTAACATTCTGATCTGTAGAGTTCTGCACAGCATCAGAGAAAGATTTACAGGAAATGTTAGTCTCTCTACCCGGAGCAGTTAAATGAGTTCAGAGTCACAGGAATGAGCAGGCACCTGGATGGATTCCTTTCAAAGCACACACATTTTGATGCTGTTGACCTAAGAGTTAAAGGGGTTGATTAAAGGGAGTGGAGTCAGGAACGGGCCTTATCAGATGCCTCAGATAGCAATCATGAATCCTCTACCATTAGAATCCTTCTCCTTGGTACAGTCATTCAGAACTGAAAAACGAATGGGTTCTGTGATATCTTGGTTTACCTCAGAATATTTCATCTGTGGTTCTAAGCTTCAGACTTCAGATCTGGATACTTACTTTCAAACAGTGTGATCTCTTTGAGTAGACTGAACAACTTTGCATGAGAGATGATGTCAGGGAACATCGACACTGGCCAGATTCTACTGGAAATCATAGAATGTTGCTTCTTCTCCCCCAAAAATATAATCCGTCCTTGGACTTTGTGTCAAGAATCTCTGTTATTCAATTTTTGGAGTTATCTGATCGGGAAGGAGAAGGCAATGGCACCCCACTCCAGTACTCTTGTCTGGAAAATCCCATGGATAGAGGAGCCTGCTAGGCTGCAGTCCATGGGGTCGCTAACAGTGGGACACGACTGAGCGACTAGACTTTCATTTTTCACTTTCATGCATTGGAGAAGGAAATGGCAACCCACTCCGGTATTCTTGCCTAGAGAATCCCAGGCATGGGGGAGCCTGGTGGGCTGCCGTCTATGGGGTCACACAGAGTCGGACACGATTGAAGCAACTTAGCAGCAGCAGCAGTGTGTATGTTTGCTTAGTCACTTCAGTCATGTTCAACTCTTTAAGACCCTGTGAACTGTAGCCCACCAGGCTCCTCTGCCCATGGGATTCTCCAGGCAAGAATACTGGAGTGGATTGCCACGCCCTCCTCCAGGGGGTCTTCCTGACCCAGCGACCTAACCTGTGTCTCCTGCATTGCAGGTGGATTCTTTACAGCTGAGCCACCAGCAAAGTTCTTCTAGTTCTGTCACTGAGCAGAAATAGGTCACATTCCTGCAGCCCCTTGAACAAATAACATTAACAAGCTCACTGTATTCTCCTTTCCTTTTATACATAAAAGTGATGTAAAGAAAGGTTAAAGAATGTCTATCGATGTTGTTCTTTAAGTAAATGATGAAGTAGAGCATTAAACCTAAAATTTTCCACTTCCATGGAGAATGGAGGAGTTCACAGCAGGCCAATGTGTTTTGCTGGGTCTTGCTGCATACAGCTTAAAAAGCTGAAAAAAGGTTTTTTAAGATACAGTAAATGTTATTTTGCCAACAAAGCTCTGTCTAGTCAAGCCTATGGTTTTTCCAGTGGTCATGTATGGATGTGAGAGATGGGCTTGAAGAAAGCTGAGCGCTGAAGAATTGATGCTTTTGAACTGTGGTGTGGGAGATGACACTTGAGAGTCCCTTGGACTGCAAGGAGATCCAACCAGTCCATTCTGAAGGAGATCAGTCCTGGGTGTTCTTTGGAAGGAATGATACTGAAGCTGAAATTCCAATATTTAGGCCATCTCATGAGAAGAGCTGACTCATTGGAAAACACTCTGATGCTGGGAGGGATTTGGGGCAGGAGGAGAAGGGGATGACAGAGGATGAGATGGCTGGATGGCATCACTGACTCAATGCACACGAATTTGGGTGAACTCCAGGAGTTGGTGATGGACAGGGAGGCCTGGCATGCTGTGATTCATGGGGTCACAAAGACTCGGAAATGACTGACTGAACTAAACTGAACTGAACTGAAATGTATTCAACATTTGTTGACACAACATGGACTAAATATGCTAAAATTCTAAAGTGTGGAGGTTATTTCAATGTTAGCCAAGGATCTATACTTCTTTTTCTCTGGGAATTTGCTGATTCATTGCATAATTTAATGATTCAGAATCTGGGCTTGGGCAAGCATAGGACTATTGTTGTGACATGAGGCCAGCATAATTTGGGAGTTACCTGGTGCTAGAGTGACAAAATTAGAATCTTGAGAGCCTCTCTCACACAGCACGTTTTCTCCTCAAATATCTGCCCAGTATATAAACTGTGAAGGACAGGAGTCTAAAGAACTACATAAAAAGGCTTGAATAGCAGAGTCTTTCTCATTCTCTTGGGTACTGAGCTACCAAAGAATCCAGGCTCTGAACTGAAATCTCTGAAAGCCCCTGTCATAGGGGCAGAAATATCAGAGGTGGACTGATTGCAACCAAAGCTGCAACCCACACTTATTACAGCTCAGTTTTAGTTTATATTTAGATGTTTGAGTGATATACACCCCTTCCCCCTATCTGCCTAGCAAAACAAAGAGTAAATCCTTTCAGGTATTAGAAAATGTATCAGGAGTATCTTACTTTTTCACATATAATTTATAGCATTCAGTAAAAAATTGGCATGATATTTGACAAGTTAGGATAACATGCCAAATGACCAAAGTGAAAAAAAGAGATGAGAGAATGCAGAGACACACATGATAGAAATGCATAAGGATTTTAACTATGACCAACGTGTTTAGGGGAAAAGAGAGAGGGGGAGAATATACAGGGGAAAAGATGAAAAAATTAACAAATAATCATAAACAAATAAAAATGGCAATGGAATCATTGCCAACCTAAAATAAAATATCTAGTATTAAAAAGTGAATGAATAAGTCAAACAACTTTTAGATAGAACTTAGAATAGAGTGATTTAGAGGAGTCCTAAAGATGAGACATGAGAAGGAAAATAAAGGCGAGGGGGAAGAGATACAAAGACAGAGAGGCAGAACTACAGAAGTCATATTTGAAGATATAATAATAGAGCATTTTTTAATATAAAAAAAGAGTATGAAAATCCCCACTCCTAGTAAAGCGGCAGAAAATCAAAAGGAAAAAGGGAAATCTGAAATAGTAACAGATTTATTTAATACTAGAGGAAGGAAAAAAAAGGGAGAGAAAAAGGAACATAAAGCATGTGCATCAATTAAAAGCAAATGGCAGATACCAACATCAAATCAATATCAGTAATTGCATTTACAGTGAATGGATTAAGATAAAACAAACCTGATGCAAACGTTACTCGCAAAATGATCGCCTTATATTATGAAAACAAAGAAAGATTGAAAGTAAAATGATGGGGAAAATGTACTAACTGTAAGAAAACGGGAGTAGCTTTATCAATGTCCCAGAAAGGAGACGTTAAGAAAAGATGCACTAACTGACAGTAGTGCTGAGAGAGGGCATCAGAGGGCAGACAGCCGAAACCACAGTCACAGAAAACTAGCCAACCCGATCACATGGACCACAGCCTTGTCTAACTCAGTGAAACTAAGCCATGCCGTGTAGGGCCAACCAAGACAGACGGGTCATGGTGGACAGTTCTGACAAAATGTGGTCCACTGGAGAAGGGAATGGCAAACCACTGCAGCATTCTTGCCTTGAAAACCCCATGAGCAGTATGAAAAGGCAAAAGGTAGGACTCTGAAAGATGAACTCCCCAGGTCAGTAGGTGCCCAATATGCTACTGGAGATCAGTGGAGAAATAACTCCAGAAAGAATGAAGGTAGGGAGCCAAGGCAAAAACAACACCCAGTTGTGGATGTGACTGGTGATAGAAGCAAGGTCCAATGGTGTAAAGAGCAATATTGCCTAGGAACCTGGAATGTTAGGTCCATGAATGAAGGGAAATTGGAAGTGGTCAAACAGGAGATGGCAACAGTAAACAGTGACATTCTAGGAATCGGTGAACTAAAAGGGACTGGAATAGGTGAATTTAACTCATATGACCATTATATCTACTACTGTGGGCAGGAATCATTTAGAAGAAATGGAGTAACCACCATAGTCAACAAAAGAGTCTGAAATGCAGTACTTGGGTGCAATCTCAAACACAACAGAATGATCTCTCTGTTCATTTCCAAGGCAAACCATTCAATATCACAGTAATCCAAGTCTATGCCCCAACCAGGAATGCTGAAGAAGCTGAAGTTGAATGGTTCTATGAAGACCTACATGACTTTTTAGAACTAACACCCAAAAAAAGATATCCTTTCCATTATAGGGGACTGGAATGCAAAAGTATGAGGTCAAGAAACACCTGGAGGCAAATTTGACTTGAGTACAGAATAAAGCAGGGCAAAGGCTGATAGAGTTTTGCCAAGAGAACACACTGATCATAGCAAACACCCTCTTCCAACAACACAAGAGAAGACTCTACACATGGACATCACCAGATGGCCAACACCGAAATCAGATAGATTATATTCTTTGCAGCCAAAGATGGAGAACCTCTATACAGGCAGCAAAAACGAGACCGGGAGCTGACTATGGCTCAGATTAGGCACTCCTTATTGCCAAATTCAGATTTAAATTGAAGAAAGTGGGGGAAAACACTACACCATTCAGGTATGACCTGAAGCAAATCCCTTATGACTATACAGTGGAAGTGAGAAATAGATTTAAGGGACTAGATCTGATAGACAGAGTGCCTGATGAACTATGGATGGAGGTTTGTGACACTGTACAGGAGACAGAAATCAAGACCATCCCCAAGAAAAAAGAAATACAAAAAAGCAAAATTAGAGATACCAAGGGAATATTTCATGCAAAGATGGGGTCAATAAAGGGCATAAATGGTATGGACCTAACAGAAGCAGAATATTAAGAAGAGGTGGCAAGAATACACAGAAGAACTGTACAAAACAAGATCTTCATGACCCAGATAATCACGATGGTGTGATCACTCCCCTAGAGCCAGACATCCTGGAATGTGAAGTCAAGTGGGCCTTAGGAACCATCACTATTAACAAAGCTAGTGGAGGTGATGGAATTCCAGTTGAGCTCTTTCAAATCCTGAGAGATGATGCTGTGAAGGTGCTGCACTCAGTATGCCAGCACATTTGGAAACTCAGAAGTGGCCACAGGACTGGAAAAGGTCAGTTTTCATTCCAATCCCAAAGAAAGGCAATCCCAAAGATTGCTCAATCTACCACACAATTGCACTCATTTCACACGCTAGTAAAGTAATGCTCAAAATTCTCCAAGCCAGGGTTTAGCAATACGTGAACCGTGAAATTCCAGATGTTCAAGCTGGTTTAGAAAAGGCAGAGGAACCAGAGATCGAATTGTCAACATCTGTTGGACCATTGAAAAAGCAAGAGAGTTCCAGAAAAACATCTATTTCTGCTTTATTGACTATGCCAAAGCCTTTGACTGTGTGGATCACAATAAAATGTGGAAACTTCTGAAAGAGATGGGAATACCAGACCACCTGACCTGCCTCTTGAGAAACCTGTATGCAGGTCAGGAAGCAACAGTTAGAACTGGACATGGTAAAACACACTGGTTCCAAATAGGAAAAGGAGGATGTCAAGGCTGTATATTGTCACCCTGCTTATGTAACTTACACACAGAGTACCTCATGAGAAATGCTGGGCTGGATGAAGAACAAGCTGGAATCAAGATTGCTGGGAGACATATCAATAACCTCAGATATGCAGATGACACCACCCTTAGGGCAGAAAGTGAAGAACTAAACAGCCTCTTGATGAAAGTGAAAAAGGAGAGTGAAAAAGGTGGCTTAAAGCTCAACATTCAGGAAACTAAAATCATGGCATCCAGTCCCATCACTTCATGGCAAATAGATATGGAAATAGTGGAAACAGTGGCTGACTTTATTTGGGGGGCTCCAAAATCACTGCAGAGGGTGACTGCAGCCATGAAATTAAAAGACGCTTGTTCCTTGGAAGGAAAGTTATGACCAACTTAGACAGCATATTAAAAGCAGAGACAATAGTTTGTCAACAAAGGTCCGTCTAGTCTAGGCTATGGTTTTCCTAGTAGTCATGTATGGATATGAGAGTTGGACTTTAAAGAAAGCTGAGCACCAAAGAATTGATGCTTTTGAACTGTGGTGTTGGAGAAAACTCTTGAGAGTCCCTTGGACTGCAAGGAGATCCAATCAGTCCATCCTAAGGAGATCCAACCAGTCCATCCTAAGGAGATCAGTCCTGAGTGTTCCATGGAAGGACTGATGTTGTAGCTGAAACTCCAATATTTTGGCCACCTGATGTGAAGAGCTGACTCATTTCAAAAGACCCCGGTGCTGAGAAAGATTGGGGGCAGAAGGAGAAGGGGGTGGCAGAGGATGAGATTACTGGGTGGCATCACTGACCCAATGGACATGAGTTTGCGTAAACTCTGGGTTTGGTGATGGACAGGGAAGCCTGGCGTGCTGCAGTTCATGAAGTCACAAAGAGTCGGACACAACTGAGCAACTGAACTGAACTGAACTGAACACTAATTGAATTAAAGAGGGAATTTTCATGATCATAATGAGGTGCACCCTTAATAAACATATAGACATCAAAATTCAAGAAAGGTAACAGAACATAACTTTGAAATATACTTGACAGAATGAAAAGAAATAAGCAAAATCACAATCAAAATGGAGGATTTTTACTGTATCTTTTTCAATTGCATTCAGACCAGACATACAAAAAACAAAGGATACAGTAGATGTACAGGAAAATAGTCAGCACATTTAACCAAGTAACACATAGAGCAACGCACCCAACAACGCAAGAGTTCACATTACTGTAAATGCACTCGGAACGTTTACCAAAACGACCACATAATGGGACAAAATCTTTCACTCTTTGAATTCATACAGAGTATTTACTCTGACCACAGTGGAATAAAATTAAGAATTAAAAAGAAATATTGTTAGCCATCCCTATTTTGAGAAATTCAGTAACACCCTTCCAAAAAACACCTGAGTCTTGGAATAAATTTAAAATTTACCAAATATTGTGAAATAATGATAATAAGAATACAATAATAATGATAATAAACACAAAATAATGATATTATCATAAATTCTTCTAATGAAACTCAAGTAGTACCTATAGGGAAATTTATACCCTAGATTTAGAGAAGAGGAAAGACCGAAAGTGAAAAAAATGTAAGCTTCAATTAAGAAACTAGGAGATGAGAAAGCCTAAAGAATATAGAATGTTGGTGTTAATTAAAAAAGGAACAAAAATGGATGGAAAACAAGGTAGGCATAAGATAGAAAGCATAGAAGAAACCCCTTTAAACATGGCTCATTGAAAACTGAGGAACACTGATAAATACCAATGAAGAGCAGAGAGAAAATGAAGTTAACAATACCAAGAACGAAAAGGGACATCACTATAAATCATACAGATTTTTTGTCATAGTTTTTGTGTTGTTTGTTTGTTTTTGGCTGTGCTGTGGCCCGTGGGATCTTAGTGCCCAGGTCAGGGATTGAACCTGGACCATGACAGTGAAAGTCCAGAGATTTAACCCCTGGATTGCATAGCTTTATTAATATAATTTATACATTTAATGTGGATAAGTACACAGTGTCAATTTCTCCACAGCCTTGCCAACACTTAAGTGTCTTTAAAAAAAAAAAAACGGTCATTCTGACATGTGTGAGATGATATCTCTTCCTGGTTTTGATTTACATTTTCCTGATGATTGACAATGTCAAGCATTTTTCATATACCCATTGGCCATTTGTATGTCTTCTTTAAAGAAATGTCTATTTAAGCCCTTGCCAATTTTGTAACTGCATTATTAAGTTTTGGGGTGTTTTTTCTTGAGTTGTAGGAGTTCCTTATTTGTTTGGAAACTAATACTTATATAATTTGTGCTAGCTTGCTTTTTCACTCTGTTGATGTTTCCTTTGGCTTGAAGAAGCTTTTTAGTTTGATATATTCCCACTTGCCTATTTTTGCTTTGTTGCCTGTACTTTTGACATCATATCCATGAAATCATGAAGCAATGTGTTTTTATCTTGTGATGAAGCTTCACATATCTAAAATATAATTCTTATCTGGAAATGATATTATACAATCACACATATTAAAATAAATTCAGATAAATAAATGAAATCAAAATTAGGTTTTGAATATTCTTTAGTGGAACTGTAAAATTATTTGCAGAAAATAAAACTTGATTCAATATTATTTTGAGATTAAGAATGGCATATGAAACATTTCATTAAAAGCAGAAGACAAAAAAGCAAACCATTATAGATTCAATAACATAACCACCCCATTCACATACATAACCTTAAGCATATGTGCAAAAAATGGGGGAAATATTTCCAAAAATATTTAAGAAAGAGTAAGTGATGTTTCTTTATAAGACTATAAAGAAAGATGTGCACCGAAGAATTGATGCTTTTGAACTGTGGTGTTGGAGAAGACTCTTGAGAGTCCCTTGGACTGCAAGGAGATCCAACCAGTCCATCATAAAGATCAGTCCTGAGTGTTCATTAGAAGGACTGATGTTGAAGCTGACACAACTAAGCAACTGAACAGAAGTGATGTCTGTTTATACAGAGTTCCTATAAATAAATAAAAATTTTTAAAACATTCTAGAAGAAAAAAATATTGTCATAAATGATATCTTAAAACTGTAATATAGGAAAGAAGATAGTATTTTGGAATATAGTGTTTGTCAAAGTCACTCAGTCATGTCCAACTGTTTACGACACCATGGAGTATAGAGTCCATGGAATTCTCCAGGCCAGAAAACTGGAGTGGGTAGCCTTTCCCTTCTCCAGGGGTCTTCCCAAGCCAGGGATCACACCTCGGTCTCCCACATTGCAGGCAGATTCTTTACCCGCTGAGTCATCAGGGGAGCCCAAGAACACTGAAGTGAGTAGCCTCTCCATTCTCCAGTGGATCTTCCCGACCCAGGAATCAAACCCTGATCTCCTGCATTGTAGTCAGATTCTTTACCAGCTTAGCTACCAGGGAAGCCCAAATGTGGATAAAAATTTTTAAAAAAAATCCATGATGCATGTTCTTATGTAAAGCCTATGAAGAGAATAATACTCTCTTTTAAAATTAATTATTTATTTGGTTGTCCTAGGTCTTAGTTGCAGCATGCAAATTCTTACTTGTGGGATCATAAGAAAAAAAATTGTAACTACATGTGGTGATGGATGTTACTGTACATGTGGTGATGATTTACCAATATGCACAAAAACATAAACACTATGTTTTACACTTAGAACTAATATAATGTTACAAGAATTACATCTCAATTAAAAATTTAACAAACAAGATTAGAATATGTGGATAAAATTAATTTCATCCTTACCCCATTTAGGCTCTCTGGTGGCTCAGACAATAAAGAATCTGACTGCAGTGTGGGAGACTCAGTTGAGATACCTAGCTTTGGATGATCCCCTGGAGAAGGGAATGGAAACCCATTCCAGTATTCTTGCCTGGAGAATTCCATGGACAGAGGAGCCTGGCAGGCTATAGTCCATGCAGACACAAAGAGTCGGACACGACTGAGTCGGACACTAACATTTTCACTTAATGTCATTTTCTGCACCAAATTAAACTCATCACTTAGATTTTAAAATATCAAATCTCACTGCATCTTACAGGGTTGGGACAGACACACAGAAACAGACAGTAAGTCACCTTCACACGAGATATAGGCTTCATCCTTTGGAGAGCATGAAGTGTAATTCCAAGGGTCAGAAGGACACTGCCAGAGAGAGGTGTCAGTTCTCCGACAGCGGATTCCATCCACCCACTGGGGTCTAGAACCTTCCCTGAGACCAAGAGAAGAGTTGAGGGTTCCACTGTCCCCACAGCCAAGCTGTCTGCAGATCACGGACACAGTGATGTCTTCCATGGGGCTGCGGCAGACACTGCCCCAAGTCCCGTTGTAGAAAACTTCCAGCCACCCAGCACACTGCTGGTCCTCGCTCACCAACCTGAGGGCCAGGAACTCTAAGGTTGAAAGGGGAGGAGACAGGACACAGTGAAAACTTTGCTGGATGTTCTAGGTTTTCCTTTCTTCTAGAAATGGTGAACATTCATCTCTGACCTTGTTCAAGAGATACCCACTAGATGACAAGACTGACATCGCCTCCCTTTTAACTGACTTTGTCCATTTGTGTCTGTCTTTCTATTTCTGCCACAATGGTGTAGTGGATATGAACTGAGAGGAAGACCAAACAGTGTGGGCGCTAGTCAGAGGGGGGCAGCTGAATCCTGCTTCCTAACAAAATCTTTGAAGAGTATGTTAAGGGATTTGATGTGGATATTAGGGAAACAGGCAGAATATTTAAGCCCAAAATGTCCACATCCCAATCTCTGCAACCTGTGAATATGTTACCATACCTGACAAAAGGGATTTACAGATGTGATTAAGATAAGGCCCTTGAGATGGTGACATTAAGCTAGAATATTGTATTAACAATGTGAGCCCAGTCTGAGCACATCCTTAGAACCACTATCCTTAAACATGGAATACATTACTTAGCTCTGCAGCATTGCTGGTCTGAAAATGGATGAAGGAGGCTGTGAATCAAGGGATGTAGGCAGTTTCTAGGAGCTTGAGAATTCCATGGACAGAGGGGCAGGGCAGGATACAGTCCATGGGATGGCAAAGAGTCAGACACGACTGTGTGACTAACTTTCTTTGTTTTATATCTAGAATATTGAGAAGACAAGAAATAGATTCTCCCCCAGAGCCACAGAAGTGATGCAGCCCTGCTGAAGCCTTGATCCAGGTCCAGTGAGATCCCTGCTGGACATCTAAGCTACAGAAGTTTAAGGAAATAAATATATGTTGTTTCAACCCACTAATTGGTAAATTGTTACTGAAGCAAATGGAAACTATTATCATGGGTTTAAAATGTTTGATGTAACTGGAGAGAGAGCCCTGCTTTCAAGAAAAACTGTAAAAACGGCTCTGCCAGGAAACACTGCTGAGAAGAAAGGACCAGATCCTCAGCTGCAGCAAAAGGAAGTGAAAGCACCTCGTCTTCACGTCTGCTGGAAACACAGGCTCCATGGGAGGGACAATCCTTCTCTGGTCCTTTCAGCATCTCTCCCTCAGGGCTCAGACCCGGTCCTCCAGGCCCCACCCCTCCCCCAGCCTGTGGACAGTGTGCAGCGCAGACCTGAGCAGATGACCCCCGCGTCCTGCTTGTGTCTGCAGTCGTGCCGCCCCCAGCCCCGGGAAGGGCACCTCCACACGTGGGACTCCTTTCCTGTGCAGTTCAGGTCGTCCAGCCAGATGGGCCCTGATCCTGCCCCGAAGTGAGCAGACCCCGTGGCATTGAGGGCTTCTCCACAGCCCAGCTGCCTGCACACCACGTGGGCATCATCCAGGTCCCAGCCGTCATCACAGATGGTGCCCCAGGAGCCCTGGTCAAGGATCTCCACTCTCCCGGCGCAGGGACCGCCCCCGTCCACCAGGCGGAGCTGCCTGCTGTCTGAGGAGAGAGAAATGGGGCAATGAAGCCTTGACCTGGGGAATGAAGAGTCTTCTGTCCTGTGGGACCCTCACCTGAGCAGTAGGGGGCGCTCTTCTCTGAGGCCGCAGAGCCTGCAGGTTGAGACAGGGAGTCGTTGCACTGGGGCAGCACCTGGGTCTGGTTTCCTGAAGAAACAACAATGATCAGAAGTCTGGAAGGGTTGAAGAACAGGAAACTGAAATAAGGGAAATGATGACCTGGTTAGTTTGTTAGTTCAGTCGATCAGTCGTGTCAGACTATTTGTGAACCCCATGGACTATAGCCACGAGGCTCCTCTGCCCATAGCATTTTTTAAGCAAAAATACTTCAGTGGGTTGCCATGCCCTCTTCCAGGGGATCTTCCCAATCCAGGGATCAAATCCAGGTCTCCCGCATTGCAGGCAGATTGTTTACCATCTGAGCCACACGGGAAGGCCAAATCTATCCCTAAGTAAAAGCAAAACAAAATTCTTTCTGAAGCATTTCTACAATTTCTTCAATGTCTAACTTTAAAACAAACACTTAAATAAAACAGATCTCGTGAAAAACAGAAAGGAAAAAGGAGACATTGGAAAGAATTTCCCAGATTTTTCAGCTGCTAGATTTACCTGACAGAGATTTAAACCGCCACGATTAAAGTGTTTATGGAAATAATAGACAAAATGTGTATCTTTGCAGAGAAATGATACCATAAGTGAAGTACTTCTAAAGCTGAAAAATGTGTCAGCTGAAATTAAGAACTAAAGCATAATAGTAGCTGTGCACTAGCTCAGCATAAAATAGAAACATCACAGTGCAAGATCAGAGGATATTCTACAATCTAGAAATTCAGGTCACATGACAAGAGTTCTGGTTACATTGTTATAGAGAAGATTTTCCCCCAAAATTTAGCCCAGTTCAGTACAGTCACTCAATCATGTCCAACTCTGTGACCCCATTGACTGCAGTTCGCCAGACTTCCCTGTCCATCACCAACTCCAAGAGCTTGCTCAAACTCATGTTCCTCAAGTCAGTGATGCCATCCAACCGTCTCATCCTCTGTCATCCCTTTCTTCTCCCACCCTCAATCTTACAGCATAAGGGTCTTTTCCAACAAGTCACTTCTTCTCATCAGGTGGCTAAAGAATAGCAGCTTCAGCTTCAGAATCAGTCCTTCCAATGAATATTCAGGGCTGATTTCCATCAGCATCCACTAGTTTGATCTCCTTGCTGTCCAGGGGACTCTGAACAGCCTTCTCCAACACCACAGTTCAAAAGCATCAATTCTTTGGCACTCAGCTTTCTTTATGGCCCAACTCTTACATCCATACATGACTACTGGAAAAGCCATAGATTTGACTGAATGGACAATTGTCAGCAAGGTAATGTCTCTCCTTTTTAATATGCTGTCTAGGTTTGTCATAGCTTTTCTTCCAAGGAGCAGATGTCTTTTAATTTCATGGCTGCAGTCACCATCTACAGTGATTTTGGAGCCCAAGAAAATAAAGTCTGTCACTGTTTCCATTGTTTCCCCATCTATTTGCCATGAAGTGATGGGACTGGATGCCTTTATCTCAGTTTTTTGAATGCTGAGTTTTAAGCCAGCTTTTTCACTGTCCTCTTTCACTTTCGTCAAGAGGCTCTTCAGGTCCTCTTTTCTTTCTTCCATAAAGGTGGTGTCATCAGCATATCTGAGGTTATTGATATTTCTCCTGGCATTCTTGATTCCAGCTAGTGCTTCATCCAGCCCAGCAGTTCACATGATGTACTCTGCAATATAGGCAGACGCTTTGGCTCAGAGGGTAAAGTGTCTGCCTGCAATGCAGGAGACCTGGATTCAATCCCAGGTCAGGAAGATCCCCTGGAGAAGGAAATGGCAACCCACTCCAGTATTCTTGCTTGGAAAATCCCATGGACAGAGAAGACTGGTAGACTGCAGTCCATGGGATCGCAAAGAGTCGGACACAACTGAGCGACTTCACAGCAGGTGACAACATACAACCTTGACATACTCCTTTCCCAGTTTGGAACCAGTCTGTTTTTCCATGTCCAGTTCTAACTATTGTTTCTTGATCTGCACACAGAAGCCAGTTAAGGTGGTCTTGTATTCCCATCTCTTTAAGAATTTTCCATAGTTTGTTATGATCCACACAGTCAAAGGTTTGGCGTAGTCAATAAAACAGAAATCGATGTTTTTCTGGAACTCTCTTGCTATTTCTGTGATTCAACGGATGTTAGCAATTTGATCAATATAATAAGGCAAAACTTTTAGCTGAAGAAAAAGAATATATACTTCATTTTGCTTATGCCTTTGGGTCACTAATCAGGGAGAAACTCCGTTTGGCTGTCTTTCAATTCGGTCTTTCAGTGCTGCAATTAGATGTCACCTGGGGCTGAAGTCATTTAAAGATTTGACTGAACTCTGGTTCTATAAGGAAATTCCCAGAAGTGTCCTAAGGGTAAAGGAACATCATGGCTTCAACTTAATTCAGAAAGATTTTACATATTCAGTAAGAAATGGGGCAGAAGGGGAATCAAGGAAAGACACTCACACACACACAGAGATTAAAGCAAAATATTGATACTAACATTTAGAAACCCAGGTAAAGGTCGTAAAGGAATTTTTATATTACTTTCCCAACATCTTAATGTCTCAAAAGACATCAAAATTTAAAAAACTAAAAGATGAAAACAACACAAAGAGAATTCATTGCCAGGACACTTTCACAAAAAAAAAAATAATCATAATATCAAAAATAAAATACCTAGGAGAAATCCTAGTAGAAGATGGGCAAAATCTCTGAGAGAAATTCAAGATCTAACTGAATGGAGGGGTGTATTATGTCAATGATTTGGAAAACTCAACATCGTCAATGTCAATCATCCTCAAATTTCTTTGTCTCCTCTCAAATTTTTAAATCTAATCTAATGAAAATACCCTTAAGCTTTTCTTTTGATGAAAATGACAAGCTGATTTCTAAATTCATACAAAATACAAACAACCAAGAATGACCATCACAGTTTGTAAGAAAAGCAACAAAGTTAGAGGAGTTAATATAAAGTAACTCTTGTAAATTAAAATCATTAAGACCTACTACAAAGTTTGAAACTCTGGGAGATAGTGAAGGACATGGAAGCCTGGTGAGCTGTAGTTCATGGGCTCACAAAGAGTCAGACATGACTTAGCGATTGAGCAACAACAACAACGAAAAAGTTGTGATAATTAAGAAAATGCAGTATTGGTGCAAGGATAGACAAATGATAATATGGAACAGAATAGAGAGTCTTAAAAAGGACAGACATATTTGCCCTCCTGCTTATGATGAAGGCAGCACTGAAGTGGGGAAAAGAATCTTTTCAGAGAAAGATTGAGCCAATTGGATGTCCATATGAAACCTGACCCTTATCTTACACTGATATCAATCCCAGAAGGAATGGACAATTATATGCAAGAGAAAAATAATACAATTTCCATAAGACACTCTTGGAGAATGTTTTTATGATCTTGGAGTAGGCAAACATTCTTTGCTAAAGGCTATAAGAAGCATTAAATGTACAGAGAAAAGTTGGCAAGTTATGTGTCCATAAGATTAAGAAATTAGTGCATCAAAGGACACCATTTGATTAAGAAAAAGAAAATAAATGACCAAGGGTTAAAAATGGAAAGTAACACATATTTGCACCCAAAGACATTGTCATGGTAAGTTGTAGTATCATATTTGTAGTAGTCAAGAACTGGAAACAACTCAGATTTATATTGTCAGTAGAATTGATCAGTACATGGCCATGTGATCATTCAAAGGCATACTCTACAGTAATAAAACTAAATAAAGTGCTACAATATACAACATCATGAGTGAATCCCAAACATAATTTTGAGTCTAAGAAATTAGGTACAAAAGCTGCAACATACTGCATTATTTTATAGAAAGTTCAAAAATTGATAAAACTCTCTATGTTAGTAGAAGTTCGGTAAGCACTTTTCCCTGTCGAGGAGAGGGGATGACAGTGACATTCTCTTTGCTGCTCTGGGCTGTGGTTCATACTGAGGTCTATACTTACTGCTCATACATTGTTTTCTATGATTACATGTAAGCAACAATGTAGCTTAAAAATATACTATTCCCCTTCACATTTCTTGCCCTGGCCTGAAAAATGAAGGAACAATGAGAAGATCCATATTTCGCCACAAAATATCTGACTTTGAAGTCCATTTTCCCTCCCTCTCTGCTCTTGGGGACATTTCACTCCAGGAGCATCCTGAGTACCAGTAGCCCATCCCCACCTGTCCCTCGCCCTTACCTGAGCAGATCACAGAGGCCGTGTTGCCATGGGAACAGTCAGGACCACCCAGGGCAGTCACAGGACAACTCCACAGGAAGGACTCTGCCCCCAAGCAGTGAAATCGGGCTGTTGAGATCTGATCACCTCCTTCCACCAAGTATGGTCCTCTGGGGGTGGAGATGGCAATTCCACAGCCAAGCTGACGACAAACAACATTGGCATTGGCCAGACTCCAGTGGGAGGCACAGAGCGCTCTCCATCGTCCAGAAATGTTCATCTCCACCTGCCCCTCACACTGAGAGGAGCCGTTTGTCATGAGCCGGACTTCTGAGTATGCTGATAGAAGAAGACAGAGTTTCAGCAAAATCACATGACTTTCTCACCTAAGCAGGGTGTTCACAGAGGTGAAAGACCTGACCTGCATCTCACCTGAACAGACAACTTCAGCAGCTCCATTGTGGTGACAAGTGCCCCCTGGACAGGGCACTCTGGGGCAGACCTGGAGCTCAGGCTCATCCCCCTCACACCTGAACTCTTCAGCCCAGACCCGGGCACTGGACTCTTGGAAGAGCTCATGTCCCAGGACAGACACAGCCTTGCCGCACCCCAGCTCTGCACAGATGACCTGTGCAGTGGGGAGTGTGAAGTTCCCATCAGACACTGGGGTCCAGGCTTCTCCAGAATACACTTCTACTTGCCCTGAGCAGGGTCCATTCCCTCCAGCCAGATGCACAAACCCTAAGAAGAAACAACAAAACCAGTGAGTGTTCATGGTACTGACTTGGCAACTGTAAACCACACGTCACAGGCAGTGGAGTGAAAGTTTTTCATTTTTGGAGTGGAGCATATAGAGAGTCTTTGACAGTGTCATAATTGAATTTTCTTGAGCAGGTTTCTAAAGACAAATTCAGGATTACAAGGTCCGTTTAGAATGGCTGAATCCCAAGAACATACACTTTGAGACTGGTTAGAAATCTGAATTCCTTGGTCTAGAAACTACAGAGAGCAATTCAGATCGTTGGAATGGTTGAATACTGGAAACACATCTTTCAGTTTGTTGAAGAAGTAAATTTCTCATTTAGCAGCCTAGGACCTACAGATCCAAGGATAATGTGTAATATGCAGGCACTTGAAAGTAGAGATATGCCGAACAGAACCCACCCAGAGGGAAGTGGGCTATGAGATGAGAGACCTAGCATCCAGACAAGCTTAGAAAGCTTTCCTGGAACTTGTGGGGCTAATATTCTGATCAGTTTTCTCTCCCAGGAGCTAGTCCTCAAGTGACTTAGGTGAGGGAAAGTCTTGAGGCTGGATCCATGAGGGGATGCCAACCTGTAGACGGGTGACAGCTCCAGAGAAGAAATATAGACACTATCACTAATTCATGTTTATGTCATCACATCTTGTCTTTTCAGTGGCAAAAATTCCATGAATTTCTTCAATGACCTTAGTAGGATAGAAGATGAGTTAAGAAAACTCAGAGTGTCATAGAGAGAGAGGCCCAACCATCTCTCTAGAAATCCTAGGATTTGTCAAAGAACCTGGCAGAGTGTGTGTTCTCAATGGGAGCTTACCAGACAGCTGAGTTTCCAGATCATCTCCTATTAAAGGTTTTTTTTCTGAAACAGGACTCATAGAAAATGCTAATTGATTTTAATACTATCATTGTACTAATTCTAACCACAGGAAAATATGCATTCTTCTCAAGCACACATGGAATATTCTCCAGGCTAGGTTACAAATAAATCTTAACAAATTCAAAAATATTAAAATAATTTGAAGTTTCTTTCATGACCATAATGAAATGGAACTAAAACTCAATAGTGATAAGGAAACAGGAAATTCATGAATATATAAAAATTAAACCACACACTCCTAAGACTGTTTTCTCTATTTCTATTAAGAATGCCATTGGGATTTAGATAGGAATTGCATTAAATCTGTAGATCACTTTGACAAGTACAGGCATTTTAACAATATTACTTCTTCCAGGACAGAAGCACAGAATGACTTTCCATTGATTATATTGTCTTTAATTTCTTTTTTTCTTCCCTTTAAGATTTTATTGGATTATAGTTGATTTACAGTGTTATGTTAGTTTCAGGTATACAACAAACTGATTCAGTTATACATATAAATATATTCATTCTTTTTCAGATTTTTTTCTATATAGGTTATCACAGAATATTTTTAATACAAATTTATTTATTTTAATTGGAGGCTAATTACTTTACAATATTGTATTGGTTTTGCCATACATCAACATGAATCCGCCACAGGTATACACGTGTTCCCCATCCTGAACCCCCCTCCCTCCACCCTCCCAATACCATCCCTCTGGATCATCTCAGTGCACCAGCCCCAAGCATCCAGCATCATGCATCAAACCAGGACTGATGATTCATTTCATATATGATATTATACATGTTTCAATGCCATTCTTCCAAATCATGCCACCCTTGCCCTCTCCCACAGAGTCCTAAAGACTGTTCTATACATCTGTGTCTCTTTTGCTGTCTTGCATACAGGGTTATCATTACCATTTTTCTAAATTCCATATTTATGCGTTAGTATACTGTATTGGTGGTTTTCTTTCTGGCTTACCTTACTCCGTATAATAGGCTCTAGTTTCATCCACCTCATTAGAACTGATTCAAAAGTATTCTTTTTAATGGCTGAGTAATACTCCATTGTGTATATGTACCACAGCTTTCTTATCCATTCATCTGCTGATGGACATCTAGGTTGTTTCCATGTCCTGGCTATTATAAACAGTGCTGCAATGAACATTGGGATACATGTGTCTCTTTCAATTCTGGTTTCCTTGGTGTGTATGCCCAACAGTGGGATTGCTGGGTCATAAGGCAGTTCTATTTCCAGTTTTTTAAGGAATCTCCACACTGTTCTCCAAAGTGGCTGTACTAGTTTGCATTCCCACCAACAGTGTAGGAGGGTTCCCTTTTCTCCACACCCTCTCCAGCATTTATTGCTTGTAGATTTCTGGATTGCAGCCATTCTGACTGGCATGAAATGGTACCTCATTGTAGTTTTGATTTGTGTTTCTCTGATAATGAGTGATGTTGAGCATCTTTTCATGTGTTAGCCATCTGCATGTCTTCTTTAGAGAAATGTCTGTTTAGTTCTTTGGCCCATTTTTTGATCGTGTCATTTATTTTTCTGGAATTGAGCTGCAGGAGTTGCTTGTATATTTTTGAGATTAGTTGTTTGTCAGTTGCTTCATTTGCTATTATCTTCTCCCATTCTGAAGGCTGTCTTTTCACCTTGCTCATAGTTTCCTTTGTTGTGCAGAAGCTTTTAAGTTTAACTGGGTCCCATTTGTTTATTTTTGCTTTTATTTCCAATATTCTGGGAGGTGGGTCATAGAGGATCCTGCTGTGATGTATGTCAGAGAGTATATGTTCTCCTCTAGAAGTTTTATAGTTTCTGATCATACATTTAGATCTTTAATCCATTTTGAGTTTATTTTTGCGTATGGTGTTAGAAAGTGTTCTAGTTTCATTCTTTTACAAGTGGTTGACCAGTTTTCCCAGCACCACTTGTTAAAGAGATTGTCCTTAATACACTGTATATTCTTGCCTCCTTTGTCAAAGATAAGGTGTCCATAGGTGCGTGGATTTATCTGTGGGCTTTCTATTTTGTTCCATTGATCTATATTTCTGTCTTTGTGTCAGTACCATACTGTCTTGATGACTGTGGCTTTGTAGTAGAGCCTGAAGTCAGGCAGGTTCATTCCTCCAGTTCCATTCTTCTTTCTCAAGATTGCTTTGGCTATTCGAGGTTTTTTGTATTTCCATACAAATTGTGAAATTATTTGTTCCAGCTCTGTGAAAAATAACATTGGTATCTTGACAGGGATTGCATTGAGTCTATAGATTGCTTTGGGTAGTATACTCATTTTCACTATATTGATTCTTTTGATCCATGAGTATGGTATATTTCTCCATCTATTTGTGTCCTCTTTGATTTCTTTCACCAGTGTTTTATAGTTATATATATCTATGTCTTTAGTTTCTTTAGGTAGATATATTCCCAAGTATTTTATTCTTTTCGTTGAAATGGTGAATGGAATTGTTTCCTTAATTTCTCTTTCTGTTTTCTCTTTATTAGTGTATAGGAATGCAAGGGATTTCTGTGTGTTGATTTTATATCCTGCACCTTTACTATATTCATTGATTAGCTCTAGTCATTTTCTGCTGGAGTCTTTAGGGTTTTCTATGAAAGGATCAAGGGCAGTGGGAGGAGATACGCCTCATCCAAGGTAAGGAGCAGTGGCTGTGCTTTGCTGGAACAGCCATGAAGAGATACCCCATGCTCAAGGTAAGAGAAATCCAAGTAAGATGGTAGGTGTTGCAAGAGGGCATCAGAGGGCAGACACACTGAAACCATACTCACAGAAAACTGGTTAATCTAATCACACTAGGACCACAGCCTGGTCTAACTCAATGAAACTAAGCCATGCCCGTGGGGCAACCCAAGACGGGCAGATCATGGTGAAGAGGTCTGACAGAATTGTCCACTGGAGAAGGGAATGGCAAACTACTTCAGTATTCTTGCCTTGAAAACCCCATGGACAGTATGAAAAGGCAAAATGATAGGATACTAAAAGAGGAACTCCCCAGGTCAATAGGTCCCCAATATGCTACTGGAGGTCAGTGGAGAAATAACTCCAGAAAGAATGAAGGGATGGAGCCAAAGCAAAAACAATACCCAGCTGTGGATGTGACTGGTGATAGAAGCAAGATCCGATACTGTAAAGAGCAATATTGCACAGGAACCTGGAATGTCAGGTCCATGAATCAAGGCAAATTGGAAGTGGTCAAACAAGAGATGGCAAGAGTGAACGTCGACATTCTAGGAATCATCGAACTAAAATGGACTGGAATGGGTGAATTTAACTCAGATGACCACTATATCTACTACCGTGGGCAGGAATCCCTCAGAAGAAATGGAGTAGCCATCATGGTGAACAAAAGAGTCCAAAACGCAGTACTTGGATGCAGTCTCAAAAACGACAGAATGATCTCTGTTTGTTTCAAGACAAACCATTCAATATCGCAGTAATCCAAGTCTATGTCCTAACCAGTAACGCTGAAGAAGCTGAAGCTGAATGGTTCTATGAAGACCTACAAGACCTTTTAGAACTAACACCCAAAAAAGATGTCCTTTTCATTATAGGGGACTGGAATGCAAAAGTAGGAAGTCAAGAAACACCCGGAGTAACAGGCAAATTTGGCCTTGGAATGTGGAATGAAGCAGGGCAAAGACTAATAGAGTTTTGCCAAGAAAATGCAGTAGTCATAGCAAACACCCTTTTCCAACAACACAAGAGAAGACTCTACACATGGACATCACCAGATGGTCAACACCAAAATCAGAATGACTATATTCTTTGCAGCAAAAGATGGAGAAGCTCTATACAGTCAACAAAAACAAGACCAGGAGCTGACTGTGGCTCAGATCATGAACTCCTTATTACCAAATTCAGACTGAAATTTAAGAAAGCAGGGAAAACTGCTAGACCATTCAGGAATGACCTAAATCAAATCCCTTATGACTATACAGTGGAAGTGAGAAATAGATTTAAGGGCCAGATCTGATAGATAGAGTGCCTGATGAACTATGGAATGAGGTTCGTGACATTGTACAGGAGACAGGGATCAAGACCATCCCCATGGAAAAGAAATGCAAAAAAGCAAAATGGCTGTCTTGGGAAGCCATACAAACAGCTGTGAAAAGAAGAGAGGGGAAAAGCCAAGGAGACAAGGAAAGATATAGGCATCTGAATGAAGAGTTCAAAAGAATAACAAGAAGAGATAAGAAAGCCTTCTTCAGCGATCAATGCAAAGAAATAGAGGAAAAGAACAGAATGGGAAAGACTAGTGATCTCTTCAAGAAAATTAGACAGCCTTCTGAATGGGAGAAAATAATAGCAAATGAAGCAACTGACAAACAACTAATCTCAAAAATATACAAGCAACTCCTGCAGCTCAATTCCAGAAAAATAAATGACACGATCAAAAAAATGGGCCAAAGAACTAAACTGACATTTCTCCAAAGAAGACATATGGATGGCTAACACACACATGAAAAGATGCTCAACATCACTCATTATTAGAGAAATGCAAATCAAAACCACAATGAGGTACCACTTCACACCAGTCAGAATGTCTGCGATCCAAAAATCTGCAAGCAATAAATGCTGGAGAGGGTGTGGAGAAAAGGGAACACTCTAACACTGTTGGTGGGAATGCAAACTAGTACAGCCACTTTGGAGAACAGTGTGAAGATTCCTTAAATATTGCAAATAGAACTACCTTATGGCCCAGCAATCCCACTGTTGGGCATACACACCAAGGAAACCAGAATTGAAAGAGACACATGTATCCCAATGTTCATCGCAGCACTGTTTATAATAGCCAGGACATGGAAACAACCTAGATGTCCAGCAGCAGATGAATGGATAAGAAAGCTGTGGTACATATACACAATGGAGTATTACTCAGCCATTAAAAACAATACATTTGAATCAGTTCTGATGAGATGGATGAAACTGGAGCCGATTATACAGAGTGAAGTAAGCCAGAAAGAAAAACACCAATACAGTATATTAACACATATATATGGAATTTAGAAAGATGGCAATGATGACCCTGTATGCAAGACAGCAAAAAAGACACAGACGTGTATAACGGACTTTTGGACTCAGAGGGAGAGGGAGAGGGTGGGATGATTTGGGAGAATGGCATTGTAACACGTATACTATCATGTAAGAAACGAATCGCCAGTCTATGTCCAATGCAGGATACAGCATGCTTGGGGCTGGTGCATGGTGATGACCCAGAGAGATGTTATGGGGAGGGAGGTGGGAGGGGGGTTCATGTTCGGGAACGCATGTACACCCGTGGTGGATTCATGTCAATGTATGGCAAAACCAATACAGTATTGTAAAGTAAAATAAAGTAAAAATAAAAATTTTTTAAAAAAGAAAAAGAAAATTAGAGATACCAAGGGAACATTTCATGCAAAGATGGGCTCGATAAAGGACAGAAATGGTCTGGACCTAACAGAAGCAGAAGATAGTAGATAGAAGAAGAGGTGGCAAGAATACACAGAAGAACTGTACGAAAAAGATCTTCATGACCTGGATAATCACTATGGTGTGATCACTCATCTAGAGCCAGACATCCTGGAATGTGAAGTCAAGTGGGCCTTAGAAAGCATCACTACTAACAAAGCTAGTGGAGGTGATGGAATTCCAGTTGAGCTCTTTCAAATCCTGAAAGATGATGCTGTGAAAGTGCTGCACTCAATATGCCAGCAAATTTGGAAAACTCAGCAGTGGCCACAGGACTGGAAAAGGTCGATTTTCATTTTAATCCCAAAGAAAGGCAATGCCAAAGAATGCTCAAACTACTGCACAATTGCATGCATCTCACACGCTAGTAAAGTAATGCTCAAAATTCTCCAAGCCAGACTTCAGCAATACGTGAACCGTGAACTTCCTGATGTTCAAGCTGGTTTTAGAAAAGTCAGAGGAAGCAGAGATCAAATTGTCAACATCCGCTGGATCATGGAAAAAGCAAGAGAGTTCCATAAAAACATCTATTTCTGCTTTATTGACTATGCCAAAGCCTTTGACTGTGTGGATCACAATAAATTGTGGAAAATTCTGAAAGAGATGGGAATACCAGACCACCTGACCTGCCTCTTGAGAAATCTGTATGCAGGCCAGGAACCAACAGCTAGAACTGGACAGGGAACAACAAACTGGTTCCAAATAGGAAAAGGAGTACGTCAAGGCTGTATGTTGTCACCCTGCTTATTTATCTTATATGCAGAGTACATCATGAGAAACCCTGGACTGGAAGAAACACAAGCTGGAATCAAGATTGCCAGGAGAAATATCAATAACCTCAGATATGCAGATGACACCACCCTTATGGCAGAAAGTGAAGAGGAACTAAAAAGCCTCTTGATGAAAGTGAAAGAGGAGAGAGAAAAACTGGCTTATAGCTCAACATTCAGAAAACGAAGATCATGACATCTGGTCCCATCACTTCATGGGAAATAGATGGGGAAACAATGGAAACAGTGTCAGACTTTATTTTTCTGGGCTCCAAAATCACTGCAGATGGTGATTGCAGCCATGAAATTAAAAGACATTTACTTCTTGGAAGAAAAGTTATGACCAACCTAGATAGCATATTCAAAAGCAGAGACATTACTATGCTGACTAAGGTCTGTCTAGTCAAAGCTATGGTTTTTCCAATAGTCATGTATGGATGTGAGAGTTGGACTGTGAAGAAGGCTAAGCGCTGAAGATTGATGCTTTTGAACTATGGTGTTGGAGAAGACTCTTGAGAGTCCCTTGGACTGCAAGGAGATCCAACCAGTCCATTCTGAAGGAGATCAACCCTGGAATTTCTTTGGAAGGACTGATGCTAACACTGAAACTCCAGTACTTTGGCCACCTCATGAGAAGAGTTGACTCACTGGAAAAGACTTTGATGCTGGGAGGGATTGGGGGCAGGAGAAGAAGGGGACGACAGAGGATGAGATGGCTGGATGGCATCACTGACTTGATGGACGCAAGTCTGAGTGAACTCCGGGAGTTGGTGATGGACAGGGAGGCGTAACGTGCTGCGATTCATGGGGTCACAAATAGTCAGACATGACTGAGCAACTGAACTGAACTGAACTGATGTAGAGGATCATGTCATCTGCAAACAACGAGAGTTTTACTTCTTCTTTCTAGTTTGGATTCCTTTTATTTCTTTTTCTGCTCTGATTGCGGTGGCCAAAACTTCCAGAACTATGTTGAATAGTAGTGGTGAAAGTGGGCACCCTTGTCTTGTTCCTAACTTTAGGGGAAATGCTTTCAATTTTTCACCATTGAGGATAATGTTTGCTGTGGGTTTGTCATATATAGCTTTTATTATGTTGTTATGTTCCTTCTATTCCTGCTTTCTGGAGAGTTTTTATCATAAATGGATGTGGAATTTTGTCAAAGGCTTTCTCTGCATCTATTGAGATAATCATATGGCTTTTATTTTTCAATTTGTTGATGTGGTGTCTTTAATTTCTTTCATGGATGTTTTACAATTCTAAAAGAAGATGGCATGTTGAATGCTTTACAATTCTAAAAGGAGGAAGAAGAAGGAGAAGGAGGAGGAAGTGAGCAAACAAGCCATAATTTGGAGAGTTCCAAGTTCAAAAAGCCTCAATACGGACAAAATATGTAAGCATTTGTGGGAAAAACTTGTTGAATAGGTTGTTAGCATATTACATCACCCTCTGCTCCTCCCATCTACCACTTAAGCTGCTATCCTTTTTCATTTCTCCCACTTCAGACAAGCAAACACAATCTTAAAAGACACAGATGAATGGAAAAGAAAATCAGAAAGGATAGCTACTGCTGTAGAAGTAGGGTGTAGGTGGGGCATATGGCAGGCAAGGTGAGATCAAGGAACTTTTTAAACTAAAGGAGAGAAACCAAAATCAAAGTTCATCATTTGGTCATCAGAGGAACACATTTTGAACAGAATGAAAATAACCCAATGAAAAAACTGTATTTGATTCATCAAGTACAATTCCCTGATTTTTAGATGTGTTCTGATTATTTATTTCTAAAGTTCTTACTGGTAAAGGACTGGTTAGTGATGCCCAACATCCAACCAAAAAATTAATAGAATTTCCAAAAATAATCATTTAAATCAACTTCAGAAATTACAGAAATGACTGAATTGGCTGAAGAGATCTTTAAACCACTAATATCAATATGCTTAATGAACAATAAAAATAAACAGGGAGGAAAACTAGGAAAAATAAACAAATGAGACTTATAAAACTGAAAAAATGTAGCATTGGAATGAACAATTATTTGGATTAGTTACACAAGAGACTAGACATTGCAGAATAAAAGAACTGGGAAGTAAAACACAGCAGTAGCGACCATCTAAACCTAACCAAACAGAGTAAAAAGGCAGAGAAAAATAAATGGAAACACAGTGGCATGTAAGATAATATAAAAATATATAAAATATTTGTATTTGGAGATTCAGAATAAGTGCTGTGCTGAAAAATATTAAGAAAAGATAAATGAAATTTTTTGCAAATTTATTGAAAACTATAAACCCACCTATTCAAAAAGGTAAACAAACCCTGAACAAGGTAATGAAATCATTCTCAGAAAACATGACAATGTAAATACTGAAATTCAGTGGCAGACAAACAAACAAAAATGTCCAAGAGCAGCCAGGGAAATTTGACACATTATACACAGTGGAACAAAAGGATAAGTATTATTTACTGACTTTTTGTTGGAGGCAGTGAAAGTCAGATGACAATGTAAAAACATATGTAAAGTATTGGGGTTGGGCACTTGTTACTCTAGAATTGAATCACCTATAAAAATAATTTTCAAAACTGAATGAAAATTAAAATGACTTCAGGTAAATGAAAAATTATAGAACTGGAAGCCAGGAGACACAACTACACAAAACTGCCTCAGAAAGTTCTTCAAGCTAAAGGGAGATGACAGCAAATGAAAACAGGGATCCACTCAAAGGTATAGAGTCTCTGCTAAATGTTGATTCTCTGTTAGAAGATTTAAGGCAAAAATATTAGCAACAAACTATAAGATTCATAATAAATTTATAAGTAGAATGTGTGGCAGTGATAGCACCAATGGCCAAAGTGGAAGAAAACTAATGACTGACATTGCATGTTGTGACGTTACGTCATTTCAAGGTGGAATGTAATTAAAGATTAGTAATTCAACATGGGCTTCCCCAGTGGTTCAGTGGTGAACAATCCATCTGCCAATGCAGGAGATGCAGTTTCAATTCCAGGTCTAGGAAAATCCCACATACCACGGAGCAACTAAGCCCGTGCACCACAATTAGTGAGCCTGTGCTCTAGAGCCCAGGGGCCACGACTACTGAAGCTTGAGCACCATGGAGCCTGTGCTCCACAGCAAGAGAGGCCACCGCAATGAGAACCTCATGCCTGCAGCTAGAGACTAGCCTCTGATCTCCTCAACTAGAGAAAAACCTATGCAGCAATGAAGACCCAGCACAGCCAAAATTAAATAAAAATTATTTTAAACTTTAAAAAGATAATTCAACATTATTATCACCTAAAAATCTGATATGATTAATAAGCCAATAGAGTTTTAAGATAAAATAATATACTCAAAGATTTAAATAGGAACAAAGATATAACAAATAGCAGGCAAGTACACTTAAACCCAATTATATCAATAATTACATTAAATGTAAATAATTTAAGTACTCCAAATAAAAACCAAGATGATCAGACCAGATAAAATAAGACATAACAGTATACTGTCTATAAATATATATGTGTTTGAATATAAACACAGAAACATATTAAAAAGGTAAAAAATTATATACTATGCAAACACATATCAGAGAAGGCTGTATACAGTATCTATATTAATATCATACAAAGTCAGACTATAAGACAAAGAATACATTCAGAGAAAAAGAAATATTTTATGGTAATAAAATACAAAAGAAATTATATACTAGCTAAACTGGTAGCTTAATAAAGTGATGCTCAGAAGAAAATTTAGAATCTTGATGCTTCCTTGATGCCTACATTAGAATAAAAATAGAAACAGAAGAAAATGATCCAAGACTCAAGAATCTATAAAAGCAACAACAATCATAACTGGAAAGTGAAAGTTTCTCAGTCGTGTCTGACTCTTTGTGACCCCATGGTCTATACAATCCATGGAATTCTCCAGGCCAGAATACTGGAGTGGGTAGCCATTCCCTTCTCCAGGGGATCTTCCTGATCCAGGAATCAAACAGGGGTCTCCTGCATTGCAGGCAGACTGTTCACCAACTGAGCTACCAGGGAAAATCATAACTGAAAAAGAGGAGTGAAAACTGAGTACAGAAATCAATTAAGTAGAAAGCAAATACAAATCAAAAAAATCAATAGGGTCCATTAGTGATTCTCTTAAAAAGAACATTAACACAGATAATCTTCTAGCAAAACCAATTAAGAAAAAAGAAGGAACACAAACTAACACCACCAGTAACAAAAGGAGGAATGTCATTATAGATCTTCCCGACATCTAAAGATAAGAGATTACGAACCAGTGTTATTCTAATTTGAAAATTTTTTTGTAAAGTGGGCCTAGTCCTTGAAAACACATTACTTGTGAAACACAACTCACCGAAATCTGATACAAAAAAAGAGAGAAATATGAGTAAATGTATATTTGTTAAATAAACAGAATCCATATTATAAAAACTTTCCTCTAAGAAAACTGCCACCTCCAAATGCTAGCACTTTCACAGAGCTCAGAAATGACTCCCACAACAGGATAAAAGAAGAGAGGGAGGGAAGGAATGGAGGCAGGAAGGAAGTGTAACACAGAGGCTGTGGTGAATGTACAAGCTGACCTGCATCTTTCCAACCCCCCCCCTCCTGCAATCCTTTCATCTTCATCCCCTCCCCCTTCTGCACTTCAGTACTGTAGTCCCTGGTGGCTCAGAAGATAATCAAGACTCTGCCTGCAATGCAGGAGACCCAGGTTTGATCCCTGGGTGAGGACGATCCCCTGCAGAAGGAAATGGCAACCCACTCCAGTATTCTTGCCTGAAGAATCCCATGGACAGAGGAGCTTGGTGGACTAGGGTCCATGGTGTCACAAAGGGTAGGACACGACTGAAGCAACTTAGCACACTTGCACCACAGTCCTTCTCAATTTGTTTAGCCCCTCATTGAAATCTCCTCCTTATTTCAAACAAGCTTCTCTACCTTCTTCTCTGGCCATTGTTTCCACTTTAGATTTCTCCTAAACACAGCACTCCACTTCCAACAATCCACTACTGAGGCTGAAATTTCTCTTGCGTATCTGACTCCTAAGATTAAGCAGAAGAAACTCCAAGAGTTCGATTTTGATTGAGATAATGAAAAGACAAGCTATTCTAATCTTATCTCTACTACATCACCACCACTTTAACTTATCTTCGCATCATTAAAACATGTCTGAAAATACCGAAAAGACAGACCAAGAGGAGGAAACTGTGACAAAAAGAGAAATAGAAGGAACCTGGGACCATTCATAAAAATGTAAGAGCCTAAGTTAGAGCAATGGTAGTCAGGGAGTACAAACCACGGTCAGGGTTTAAATATCAGAGCACTCTCCACTTCTTTACCCTTAAGAGTATCTTAACTGGAATTAATATCAAGACATCAATCTTCTTAGGATGATAACATTGGGAGTTCTAATTTCACAGAAAGTTCAAACATCACACACTCCATCTTCATTCAGATGCTGATTAATCAAAATATGGTAGAGACACCTGTAGTGTTTCCACAAATTTATCTACAGTTAGAACCATGATTAGGACATTGTGACAATGAGGAAGGTTACTTGAGATGCCAGAAAATGGGTTTGCTTAAAACAAAAGTTTCTAACTGAAATTTACAAGCACCTTGACAATAATTATTTTTAATAAGAATGATAAAGAGAATGGAAGAAAACTTTTTGAGGAGATGAATAGATTTATGATATAAATGCTGTAATTGTTTCACAAATGCATACTTATCAAGCAATTCTGTATGTCAGTCATACCTCAATACAGTACCTTTTAAAAAGGAAAAGAATTGTTTTCTTAAGGGCTTCAACTAGAATCATCAAAGATCTGCTGAAGGTGAGATTAAAAAAGATCAATTTTCCAATGATAATCTTCACATAAGAGCTGATTGGCTGTGGCTGTTAAGGACCTACTGCAAATGTCCTCAGGGCTCCCTTGTCCCATGATCACATCAGACGGGGTGATTCTTGCCTAAGACCAGCTTCCTACTTGAGGGAACTCACTGTGATAACTGACAATATCTTCCTCCAGTCCAGCTGCTCTGATGGGATTAATATCCTGGACATCCAATCCACAATTATGATAACACCTAGAAGCCTCTGCCAAATACTGTGACCACCCACTCACACCCTAGTTTCACTGCTGTCTTTCCTGCATCCACCTTGGCACAGATCAAACACATAGACAGCACTGAGCACTTCATAGGAGTCGCTTCAGGTCCTCTGAGCTTCACTGCCTCTTACACGTGATGCGCTTCAGGTGCTGTGTCATAAACTTCAAGACTGTATTTTCTGCTCCCTCAACATCCCTGCCAATGTGGTGTGAACTCCCCACTCTCTTGATCAGGTGCACCAGGGTGATGAGACTGTTTTCTGCCACAAGTCCCACTTCTGGCTTCCTCTGACTCTGACCTAGAGACATTTAAATGCACCAGCAAAATCCCTTCACACTTTTTCCTTGTGTAACTGCACCCTGACCCCCAGTATGGTCACTTATCCACGGGTCTTCACATGCCCTTTTGTGTCACCATTGCTTGGTTGAGCCTATTCTATTGGCACATTCCCTACATACCAACCTGATGGAGTGTGTGACTCTGAGTTTTAGGACCTATGAGTATGATAAACCTTGTTGCCTACAACTCTCCTGTGACTGCCCCTCCCCCACCACGTAGCCACACCGTACTGACCATTATGTCAAAGAATACAGAACAATTACAATGATAAGACGATGTCACAGAGGTCAAACACAGCAGCTGTATCTATATGAAACTTTGACCTGACTTCTCTACCTTCTGTGACGCATCACACAGACCCTTCACCCAAGCATGTTCTAAAGGCTATAATCCATAATCTCAAGTCATTCTGGTGATAAGACAGAGGCTTTCCCTGCTAGAGATCCCTTCTCAGATCAGACAGGACTTACCTGAGCAGACTACTCCAGCATCCCGGTCATGGGTATAGCTATCATTACGATAGTCTTTAATATTAGAATGCCTACAGTCACTGACAGTTGACTCTGTCCCTTCACATGAAGTATACAAAAGCCAAATGGGGCCAAGTCCTGGCCCAAAACAAGCCCCTCCAGGAAAACCAATGGCAGCTCCACACCCCAGCTGTCTGCACACCACAGATGCATCCTCCAAGCTCCAGCGGTAATCATCCACCGTGCCCCATTCTCCCTGGTGTTTCACTTCCACTCTCCCCTCACAGCGGTGGGCTCCATCCTCCAACCTCAGCTCCAGAGCTGCAAGAGAGAACAGACACAGGACACAGGAGAGATTTGAGGAGGCTTGCAGTGATATAATATTTAAAATATAAGTTCTCTGAGGAGTGAAAGAGTGCATGGGATATAGTATTTCTTGACCTCTGTGATATAAACATCCCACCATAGCCAACTCAAAGCTCCCAATGTGCCATCACTGAACCTGGAGCAGGAAGGGAAGCACCAGGTATTTCTCACGATCTTGTAGAACCAGCTTCAGGGACACCACTGAGGACAAGGCTTCAGAGACTCTAGATGCTGCCCTCCCTGTAGATGTGCCCAAGGCTACTAGGGCCCAGCTTCCCCATCTCAGTTACAGCTCATGGCCCGGGATCCAGGGAAGAACCCTCCCTATCCTTCCCTGTCCATAGGGAGCATCTCATCCAGCTCAGGAACAGAGGGCTGGGGAACAGGCTCTGAAATGTCCTGGCTATTCCTGCCACCTGGTGTTCATGTCCTTGTGTAATCCACACTCGAATGTACCTAGTAACATGCATCTAACAAATGGAGTTTGACAAAAGTGATCAGATGGCACTTTAGCGATTAAGTTTTAAGATGACTCTGGTTTCTGCATTAAAAAGGAGTTCATTTGTAGGAACGTTATAGATGGAGACATTACTAGTGTTCAGCAACATTTAAAATTCTCTTTTTGTGAGCATGTGGAAATAGTAATACTTCCTTACTTATTTGAAGTTAAGCATAACCATGTGATCTGGCTCATTCAACAAAGTGGCAGAACAAATGATGTCACTTCCACATAGAAACATTTAAGAGCCAATATATTTTTCTACCACAGCAAATACTGCAGCCTTGTATTGCAGTGGGAGCATAATACAATGGTGGAGAATTCAACAACCTGAGTGCTTGAAGAATTATGATAGCGGAAGTCCTGCCAAAGTGAACAGAACATGTTATATAAGGACACATCTTGTTTTTTCACTACACCACACCTAGCTTACTTTCACTAAAATGGAAAATAACGGCAGAAAATTGACAGAAAGAAAATTACTAAGATAAAGACTAGGTATATAAAATTGGGAAACATCTATACTAACATCTAAAACCCCAAGAACAAAAAGAGATGTCAGGGTAGAGTAGACTGAAGCCTTAGATTTACTGAAAGAAAAAAAAAAACTTGCCAATCTCAAATTCTACACTCAAAGAATAAAGACCTCAAATGTACCATTACCAAAATGCTGATGTAGGAGACAGCAGCCCCCATCCTCTTAAGAAAGACCAAACTTAGACAGCAATCAGTAACAAAAACAGCTCCAGAAAGATCTGGAGTACCCTAAGAAGTTTGACCACGCCAAGATACTATCATTTTGGAGGCATCATTACATCCTCCAAACCAGAATCACTCAGTGTCAAGGGTGCCAGGAGATTTCCTCTCACCGGGAGGGTAAGAGCAGGCTGAGTAACCATGTCCCTAGCCTTTAGGGGCACCATATGAAAGTCCTGCTTCAGGTTCTCTTCACGCAGACCTGCAAAGATGAGCCAGTCTTATAGAGCTGGCTAGGCATAAGAAAGAAGAGCAAAGGACCAATACAAACCACATGGCAGGAGAAATCACAGTTCACAGTGACCTGCTCTGCAGACAGAGGCAGCAGATTTTACCCCTGAAAGAATTAATAACAAGCACAGATGATGGTTCCCAGTAGTCATGTATGGATGTGAGAGTTGGACTGTAAATAAGGCTGAGCGCCGAAGAATGGATACTTTCGAACTGTGGTGCTAGAGAAGACTCTTGGGAGTTCTTTGGACAGAAAGGAGATAAAACCAATCAATCCTAGAGGAAATCAACCCTGACTATTTGTTGAAAAGACTAATGCTGGAGCTGAAGCTCCAATACTTTGGCCACCTGGTGCAGAGAGCTAACTTGTTGGAAAAGACCCTGATGCTGGGAAAGACTGAAGGACAAGGAGAAGAGCAGCAGAGGATGAGATGTTAGAGAGCATCACCAACTCAATGGACATGAGCATGAGTTTGAGCAATGAGCCAGTGTTGGTCTCAGTCTTTGTTGCCTTCCTAGGCCTTCCCACAACCTGAGCACCTGCAACCATCATCTTCCCCACAGAGGCACCTGCAACAGGCCCCCAAAGCCAAGTGTGTTCACACCATTGGCTCTGGCCACCGGCACTGCTGGCCATGATCCCCAGGCTCTGGAACCGGAGGCACTGCTGAGAACACTAACTACCATTCCAGCAACAGCAGACCCCCTGCAACACTTGCAAACACCACACAGTTGTTGATGCTGTGAACGTGAGCAGCCTGAGCCAAATAGCCTCATGCCCTCCCAGACCCAGTGCCACCTCATGCCTCTGCGCTTGGCACCCTGCAGGACATTCCAGTGTTCCTCTACCCCGAAGTGAAAGGCTTTCTCTACTGAAATCAGGACATAGAGTCTGGCAGAGGTGACAGCTTTTTTAAATGTGCAGAAATCTACAAGAGAATAAGACATCAAGAAGAATCCAGGAAACAAAATCCCACCAAAGGAATACAGTAAACCTCTTGTAACCAGCTCAAATTAATGGAGATCCAAGAATTGCCTGACAAAGAATTCAAAATAATACTTCAAAAGATGCTCAGAGAGTTACAAGAGAATTCAAATATTTTTTGATAACAGGAAAATAATACAAATAAAATAAGAGCAATAAAGACGTATACTTTAAAAAAAAAGAACTAACCAGATATTTTGAAGCTGAATAATAAATGAATGGGCTTTCCAGGTGACGCTCGTGGTAAAGAACCCATCTGCCAGTGCACGAGATGTAAGAGACACGGGTTCGATCCCTTGGTCTGGAAGATACCCTGGAGGAATACATAGCAACCCACTCCAGTATTCTTGCCTGGTGAATCCCATGGACAGAGGGCCCTGGTGGGCTACAGTCCATGGGGTCACACATGACAGAGGTGATTTAGCATGAACACAATACAATGAGTAAACTGAAGAATTCAATACAGAGATTCAACATCAAACTTGACCAAGGAAAAGGGGAAAAAAGGAACCAAAAAGTTAGAAGAAAGATCAGTTGAAAGTATCCAATTAGAGGAACAAAAAGAGAATGAAAAGAATATAGAAAGCAGTGAGACCTATGTAGACCATAAAAAGAAACAATGTATTGAATGGAGTCACAGGAGAAGTGAAGGAAAAAAGAAATAATGGCTGATGACTTTTCTGGTGGTGAAGTCGATAAGAATACGCCTGCCAATGCAGGGGACATGGGTTCAATCCCTGATCCAGGAAGATGCCACATGCTGCAGAGCAACTAAGCCAGCGTGCCCCAGCTGCTGAACCCTGTGCACCCAGAGCCTGTGCTCTGCACCAAGAGAAGCCCCTGCAGTGAGAAGCCTGTGCACTGCAGCGAGGAGCAGCCCCTGCTCACCGCAGCTAGAGAAAGCCCGCGGGCAGCAAGGAGACCTAGCACAGCCAAAAGTAAATAATCAAAACAGAAAGACAGCCTGCGAATTTCCAAACCTGGGGAAAGATCTGGACATCTAAGTTCAAGAAGCTAATAAATCACCCCAAAATTTCAAGCCAAAACAACCTTCTCCAAGACTCACCAAGTAAACTGTTCAGATGCAAAGAGAAAGAGAGAATTCTAAAAGTACAAAGAGAAGAAAATAATTCTGTCACCCAAGAGGACTTCCATAAGGAGATCCGCGGATTTGTCCAAAGAAACCCTGCAGACCATGAGGAAGGATTGGTAACACACTCCACCCTCACTCAGGGGAAAGCAGCTCCAGGGAGGGACAGGAGAGGGCATGAAGAAAGGGCTCCCTACAGAGTCACAGCAGATCCTGGGAGGGGAAAGGACCATCCCAGGCCCCCAGCACATCAGGAAATGAGTCACGGGGACCAGGGCATGGACTCGGGAACTTATACACCTGAGGCTATGCATCAACTGATCTCTACAGACAAGAGGTCCCCTCTCCTGAACGCGGGCTTCTCTGCTCCCTAATGACACCTGGTGGGAACAGGCGAGGCCAGCAGGCAGAGCCTCTCACAAAGCCCAGTGCTGGGCAGACACGTCAACAAGCAGAGGGAAGCCTGGGGGATGGGGACGAGGAGCCAGAGAGAGGCGGGCAGGGGCACGATTATCTCTGATCCAGTTACAAGGAGTGGCCGTGACACCCAGCCCTGTGGACACCCAAGTGCTTCACAGACCAGCAGACACAGTCCATGCTCAGCAGCCCCATTCCTCTCACAGAGACAGACTCCATCCCCCTTACACACACAGCCTCACACGCTCCCACATACACATACGTATTCTCACACAAATACACACAATCTCCCACGCTACTCAAACACTCCTCACACATCCTCATACATCACTCACACACTCCTCACATATTCCACACACACACACACATACACACTTCACACCCTCACACACTCTTCACACCCTCACACACGCAAATATATAAACTCCTCACACACACATACACACTCACACACTCCTCACACACTCACACACTCCTCACACACTCACACACACACACTCCTCATACTCTCACATACACACACCCTCACACACTCCTCACCTGCACACATACACACACACACACAAGCCCAGAGCCTACAGGAGCATAGACAGGAAACACGGGGACCCAGGGGCGATGCTCACACACTAGGCACGTGGAGCATGTGGGAACAGCCCAGAGTCCCCGCTGAGCTCAGTCGCTGGACCTTCCACACACTTGGAGCCACTGGGACTCCTAGAAGCTCCCTGAGAACAAGGGAAACAGCAGAGGGAACTCAGGCTGACCCAGCTCGGTCCAGACCAAGCCTCACTGCTCTGTAAAATATGCCGCTATGACCAGTGGACCCCGCACAGGAGACAGACCAGTGTTCACAGTCAGCGTGGCTACTTTTTGGTCAAAAACACTAAGACTGCGGCTCCACAACTCCATACACTTTTCCCTTCATCAAGGCGTCCACTTCCCTGCTGTGAACCCAGGACAGAGGGGCAGCTCTTACCTTGACCACCCACCACGGTGCCGAGGAGGAGGACGCAGAGTCCCCGCAGGGAGAGGTGTCTGCCCAGAGCCATCCTGACCCCACGTCCTCCAGGTCACAGTCCCAGCTGCAGGATCAGCCTGTGAGGAGTGTCAGGGTGCCACCGGGGTCTATATAGACCACCCCTTACACCCTCCCTCCTGAGAGCCAATAGCGACACCTCTCACCATTTCAGGCACTATCGCAGGCTGCATCTGCCACTTTCTGAAGCTCAGACACCAATGAGCTTCTGCGTCTTCAACATCTCCTTATATGAGCAACACGGTCCTTTGACCTCCTGCTTCCGTGGTCCTGACAACCGGGCCCCATCATCAGGGCTGCCGTAGAAAACCTTTCTTTCCTCTGATCACCCTGGCCGATCCCCAAGGACTGTGAGATTTCACAGAGTCAGGTTGTGGAATCAATCGGCCAGTGGGGAATAACTCTGATCAAACACTGATCTTCCAAGTACTGACCTCAGGCTGGAAGCAGAGTACTACAAGAAGGCTTGAAATACAAGGATATTTATTGGACCAGCAGAAAATGAGGACAAGGATTGCAGGAATTCACAGGTGACCAAGGAGAGGGTGAGGTGGAAACCATTAAGTTGAGGGAATGAGACTGCAGGTCTTTCTTCCCTTCTCAGAATGATCTGGAGACTGGGTCCTGGAGAAGGTGTGTTTCTGCTCAGTTGTGTCCTTCTCTTTGTGACCCCTGGGCTGTAACCCGCCAGGCTCGTCTGTCCATAGGCTTTCCCAAGCAAGACTACTAGAGTGGGTAGCCATTTCTCTAGAAATGGGATTCGTCTCAAGGGGTTCCTCTAGACCCAGGGATCAAACCCATGTCTCCTGTGTCTCCTGCATTGATAGGCAGGTTCTTTATTGCTGAACCACCTGGGAAGCCAAATAAGGGATTTTCAGACATGCTAAATCCCTTTCCCTTTATTACATTTCATTTTACGTGAAATACCCCTTTCACCTACTCAACAAATAATGCTTCAGGAGAGAAAGAGATTGCTGTTACAGGAAACAAAGAGAAAGTAGTAGTCATCATTCAACCCTGGCCCTCCAAAATAGGAGTGGGGATCTCTAGAAGAAAATATGTAGCTTAGACAGATCAACATTTTCTAAACTTCACGATTTCCCCCTTTGGATATTGAGAGTTTGGTTTGATAGGATTCAGAACCCACCTGTGTTATAAGCCATAACTAAAGAAGATGCAAAATATTATTTAAGGGAACCGCCCCCAGACAGAAGGATAAATAGGAAGTATTCTGCTGCACAGTGGCTGCAGGCAAGGGGCAAAGAAGAGGCGAGTGAAGCAGAAAAGAGAAGAGGGATCATTCGTTCTGAGTTCAAGAGGAAAGGTGGTGGCAAGAATGGAAGCCCAGGTGGGTTGAGGGCACAGAGCCAAGCAGAAGGGGCTGATGTCCAGAGTGGCCACTGCTGCCTTGCTGTGTCCCACTGATCAGAGAAGCTCCCAGATGCTCTCCAGAAAGCAGCCCAGGGATGAGTATAGAGACTGAGAAGGGCAGTAACAAGGCAAGACAGAGCTCTCCCATCGAAATTCAAGGTCACTAACATACTGCCTCAGTCCTTATACTCCCTAGGGCTAAAGACTCTCATGATGCACCTTGTGGTCCACACAAACCCACCCTGAGGCCCCCTCACCCTGACTCTCATCATTTCAGCGCAAACTTGGGAAGGACCCGTCTGTGACACACATGCCCCAGAGTGCCCACCAGAGCCCCGAGACGGCTTCATACCCTCCCCCACCCACACCTGAAGGTCTCATGAAGCCAACACGGAGGGCAGCTGTGGACCAGTCCACAGGCCTGTCACATCCCCCACTGGAAGGACCCCTCATCCCGGTCAGCAGACACAGCTTCTCTGTCCTGCCATACCCATCCTTCCTACTTGAGACTCAGGTAAACGAAAAGGGAGAAAACTCCATTAAACACATGCTTTCTCCCTCTAAATATGTTAATATTAACCCGTTATTTTATAACACTTCCTTGTGCTGTGTTCCTCTGACTTCCAAGCCCCCATCTGTACATGAACCCCATCTCCTTCTGGATGCTTAACACAAGAGTGATAATCGCTGATTATAAATGTCAGAACCAGAACATAAACTCAGGCGCTGGAGTAGGAACAGGATCTGCTCAGTCACCAGAGTCGATGCTCTATTCCCCCTGGGGCCCAGAGTCACCACTCTTTACCCAGTTATGGACTCCACTCCACAGCATCACCAGAAACCACCAGACAGACACCTAGATACAGGATGCGCTTCCTGGAGTCCAGTCACTCCTCCCACAGGATGACACAGGGACGCACTTAGTGAACCAGGTACACGTGGTCTCACCTCAGGATGGAGACCTCGCAGGTAACATACTGTTAGGGACTCCACACCCTGCTATAAGGATGGAGTGCGCAGGAAGGAGGGGCTAAGCCAGCACCAGCAGACTGTGACCAGGCCGCACCCTCTACCCCAGAGCTGGGGATGCAGGGTCAGCAGGGACCAACTCGCCCTCTGATGAAGGTTCGTCTTCTCTGACACATAAGGAAATCTCAGTGTCTAACCTCATCCAAGATTTGAAGGAGGAAAGCTTTAGGGAGGACACTAACCTAGCTGTGTCCATGTGAACTTCAGGGGTCAGGAGAACAGGCTCAGGAACCAGTCTGCCCCGGCCTGACTCAGAGCTCAGCCACATACCATGTGTGTGACCTTGAACAGGGTCCTTACACTCTCTGTATAGTGGCTTTGTCTGTAAAAGGAGAGTTATACTTGTGTATAGATGAGAGAGTTTTGGTTAGAATTAAATGAGTTGGCATTAGTAAGAGATATAACCACTAGTCAACAGTAGTACCTCATCTTGGCAGAGAAGCAATATTAGGGCCCCTCTCTCCATCCCATCCCAGGAATCCCAGGACTCTAGAACAGGAATTCAATTCTGTTACCTGCAGCCTTGACTGGAGCTGTCAGAACTCTCCCAGGACACATGCTGTGATGGTGATTGGGGCCAGAGTTGTGAGTCTTCCATACATCGCCCCTTCTCCCTGTGCCCCAGAGAGAGGTCCTACTGCTCATGAACCTCGACCTTACCAACTGTGAACCTCATGAATTAAGTTGTTTACTTGCTAATTTTACTTTATAAATGGACTTGGTAAAGGTTCTGTGTCTAATTCATCTGCTTATCCCCAATGCCTGCTAATTAAAAATCCTAAATGATGTCTATTGTATACCTGAGTGAATGAATGTCAGCCAGGTATTTTGCACAAATCATTTCAATCAAAAGAAATCTTTTGAGATATAATTTAACTTGGTATGAGGACTTAACAATACAATGCAAGTTGTGTCACTTGTTGTAATGCTATTTCAATAGATTAAATGGCATAAGCTAGGTATGGTTCACTTCTACACTTTTCTGCAATGAATGCAGTCAGTTGCAATGCCAGAAACAAGGCTAGCCCCATTCCAAGAGCAGTGCTGAGAGAGCCAGTTCTAAACATGTATAAATGCTGCATCTTTGAATATCTAAAGATAAAGAAGACAGACCTCAGCACACTGACAGATGAACACCATGAAGCCTCCTGTTCTGGTCTTAATCAGATATTGCCATGTGGTCCAGATGTTTATATACTTATCTTTTGGCATATTTTCAGTTCAAACCACACATAACTGTAACAGGAAGAAATTCTGTTATAAAAAAATTTAGTTTTACAGCTTCTGTATTGAATTAGAAGTGCAGAAGTAAAGAGCAGGAGGAATCCTGTTCTTTAACTTAGACTGTTTATTTCATCTCATGGATTGTAAAGCAATACAATATGTAGCATTATTATGCCCAAATCACCATGAAAATATGGAGATTTCAGAGGTTCAGTAATCTCTTTGCTGGGAAAATTAATAATTAAATATCCTTGGTAGAGGGACATTTTCAGGGCCAATCAGAGTGACTAATATGCAAAATATTTTTGGATTAAAAAATAACTATACAACTTTAAAAGGAAACAATTAATGATTTGTTACACCAAAGTTTTGGAGACCCACCTCACCATCTGTGTTCCTTGTATGGATGAGACCAAGGTTGGTAAAGGCTTCTTTACTAAAGACCACTTCATAACAAGGGCATGTGATGAGCTTGGTCATGAGCTGGCTGAGGTCCAGCCCATCATCTCTCTTCAGCCCTTTACAGTCTACAACCAGCAACATCTAACAGAGAGCATGGCAGAAACCTGAGCAATCAAAGCTACTAAGTCAAAGACAAGCAGCTTCTAAGTGGAGAGCATGCAGACCAAGGACACTTCCCCACTGCTGCTGGGAAGGAAGAAACCCTCCCACGCCAGACACCATCTGGGGGAGGAGAGACAAGAAGATGTCTCCTTAAACACAGGAAAACCAGTGTCAGCAGGGAGCTTCAACTGGAGTTGACAAGATAATTATTACCATAAACCCAAGCTAACTTGGGGGACAAATTTTTAATGGGAGAGTCTGTGATTTAAAACAGGAGAGTCTGTGTTAACTTTGTGGAACTTTCAATTCATGCAAACACCACTTGCTACTGCACAAGATGAAATCAGTTATAAAAATAGTGAATATTACATTTATGCATATTTGAATTCTGCTGCTGCTGCTGCTAAGTCGCTTCAGTCGTGTCCGACTCTGTGCGACCCCATAGACAGCAGCCCATCAGGCTCCCCCATCCCTGGGATTCTCCAGGCAAGAACACTGGAGTGGGTTGCCATTTCCTTCTCCAAAGCATGAAAGTGAAAAGTGAAAGTGAAGTCACTCAGTCATGTCCGACTCTGTGTGACCCCATGGACTGTAGCCCACCAGGCTCCTCCATCCATGGGATTTTCCAGGCAAGAGTACTGGAGTGGGGTGCCATTGCCTTCTCCAGTTGAATCCTAGAGGACATATTTTCAAGCTCACTACAGAAAGAATATATGTATATCTTTCCCTGTGTTTAGATGCACAGAGTTGGCACCTCTGTGAACTCTTTCTAATTCCTCCAGCTCAAAATTACTGCTGTTGTCTCTTCAATCTGTAAAAACTTTCTTGTTGCCTCTAAAGTGGGGGCTTCTTGAGAGCAAGTGTTGTGTCTTGTTCTTCAGTGTCTCTATAAGGTCAAGTAAAGACACAGAGAAGGGGTTTAACAAACATTGGATAAGCAATGAATGCGTGAACAAATGCTGAAAACCACTATGCAGCGAGTGATGCCGAGCGGGGAAGGGAGGCGGGGGCACTAATCTGGCTGACCCCACCCGGCACAGACTGAGGTGGAGGAAGGAGTCAGAGACACACCAGCCAAAGGATCCAAACAGAAAATGCCTTCAGGCCCGCTCCAGAGGGTCAGATCATGTTCAATCTCTGCACAAAGCTGTACCTCAGAAGCTTCTGCAAGGTGAGAAAAAACTGACAGCACTGCTCTCAGGAGTTCTACTGAAGGATGTGGATAGACAGTAATACTCGTCAAACAGCTGCATTTCTACTCCCCGTTGACTCATTGTGGCCAATGAAGCGTGGGTGGTGTCACCTGTGGCACTTCTGAGTGTAGGCCGGAAAAGCCCAAGTGTGACTCTCTAGTCTCTTTTTCCTGCCCCAGAGGCTGCATGTTCCAGATGGTACATGTGCAAGAGCCTCACTGATCACAAACATCTGTAGGTTGCGATGAGTGTCTGTGTGTGTATATGTGTGTGTGTGTGTGTTTGTATGAGTGTGTATGTATGTGAGCATTTGTGTCTGTCTGTGTGTGTATATATATCTGTGTATGTGACTGAGATTTGCGGGTCAGTTTTGCAGCAGCAGAGCAGAGTCTCTTCTGATGGATACAAAGGAGAAAGAAGACTTGAAAAGAAGACAGAATCTGTCACGTGAAGCAGGTCCTTTCCGGGATCTCCCCTTCCTTCTGTGTCTTCATCCCAAGCTGCTCCCTCAGGCCTCACCTTGCTTCCTCTGTTGGGCTTGGTTGTTTCTCAGTCACCATTTCTGAGTGACCAACAACTAATGCAAGTCCTGTCTAACTGCACCCGCCCCTGGTGCATCTCCTGTTCCCTTTACATCACTCTGTGCTGACAGTCAGGCTCAGTTTCCTGAATTTGTCTCTTAGCACCTTGACCTTCATCCTTAAACAGCTCTTCTTTCCTCTGAGTTAGTCAGTTCATTATCTTTGATCCTGTTTTTATCTTCTACCAATCCTGTACTAATGAAAAGGCAAGTATTCAGCATGTACTGTCTAAGCCCCCTAAGTCTTTTCTTGATGTCCTGAACAAATTTAATTCCTGGATTTAGTGCTTCATACACTTGATAAACTCTTCACATCTGGTTAGGAAATGATTTTGCTGAACATTTTTTTCTTCATCTCAAGAAAATGTCGGTTTCAAAACCTATATCCTTGTGAACACAGCCCTAGGGCTTCCCTCATGGGACTTGGAAGGGGCTGTTGTAAGGAGAGGCTGTGAAAGTGAAGCTTCATTAGCTTCATGATTAATCCACCTCTGCTCAGAGTTGATGTAATGACCAACTCCAGAGCTATTGAGCTCCTGTGGGTGGTCATTCTTAAACCCAAGATTAGTGCCACTGGGATGGCCCTCATAGTTCAAAGGCTGTGGTTGCTCAGACTTGAGCTCTGTGAACTGATGCTCTATTACACATGGAGCTTTGGTGCAGGTGAGACCAGCTTAAGACACTGGAAACACAGCAAAATGTGTTCCTCCTTTAAAATCTAAAAGTCTGTGAACAGATTCTCATTTCCTTATCATCGAATACAGCCACATCTGGGCATGCTCTCCAAGGCTCCTACAGGCTGCAGGCATCTGCTGAGGCCCTGCCAAGGCCCAGGATTGGAGTGAGGCCTGTTCCTGTGTATAAGCTCTGTATTTCCACTCTCTATAAGTTAATAGATGCTCAGTTCAGTTCAGTCACTCAGTCATGTCTGACTCTTTGCAACCCCATGAATCGCAGCACGCCAGGCCTCCCTGTCCATCCCAACACCTGGACTTAACTAAAACTCATGTGCATTGAGTCATGATGCCATCCAGCCATCTCATCCTCTGTCATCCCCTTCTCCTCCTGCCCCCAATCCCTCCCAGCATCAGAGTCTTTTCCAATGAGTCAGCTCTTCACATCAGGTGGCCAAAGTACTGGAGTTTCAGCTTTAGCATCATTCCTTCCAAAGAACACCCAGGGCTGATATCCTTTAGAATGGACTGGTTGGATCTCCTTGCAGTCCAAGGGACTCTCAAGTGTCTTCTTTAACACCACAGTTCAAAAGCATCAATTCTTTGGCACTCAGCTTTCTTCACACTCCAACTCTCACATCCATACATGACCACTGGAAAAACCATAGCCTTGACTAATACATGCTCAGCTAATATTTATTGAATGACTGAATGGTACTATGCTAGAATTTTAAAAGAGTATCTTAAATATAAAGAACTAGTTTTGAGGACATCATTTGGCTAATTGATACCTTTGTTTTAAAGGTAAGTGCTTTCAGCAATTAACAGGGCAAACTTTGATTTTCAAACAGAAGGTGCATATCACCACCAGATACATCACAACAAACTCTGCAAATCTCTGTGTCTAAGGATACACAAGACAAACCACAACACGCTCACATGTGGCTTCTTATTAAGTCTTAACCAGAACCAACAGAGATAGGGTATTGGGATGATTTATCATTTGGCAGTTTTTCAATAAAAACCACACAGGAATGTCACAGAATGAAAATTTGCAATTAAAAAAGTACAGCTGCACCATCTATATGATATAAGGAAGGAGATGAGGTGCAGAAAGAGTTCTTTGGCTTATAATAATAGACTAACTAATGAGTTTTTCACTTTGTGAAAGGAGAGTCCTCTGGGGCTGATCCTGAAGGATGCTGTAGAGACCAGGACAACTCGACTGTTCTGTACAACAGTTAGAACTGTGAACTGATGATTTTGGATAATGATGTGCTTTGATTTTTTTTCTCTTTACTTTCTGTCAATCTACTATAGGTTTTTACATTTTTATTGCCACATGGTTCACATAAAATATCTTATAGACACAGTGGTCTCTATTACACTGATAACAAATTAATTTCAATCACATGCAATCCGCTCCCTACACTTTCTGTTTTTGATGTCAGAATTTACCTCTCTTTATATTGCATATCACTAACAAAATATCTTTCTCTATAGTTATTTTAATACTTCCCCTAGACTGGAGCTAACTGGTTAACACACTACCATATTCAGTGTATTCTGTATTGGATTACACATTTACATTTACAAGTCAGTTATATAATTTCACTTCTTTCATGTAATAATTAACATCTTTCGTTTAGCTTGAAGAACTCCCTTCGGCAATCTTGTAAGACAAGCCTGTGTTGGTGAACTCCCTCAACTGTTGTTTGTTTGGGAAAGTCTTTATCGCGTCTCCATTTCTGAAAGACAACCTTCCTGAGAAAAGTATTCTTGGCTGGCAGGTTTACATTCATCAGTTTGAATATATCATCCCTTCCTCTCCTGGCTTGACAAGTTTCTTCTCAGAAGTCCACTGATATTCTCAAGGGAATTTCTTTTTTGTGAGCATTTGCTTTTATCTTGATGCTTCTAAAATTCTCTCTTTGGCTTGATTGTAAACAGTGTGTCTTGGAGACGATCATTTTGAGTGAACTCTGAGGGGTGACCTATTAGCTCCATGAACTTGGATGCCTAAGTCTCATCAGATGTGTGACTTATCTGGTATTATTTCTCTAAGTACAATCTCTGTCCCTTTCTCCCTCTCTTCTCCTTCTGGGACTCCAATAATGTGCAGGTTGTTACTGTGAACATTATCCCAGAGTTCGCACAGGTTCTTTCACACCTTTTCATTCTTTTTTCTTCTTTGTCCTCTGGCTGGCTAATTTCAATTTTCTTGTCTTGTGCCTCAAAGAGTCTTCTGCTGTTGCTGCTGCTCTCTGTAGCATTTTTCATTTTGTTGCATTTCATTCATTGTAATCTTAAGCAACATAATTTCCGTTTGGTTCCCTCTCTCTTTTTTTTTTTTTTTTTTTTTTTGCCTCATTGCGCAGTTGTCTGACCAGGATAGAATACAGGCACAGCAGGGAAAGCATCGAATCCTAACCACTAAACCATCAGCAAACTCCCTGTTTGCTTCCATTTTTATGATTTCAGTCTCTGTACAGGAAAAAAAAAACAAAACTGAATTTATTCTGTGGAGCAGCTCAGAGCCTGGGCACAGCTACTCTGTGCTGTGGGACCTGCAAACTGCCAATAGGAGCGGGCATGCTACAACTACTGACGCCTGTGCACCTAGAGCCTGTGCTCCGCAGCAAGAGAAGCCCCCGCAGTGAGGCCTGCTGTCCACAAGAAGAGCAGTGCCCGCCTGCCGCAACTAGAGAAAGCCCGTGGGTGTCAACCAAGACCCAGGGAAACCAAACACTGAAAGCAATAATAATAAATAATCATTTTTCAGTCTTATTTTGTTCACATGTTCTTTCCCCAGATTTGATTGTTTACCTGCATTTTTTGGAGTTCCCTGAGCTTCTTGGTGGGTATACATTATTTCTTTCATCATATGTCATTTATTTCATCACTTCCCAATGGTGAGTAGCCATGTGAGCTGCCCTGGGAGAACTCCTGGGCATCTTCTAATCCCCAAGCACAGCCTAGAACTATGAAGACTGCAAGCGTGACTGTAGGTCGGAGCCCTGGACACCATGCAGAGCCATCAGCCAGGGACTGGGTGGGTTCAACTCACAGCACGCCATCACTCTCAGGTCTTATATTAGTTCAGCAGCCTCTCCACATGTCCACAATGGAACTGGTGGGGAGGAGGGTGTTGTGAAATGTAATCTTTACTTGGCCACTCCTACATGTCAGCTCTCTCTACCCTGAAGAATCACAGCAGGATCACGTTTACTTTTTCAGTAGCAACCAGATTAAAGCAATCTTGAAACAGCTTGTTTTTCAGAGAAGCCCATTAGTCTGAAATTCTTCCTTTAAGAATTCAATCATATCAGGCCCCTCCATCCACATCTTTGAAACATAAGTAGACAAACATACCTGATTTTCCCATCTATCCCTTCTTCTGGATCCCCTCTGTCTAGGTCTCCACCTTCTTGCCCTCTTGTCCCACGTGCATTCAGGCTGTGGGTGAGCACCAATTTGCCATCCATCAACTTAGAGAGAGATATGAGCTGATATAATTTGCTCAGAAAGATAGATAATTGGGCAGACAAGAAATGGCAACGTTCTGAAGAAACAGTAGGCAGGGATGGAAAGAATGTATTTATAAGGATTTGATAACCAAGTAGACATGAGAGAAGAGCAAGGAGGAATCTGTATCTGCTTGAGGAATAAACAGATCAAGTAACCTAGGGAATGAGAGATGAAAAGGCAGAGGTAGTTACCTAGAGTTAGAGTTTTAACTGATCCATGAACACTTAAGCAGGATAAGGAAAGCTGTATCCATTCTCTCCCACCAGCAAATTCCCACTTTGAAACCCACACCCAAGTCTGGTGCCCAAGAACAGGTTAAAACAGGTGATGTGGCATCTCAGGGAAGAACATACAGGAATGTTCACGACTGGGTTTTTCCCATGAGTTTGTGAAATGAAAATATCTCCTGCCACATCAATAAACAAGAAATGTCACCACCATCAGTGATTTCTGGTCTCCAGTTGTGAATGAGGGCTCCCAAAACTGATCCAGGGGATGTTGCCGCCCCCACCCCATGGTGATTGCTGAGAAGCTGGGGAATGCAAGAAGCAGCCATCTGCCGCTCCTTAAGGTGAACAGGGAACCAGCGTTGCCCCAGATAGCTGAGCTGCATGTGGAAGGATTGAATCCAGTGAGTCCAGAGGCTTGCATCTTCCCACACATAGAACGCTACATTCCTTAACTTGACACCTGATCTTTGATGTTCAGGCTCCCTGCTCCCTTTGCTGCAGACTTGTATACAGCCTGACTTCCCCTGCTGCCTCTTTGGAGCAGTTTTCTCAGAGCTACTGAGATTTTGTCTCAGGGCTTAGAGTCTTAAGCCTTCCCACCAAATCCCACTATACTTTTCGGTCAACAAAGGCATCTTGCTAGGAAGGAGGATGTGAATGTGCACCAAGTTTAGATACGTTTTCTAAGCAACAGTGACCCGGAGCATCAGTGATCCCGGGCAAATTCATGGCCTCATTAGCCTTTGAAGAAGGTGAGAAAAAGGGCAGTGCACTCATCGTATATTTCCTTTGAGGTAAATGGTGTTTGAGGACCAATCCTCTTAGAGCATTTGACATGGAACTTGGTAATAATTAACAAAGCAAAAAAAAAATTTATTCAGAATATTTCATTTTGAGCAATTTCCATATAACACAATCACAGGTCAGCACTGTTCTATTGAGATACAGGCAATTAGAATATCTGCGGCATGATCTTGTATTTAATACAACATCATGGAAAAGTCACTGTGGATGTTCCCAGGGCACTTAGTTCAACATCATCGTACCCAGGGTCCCCTTTCTCCCCCTGGAGCAGCCAGGGGCTCTCTTCTCCTTCTCCAGGATCAGCTTCCTCTCTAAAGACATTTAGAGAAGAGCCTGAAAGAGGAAAGAGAAGTACGATTTAGAACAGAGACAAGGGGGCCAGACAGTGAGGAGGAAGCAAGTTAAGCAAGTGGTGATGACAAAGCATCCCTGGGACCCAGGGGTGGGCAGGAGGCTCAGATTATTTCATATCAGTTACAGTGAGGACGGATCCCAGCTGTCCTCTCAGATCCAGTCCATTTACTCTCTGGGGCCTCAGCTCCTGTGGAAACCCTGCATCACAGGAGACCTGTGCTCACACAGGAGCTCTGAGAAGACCTGCCTCCAGGCAGTGAAGTGCTTTTTATTCAGTTGTGTCTGAATCATTGTAACCCTATGAACTGTTGCCCGCCAGGCTCCGCTATCCATGGGATTCTTCAGGCAAGAATACTAGAGTGGGTAGCCATTCCCTTCTCCAGGGGATCTTCCTGATCCAGTGATCAAACTCGGGTCTCCTGCATTGCAGGCAGATTCTTTACCATCTGAGCCACCAGGGAAGCCCATCAAATGCAGAGGTTACCCTGCATGAGATTCTCAGATGCATGAGAAACTGTAGTGAGGCTGGACATTGAGGAGCTCAAATTCACCCTTTCCAGGAAAGAGACCAAAGATTACATGGGATCAGCTAACTTCACTCACCTGTCTCAGACTTCATCCCATCTTCCTTCTCTGGGGGCACTTCCTCCTCACTCCCCTCAGAGGTAGGAGGAGCCCCAGGCACTGGTACCTCTTCAGCATCATCATAACCCTCACCAAGGGCATAGGTCTTCTGATCTGGGGCTTCTGAGGGCACAGCAGGGGTCAGATGAAATCACAGTAAGTGGGTTGGTCTGGGAAATACCTAAGATCCCTTCTGACCCAGAGTTTCTGAGCTACTAAATAGAGGCACCAGACACTCCTTGTTTCAAAATATTTTTTTCTCTGAGACCATGTTTCATTTTGATGTGTCCAGAAACCAAAACATGACTTTACATATCTTAATATTTCCTAACTGAAAATATAGATCTCAAAGCAACTCTCCTACCATTGAGCATTACTAAAGTATTTTGACAAACTGTGCTTTACAGATGTTATTTGCATGTAAGAATTAAAGATTTTAAAATTTAAAAAAAAATAAAAAATAAAATATTTTAAATCTTAAAAAAAAAAATTTAAAAAAAAATAAAAAATAAAAATAAAACCAGTGTGTGCCTCTTGTGATTCTGAACACAGAGAGCCCAGCCCCAAATGTGAGACATCACAGAACAGCCAAAGAAGGAGGACAGACCCGATCTGGACACAGGGGATCCCTCTGGTCCATCAGAGGAAGACTGTTCCCCTTACATCTCCTCTCTATGAGGAGGGAAACTCTCCTCCGCAACACTCAGCTGAAGCAGGTCCACCTCTATTACCTGGAGCGGATCTGGAGTCATGGCTGTCCTCACCATCTGACAGGAAGCCTAAAGTGGAGAAAAACAACACACAGAATGAGCCTCCCACACCCACGGGACCTGAGTTAAAGCTGAGAAGGGGCAGGTCTGGCTCTTGCAGTGTAGACAGAGGCTGGGGGCTCACAGGGCTGTGAGAGACCATCCTGCCACTTTGAAGAGACAACTCTGTGAGCTTGGGGAATGTGTGGGTTCTGCAGATGCTGAGGAAATGCCCACACCCAGTGGGTGTGACAACCAGAAGTCCCAGGAGGGCAGACAGAGACACCCACCTGGGCTGCCCAGAAGACCCTCCTTCTGAGTCACAAGGTGATCGAGTTCCTCATACACGGCTTCAGCAAGAGCATCTTCATAGCTGAATAAGGCTGAGAGATCCCCCAGCAGGTCAGAGGTGCTGCCCCAGACACCCTGGTCCAGCACGCCCACCCTCTATCTCCCGATGTTCACACGGAGGCTACCTGGACCTTCGCATCATCTTCCACCCCGTGCACCATGTCAGCACGTCTGACCTGAATTCACAGCTCAGCCCCGACTCTGTCTGCTCTCCTAGGAGAGGCCATGGCTTATGAGAGTTCACGCCCCAGTCCTAAGAACCTGTCTACTCACCCCTTAGAGCTCAGCACAGAGTGCATGGAGTTCTTCAGACTCACAACTGAGACCTGGCCCAGGTTCCCCTCCTAACACCTGTCCCATCTCCTGCCTCCACACACTCTCTCTGGTCCCCAGTTCCCCCTGCAGCCCACCTCTGCGCTCTGCTCTCCATCTGAACACCTGAGTCACCAGGATGATGAGGACCAGGAAGAGAAGGGACCCCAGGATGAGGCAGAGGACCCCAAGCAAGGAGAAGATGCCAGGGAGAGGACTTGAAACTGGTCTGGACCCTAAAGAGAACAAGGCAACAGGGTGGGGAGAAGGTCCTGGGCACAGAGAAACCCCCTGTGCCAGCATTTCCAGGGACTCCAGACAATGGCGTCCCAGCCTCAGACACAGGTGCACTGACAGTGGCCTGGCTCCCCCGGGTCTCGTCCTGAGATGGGTCAGCTCCACTCCGGCCAGAGTGGCCCCAAAGCAGAGCTGGGGATTGTCAGGGAGCTGCCCTGCCGAGACAGCCTCTGAGGACCCGGCTCATCCATTCTCCTTGGGCTTCAGGGGACAGAGCGTCAAACAGTCCTGGGATCCACACCTCGCTGATGAGGAGCAACACTCAGAGGCCGGTGGGAGAACCTTAGATTCTGCAACACAGGAACCAGTCTCCCTTGGACCCCAGTCATGAGAAAATTGTGGCCCCAGGAACCAAGGCAGAGGAGTTCCCCAACATAGCGCCCTGGGCTCCTCCCCACCAGCCAGGGCTCCTCAGGCTCTTTCCTCTCCTGAGCTGTCAGAGAGCCACAGAACAGGTCCCCAGACCTGAGTATCCTCTCCAGCCCATGAATGTTCACAGTACCTGCTGGAGTCGGGGGCAATGTTTTCCTTACACCTAAAGAGAAAAGTAGCAGTGTGAGGAAAGGGAATTGGCCAGAACGCAGGCAAACCCATTTTTCCCTCCTGAGCCTAAAATCAGACCTCAGTCTCCACAACACCAGTGTCCAGTCCTCCCAGCTCCCCTGTCCTAGATCAGAGCCCCAGGACCTGGACACTGTCTGAACACAAACTCCCCACCACTCGCGGCCCAGCCCACTGCCCCCCATGCTGCCCCAGCTCACCCAGGGCGGACCCCGAGCCCCTCACTCACCAGAGCACCTCACACCAGCGTCCTCCTCGTGCTTGCAGTCGCTCTGCCCCCAGGGCTCTGCAGCACAGTCCCACAGGGAGGACTCCCGGCCCCCGCACCGCACCTCGTCCAGCCAGATGCTCCCATTTCCAGGGCCGAATGTCCCGGCCCGCACGGCTTCCAGGGCCTGGCCACAGCCCAGCTGCTGACACACCACCTCGGCCTCTGCCAGGCTCCAGGAGTCATCGCACACGGTGCCCCAGGAGCCGCTGTGCCAGACCTCCACCCGCCCTGAGCACTCGCTGTCTCCTCCCCTGAGCCGGAGCTTCTCTCTGTCTGAAAAGGCAGCAGCCCCTCCTGTGACTCCCCTGGTGGGAGGAAGGAGCCCCTGGGACCCATGGGGAGGGGACGGGGCTGAGGTACCTGTGCAGGGGGCAGCAGTTGGACAGCTCTTGGGTCTTCTTCCTGCACACAACAGGGAAACAGTGGATCAGGAATAGCTGAGGGTGATCTTGTCCACAAATAAGATTATCTAATGTTCTTGGGTCAGTGTAAATGACATGTGAAAACACAGGCTCATTCATTAACTCCTGGGCTGAAACATTCACTGCATCTGATCACCAGCTGAAATTACTTTAAATATTTACTTGTTTATCAGTCTTCATACCCCACAGTAAATATAAACACAGCCATCTACAAATGTACACACACTCCTCTGAATGAAAGTTCCATTAGAAGGACCTTGTATATCTTATATGCGCCATGTTTCTATTAGGACAGTGCCTGCACATCGTATGCACTCATCCAACAAGTATCTATGGAAAACCTTTTCTAAATACCTAGATAAGGGCTTGATAAATAGTTATTGAATGAATGAAGAGATGAATAAAATTCAGTAAAATAAAACTTCTTTAAATTCATGCTAATCACTGAAATAGTAAACCAAATATAAGTGAATGGTAATAGTCTATGATAATAGCTCATATTAAAAATAATCAGTCCATAAGAACAGAGTTAATTTATACTCAAAATCTCACGTATGTAATTTTAATGGAAAATTATTAGATAGGCTATAAGCTGCTCTTACCTACTATTCAGTGTGACAAGTGGGAAAGTGAAGACTATTGTTGTAAAAGGAAACTCTTTTTAAATTTATGTTTAATTGGAAGATAATTGATATACAATGCAGTGTTGGTTATGTGTGTGTGTTAGTTGCTCAGTCGTGTCTGACTCTTTGTGACCTACGGAATGCAGCCCACCAGGCTACACTGTCCACAGGATTTTCCAGGCAAGAATACTAGAGAAGATTGCTATTCCTTTCTTCACTGGATCTTCCCTATCCAGGAGTTGAACCCAGGTCTCCTGCACTTGAGGCAGTTTCTTTGCTGTCTGAGCCACCAGAAAAGCCCATAGTGTTGGTTAGGAATCTCTTAAAAAGGAAATATACAGGAAAGACTTAGTAGAATTCTAAGAAGATATATGTACACATGGAGTAAGGCCTAAATTTTTGCAATAGAGTAAAAAAAAAAACAACCTACTGAGAAAAATTTGTATTGAGAAGATACAGAAATAACAAACAAAAGACTGAAAAGTATATATAAAAGAATTGAAGCTGAGAGAAATAAATACAAATTCAAAGCAACACAAAAAAACCGGAAGGGTAAATAGTACCTGTCATAAAGTATCAAAATTTGTATATTCTTTCCAGATCATCCTATCAAACCTCCTACCCACTCTATGCAGAGAACCTCTGAGAAAATGATGGCAGGACCTTTGTGAGTGGGTTGCTCATTTTCATGGTCAAAGATTTTACCACCTCTCAATTCTCAGTGTTTAATTATAGGAAAAATATCATCAATAAAAGGTCTAATAGTTTAATGCCTCTTTGGCTTCAAATGGAAAAGACAAAGAGGTGAAAAAAGAGAGGCAAGGAAGGAAGTGAGCCTCTGCTTTTGAAATATCTCTCGCCATATTCTTAGCGGTGGGTTTCAGGCAACAGCCAGCATATCATTCAAGGTGTACCTGAATGGGGTGTGTGTGTTTATGCATGTGGAGAGGGAGGGAAGGATAGAGAGAGAAATGTTGAAGGAAGTAAGGTGCTATGGCTTAACTATTTGTCGTCCTCCCCAACATTTATTTATTTCATTCAACATTTATTTTCAAAATCCCAATTCCCAGTGTAACAATATTTAGTGGTGGAGCCTTCTCAAACTCTTCCAAAAACAGAAGAAAGAAACACATCCAAACTCGTTTTATGAGGCCAACATTATTCTGATATGAAAACAAGATAAGGACACCACAAGAAAAGAAAATTACAGGTAATACTCTGGTAAATATAGGTGCAAGAATCCTCAACAAAATATAAGAAAACTGAATTTGACAATACACTAAAAGAATCATACACCATGATCAAGTGATATTTGTTCCAAGGATGCAAGGATAATTCAACATTCACAAACTAATCAATGTGATACACCAAATAAAGAAAACAAAGGTAAAACTCATATCTCAAAGGATGCAGAAAAAATGTTTGACAAACTCAAAATCCATTTATGATAAAAACTCTTTTACAAAGTAGTTATAGAAGGATTGCATCTCAATATAATTAAGGCTATATGAGAAGTTCACAGCTAACATCATATTTGACTGTAAAAAATCGAAAGCTTTTCCTCTGAAATCAGACACAAGACAGAATTATCTACTCTCACCACTTTTATTCAACTTAGTTTTGGCAGTCCCGTCCAGATCCATCAGGCAATGAAAAGAAAATCAGACATCCAAATCTGAAAGGAAGAGGCAAAACTGACACTATTTGCAGATTGAAAAGTGAAATGTTAGTCACTCAGTCGTGTCTGACTCTTTACGTTCACAAGGACTGAAGCCTGCCAGGCTCCTCTGCCCATTGGGATTCTCCAGGCAAGAATACCGGAGTGGGTTGCCATTCCCTCCTCCAGTGGATCTTCCTCACCCAGGGACTGAACCCGGGTCTCTTGCATTGCAGACAGATTCTCTACCATCAGAGTCATGAGGAAAGAAACCCCCTTACATGATATTATATGTAGAAAACACTAAAGACTTCAGCAAATATATGAGAAACAATACACTCAGTAAAGTTGTAGAAGAAAAATCTATATGCAAAAATCATATGCATTTCTTTACACTAACAACAAACTGCTATAAGAAAAACTGAGAAAACAATTCTATTTACATTTGCATGAAAATGAATAAAATCTCTAGGAATAAATTTAACCAAGGAGGTGAAAGACCTGTACACTGAAAACTATAAGATATTGATGGAAGTTACTCAAGATGACTCAAATAAATGGAAAGATATTCTGTGCTCATGGATTGGAAATCTAATATTATTAACATGCCCATACTACTCAAAGCATTCTACAGATTCACTGCAATTCTTACCAAAATTTCAATGGAAATTTTCACAGATACAGACAAACAATCGTAAAGTTTGCATGGAACCACAAAAGACGCTGAATACCAAAGCAATCTTGAGAAAGAGTAATAAAGCTGGAAGTGTCATACTTCCTGTTTTCAAACTATATTAATCAAAACAGTATGTTGTTGGTATAAAAATGGACACAGAGATCAATGGAACAGAACAGAGATCCCAGAAATAAACCCACATTTGTATGGTCGATTAATTTTTGACAAGAAAGCCAAGAACATACAATGAGGAAAGGACAGTTTTTTCAATAAATGGCATTGGGAAAACTGGACAGCCACATGCAAAAGAATTAAACTGATCCATTATCTTACACCACACACAAAAATTAACTCAAAATAGATTAAAGACTTGATCACAAGTCCTGAAGCCACAAAATTTCTACAGGAAAAAAACAGAAAATAAAATCATTGACATCAGTCTTCGTGAGGATTTTTTGGATTTGACACCAAAATCAAAGGGAACAAGAGTAAAAACAAGCAGTTGGGACCACATAAGGCTACAAAGCTTCTGCCCAATTAAGGAAACCATCAACAAAATGAAAAAGCAATCTATGGAACTGGAGAAAATATTTGCATATTATATTTCTGATAAGATTATTATCCAAAATACACAAGGAACTCACACAACTCAGTAGCAAAAATCAAACAATATGACTTTCAAAAAATGGACAGAGAAACTGATAAATTTTTTTTTAAAGAATACATACAACTTGCCAATAGGTACATGAAAACGTGCTCCACATTACTAATCATCAGAAAATACAAATCAAAACCACAATGAGATATGCCCTCATATCCTCTAGAAAGGCTTTTATCCAAAAGAAGAAATAACAGGAGTTGAGGAGAATGTGAAGAGGCAGGAAAGCTTTTGCACAGTTAGAGGGAATGTAAGTTGATGCAGCCCCTATGGAAACAGTATTGAGGTGCATCAAAAATTAAAAATAGAATTGCCATACGATTTAGCAATTTCACTTTGGGGTATTTATCTGAAGGAAACACTAACTTGAAAACCCAATATTCACTGCAGCAATATTTGTTCAGTTGACAGGCTGTGTCTGACTCTTTGCAACCCCATGGACTGCAGCACGCCAGGTTCCTCTGTCCTTCACTGTCTCCCAAAGTTTGCTCAAATTCATGTCCACTGAATTGGTGATGCTATCTATCTCATCCTCTGTGGCCCACTTCTCCTTTTGCCTTCAGTCTTTCTCAGCATCAGGGTATTTTCCAACAAGTCAGCTCTTCTCATCAGGTGGCAGAAGTACTGGAGCTTCAGCTTCAGCATCAGTCCTTCCAATTAATACTCAGAGTTGATTTCCTTTAAGATGGATCTCCTTGTTGTCCAAGGGACTCGCAATTCACTTGTGGCATCCAAGCACCACAATTCAAAAGCATCAACCCTTTGGTACTCAGCTTCTTTATATTCCAACTCCCACATCCATACATGACTACTGAAATAAACACAGCTTTGACTATATGGACCTTTGTCAGCAAAGTGATGGCTCTGCTTTTTAATACTCTGTCTAGGTGTGTCATAGCTTTCCTTCCAAGGAGCAAGCCTCTTTTAATCTCATGGCTGCCATCACCATCAGCAGTGTTTTTGGGGCCCAAGAAAAGAAAATCTGTCTGTATCCACCTTCTCTCTTTTTATTTGCCATGAAGTGATGGGGCCAGATGCCATGATCTTAATTTTTAGAATGCTGAATGTTGAGCTTTAAGCCAACTTTTTCACTCTCCTCTTTCACCCTCAACAAGAAGCTCTTTATTTCATCTTCTCTTTCTTCCAACAGAGTGATACTATCTGCATATCTGAGGCTGTTGATATCTCTCACAGCAATCTTGATTCCAGCTTCTGATTCATTCAGCCTGGCATTTCCCATGATGTATTCTACATATAACTTAAATAAACAGGGTGACAATATACAGCCTTGACGAATTCCTTTCCCAATTTTGAACCAGTCGGTTGTTTATGTCCAGTTCCAACTGTTGCTTCTTGACCTGCATACAGGTTTCTCAGGAGGCAGGTAAGGTGGTCTGGTATTCTCATCTCTTTAAGAATTTTCCACAGTTCGTTGTGATCCACATAGTCAAAGGCTTTAGTCTAGTCAATGAAGCAGATGTTTTTCTGGAGTTCTCTTGCTTACTCTATGATCCAACAAATGTTGGTAATTTGATCTCTGGTTCCTCTACCTTTTCTAAACCCAGCTTGTACATCTTGAAAGTTCTCAGTTCACTTATTGCTGAAGCCTAGCTTGAAAGACTTTGAGCATAACCTTGCTAGCATGTGAAATGAGCACAATTGTGCAGCAGTTTGCACATTCTTTTGCATTGCCCTTCTTCAGGACTGGAATGAAAATTGACCTTCTCCAGCCCTGTGGCCACTGATGAATTTTCCAAATTTGCTGATATATTGACTGCAGCACTTTAACAGCATTACTTTTTTAGTATTTTATAGCAATATATACAAGAGCCAAACAAGGTAAGTCTTCACTGATGGATGAATGGATAAAGAAAGTGTAATACAGACATATATCCACCCATAAAAAAGAAGAAAATTTTGCCCATTTCAACAAGGATGGACCTTGAGGGCATTATGCTAGGAGAAACGAATCAGACAGATATAGAAAAATACCATAAAATCTCATTGATATGTGTAATCTTAAAACAAAAAGCAAGTTCAGAGATGCTGAGTAGTTGGTGGCTGCCAGAGGTGGGGAATTTGGTGTGGGCAAATGTAGTCAAAAGGTATAAACTTGAGTCATAAAATTAATAGGTGAAGATATATAACTTACAGCATGGTGACTATAGTGAATACCATACTGTCTATTTGAAAGATGATGAGAAAATACATCTTAAACATCCTCATCATATAAGAAAAATATTTAACTATATATATGGTTATGGATATAACTAGACTTACTGTAGTGATCATTTATCAATATACACAAATATATAAGCATTATGTTGTACACAGCAAACAATATAATGTTATGTCAATTATATCAATTAAAAACTTTTAATAAAGCAAGTTTGGAACATGTGGATTAAATTAGATCCATCCAACTTCATTCTATAAACTCAACTTAAACGTATCACTTAGATTTTAAAATATCAAATCTCACTAATAACTTCCTACAGGGTTGGGACAGACACAGAAACAGACATAAGTCACCTGCACATGAGATATAGGCTTCCTCCTTTGGAGAGCATGAACTGTATTTCCAGGGGTCAGAAGGACACTGCCAGAGAGAGGTATCAATTTTCTGACATTGGATTAAATCTACCCACCGGGGTCTAGAACCTTCCCTGAGACCAACAGAAGTGTTGAGACTTCCACTGTCCCCACAGCCAAGCTGTCTGCAGATCATGGACACAGTGATGTCTTCCATGGGGCTGCGGCAGACACTGCCCCAGGTCCCGTTGTAGAAAACTTCCAGCCACCCAGCACACTGCTGGTCCTCGCTCACCATCCTGAGGGCCAGGAACTCTGAGATTGAAAGGGAGGAGACAGGACACAGTGAGCACCCCACACAGTGCTCTGGGTTTTCCTCTCTCCCCAAAATTGTGAGCACTCATCTGTGACCCAGCTGAGGAAGCAAATCCACTAGATGACCAGAGTGAAACCTGTCTCCTTTTCATCCGACTTTGTCCATCTGTGTCTGTCTTTCTAAATATTTCTACCACCGTGATGTAGTGGATATGAACTGAGAGGAAGACCACCCTGGACACCTGCAGGGAGTGGAAGCTGACTCCTGCTTCCTGACAAAACATCTAAAAGAGTGTATGAAAGGGATGTGATGTGGACAGTGTGGAGGCAGATAGAGTAATGGACCCACAAATGTCTACATGGAAGCTGTGTCTGTGTTTCCTTATCTGGCAAAAGGGACTTTACAGATGTGATTAAGGTAAGGACTGAGATTACCCTGAAATAGGATGGATTAACCACCTGAGCACAGTCTAATCACAGTCTTAGACTCACTATCCTTTAGAGTGGAACACTTTTCCTCGTTCTGGTTAGAGGGAGATGTGAATATGTGTAATGGTTAGAGAGATGGAGCGTTGCTGGTCTGATGATGAACAGAAGGGGATTATGAATGAAGGCAGGTAGGCAGCTTTTAGAAGCTTGAAAAGACAAGAAACAGATTCTTTCCCAGAGTCTCAGAGGTGATGTGACCCTACTGAAACCTGGATCCCCATCCACTGAGGTTCCTGCTGGACATCTAAGCTACAGAAGTGTAAGGAAATAAATGTGTTGTTTTAAACCATTAACTATGTGGTAATTTGTTACAAAACAAAAAAACTAGCAGCTTGGCTTTAAGACTTCTCTACCATATGTACCAGAAGAGTGAGCCCCGATTTCAAGGAAAACTGAGAAAAGGCTCTGCCAGGAAACACTACTGAGGAGAAAGGACCAGAATCTCAGCTGCTGCAGAAGGTAGTGAAACACCTCGTCTTCAAGTCGGCTGGAAAGACAGGCTCCATGGGAGGAAGCTTCCTTCTCTGGTCCTTTCAGCATCTCTCCCTCAGGGCTCAGACCCCCGTCCTCCTGGGCACTCCCCTCCCCTAGCCTGTGGACATTTGGAGTGCTGACCTGAGCAGATGACCCCTGCGTCCTCCTTGTGTCTGCAGTCGTGCCGCCCCCAGCCCCGGGAAGGGCACCTCCACACGTAAGACTCCTTTCCTGTGCAGTTCAGGTCATCCAGCCAGATGGGCCCTGATCCTGCCCCGAAGTGAGCAGACCCCGTGGCATTGAGGGCGTCTCCACAGCCCAGCTGCCTGCACACGACGCGGGCATCGTCCAGGTCCCAGCTGTCATCACAGATGGTGCCCCAGGAGCCCTGGTCAAGGATCTCCACTCTCCCGGCGCAGGGACCGCCCCCGTCCACCAGGCGGAGCTGCCTGCTGTCTGAGGAAGGAGAAATGAGACAATGAGGCCCAGACCTGGGGAATGAAAAGAGTCTTCTGTCCTTGGGACCCTCACCTGAGCAGTAGGGGGCGCTCTCCTCTGAGGCTGCAGACCCTGCTTGCTCAGACACGGAATCCTTGCACTGGGGCAGCACCTGGGTGTGGTTTCCTGAAAAAAGAGCGATGATTAGAGGGTTGGGAGGGTTGAAGAACAGGAAACTCAGTTAAGCAAAATAATTTTTAGGAGGGGAGGGGAGTTTGGGGGGAAATGGATACATGTATATGTATGGCTGAGTCCCTGCCTGTTCACCTGAAACTATAACAACATTGCTAATCGGCTATACCCAACACAAAGTAAAAAGTTCAAAAATAATAACAATAATAATGACCTAGTGATGGAGTTGAGATGAAAGCTGTAACATACCAGTAAAGTTGCCATAATCTTAGTGTTCCCTTTCTCTATGAACAGCCCTACCTGACAATGCCATGATTCCTGTTTTAAGCCAAGCTTTGCCCTAAGAATGAGTTAAATAAGTTGCTCTATCCTTAATCTACTCCTAAATAGAAGAAGCGAAACAGAATCCTTTCTGAAGGGTTTGTACAATTTTTTATTTACAATGTTTGTGACTTTAAAAACACAAAGAAAATAATAATAATCATTAATTAATTAATTAATTTCTTTAAAAAAAGAGCTCTCATGGAAAACAAGAGGAAAAAGAAACATTAAAACAATTTCCCAGGGTATTTGGCTCTTAGAGTTACCTGACAGAGTTTATTTTATTTATTTTCATTAATTTTTATTTGAGCATAATTGCTATACAACGTGCGGTAGCTTCTGCTGTACAGCAAATTTAATACGTTATATATACATGTAAGGGTTTCCTAGGTGACTCAGTGGTAAAAAAAAATCTGCCTGCCAAATAGGAGACTTGGGTTCCATCCCTGGTTGGGAAGATCCTCTGGGGAAAGAAATGGCAACCAACTCCAGTATTCTTGCCTGGGAAATCATATAGACAAAGGAGTGACACAGGCTACAGTCCATTGGGTCACAAAAGAGTCAGACGCAACTCAGCGACCAAACAACAGCGACACATAGATATATATGTATATATCCCCCTCTTTCTTGGATTTACTTCCTATTTAGATCACTACAGAGCACTGAGTAGAGTTCCCTGTGCTATACAATAGATTATTATTTATCTATTTTATATGTTCAGTTCAGTCACTCAGTAGTGTCCGACTGTTTACGACCCCATGAACCGCATCATGCCAGGCCTCCCTGTCCATCACCAACTCCCGGAGTCCACCCAAACCCATGTCCATCGAGTCGATGATGCCATCCAACCATCTCATCCTCTGTTGTCCCTTTCTCCTCCTGCCCTTAATCTTTCCCACCATCAGTGGCTTTTCCAATGAGTCAGCTCTTTGCATCAGGTGGCCAAAGGATTCGAGCTTCAGCTTCAACATCAGTCCTTCCAATGAACACCCAGGACTGATTTCCTTCAGGATGGACTGGTTGGATCTCTTTGCAGTCCAAGGGACTCTCAAGAGTCTTCTCCAACACCACAGTTCAAAAGCATCAATTCTTTGGTGCTCAACTTTCTTTATAGTCCAACTCTCACATCCATTCATGACCGCTGGAAAAACCATAGCCTAGACTAGATAGACCTTGGTTGGCAAAGTTTATGTGTGTGTGCATGCTAAGTCACTTCAATCGTGTCTGACTCTGTGACACTATGGATTGTAGCCCATCAGGCTCCATGTCTATGGGATTCTCCAGGCAATATCTATTTTATACTTAGTATCAATAGTGTAGGGCTTCTGAGTCTGGTGGCTGAGGCAGTAAAGAATCCGCCTGCAATGCAAGAGACCTGGATTAGATCCTTGGGTTGGGAAGATCCCCTGGAGGAGGGTATGGCAACCCACTCCACAATTCTTTCCTGGAGAATCCCTGTGGACAGAGGAGCCTGGCGGGCTACAGTCCATGGGGTTGCAAAACGTTGGATACGACTAAGCACACAGCACAGCACATCAATAGTGTGTATATGCCATATACGTCGATCTCAAGGTCCCAGTTCACCCCACTCTTCATTTCCCCTCTTAGTATCCATATGATGTTCTCTATGTTGGTGTCTCTATTCCTGCTTTGCAGCAAGTTCATCTCTACCATTTTTCTAGATTCCACATATAAGTGATGTTATACAGTATTTGTTTTTCTCTTTCTGATTTACTTCATTCTACATAACAATCCTATTTCAAATCCTAAAAGATGATGCTGTGAAAGTGCTGCAAGCAATACGCCAGCACATTTGGAAAACTCAGCAGTGGCCACGGGACTGGAAAATGTCAGTTTTCATTCCAATCCCAAAGAAAGACAATGCCAAAGAATGCTCAAACTACCGCACAATTGCACTCATCTCACTAGCAAAGTAATGCTCAAAATTCTCCAAGTCAGGGTTCAACAACACGTGAACCATGAACTTCCAGATGTTCAAGTTGGTTTTAGAAAAGGCAGAGGAACCAGAGATCAAACTGCCAACATCCGCTGGATCATTGAAAAAGCAAGAGAGTTCCAGAAAAGCCTCTATTTCTGCTTTATTGGCTATGCCAAAGCCTTTGACTGTGTACATTACAATAAACTGTGGAAAATTCTAAAAGAGATGGGAATACCAGACCACCTGACCTGCCTCTAGAGAAACCTGTATGCAGATCAGGAAGCAACAGCTAGAACAGGACGTGGAACAACAGACTGGCTCCAAACAGGAAAAGAAGTACGTCAAGGCTGTATATTGCTACCCTACTTATTTGACTTATATGCAGAGTACATTACAAGAAATGCTGGGCTGGATGAAGCACAGGCTGGAATCATGATTGCCTGGAGAAATATCAATAACCTCAGATATGCAGATGACACCACCCTTATGGCAGAAAGTAAAGAGGAACTAAAGAGCATCTTGGTGAAAGTGAAAGAAGAGAGTGAAAAACTTTGGCTTGAAGCTCAACATTCAGAAAACAAAGATCATGGCATCCAGTCCCATCACTTCATGGCAAATAGATGGGGAAGCAGTGGCTGAATTATTATTTTGAGCTCCAAAATCGCTGTAGATGGTGACTGCAGCCATGAAATTAAAAGACACTTACTCCTTGGAAGAAGAGTTATGACCCAAGATAGACAGCATATTAAAAAGCAGAGACATTACTTTGCCAACAAAGGTCCGTCTAGTCAAGGCTATGGTTTTTCCAGTAGTCATGTATGGATGTGAGAGTTGGACTATATAGAAAGCTGAGCAATGGAGAATTGATGCTTTTGAATTCTGGTATTGGAGAATACTTCTGGTATTGGAAAATACTTCTGGTATTGGAGAATACTTCTGGTATTGGAAAACCTTCACTAAAGGAAATACTAGTAACATCAAACCCATAAAATGCCTAAGAGAAAACCTAGTTAAAGATGTGCGAAACATCTGAGAGAAATTCAAGACCTAATTGAATGAAGGGATATATTTTGACAATGAATTGGGAAACTCAGTGTTGTCAAAATAAACCATTCTCTCATTTATATGCAGATTAAAGCTAACCTCAATAAAATTCCTTAATGCTTTTGTGTGTGTGTGAACCATGACAAGATGATTCAAAATTTCTGTTGTTGTTCAGTCACTCAGTCATGTCTGACTCTTTGCAACCCCATGAACTGCAGCACGCCAGGCTTCCGTATCCATCACCAACTCCCAGAGTTTACCCAAATTCATGTCCATTGAGTCAGTGATGCCATCCAACTATCTCATCTTCTGTTGTCCCCTTCTCCTCCTGCCTTCAATCTTTCTAAAAATCAGGGTCTTTTCTAATGAGTCAGCTCTTCACATCAGGTGGCAAAGTATGGAGCTTCAGCTCAAACATGTATACAAAATACAAAAACCAAGAATGACCAAGGCAGTTAGGAAGAACAGCAACAACATAACTTCTTTAAATTAAAGTTACCCAGACTTACTATGTGTGCTTAGTCACACAGTCATGTCCGATTCTTTTTGACCCCATAGACTATAGCCTGCCAAGCTCCTCTCTCCATGGGGACACTCCAGGCAAAAATACTGGAGTGGGTTGCCATGCACTTCTCCAGGGGATCTTCCCAACCCAGGGATCAAACCCAGGTCTCCTGCCTTGCAGACAGATTCCTTACCATCTGAGCCACTAGGGAAGATTCAAGATTTACTATAAAATTACAATAATTAAGAAAATGTGGTACAGGTGCAAGGATAGACAAATGACACAGTGGAACAGAATAGAGAGTCTAAAAGAAGTACCCAGACATATGTGCCCTTTCGTTTATCACAAAGGTGGCACTGCAGTAGGGAATAGTCTTCCAGAAAAAGATTTTGAGTCAGCTGGATGTCCATATGAAAACATGACACTTGACCCTTAGGCTACACGGTTATCAATCCTGGAAGCTGTGTATAATTATATGCAAAAGAAAAGTAATTACACTTCTGTGAGATACTCTCAGGGAACATTTTTGTGATTTTGGAGTAGACAAAGTTCTTTCTAGAAGATTATAAGGAGCTCTATGGACTGGAACAATGGACTGGTTCAAAACTGAGACAAGACTACGTCAAGCCTGTATATTGTCACCCTGATTATTTAACTTCTATGCAGAGCACGTCGTGTGAAATGCCAGGATGGATGAAGCACAAGCTGGAGTCAAGATTGCTGGGAGACATATCAATAACCTCAGATATGCAGATGACACCACATTATGGCAGAAAGTGAAGAGGAACTAAAGAGCCTCTTGATGAAGGTGAAAGAGGTGAGTGAAAATGTTGGCTTAAAACAACGTTCAGAAAAAGAAGATCATGGCATCTGGTCCTATCACTTCATGGCAAATAGATAGGAAACAATAAAAATAGTGACAGACTTTATTTTCTTGGACTCCAAAATCACTGCAAATGGTGATTGCAGCCATGAAATTAAAAGATGCTTGCTCCTTGGAAGAAAAGCTGTGACAAACCTAGGTAGCATATTAAAAAGCAGAGAAGTTACTTTGCCGACAAAGGTCCAACAAAGCTATAGTTTTTCCAGTAGTTATGTATGGACGTGAGAGTTGGACCATAAAGAAAGCTGAACACTGAAGAATTGATGCTTGTGAACTGTGGTGTTGGAGAAGACTTTTGAGAGTTTGGACTTCAAGGATATTAAACCAGTCAATCCTAAAGGAAATCAGTCCTGAATATTCAATGGAAGGACTGATGCTGAAGTTGAAGCCCTAATCCTTTGGCCACATGATGGGAAGAACTGACTCATTGGAAAAGACCCTGATGCTGAAAAATACTGAAGGCAGAAGAAGGAGATGACAGAGGATGACATGATTGGGTGGTATCACCAACTCAATGGATATGAGCTTGAGCAAGCTGCGGGAGATGAGGGAGGACAGAGAAGCTTGATGTGCTGCGGTCCATGGGGTTGCAAAGAGTCGGACATGACTGAGTGACTGAACTGAACTGACTGACTGAAGGAGCACTACATGTACAGTAAAAAAAGGTGAATGAATTAACTTAAGATGAGTAACTTGGCTCATTGAAGTACAGCATACCATTAAGAAAATAAAAATATCAGACAGAATTAAACACACAAAAAAAGTAATAAATATTTGTTCCAAAAGTCATCATCATGGTAATTTGCCCCATTGTGTTTGTAATAGTCAAAACCTGGCAACAAACTCAAATCTCTGCCACAAGTTGAATGGATCAATGCATGGTCATGTGATCATTCAAAGGAATACTCTATGGTAATAAAAATGAATACAGTGTTGCCATAAACAACATCATGAGTGAATTTCAAACACAGTTTGAAATCAAAAAAATTAGACATGAAAGAAAACATTCTGTATGCTTATACATAAAGTTCAAAAACTGAGAAAATATTCTATGGCAGTAAAAGTCTTAGGTAGGCAGTCTTCCCTGGAGAGGAGGACACGGCTATTGGGAGGCAACAGTGATTCTGTGGTGCTGGGAATGCTCTCTGTGTAGATCTGGGCTGGGGAACATGACCTAGGTATACACTTTTTGTTTGTACTTTGTTCTCTATTATTATCCTTAAATAATAATGTTTCATAAAAATATCGGTCATCCAAGCATTTCTTTCCCTGACATAGCACTTCTTAGCATTTCTTAGCACTTCTTTCCCTGAAAAAATGAGTGAACAATGAGAATGCTATGGAGCAGGACCTTACAGAGCCTTCTCAGGACAGACCACCCTCATGTTCTCCACCTGCTTCTGTCTGTAGAAAAACCTTAGCCAAAGAATTAATTTAATCACAGAAATGAAAAAATTTCAGAAACAAAGGGAAACAGTCAAATAAGACAAAATAATAATAGTTTAACCCTAAACAAAGTCAAGGATTCTTAGTTCCTCCTTATGGCTATAGCTAACACTCTGAGCCATATCCTTTGAGCTGTTTTGCAGATACTGAAACCCCAACCAGGTGGTAGAAGTAAATTACATGATGACCAGACTAGTGGGGTCTCATTTCCTTCTCCAGGGATCTTCCCAACCCAGGATCAAGCCTGAGACTCTTGCATTGCAGGCGGGATCTTTACCATCTGCGCCAACAGGGAAGCCCATAATCTTCACCTTACACAATTCCAAGAATCGGCCACAAGGAAGTGGGAACAGACCAGCACTAGAACTGGTAATTAACTGTATTTGAAACAATAAAGGTGACACCAATCAGACCTATTTCAAGATGATTGTTGGAGCTAACCGTGCTATTCTGCAGGTAACCTGTCCCCTACCTCCACCTGTGCACTCCTGAAATTCCCGTTTAAAAACTCTTGTCCCTGATCAGCAAGGGGGAGCTGGTTCTTTGGTACATTAGTCCTCTGTCTCCTCAGAACTGCTGGTTTTCTCAATAATGCTATCTTTAAATTTACCCCACGCTTGTCTCTCAGTATTGGATTCTTGAGTAATAAGCAGAGGAAACCTGAGTTCAATAATTTCACTACAGAATATCTTCCTTTTAAAGCCTGTTTTCCCTTACTCTCTGCTCTGGGGAAATTTCACCCCAGGAGCATCCTAAGTATAGTAGCCCTTCTCTCTCTTACCTGAGCAGATCACAGATGCCATATTGCCATGGGAACAGTCAGGAACACCCAGGGCAGTCACGGGGCATTTCCACAGGAAGGACTCAGTCCCTGAGCAGTGAAATCGGGCTTTCCAGAGTTGATCACTTCCTTCTGCTCCATTTGGGGTGGAGATGGCAACTCCACAGCCGAGCTGACGACAGACAACATTGGCATTGGCCAGACTCCAGTGGGAGGCACACAGAGCTCTCCATTGTCCAGAAATATTCATCTCCACCTGCCCCTCACATTGAGAGGTGCCATTTGTCATGAGCCGGACATCTGTGTACACTGATAGAAAAAGACAGGATTTCAGCAAAATCTGATTTCTTTTTTGGCTTGAACTGATTGTACACGGAGGTTAAGTCCTGATATGCATCTCACCTGAACAGACAACTTGAACAGCTCCACTGTGGTGACACTTGCCCCCTGGACAGGGCGCTCTGGGGCACCACCAGAGCTTAGGCTCCTCCCCCTCACACCTGAACTCTTCAGCCCAGACCCGGCGATCGGGCTCTCTGAAGGGTACTTGTCCCAGGACAGACACAGCCTTGCCACACCCCAGCTCTGCACAGATGACCTGGGCAGTGGGGAGTGTGAAGTTCCCATCAGACACTGGGGTCCAGGCTTCTCCAGAACGTACTTCTACCCGTCCTGAGCAGGGTCCATCCCCTCCAACCAGACGCACAAATCCTGAGAAACAAAGAACAACAAACCCAGTGAGTGTTCATGAACCTGGCTGGACAATTGCAGACAACATCTCACAGGCAATGGTGGGAAAGCTTTTCTTTCCAACAGTGGAATTAAGAGGGGATAAGAAGAGAGAATTTGACTGTCATTGTCAAACTGCATTTTCATGAGCAATTTTCTGAAGAGATATCCAGAAGGATTGCAGGATCAGTTCAGAATGGTTGAATCCTGAGAATATATATTTTGATTACAAATGTTAATTCCTATCTGCGGGCCTGGAAACTACAGTGCCCAAAGAAACTGCACCTTGGTAAACATTCAAATGTGGGTACAGAGCTGAACTGAGAGTGAAAACTGTCCATGGGATTCAAGAGGTTAGAGGCCTAAGAGCCCGAGAAGTTTAGAGGACCATCCTGAGATTTCTGGGGCTAAAATTCTGGCCAGTTTTCTCTCAGAGCCAATATTCAAGTCACTGAGGACAGGGAAAGTCACACAGGCTGGATCTGAGTGCAGGCATTATAATCTAACTGTGAAAGAAGTTGTCCACAGGTAAGTTTCAGTTCAGTTCACTTCAGTTCAGTCGATCAGTTGTGTCTGACTATTTGCAACCCCATGAATCGCAGCACGCCAGGCCTCCCTGTCCATCACCAACTCCCGGAGTTCACTCAGACTAACGTCCACAAAGTCAGTGATGCCATCCAGCCATCTCATCCTCTGCCGTCCCCTTCTCCTCCTGCCCCCAATCCCTCCCAGCATCAGAGTCTTTTCCAATGAGTCAACTTTTCGCATGAGGTGGCCAAAGTACTGGAGTTTCAGCTTTAGCATCATTCCTTCCAAAGAAAGCCCAGGGCTGATCTCCTTCAGAATGGACTGGTTGGTTCTCCTTGCAGTCCAAGGGACTCTCAAGGGTCTTGTCCAATACCACAGTTCAAAAGCATCAATTCTTTGGTGCTCAGCCTTCTTCACAGTCCAACTTTCACATCTGTACATGACCATAGGCAAAACCATAGCCTTGACTAGATGGACCTTAGTTGGCCAAGTATGTCTTTGCTTGTGAATATGCTCTCTAGGTTGGTCATAGCTTTCCTTCCAAGGAGTAAGCGTCTTTTAATTTCATGGCTGTAGTCACCATCTGCAGTGATTTGGAGCCCAAAAAAATAGTCTGACACTGTTTCCACTGTTTCCCCATCTATTTCCCGTGGAGTGATGGGACCTGATGCCATGGTCTTAGTTTTCTGAATGTTGAGCTTTAGGCCAACCTTTTCACTCACTTTTTTCACTTTCATCAAGAGGCTTTTTAGTTCCTCTTCACTTTCTGCCATATGGGTGGTATCATCTGCATATCTGAGGTATTGATATTTCTCCTGGCAATCTTGATTTCAGCTTGTGTTTCTCCAGTCCAGCGTTTTTCATGATGTACTCTGCATATAAGTCAAATAAGCAGGGTGACAATATACAGCCTTGATGTACTCCTTTTCCTACTTGGAACCACTCTGTTGTTCCATGTCCAGTTCTAACTGTTGCTTTCTGACCTGCATACAGATTTCTCAAGAGGCAGGTCAGGTGGTCTGGTATTCCCAATTTTTGAAAAATTTTCCACAGTTTATTGTGATCCACACAGTCAGAGGCTTTGGCATAGTCAATAAAGCAGAAATAGATGTTTTTCTGGAACTCTCTTGCTCTTTCCATGATCCAGTGAATGTTGGCAATTGGATCTCTGGTTCCTCTGCCTTTTCTAAAACCAGCTTGAACACCAGGAAGTTCACAGTTCACGTATTGCTGAAGCCTGGCTTGGAGAATTTTGAGCATTACTTTACTAGCGTGTGAGATGAGTGCAATTGTGCGGTAGTTAGAGCATTCTTCGGCATTGCCTTTCTGTGGGATTGGGATGAAAACTGACCTTTTCCAGTCCTGTGGCCATTGCTGAGTTTTCCTAATTTGCTGGCATATTGAGTGCAGCACCTTCACTGCATCATCTCTCAGGATTTGAAAGAGCTCACCTGGAATTCCATCATCTCCACTAGCTTTTTTCGTAGTGATGCTTCCTCAGGCCCACTTGACTTCACATTCCAGGATATCTGGCTCTAGGGGAGTGATCACACCATCGTGATTATCTGGGTCATGACAATCTTTTTTGTACAGTTCTTCTGTGTATTCTTGCCACCTCTTCTTAATATCTTCTGCTTCTGTTAGGTCCATACCTTTTTCGAGCCCATCTTTGCATGAAATATTCCCTTGGTATCTCTAATTTTCTTGAAGAGATCTCTAGTCTTTCCTATTCTGTTCTTTTCTCTGTTTCTTTCCACTGATTGCTGAGAAAGCTTTCTTATCTCTTCTTGCTATTCTTTGCAACTCTGCATTCAGATGTTTATATCTTTCCTTTTCTCCTTTGCTTTTCACTTCTCTTCTTTTCACAGTTTTTTGTAAGGCCTCCCCAGACAGCCAGGTAAGTTTAGAAATGGCAAAAGATCAGAGAGTCATGGGAGAGGGAGGGAATGGTCCTAGTCATATTTCTAGAAAACCTAGGATTTATCAAGACACCTGGGAGAAAGTGAGGTCTCAGTGGAATTATGCAAGACTATTGAGTTAGTTGATTACTTCATACTAGACATGAGATTCTTAGCAAATGTGAAAGAGTAACAATAATTTAATGTATTCTAAACTTCTCTATAGGCTAACTGCATATGCCTTTCCTATTTGGATTTCTGAGATAAGAAGCCAGCAAGCTATTTTAAAAAAAAAAGGAGAATGAGAGGAAGAGAGTGGACAGCAAACAACCCATATAAACATTCAGTTCAGTTGAGTCAGTCAGTCGTGTCTGATTCTTTGTGACCCCATGCATCACAGTACGCCAGGCCTCCCTGTCTATCACCAGCTCCCGGAGTTCACCCAAACTCATGTGCACTGAGACAGTGATACCATTTAGCCATCTCATCCTCTGTCGTCCCCTTCTCCTCCTGCCCCCAATACCTCCCAGCATCAGAGTCTTTTCCAATGAGTCAACTCTTTGCATGAGGTGGCCAAAGTATTGGAGTTTCAGCCTCATCATCAGTCCTTCCAGTGAACACCAGGACTGGTCTCCTTTAGAATGGACTGGTTGGATCTCCTTGCAGTCCAAGGAACTCGCAAGATTCTTCTTCAGCATCACAGTTCAAAAGCATCAATTCTTTGGCGCTCAGTTTCTTCACAGTCCAACTCTCACATCCATACATGACCAGTGGAAAAACCATCGCCTTCACTAGACGGACCTTTGTTGGCAAAGTAATATCTCTGCTTTTGAATATGCTGTCTAGGTCGGTCATAACTTTCCTTCCAAGAAGTAAGCATCTTTTAACATATACTGTAGAGATTTCTAAATTGCAAAAGCCTCAATAGGAATGAAACATAGAAAGATTTGGGGGAAAAAAAGACTCGTTCAACAAGATTTTAACACTTGTTATCCCCTGTGCTCCTTCCATTTGCCACATAACCATGCTACCCTTTCCCATTTCTCCCAATGCAGAAAAGAAAAAACAAGCTTAAAAGCTACAAATAGATGAGAAGGAGACTCCAAAAGGGAAGAGCTTCTGTACGGAGTGAGGTGGGGTGAGTGGCAGCTTAAACGGGGAGTGGATGGAGTATGAGAGAAACCAAGGAAAAGACTCATGACCATGATTTCATCCTCCAGGGGCCCTATTTTGGATAGAGAAAAGGTAATCCAATAGGAAAAACCTGCACATCATAAAGAACAACTTTTTTAAATAATTTTCCTGGTTTCTGAGTGTACTCATAATTATTTAGGTACATGGCGGAATTTGTTCTGGTGAAGCACTCTGATTGCATAAGTTTGTGAACTTTGAAGCCTCAAAAAGAATGATGTAACAGAATAAAAATCTACTATAGAGAGCAGGGAGAGAAAGCAATGGCAACCCACTCCAGTGTTCTTGCCTGGAGAATCCCAGGGACAGCGGAGCCTGGTGGGCTGCCGTCTATGGGGTCGCACAGAGTCACAGATGACTCGAGCGACTTAGCAGCAGCAGCATAGAGAGCAGGAGAGAACAGAAAAGGCACTGCAGAAATTAAAGAATTGAAGGATTAGATAGACCACTCATACAAGAATAAATGATGAAAGAGAAGATGATCTGCTTGCCTTTTATTATTTATCCATTTCCATCTCCCCAGAGAGGCCAAGGTTAGGATTCATAATCTATTCTGGCTGGGAGTTTGGTCACAGACTACACATTCTAGATAAACCATTTTATTTAACTTGCTGTTGTTGCTCAGCCATTCAGTCGTGTCCGACTCTGCTATCCCATGGACTGAAGAATGACAGGCTTCCCTGTCCTTCACTGTCTCCCCGAGTTTGCTCAAACTCATGTCCATTGAGTCAGTGATACCATCTAACCATCTCATCTTCTGTCATCCCCTTCTCCACCAGCCTCCAATCTTTCCCAGCATCAGGGTCTTTTCCAATGAATCAGTTCTTCATATCAGGTGGCCAAAGTATTGGAGCTTCAGCTTTAGCATCAATCCTTTCAGTGAATATTCAGGGTTGATTTCCTTTAGGATTGAGTGGTTTGATCTCCTTGCAGTCCAAGGGACTCTCAAGAGTCTTCTCCAACACTACAGTTCAGAAGCATCAGTTTTTCAGTGTTCAGTCTTCTTTATGGTCCAACTCTCATATCCATACATGACTATTGAAAAAACCATAGCTTTGACTAGACAGACCTTTGTCTCAAAGTAATGTCTCTGTTTTTTAATATACTGTCTAGGTTTGTCATAGCTTTTCATCCAAGGAGCAAGCATCTTTTCATTTCATGACTGCAGTCACTGTCCACAGTGATTTTGGAGCCCAAGAAAATAAAGTCTCTCACAGGTTCCATTTTTTCCCCATCTGTTTGCTATGAAGCGATGAGACAGGATGCCATGATCTTAGTTTTTTGAATGCTGAGTTTCAAGGCAGCTTTTTCACTATCCTCTTTCGCTTTCATCAAGAGTTCCTCTTCACTTTCTGCCATTTAGGGTGATGTCATCTGCACATCTGAGATTGTTGATATTGTCATATTAATTACACAAGATTAAAAATTTAGAAAGAAAAAGAGAGAAATATTTCTTGTATTCTGTTTTATATACCCTGATAAAAATTAAATATTCAAATATGTGCTGTATAATCAAGAAAGTTTTAGGATATATTAGGATAGAGACTTCTGAGATATATTATTTCTTTTTTATTTTCTACTTGATTTTAAAATTTACATGGAAGAATAAGTGTGTGAAAATTCCAAAAAAATTATGAAATAGAAGGCTGATGTGAATGAGTAAAGATACTAAATATAATAAAGATATATCCTTGTCTGGTCTCTTGCTGTGTAGACATCTTGTGTCCTTAGGCACACATAGCACCTTCCACACCACACCTGGACCTTCAGTGCTGCTCAGAGAACCTCACCGTTGCCTTCATCAGCTCCCATTGCCATTCCCCTTCCTCCCAGCTTCTATAAAATCTGCTCCACCTTCTTCAAAAATTACATTTGTCCTCTTGCTCCAAATAAGCCCCTAAACACAAGTCTATATCAATGAAATCATTAAATATATACTACATAATATCTTATCATAAAACACACAAATTCATGTTTTATTACCTCCACCTTTGACTTGCCAGTGCATGGCTAACTGTTCCTCCAAAGTTTGCATTTGTACAGATATCTTAAAGGAAGAATTGGGGAGAGAGACTGTTCTAGTAACAGTGAAAGAATATATGACTCGGAGCATTTCATTCACAGTTCTCTAGTTCTACCATCAAAGAACTATGAACATTTACGCCTAAATTTGCAAAGGAACTTGAAATCTGCCACAAATCCATAAGAATCTCTGACTTGTTAAATGATATCCCTTTAGGGATCATCTCTATATATATGTAAATGATATCCTCCTATAGTAAGAGTAGTCTCCACTACTACTAGCCTAGTGCTAAACAATGTCTCACATTGTTTGTACAGAAACAACTCCACCAAGGAAAGTACATCCTCATTTTTGTCCCTCCTTCTCATAGCCTCCCTGTGCAAAAAGAATGTGTATGTGGCAGTTAGCAAATGTTACACTCTTTAAAAAGTGAATTATGAAAAAAAATTAGGATTTATTTTAATTGGGAGAATAAATAAAGCTTTTTAGCGTCAGGTAAGTCCACTGGAGAAGAAAGAATAGCAGAGACTTATAAGAGGGAAGTAAATGAAGCTCATCAGTCACAGCCACAGTGCACTCAGGGAGGATGGGTAGGCGTCTCAGTCCTCCCTAGCCCACCTATCTTCCATTGCCCTGCTGATCAGACACCAGCTTTCTTGGAATTTTCCATTTTCTCAGCCGGTGGACAAAGAACTGACCATACCTGAGCAGATGACGCCTGCATCTTCTTCATGAATGCAGTTGTGTTGCCGCCATCCCCAGGAAAGGCACCTCCACACTTGGGACTCCTCTCCTCTGCAGTTCACTTCATCCAGCCAGATGGGCCCTGATCCTGCCCCGAAGTAGGAAGAGACAGTGGCATTGAGGGCTTCTCCACAGCCCAGCTGCCTGCACACCACACGAGCATCTTCCAGGTCCCAGCGGTCATCACAGATGGTGCCCCAGGAGCCCTGGTCAAGGATCTCCACTCTCCCGGCGCAGGGACCACCTCCGTCCACCAGGCGGATCAATCTGCTGTCTGAGCAAAGAGAAATGGGACGATGGGTGATGACACCAGGGGTTGAGAAGACTCTTCTGTCCTGTAGGACCCCCACCTGAGCAGGGGGTGCTCTCATCTGAGGCTGCCGAACCTGCTGGTTCAGAAACAGAGTCATGGCACTGGGGCAGCAGCTGGGGCTGGTTTTTTATACCAGTGGCAAGAGAATAATAAGGTTGAAAAATAGGAAGAAAATAAAACAGGAAATATTAAGTTAAAAACACTCTAATGAGTAGTCTGAGACAGAATGGGGTACAAGGTCCTATCAGAGTTAACATTCTGATCTGTAGAGTTCTGCACAGCATCAGAGAAAGATTTACAGGAAATGTTAGTCTCTCTACCCGGAGCAGTTAAATGAGTTCAGAGTCACGGGAATGAGCTGGCAGCTGGATGGATTCCTTTCAACGCGCACACATTTTGATGCTGTTGACCTAAGAGTTAAAGGGTTTGGTTAAAGGGAATGGAGTCAGGAACAGGCCTTATCAGATGCCTCAGATAGCAATCATGAATCCTCTACCGTTAGAATCCTTCTCCTTGGTACAGTCATTCAGAACTGAAAAACAAATGGATTCTGTGATATCTTGGTTTACCTCAGAATATTTCATCTGTGGTTCTAAGCTTCAGACTTCAGATCTGGATACTTACTTTCAGACAATGTGATCTCTTTGAGTAGACTGAACAGCTTTGCATGAGAGACGACGTCAGGGAACATCGAGACTGGACAGATTCCACTGGGAATCATAGAATGTTGCTTCTTCTCCCCCAAAAATATAATCCCTCCTTGGACTTTGTGTCAAGAATCTCTGTTATTCAAATTTGGGGGTTATGTGATCTTTAGGGGGAAATAGTGTGTATGTTTGCTTAGTCACTTCAGTCATGTTCAACTCTTTAAGACCCTATGGACTGTAGCCCACCAGGCTCCTCTGCCCATGGGATTCTCCAGGCAAGAATTCTGCAGTGGGTGGCCATGCCCTCCTCCAGGGGGTCTTCCTGACCCAGTGATCTAACCAGTGTCTCCTGCATTGCAGGTGGATTCTTTACAGCTGAGCCACCAGCAAAACCTTCTAGCTCCATCACAGAGCAGAAATAGGTCACATTGCTGCAACCCTTGAACAAATAACATTAACAGGCTCACTGTATTCTCCTCTCCTTTTACACATAAAAGTGATGTAAAGAAAGGTTAAAGAATGTCTATCAGTGTTGCACTTTAAGTAAATGATGAAGTAGAGAATTAAACCTAAAATTTTCCACATCCGCAGAAAATGGAGGAGTTTACAGCAGGCCAATGTGTTTTGCTGGGTCTTGCTGGATACAACTTAAAAAGCTGGAAAATGTTTTTTAAGAAACAGTAAATCTATTCAACATTTGTTGACACAACATGGACTGCTGATGCTGCTAAGTCACTTCAGTCGTGTCCAACTCTGTGCGACCCCATAGACGCCAGCGTACCAGGCTCCCCAGTCCCTGGGATTCTCCAGGCAAGAACACTGGAGTGGGTTGCCATTGCCTTCTCCAATGCGTGAAAGTGAAATTGCTCAGTGTCCGACCCTCAGCGACCCCATGGACTGCAGCCTTCCAGGTTCCTCCATCCATGGGATTTTCCAGGCAAGAGTACTGGAGTTGGATGCCATTGCCTTCTCTGACAACATGGACTAAATATGCTAAAGTTCTAAAGTGTGGAGGTTATTTCAATGTTAGCCAAGGATCTATAGCTTCTTTTTTTCTGGGAATTTGCTGATTCATTGCATAATTTAATGATTCAGAATCTGGGCTTGGGCAAGCAGAGGGCTATTGTTGTGACAGGAACCAGCATAATTTGGGAGTTACCTGGTGCTGGAGTGACAAAATTAGAGTCTTGAGAGCCTCTCTCACACAGCATGTTTTCTCCTCAAATATCTGCCCAGTATATAAGCTGTGAAGGGCAGGAGGCTAAAGAAATACCTAAAAAGACTTGGAGAGCGGAGTCTTTCTCATTCTCTTGGGTACTGAGCTACCAAAGAATCCAGGCTCTGAACTGAAATCTCCAAAAGCCCCTGTCATAGGGGCAGAAAAATCAGAGGTGGACTGAGTGCTACCAAAGCTGCAACCCACACTTATTACAGCTCAGTTTTAGGTTATATTTGGATGTTTGAGTGATATACACCCCTTCTCCCTATCTGCCTAGCAAAACAAGGGGTAAATCCTTTCAGGTATTAGAAAATCTATCAGGAGTATCTTACTTTTTCACATATAATTTATAGCATTCAATAAAAAATGACATGACACTTGACAAGTTAGGATAACATGACAAATGACCAAAGTGAAAAAAAGAGATGAGAGAATGCAGAGACGCACATGATAGAAATGCATAAGGATTTTAACTACGATCAATGTGTTTAGGGGAAAAGAGAGAGGGGGAGAATATACAGGAAAAAGATGAAAAAAAAACAAATAATCATAAACAAATAAATAATAGCAATGGAACCATTGCCGACCTAAAATAACATATCTAGGATTAAAAGTGAATGAATAAGTCAAACAAATTTTAGATAGAACTAAGAATAGAGTGATTTAGAGGAGTCGTAAAGATGAGAGATGAGAAGGAAAATAAAGAGTAGGAGAGGGGGAAGAGATACAGAGACAGAGAGGCAGAACTACAGAAGTCATATGTGAAGATATAATGATAGAGAATTTTTAAAAAATATAAATGGAAGAGTTTTCATACTCTTCTTAGTAAAGCTGTTGAAAATCAAAAGGAAAAAGGAAAATCTGAAATAATAACAGATTTATTTAATGCTAAAGGAAGAAAAAGAAAGGAGAGAAGAAGGAACATAAAGCATGTGGATCTATTAAAAGCAAATGGCAGATACCAACACATCAATATCAGTAATTGCATTTACAGTAAATGGATTAAGATAAAACAAAACTGACACAAATGTTACTTGCAAAATGATCACCTTATATTATGAAAACAAAGAAAGGTTGAAAGTAAAATAATGGAAAAAATGTACTAACTCTAAAAAAACTGGAGTAGCTTTATTGATGTCCCAGAAAGTAGACTTTAAGAAAAGATACACTAATTGACAGTAGTGCTGAGAGAGGGCATCAGAGGGCAGACAGACTGAAACCACAATCACAGAAAACTACCCCAGCCTGATCACATGGACCACAGCCTTGTCTAACTCAATGAAACTAAGCCATGCCGTGTAGGGCCAACCAAGATGGACACATCACAATGGAGAGTTCTGACAAAATGTGGTCCACTGGAGAAGGGAATGGCAAACCACTGCAGTATTCTTGCCTTGAGAACCCCATGAACAGTATGAAAAGGCAAAAAGGTAGGACACTGAAAGATGAACCTCCCAGGTCAGTTGGTGCCCAATATCCTGCTGAAGATCAGTGGAGAAATAACTACAGAAAGAATGAATGTAGGGAGCCAAGGCAAAAACAACACCCAATCGTGGATATGACTGGTGATAGAAGCAAGGTCCGATGCTGTAAAGAGCAATATTGCATAGGAACCTGGAATGTTAGGTCCGTGAATCAAGGCAAATTGGAAGTGGTCAAACCAGAGATGGCAAGAGTGAACGTCGACATTCTAGGAATCAGCAAACTAAAATGGACTGGAATGGGTGAATTTAACTCAGATGACCATTATATCTACTACTGTGGGCAGGAATCCCTTTGAAGAAATGGAGTAACCATCATAGTCTACAAAAGAGTCTGAAATGCAGTACTTGGATGCAATCTCAAAAACAACAGAATGATCTCTGTTCATTTCCAAGCTGAACCATTCAATATCACAGTAATCCAAGTCTATGCCCCAACCAGTAATGCTGAAGAAGCTGAAGTTGAATGGTTCTATGAAAACCTACATGACCTTTTAGAACTAACACCCAAAAAAATGTCTTTTCATTACAGGGACTGGAATGCAAAAGTATGAAGTCAAGAAACACCTGGGGTAACAGGCAAATTTGACCTTGGAGTACAGAATGAAGCAGGGCAAAGGCTAATAGAGTTTTGCCAAGAGAACATACTGATCATAGCAAACACCCTCTTCCAACAACACAAGAGAACACTCTACACATGGACATCACCAGATGGCCAACACCAAAATCAGATAGCTTATATTCTTTGGAGCCAAAGATGGAGAAGCTCTATACAGTCAGCAAAAGCAAGACCAGGAGCTGACGGTGGCTCAGATCATGAACTCCTTAATGCCAAATTCAGAATAAAGTGGGGAAAACCAATAGATCATTCAGGTATGACCTAAATCAGATCCCTATGACTATACAGTGGAAGTGAGAAATAGACTTAAGGGACTAGATCTGATAGAGTGCCTGATGAACTATAGACGAAAGTTCGTGGCATTGTACAGGAGACAGGAATCAAGAACATCCCCAAGAAAAAGAAATGTGAAAAAGCAAAATGTCTGTCTGAGGAGGCCTTACAAATGGGTGTGAAAAGAAGAGAAGCAAAAAGCAAAGGAGAAAAGGAAAGATATACCCATTTGACTGCAGAGTTCCAAAGAATAGCAAGGAGAGATAAGAAAGCCTTCCTCAGCAATCAGTGCAAAAAAATAGAGGAAAACAATAGAATGGGAAAGACTAGAGATCTCTTCAAGAAAATTAGAGAAACCAAGGGAACATTTCATGTAAAGATGGGGACAATAAAAGACAGAAATGGTATAGACCTAACAGAAGCAGAAGATATTAAGAAGAGGTGGCAAGAATACACAGAGGAACTGTACAAAAAAGATCTTCATGACCCAGACAATCACAATGGTGTGATCACTCACCTAGAGCCAGACATCCTGAAATGTGAAATCAAGTGAGCCTTAGGAAGCATCACTATGAACAAAGCTAGTGGAGGTGATGGAATTCCAGTTGACCTATTTCAAATCCTAAAAGATGATGCTGTGAAAGTGCTGCAAGAAATATGCCAGTAAATTTCAGAAAACTCCACAGTGGCCACAGGACTGGAAAAAGTCACTTTTCATTCCAATTCCAAAGAAAAGCAATGCCAAAGAATGCTCAAACTACCACACAATTGCACTCATCTCACACACAAGTAAAGTATTGCTCAAAAGTCAGCAAGCAGGCTTCAGAAATACGTGAACTGTAAAATTCCAGATGTTCAAGCTGGATTTAGAAAAGGCAGAGGAACTAGAGATCCAATTGCCAACATCCGCTGGATCATCGAAAAAGCAAGACAGTTCCAGAAAAACATCTATTTCTGCTTTATTGCCTATGCCAAAGCCTTTGACTGTGTGGATCACAATAAACTCTGGAAAATTCTGAGAGAGATGGGAATAACAGACCACCAGACCACCAGACCTGCCTCTTGAGAAACCTGTGTGCAAGTCAGGGAGCAACAGTCAGAACTGGACATGGAAAAACAGACTGGTTCCAAATTAGGAAAGGAGTACATTAAGGCTGTATATTGTTATCCTGCTTATTTAACTTATATACAGAGTACATTATAAGAAACTCTGGGCTGGATGAAGCACAAGCAGGAATCAAGATTGCTGGGAGACATATCAATAACCTCAGATATGCAGATGACACCACCCTTATGGCAGAAAGTGAAGAAGAACTAAAGAGCCTCTTGATGACAGTGAAAGAGGAGAGTGAAAAAGTTGGCTTAAAGCTCAACATTCGGAAAATTAGACCAAGGCATCTGGTTCCATCACTTCATGGCAAATAGATGGGGAAACAGTTGAAACAGTGGCTGACTTTATTTTGGGGGGCTCCAAAATCACCACAGATGGTGACTTAAGCCAAGAAATTAAATGATGCTTGCTCCTTGGAAGGAAAGTTATGACCAACCTACATAGCATATTAAAAAGCAGAGACATTACTTTGCCAACTAAGGTCTGTCTAGTCAAGGCTATGGTTTTTCCAGTAGTCATGTATGGATGTGAGCGTTGGACTGTGAAGAAAGCTGAGAACTGAAGAATTGATGCTTTTGAACTGTGGTGTTGGTGAAGACTCTTGAGAGTCCCTTGGACTGCAAGGAGATCCAACCAGTTCATTGCCAGGGGCCAGCGTGAGGAACTCCGCCCATGGCAAAGGTCATGAGGAAGGAGGCTTGGCATACGCAAAGGTGTGATCAAGCCTCAGGGAACCCCCTGCTCCCGAGCATCTACCCCCAAAACCAGAGTCTGTTTTATGCTCTCACCTATACCTCTGACTTTATAGGGAGGTCTCCCCCATCACCATTTCTCTCAGAGAAGGAGTTAACGTGCAGCTCCAAGTCAATAAAAATTCCTGGGCATGACAAGAGTGTTTCAGCTTACGGACTCCTCTGAAGGTTATCTAGCCTGCCTGTATAGGTTCGTCCGGCCACATGTGATTGTTTATAGCCTCCCAACCTGAGATGTTTTAGACTTACTAAAGGCAAATTCTTTTGGGAAATTGTCAGTATAGTGGGTTGGTTAGGAATTATATTGGTGAAGGGTTTTTTCATTTGTTGTGTCAATAATTGCTGCTGATTCCCTGCCCTGGGTGTGACAAGGGTGTCTCAGGTCTAACCTCTCTGCTGACAGACTAGCTTATGTGACAGGATTATCCATACTCCTGCATGATTGTTTACTACCTTTCAACCATAAACAGCACAGAGTTTTGGAGTATTTTGAGAGTCTTAATTAGCATAGGGCTTTTGTCATTGTTGAGTCAATAATTGCAGACAGGCCTCCATATCCTTAGGCACCTGGGAATATATTAATCAATGTATTTGGAATATAGAAAAGGAAATATAGTAGTTTTTAAGGCTAGCAATACTAGACTTTTTGAGTTAATGGATTTTCTCTTTTGTAATAGATCACTGTACTTTGTTATAAATCACTGTGTCCTTGCTATGTAAAAATGTAACTTTATCACTATCTTAAGACTAAATAGATCTTAAGGGGAACATTGGGGAAAGGATTTTCATTTGTTGGGCTGATGTTTGCTGCTACATCTCCATATTCCCTGTCCTTATAGTGAATATAACTAACATATAGGAGAAATAAGTATTAACCTTCAAGATTAATCATGTTAACCTTGGGTTAAATAAATTCCTTTCTTGAGTGTAACTTACTACACCCTCACCCTATATGAATGTAACTTTATTTGGAGGGTGGTGCCTGGTTTAAGAAAATACACCCTTGAAAGAAATGAGTTTTTTGGTTATCAGAAAGAAAGGATCATAAAATGTCAGCAGGTCTCATGGCCGTAAGATGATGTAAAATCTCTAAGCCCTTTTAATGTGAAGTACCTGATTTTGATAAAGTTCAGGACTGCTGACCCCCGTGTGACTCTGTATTCATCCCTATGTATAACAAAAGGTATATAAGCAAACCCAAAAATAAAGAAATAGGATCAGTTTCCAGAAAGACTGATTCCCCCATGTCACTTCTTTCTTGCTTCCCGTTTCTCTGGCTGAATTCCCATCTGGAGCATGGATGCTATTCCACATAAACCAAGTTATTCAGCCTCTTTTTCTCCACTAATTTTCCTACTACACTATCCATTTCTAATCTCTCTATATATCTGTAATTAAATATGTATTTTTCCAAGGACGCCAACTCCGTCCCCACCTTCGAATCACCCTGGATCCACTGGGGCTGGACCCCGGCAGTTCATCCTAAAGGAGGTCAGTCCTATGTGTTCACTGGAAGGACTAATGCTGAAGCTGAAACTCCAGTATTTTGGCCACCTGATGTGAAGAGCTGACTCATTTCAAAAGACCCCTATGATGGGAAAGATTGGGGGCAGAAGTAGAAGGGGAGACAGAGGATGAGATTGCTGGATGGCATCACTGATTCAACGGACATGAGTTTGAGTAAAATCTGAGAGTTGGTGATTGACATGGAGCCTGGCATGGTGCAGTCCATGGGGTCACAAAGAGTCGGACATGACTAAGTGGCTGAACTGAACTGAAAATAACACTAATTGAATTAAGGAGGGAATTTCCATGATTATAATGAGATGCACCCTTAATAAAGATTTAGACATCAAAATTCAACAAAGGTAACAGAACATAGCTTTGAAATATACTTGACAGAATGAAAAGAAGAAATAGGCAAAATCACAATCAAAATGGGGGATTTTTACTGTATCTTTTTCAATAGCATACAGACCAGACATATAAAAAACAAAGGATACAGTAGATGTACAAGAAAATAGTCAGCACATTTAACCAAGTAACACATAGAGCAATGCACCCAACAATGCAAGAGTTCACCTTACTGTAAATGCACTCGGAACTTTTACCAAAACGACCACATAATGGGACAAAATCTTTCACTCTTTGAATTTATACTTTGACTATTTGAATTCATACAGAATATTTGCTCTGACCACAGTGGAATAAAATTAAGAATTAAAAAGAAAATATTGTTAGCCATCCCTATTTTGGGAAATTCAGCAACACCCTTCCAAAAACCACCTGAGTCTGGGAATAAATTTAAAATTTACCAAATATTGTGAAATAATGACAATAAAGATACAATCATAATGGTAATAAACACAAAATAATGATATTATCATAAATTCTTCTAGTGAAACTCAAGTAGTGCCTAAGGGAAATTTATACCCTAGATTTAGAGAAGAGGAAAGACCAAAAGTGAAAAAAATGTAAGCTTCAATTAAGAAACTAGGAGATGAGAAAGCCCAAAGAATATAGAACGTTGGGGTTAATTTAAAAAGGAACAAAAATGAATGGAAAAGAAGGTAAGCATAAGATAGAAAACATGGAAGAAAACCCTTTCAGCATGGCTCATTGAAAATTGAGGAACACTGATTAATACTAATGAAGAGCAGAGAGTAAATGAAGTTAACAATGCCAAGAATGAAAAGGGACATCACTATGAATCATACAGACTTTTTTGTTATAGTTTTTGTGTTGTTGTTTGTTTTTGGCTGTGCTGTGGCCCGTGGGATCTTAGTTCCCAGGTCAGGGATTGAACCTGGACCCATGGCAATGAAAATCCAGAGATTTAACCCCTGGATTGCATAGTTTATTAATAAAAATTTATATATTTAATGTGGATAAGTACACAGAAAGTGTCAGTTTCTCCACAGCCTTGCCAACACTTCAGTGTCTTATTAAAAAAAACAGTCATTTTGACATGTGTGAGATGATATCTCTTTCTGGTTTTGATTTACATTTCCCTGATGATTGACAATGTCAAGCATTTATCATATACCCATTGGCCATTTGTATGTCTTCTTTAGAGAAATATCTATTCAAGACCTTGGCCAATTTTGTAACTGCCTAATTAGGTTTTGGATTTTTTTCTCTTGAGTTGCAGGAGTTCCTTATTTGTCTGGAAATTAACACTTTATATAATTTGTGCTAGCTTGCTTTTTCACTCTGTTGATGTTTCCTTTGGCTTGAAGAAGCTTTTTAGTTTGATATATTCCCACTTGTCTATTTTTGCTTTGTTGCCTGTACTTTTGACATCATATCCATTAAATCATGAAGCAACGTGTTTTTATTTTTGATGAAGCCTTCACATATCTAAAATATAATTCTTATCTGGTGATGATGTTACACAATTACACATAGTAAATCAAATTCAGATAAGTAAATGAATTCAAAATTAGGTTTTGAATATTCTTTAGTGGAACTGTAAAATTATTTACAGAAAATAAAACCTGATTCAAAGTTATTTTGAGATTAAGAATGGTATATGAAACATTTCATTAAAGGCAGAAGTCAAAAAAGTAAACTATTATAGATTTGATAACATAACCCCCCCATTCACATATATAACCTTAAACATATATGCAAAAAATGGGGGAAATATTTACAAAAATATTTAAGAAAGAGTAAGTGATGTTTCTTTATAAGACTATAAAGAAAGATGAGCACTGAAGAATTGATGCTTTTGAACTGTGGGTTGGAGAAGACTCTTGAGAGTCCCTTGGACTGCAAGGAGATCCAACCAGTCCATCTTAAAGGAGATCAGTCCTGAGTGTTCATTGCAAGGACTGATGTTGAAGCTGACACAACTGAGCAACTGAACTGAAGTGATGTTTGTTTATAGAGAGTTCCCATAAATAAATAAAAATTTTAAAACATTCTAGAGAAAAAATATTGTCATGAAAGATATCTTAAAACTGTAATATACGAAAGAAGATAATATTTTTGTATCTAGTGTTTGTGAAAGTCACTCAGTCATGTCCAACTGTTTACGACCCCATGGAGTATACAGTCCATGCAATTCTCCAGGCCAGAAAACTGGAGTGGGTAGCCTTTCCCTTCTCCAGGGGTTTTCATAAGCCAGGGATCGCACCTAGGTCTCCCACAGGCAGCAGGCAGATTCTTTACCCGCTGAGTCATCAGGGAAGCCCAAGAATACTGGAGTGAGTAGCCTATCCTTCTCCAGTGGATATTCCCGACCCAGGAATCAAACCCCAGTCTCCTGCATTATAGGCAGATTCTTTACCAGCTTAGCTGCCAGGGAAGCCCTAATGTGGATTAAAAAAAAAAAAAATGATACATGTTCTTAGGTCAAGACTATGAAGAGAATAATACTCTCTTTTAAAATTAATTATTTATTTGGCTGTGCTGGGTCTTGGAGAAGGAAATGGCAACCCACTTCAGTGTTCTTGCCTGGAGAATCCCAGGGATGGCGGAGCCTAGAGGGCTGCTATCTATGGGGTCGCACAGAGTCAGACACGACTGAAGCGACTTAGCAGCAGCAGCAGCAGTGCTGGGTCTTAGTTGCAGCATGCAAATTCTTACTTGTGGGATCATAAGGAAAAAAATTGTAACTACATGTGGTGATGGATATTACTGTACGTGTGGTGATGTACAAAAACATAAACACTATGTTTTACACTTAGAACTAATATAATGTTACAAGAATTACATCTCAATTAAAAATTTTAACAAACAAGATTAGAATATGTGGATAAAATTAGTTCCATCCTTACCTCATTTAGGCTTCTCTGGTGGCTCAGACGGTAAAGAATCTGACTGCAGTGTAGGAGACTCAATTGCGATACCTAGGTTGGGATGATCCCATGGAGAAGGGAATGGAAACCCATCCCAGTATTCTTGTCTGGAGAATTCCATGGACAGAGGAGCCTGGCAGACTATAGTCCATGCAGACACAAAGAGTTGGACACAACTGAGAGACTAACATTTTCACTTAATGTCATTTTGTGGACCCAAATTAGACTCATCACTTAGATTTTAAAACACTAAATCTCACTGCATCCTACAGGGTTGGGACAGACATACAGAAACAGACAGTAAGTCACCTGCACACGAGATATAGGCTTCCTCCTTTGGAGAGCATGAAGAGTAATTCCAAGGGTCAGAAGGACACTGCCAGAGAGAGGTGTCAGTTTTCCGACAGCGGATTCCATCCAACCACTGGGGTCTAGAACCTTCCCTGAGACCAAGAGAAGAGTTGAGGGTTCCACTGTCCCCACAGCCAAGCTGTCTGCAGATCACAGACACAGTGATGTCTTCCATGGGGCTGCGGCAGACACTGCCCCAGGTCCCGTTGTAGAAAACTTCCAGCCACCCAGCACACGGCTGGTCCTCGCTCACCATCCTGAGGGCCAGGAACTCTAAGGTTGAAAGGGGAGGATACAGGACACAGTAAAACTTTACTGTACGCTCTAGGTTTTCCTTTCTTCTGGAAATGGTGAACATTCATCTCTGACCTTGCTTAACAGATACCCACTAGATGACAAGACTGACATCACCTCCCTTTTAACTGACTTTGTCCATTTGTATCTGTCCTTCTATTTCTACCACAATGGTGTAGTGGATATGAACTGAGAGGAAGACCAAACTGTGGGCACTAGTCAGGGAGGGGCAGCTAAATTCTGCTTCCTAACAAAATCTTTGAAGAGTATGTTAAGGGATGTGATGTGGATATTAGGGAGATAGACAAAATAATTAACCCCAATATGTCCATATCCCAATCTCTGCAACCTGTGAATATCTTACAATACCTGACAAAAGGGATTTACAGGTGTGATTAAGATAAGGACATTGGGATGGTGAGATTAAGCTAGCATATTGTATTTAAAATGTGTGCCCAGCCTAAGCACATCATTAGATGCACTATCCTTAAACATGGAATATGTTTCTTAGCTCTGCCTGGAGAGAGAGATGTGACTCTGGATAATATTTGGAGGCCTGCAGCATTGCTGGTCTGATAATGGATGAAGGGGGCTGTGAACCAAGGGATGTAGGCGGTTTCTAGAAGCTTGAGAATTCCATGGACAGAGGGGCAGGGCAGGAAACAGTCCATGGGATTGCAAAGAGTCAGACGCGACTGTGTGACTTTTTTTTTTAATCTAGAAGATTGAAAAGACAAGAAATAGATTCTCCCCCAGAGCCACAGAAGTGATGCAGCCCTGCTGAAGCCTTGATCCCAGTCCAGTGAGATCCCTGCTGGACATCTAAGCTACAGAAGTGTAAGGAAATAAATATATGTTGTCTTAAACCACTAATTGGTAGATTCTTACTGAAGCAAACGGAAACTAATACCGTGGGTTTTAATTTTTTGTATGTAACTGGAGAGAGAGCCCTGCTTTCAAGAAAAACTGTAAAAAACGGTTCTGCCAGGAAACACTGCTGAGAAGAAAGAATCAGATCCTCAGCTGCTGCGGGAGGAAGTGAAAGCACCTCGTTTTACGTCTGCTGGAAAGACAGGCTCCATGGGAGGAAGCCTCCATCTCTGCTCCTTTCAGCATCTCTCCCTCAGGGCTCAGACCCCCGTCCTCCAGGGCCCCACCCCTGCCCCAGAATGTGGACAGTGTGCAGCGCAGACCTGAGCAGATGACCCCCGCGTCCTGCTTGTGTCCGCAGTCATGCCGCCCCCAACCCCAGGAAGGGCACCTCCACACGTGGGACTCCTTTCCTGTGCAGTTCAGGTCGTCCAGCCAGATGGGCCCTGATCCTGCCCCGAAGTGAGCAGACCCCGTGGCATTGAGGGCTTCTCCACAGCCCAGCTGCCTGCACACCACGCGGGCATCGTCCAGGTCCCAGCCGTCATCACAGATGGTGCCCCAGGAGCCCTGGTCAAGGATCTCCACTCTCCCGGCGCAGGGACCGCCCCCGTCCACCAGGCGGAGCTGCCTGCTGTCTGAAGAGAGAGAAATGGGGCAATGGGGCATTGACCTGGGGAATGAAAAGGGTCTTCTGTCCTGTGGGACCCTCACCTGAGCAGTAGGGGGCGCTCTCCTCTGAGGCCACAGAGCCTGCAGGTTGAGACAGGGAGTCGTTGCACTGGGGCAGCACCTGGGTCTGGTTTCCTGAAAAATAATGATCAGAAGTCTGGACGGGTTGAAGAACAGGAAACTGAATTAGTCAAAACTGAATTAATAATGACCTAGTGATGGAACCTAAGATGAAAGCTGTGTTCAGTTTACTTCAGTTCTGGTGCTCAGTCGTGTCTGACTCTTTGGGACCCAATGAACCGCAGCATGCAAGGCCTCCCTGTCATCACCAACTCCCTGAGTCCACCCAAACCCATGTCCATCGAGTCACTGATACCATCCAACCATCTCATCCTCTGTCCTCCCCTTCTTCTCCTGCCCTTAATCATTCCTAGCATCAGGGTCTTTTCAAATGAGTCAGCTCTTTGCATCAGCTGACCAAAGTATTGGAGTTTCAGCTTCATCAGTCCTTCCAATGAACACCCAGGACTGATCTCCTTTAGGAAGGACTGGTTGGATCTCCTTTCAGTCTGAGTTCTGGTTGCATTGTTGTATAGAAGATTTTCCCCAAAAATTTAGCCCAGTTCAGTTCAGTCACCCAGTCAGGTCCAACTCTTTATGTCCATTTACTGCAGCTCACCAGGCTTCCCTGTCCATCACCGATTCCCAGAGCTTGCTCAAACTCATCTCCATCAAGTCGGTGATGCCATCCAACCATCTCATCCTCTGTCATCTCTTTCTTCTCCCACCCTCAATCTTACAGCATCAGGGTCTTTTCCAAGTCAGTTCTTCTCATCAGGTGGCCAAAGTATTGGAGCTTCAGCTTCAGAATCAGTCCTTCCAATGAATATTCATTACTGATTTTCATCAGAATCCACTGGTTGGATCTCCTTGCAGTACAGGGGACACTGAACAGTCTTCTCCAACACCGCAGTTCAAAAGCATCAATTCTTCGGCACTCAGCCTTCTTTATGGTCCAACTCTTACATCCATACGTGACTATTGGAAAAGCCATAGATTTGACTAAATGGACATTTGTCAGAAAAGTAATGTCTCTGCTTTTCAATGCGCTGTCTAGGTTTGTCATAGCTTTTCTTCCAAGGAGCAGATATCTTTTAATTTCATGGCTGCAGTCACCATCTACAGTGATTTTGGAGCCCAAGAAGATAACATCTGTCACTGCTTCCATTGTTTCCCATCTATATGCCATGAAGTGATGGGACTGAATGCCTTGATCTTTGTTTTTTGAACGTTGAGTTTTAAGTCAGCTTTTTCACTCTACTCTTTCACGTTCATCAAGAGGCTCTTCAGCTCCTCTTTGCTTTCTGCCATAAAGGTGGTGGCATCAGCATATCTGAGGTTATTGATATTTTTCCCGGAAATCTTGATGCCAGCTTGCGCTTCATCCAGCCCAGCAGTTCACATGATGTACTCTGCATATAAGTTAAACAAGCAGACTGACAACATACAGCCTTGACATACTCCTTTCCCTATTTGGAACCAGTCAGTATTTCCATGTCCAGTTCTAACTGTTGCTTCTAGATCTGCATACAGGAGGCAGGTCAGGTGGTCTGGTATTCCCATCTCTAAGAATTTTCCACAGTTTTTTATGATCCACATAGTCAAAGGTTTGGCATAGTCAATAAAGCAGAAGTCGATGTTTTTCTGGAACTCTCTTGTTTTTTCTGTGATTCAACAGATGTTAGCAATTTGATCAATATGAAAAGACAAAACTTTTAGCTGAAGGAAAAGAATATATACCTCATTTTGCTTATGATTTTGAGTCATTAATCAGAAAAAGACTCAGTTTGGCAGTCTTTCAGTCGGGTGTTTCAGTGCTGCAATTAGATGTCACCTGGAGCTGAAGTCATTTAAAGACTTAACTGAACTCTGGATCTGTAAGGAAATTCCCAGAAGTGTTCTAAGGGTAAAGGAACATCATTTCTTCAGCTTAATTCAGAAATATTTTACATATTCAGGAAGAAATGGGGCAGAAGGGGAATCGAGAAGGAAAGACACTCACGCATACACAGAGATTAAAGCAAAATATTGATATTAACGTTTAGAAACCTAAATAAAGGTCATAAGGGAATTTTTATATTACTTTCCCAACATTTTAATGTCTCAAATGACATCAAAATTTAAAAAATTAAAAGATGAAAACAACTCAAAGAGAATTCATTGCCAGGACACTTTCACAAAAATACTCATAACATCAAAAATAAAATACCTAGGAGAAGTCCTAGTAGAAGATGGGCAAAATCTCTGAGAGAAATTCAAGATCTAACTGAATGGAGGGATGTATTATGTCAATGATTTGGAAAACTCAACATTGTCAGTGTCAATCATCCTGAAATTTCTATGTCTACTCTCAAATTTTCAAGTCTAATCTCAATGAAAATACCCTTAAGCTTTTCTTTTGGTGAAAATAACAAGCTGATTTCTAAATTCATACAAAATACAAGCAACCAAGAATGACCATCACAGTTGGTAAGAAAAGCAACAAAGTTAGAGGAGTTAATATAAAGTAACTCTTGAAATTAAAATTATTAAGACCTACTACAAAGGGCTTCCTTGGTGGCTCAGAGGTTAAAGCATCTGACTCCAATGCAGGAGACCCGGGTTCAATCCCTGGGTCGGAAGATCCCCTGGAGAAGGAAATGGCAACCCACTCCAGTATTCTTGCCTGGACAACCTCATGGAAAGAGGAGCCTGGTAGGCTACAGTCCATGGGGTCACAAAGAATCAGATACGACTGAGTGATTTCACTTTCACACTTTCACAAAGTTTGAAACTTTGGGAGATAGTGATGGACACGGAAGCCTGGTGAGCTATAGTTCATGGGGTCACAAAGAGTCAGACATGACTTAGCGATTGAACAACAACGACGACAAAGTTATAATTAAGAAAATGGAGTATTGGTGCAAGGATAGACAAACGATAACATGGAACAGAATAGAGAGTCTTAAAAAGGGCAGACATACTTGCCCTTCTGCTTATGACGAAGGAGGCACTGAAGTGGGGAAAAGAGTCTTTTCAGAAAAAGATTGAGTCAGTTGGATGTCCATATGAAACCTGACCCTTATCATACACCGATATCAACCCCAGAAGGAATGCACAATTATATGCAAGAGAAAAATAATACAATTTCCATAAGATATTCTTGGAGAATGTTTTTATGATCTTGGAGTAGGCAAAAATTCTTTGTTAAAAGCTATAAGAAGCATTAAATGTACAGGGAAAAGTTGGCAAGTTATGTTTCCATAAGATTAAGAAATGAGTTCATCAAAGGACAACATTTCATTAAGAAAAAGAAAATAAAGACCAAGGGTTAAACTGGGAAAGTAAGTAACACATATTTGCATCCAAAGACATTGTCATGGTAAGTTGTAGTATCATATTTGTAATAGTCAAGAACTGGAAACAACTCAGATTTATACTGTCTGTAGAAGTGATCAGTACATGGCCATGTGATCATTCAAAGCCATACTCTACAGTAACGAAAAAAAAATAAAGTGCTACAATATACAACATCATGAGTGAATCGCAAACATAATTTTGAGTCTAAGAAATTTGACACAAAAGATGCAACACACGGCATCATTTTATAGAAAGTTCAAACATTGATAAAACTCTCTACGTCAGTAGAAGTTAGGAAAGCACTTTTCCCTGTTGAGGAGAGGGGACGACAGTGACTGTGGTGCTGGGGACATTCTCTTTGCTGCTCTGGGCTGGGGTTCATACTGAGGTCTATACTTACTGCTTATACATTGTTCTCTATGATTACATGTAAGCAACAATGTAGCTTAAAAATATATTATTCCCCTTCACACTTCTTGCCCTGGCCTGAAAAATGAAGGAACAATGAGAAGATCCATATTTCACCACAAAATATCTGACTTTGAAGTCCGTTTTCCCTCACTTTCTGCTCTTGGGGACATTTCACTCCAGGAGCATCCTGAGTACCAGTAGCCCTTCCCTTTCTCTTACCTGAGCAGATCACAGAGGCCGTGTTGCCATGGGAACAGTCAGGACCACCCAGGGCAGTCACAGGACAACTCCACAGGAAGGACTCAGCCCCAGAGCAGCGAAATCGGGCTGTTAGGATCTGATCACCTCCTTCCACCAAGTGTGGTCCTCTGGGAGTGGAGATGGCGACTCCACAGCCGAGCTGACGACAGACAACATTGGCATTGGCTAGACTCCAGTGGGAGGCACAGAGTGCTCTCCATCGTCCAGAAATGTTCATCTCCACCTGCCCCTCACACTGAGAGGAGCCATTTGTCATAAGCCGGACTTCTGAGTATGCTGGTAGAAGAAGACAGAGTTTCAGCAAAATCACATGACTTTCTCACCTGAGCAGGGTGTTCACAGAGGTGAAAGGCCTGACCTGCATCTCACCTGAACAGACAACTTCAGCAGCTCCACTGTGGTGACAAGTGCCCCCTGGACAGGGCACTCTGGGGCAAACCCGGAGCTCAGGCTCCTCCCCCTCACATCTGAACTCTTCAGCCCAGACCCGAGCCCTGGACTCTCTGAAGAGCTCATGTCCCTGGACAGACACAGCCTTGCCGCACCCCAGCTCTGCACAGATGACCTGGGCAGTGGGGAGTGTGAAGTTTCCATCAGACACTGGGATCCAGGCTTCTCCAGAATACACTTCTACTCGCCCTGAGCAGGGTCCATCCCCTCCAGCCAGACGCACAAATCCTAAGAGGAAACAACAACAAAACCAGTCAGTGTTCATGGTACTGACTTGGCAACTGGAAACTGCACATTACAGGCAGTGGAGTGAAAGTTTTTTCTTTTTAGAAGTGGAGCATGTAGAGCCTTTGACAGTGTCATAACTGAATTTTCTTGAGCAGGTTTCTAAAGCGTAATCCAGGAGGATTACAAAGTCAGTTTAGAATGGCAGAATCCCAAGAACCTTGAGACTGGTTAGAAATCTGAATTCCTTGGTCTAGGAGCCTAGAAACTACAGAGTGCAATTCAGATCATTGGAATGGCTGAATACTGGAAACACATCTTTTAGCATTGTTTGGAGAAGTGAATTTCTCATTTTGCAGCCTAGGACCTACAGATCCAAGGATAATGTATAATATGCAGGCACTTGAAAGTAGAAATATGCAGAACAGAACCCACCCAGAGGGAAGTGGGCTATGAGATGAGAGACCTAGCATCCAGACAAGCTTAGAAAGCTTTCATGGAACTTTTGGGGCGAATATTCTGATCAGTTTTCTCTCCAAGGAACTAGTCCTCAAGTGGCTTAGGTGAGTGAAAGTCCTGAGGCTGGATCCATGAGGGGATGCCAAACTGTAGATGGGTGATGGCTCCAGAGGAGGAATATAGACGCTATCACTAATTCATATTTATGACATCTTGTCTTCCCAATGGCAAAAATTCCCTGAATTTATTCAGTGACCTCAGTGGGAAAGAAGATGAGTTAAGAAAACTCAGAGTCAGACAGAGAGAGTCCCAGCCAGCTCTCTTGAAATCCTAGGATTTATCAAAGAATCTGGTAGAGTGTGTGTTCTCAGCGGGAGCTTACCAGACAGCTGAGTTTCCAGATTATCTCCTATTAAAGGTTTTTCTTCTGAAACAGGACTCACAGAAAATGCTAATTGATTTTAATACTATCATTGTACTAATTCTAACCACAGGAAAATATGCATTCTTCTCAAGCACAAATGGAATATTCTCCAGGCTAGGTTACAAAAAAATCTTAACAAATTCAAAAATATTAAAATAATTCCAAGCTTCTTTCATGACCATAATGGAACAGAACTAAAACTTAATAGTGATAAGGAAACAGGAAATTCATGAATATATAAAAATTAAACCACACACTCCTATTTTAAGATTGTTTTCTCTATTTTTATTAAGAATGCCCTTGGGATTTAGATGGGAATTGCATTAAATTTGTAGATCACTTTGACAAGCACAGGCATTTTAACAATATTACTTCTTCCAGGACAGAAGCACAGAATGACTTTCCATTGATAATAATGTCTTTAATTTCTTTCATGGATGTTTTACAATTTTAAAAGAAGATGGCATGTTGAATGTTTTACAATTCTAAAAGGAAGAAGGAGGAGGAGGAAGTAAGCAAACAAGCCATACTTTGGAGAGTTCCAAGTTAAAAAAGCCTCAATATGGACAAAATATGTAAATATTTGTGGGAAACACTTGTTGAATAGGTTGTTAGCATATTACATCACCCTCTGCTCCTCCCATCTACCGCTTAAGCTGCTATCCTTTTTCATTTCTCCCACTCAGACAAGCAAACACAGTTTTAAAAGACACAGATGAATGGAAAAGAAAATCAGAAAGGATAGCTACTGCTGTAGAAGTAGGGTGTAGGTGGGGCATATGGCAGCAAGGTGGGATCAAGGAAGTTTTAAAACTAAAGGAGAGAAACCAAAATCAAAGTTCATCATTTGGTCATCAGAGGAACACATTTTGAACAGAATGAAGATAACCCAATGAAAAAAGCCTTACTTGATTCATCAAGTACAATTCCCTGACTTTTAGATGTGTTCCGATTATTTATTTCTAAAGTTCTTACTGGTAAAGGACTGCTTAGTGATGCCCAACATCCAACCAAAAAATTATTAGAATTTCCAAAGGGGAAAAATGGAACCCATAACACATTTTTTAAAAATAATCATTTAAGTCAGCTTCAGAAATTACAGAAATGATTGAATTGGCTGAAGAGTTCTTTAAACCACTAATATCAATATGCTTAATGAAGAATAAAAATAAACAGGGAGGAAAACTAGGAAAAATAAACAAATGATGTTAGGACCAAACTGAAGCCAGGACAGGCTCTAAGGGGCAGGCTAGGCCTGAGAAAAGCTGAGGCTCTGGGAATTCCCACAGGCAGTGTAGCTCGACCAATCAGAAAAAATCCCCGTAGACCCCCGGCCCACACCAGACCTGAGCCAATCTGGATAGGGATGCGAGGTTTAAAAGTCCCAAGCGCGTGTGTAAGGTTTAACCAGTCAGCTATGCTGTTACAGAAACAAAGAACCATCTGTATAAAAGAATATGTGATTCAGAGCTCAGGGCCTTTGTCTGATTCCACTGTGCTGGATGAAACATAGGTCTTGGCTCAAGCTAGTAATAAACCCCTTTATGCGTTTGCATTGCTGTGGACGTCTTCTCTCAGTTTTGGGGACTAGGACTCTGGGCATAACATTTGGGGGCTCATCGGGGATCCCTTTAACTGGGAAGAATAACACTCTCCCGGTAGAAGGGGTTTCCTCACTTGGAGGAAAGCTATCTGAACACCGGTGTTAAGTTTGGTGAGCCAGTGTAAGACTGAGGCCCAGCTTACGCGCTGGAAGGCAGCTGGCTCTGGTGAGAAGAGAGCTCTTGTCAGGCTTAATCAGGGGTGAATTAGTTGTCTTAGCCGGCGTAAGGCCGAGGCCTGGCAACGTGCTGGGAAAGCGGCTGGCTCTGTGAACGCCTTGTTGGTAAGATAACCTAGAGGGATAGGAGGGTTCAGGGGGCCCAGGAAGACCTAGTACTGTGTCCTTGGCCGAGGTTTGTCTCTCCTCTGTTCATCGCATCTTGGTGTGTGCCGGCATTGTCACTGCTCTCTGTGTTCGTCTTGTCCCCTGTGTTCTATCCTGTAATCATGGGGCAAGAGACTTCCACTCCATTGTCCCTTATGACTGACCATTTTTCTGATTTTAAGTCTAGAGCACAGAATCTATCAGTGCTGGTGAAGAAGAACAAATTAATAAATTTTTGCAGCACAGAATGGCCGACGTTCCATGAAGGCTGGCCCTCAGAAGGCACCTTTGACTTGGGAACTGTACACCGAGTCCGAGATATCGTCTTCCGACCGCGGATCAGACATCCTGACCAAGCCCCCTCCTTGGGTAAAACCTTTTTGCCTCAACAGGGATTTTCTACCCCTCAGGTGTTGGCAACACATGTAAGAAAAAAAAAAAAAAAAATCTCAAGGAGCCTGAACCAACGGCGCCGCTATATGCCCCATTTTGCAGGGGGAATTGTTAGGGGAAGCACACTGATTGAAACCACCCTACCCTGGCCAGGCACCATTGTAACCATTTGCATGAGTTGTTTTATGACAAGAGATCCTGATTAGGAATACGGAACTAATAAGCCTCCACCAACCGGAAGAGTTCGGGAAAGGTTTAAAGGAGACACGGCCTGTACATTGTGAGCCACGTGGCAGAGCAGTTCTCCTGGGTTTCCTTACCCTGCTGCTCTCCACCCAGGTGCCCTTTCCCAATAAAATCTCTTGCTTTGTCAGCACATATGTCTCCTCGGACAATTCATTTCCAAGTGTTAGGCAACAGCCCAGTTTTGGGCCCTGGAAGGGGTCCCTCTTCCTGCAACAGATGGTGACTCTGGTGGGATTCTTCTTCGCCGAGACTGACATCCTGACCACTTGGGGTACTCAGGGGTCGGCTTGCCTGCCAATGGACGAGACCCAGCAGCCACAACTGGGACCATTTTGTCCCTGGTCTCTTCCTGACGCGGACAACTGGCCAGAGTGCCCCGACCGGTAAGAAACAAGAAACTTTATTGATCTCTCTCCCCTTCTCTCTCTGTCTCCTCTCCTTAACCCTTCCTATCCTTCCCTGTTTTTCTAGTCCCCTGGTCCTAGACACAGAAATCTGGTCGAAGGGCCCTCAGCCTGAGCTGAGGATTGGAGACTGATCACCTCCTCTTGGCAGAAAACTCAAATTCTGGTTCTGATTTCTGGTAGGGCCGAGTTCCAGTCCTCCCTTTTCTGGAAGCCCAGGGAAAAGTCCCGTAAGGCCTGGGTATCTGTAGGTGGCAGGAGACGTCTGTAAGGCCACCCCTTTTGCCCCCTCTCCCACCTCCTCCCCCTTCTCTTTCAACCTGGCTTCCTTTCCTCCCTTGAAATCTTTGATGTTACAGAAAGGCTTGGTGGGCTACAGTCCACAGGTCGCAAACAGTCTGATACGACTGAGCGACTTCACCTTCACTTTGATGAAGACTGCTGGGTTTATATGTGTGTGTTTTAACTCTGTGACCTGAAGATTTTTGATGGCCATTTTGCTTTGTCTGGCCACCATTGGTTTAGACCTGCCGCCATTTGTTAGAACTTGATTTTTTTTCCCTGTGCCTTGAGACCAGGGATCTTAAGAACACTTATCTAGACTATCTCTAACTCCTGACACTGAGAAGAAAAAAAAAAGGACTTAAAGCTAAATCTTGCACTGTGTCTGTCTAAATATGTCTTGGTATGTCTCTGTCTCTGGATAATATTTTTGAGGTTAATTTGTATGTGAGATCTATTCATTTGGCTTAAAAAATGTAAGCGCTTACAAATCAAGTAATTCTAAATTAAACAAAAAATTCCAGGTTCATGTAAACTGGGAAATATTCAATGTTAAATACCTGATATTAATGTTTGTTTGTTGACCTATTTAATATAGACATGTCTTAGAGTACTTAACGTTAAAAAATATTTTCATTGTACTTAGGTTTAATATGTTAAATATTATATCTGTTACAAGTTTGTCAACAAAAAAATTACCTCAAGTAAAAAAACTTCAAAAAAATGTAAATGAGATATGAGCTTTTAGATAGACTTTATTAAGAATAATTATGCTTTAGGAATGTCTGTCTGAAATAGTCTGTCCAAATTGGGGTAACTTGAATTGGGATTGTGCTAAACTAAGTGATGGAAGTTCACTGACTAGCTAGCTCATTTCCAAATAGAGTAAAATTTTGAAACATTTATTACTGAACATTAGTTTCCTCTTACAAAGAAGCTAAAGAAATTTGGGACTGTTAATGACTAAAAATAAGCTGGCGCAAAAACTTGAATTTGGCTTTTCTCTCTGTTAAAAGGACACACTTTCTTCAGATGTTGAACTGCATTTGACAATAGATTTAAGTTCATTTGCTTCTTAAATGGTCTGTTCTGTATTCGCCTCTGAAATCCCATATTGTTACTTTGGCTGAGTGAATAGCTACTGTTTCACAGTGACCTATAGTCCCATCTGACTGAGTGCTGAAAACCTTTCTGATATTTGTTGACAAAACTTCCTAAATTATTCTATGAAGCACTTTTGGCTTCTAGCTAACTTTGGGGTGCTTCGGAGGGCCCCTGAAGCATCCCAAAGAGAGATATTAAACTGTGCTTATTCGGTTGGTTAAATTACATTAAAAAGATTATCAAATGAGTAATACATCTGCTCATATTATAATGTAGGGTAAAATTACTAATACAGATATCCTAAAAATTATATGGAGTTTTTAACATTCTGTTATGTCCTGGTATTTTAATGAAAAACCTGATGACTTCACAAAAGTTAGCAAAAGGACTGAATGAACCAGTGAATATGCTTATAACTTTTATGGTTTCTATCTGAAAAATTATGGGGTTAAATCTTATGTTTTCAGGGAGTAGGGAAAATCTTCCTCTCAAACTAATTATGACAATACTTTGGTAAAATTAAACATTATAAACAAAACAATTATATTTTCTACCTGACTCCTCCAAAAATTGGAAGTTCTTAGGTTCCCAGTAAGTTTATCAAATGAGTTAGGAAGTTTATCTCACGGATACAAAAATCTCAAAAAATTTTTGAGACCTTAAAAAGGAAAAAATTCACCTAGATTTGTTAGGCAAAATCTGTGATAAGCCTTTGGTGTGAGTTTCCCAGCCCTGTTTTATTTTAAAAGTTCAGTCTGAGACTCTATAAATGTTTCGGCAAAATAAAAAGCCTATAATCAATTATGGTTATAAAAATCATCAGACCAAGATCAGTGAGAACAGACCTATTTTGCAAACAAACTAGCCTTAATTTGGTTATATTTAATAAAAATAAGGGTAACTTTAAGGGAAAAAAAAGAGATATTTCAAAATGTTAAATACCAGTTTGTTAATGGAGGTCTGCATCTAGTAAGACTCATCTCTTAGATAGTTCTTTGCTGTTATGAGATGTTGATATAAAATTTAATTGAATTCTTGAAGAACACCCTAAGTTTGTTTCTGAAGCTTATCTCAATAATCTATCTTTGGATGAAGATCAGATGCCTCATGACCTGCAACCAAGACTGGAAAAAGACATAATTTAAGGGACTGTCTCCAACATGGATGGAAGGACTTTTTTTTTATCAGGAGAAACTACACTACACCAGGATGAGAAGACAACGACATCAGAGATGTCCGACATCAAGATGCGGGACCTGATTTGTATGATCATTTATGTTTTCTTGACTTCTTAGACCTTTACATATAAGCCGAATGCTTTTCTATCATAGGCCTGATCCTATGCTAGTTTCAAAATCAATCCAATTGTTGGGTTTGTGGCCAATAACCTGTGTCTAGTTCTGGGTTATCTTGGTAAATAATTCTATTACCAGACTTTAACTGGTTGGCCCTGAAAAAATTTACTTAAAAAATTAAATCACACTAAAGATAATCAGTCTAGTGACACTAAAAAAAAATAATAATAATAATTGGGCTATGTTCCTTATAGATGGTGCCAATATATAATTTCCCTGGAAGATAAAGATTCTACAGGGCAGACTAAGTCAGATAACCTGAAGATATACTGGGCTACATCTAATGGAAGTTCTTAACATAAGTCTTACTTGTGACTTTACTGCTGGCTATGTTATTTGTATTTCCCCTGTCTTACAAAATTGCTGTTTCTTACACTGTCAAATGTGTGTATGAGGCCTCTAATAGAATAATATATAATCCCATAGGAGATCAATGATGGTAACAGTGTAACTCTAGATATGGCAAGAAGCAACAAGAGGGAATATTTTCCTGGACCAAAAAGCTAGTAAGACAAGTGGTCCAGAGAATTTTAGATACTGTTTCATGGCCTAGTCCAGTAACAGCACATTCAGTGGCCTGTTTACCTGAAAATGGACACTCTCAGCACCGCGGGATAAAATGGTCATGACGTGCCTCCCTCATAATCATGGTCAAGTTTATGAGCAAAAAGGGGCTCTGCCAACTGAAGACTGACACTCGCCATCTGCATCTACAAAGATTAAATCATGGCCGCTGCAACTGCTGACTTTCAATGCCCCTGAAAGGAGTTCAGGGTAAAAATCAGAAATGAGGCATTCTGTGCTCTGGAAAAAAACTGGCAAAATAGGCCATCAGATAGTTAGATCTTTTCAGGAAAAGATTTTGAGTCCCAATTCTTGCATCTTCTCATATCTAGAAAAACACTGTCATTAACGGTAAAATCTGCTTTGGATATTAAAAAATAGTTAACAATTAAAAGTCAAAATAGAGTAGCTATGGTTCAGATATCCTGGAAAATAACTAGATGATGCTATGGGTGTACTTTCAGATTAGAGCTTGTAGTGTTTCAAGCTGGGGCAGTCCTATGCCCCATTTTGACAGGAAGTTATCATAGTCATTGTTGCCTAGTTCACTAAAATTAAAACTGAGCGAGACTCTGTGGGGCTCTGGAGTACAGATCTGCTCTGTGTTCTCCATTTCTTATCTGTAGGATATAGACTTTGTTCAGCCTCCTTGGCCTTCCCTGAATTCCACAGCATAGATTCAAACAATTGCTAATCAGGGAAGGGAGGGGATACAAAAACAAAAACTGTCAAAGGTTGGTACAGCCTCCAGACAGAGTCCTGGTTCCTACTCAAAGAAATATGCATAGCAATGTCTTTGAGCCCCCACCCAGGTAGAAGATGGTGACTTCAGACTGAACACAAGATTCTTGGAGCACTGCTCTGTTGCCTCACCACCAACCAATCAGAAGGGGTCACAAACCCTGTAACCCTCAGCCCAAATGTTGCCTTCTGTTTCCAGGGACCAGAGATGACCATCCTGTTAGGTCTCTTGTTTGCTCCTTGTCTATTTCATCTCTGAGAGGGGCCAACTAAATTGCTGCAACTACAAGTGTAAAAGCTGGTTTCAGATGTGAAAAACCCCCAACTTAGATCAGGTAGAGAGACTTCTGCTCTGCTAGGCAGGCCTACGCCCATGCACAGCAGGAAGAAATCACAGAAGAAAGAGACCTCCACCCCAATTCCCAAAAAATATCTTGAGTATGAAGTCTCTCAGGGGGCCTATGTGCTGTGTTAGGAGAAACATGTTGTTTTTATATAAATCACTCAGGGGTAATCACGGAGTCCCTGGCCAAGATAAAAAAAAAAAGGGGCTAAATCAAAAAAAAAGAGAGAAAAAGAAGTCTCAATTAATTTGAGTCCTGGTTCCAACAGTCCCTATGGTTAACAACACTAATTTCTACCCTACCTGGACCGCTCATTATACTCCTACTCATTCTAATATCAGGCAGTGTCTCAGAATGGAGAGGAAGATTCCTCTCAAGGATAAAAGACAGGGGGGAATGTTAGGACCAAACTGAAGCCAGGACAGGCTCTAAGGGGCAGGGTAGGCCTGAGAAAAGCTGAGGCTCTGGGAATTCCCACAGGCAGTGTAGCTCGACCAATCAGAAAAAATCCCCGTAGACCCCCGCCCACGCCAGACCTGAGCCAATCTGGATAGGGATGCGAGGTTTAAAAGTCCTGCGCGGGCTTATGGTTTAACTAATCAGCTATGCTGTTACAGAAACAAAGAACCGTCTGTATAAAAGTATATGTGATTCAGAGCTCGGGGCCTTTGTCTGATTCCACTGTGCTGGATGAAACATGGGTCCTGGCTCGAGCTGGTAATAAACCCCTTTATGCTTTTGCATTGCTGTGGACGTCTTATTCTCTCAGTTTTCGGGACTCAGACTCTGGGCATAACAATGAGACTTCTAAAACTGACAAAATATAGTATTGGAATGAACAATTATTTGGATTAATTACACAAGAGACCAGACATTGCAGAATAAAAGAACTGGGAAGTAAAACACAGCAGTAGAGACTATCTAAACTGAACCAAAGAGAGTAAAAAGGCAGAGAAATATGAATGGAAACACAGTGGCATGTAGGATAATGTAAAAATATATAAAATATGTGTATTTGGAGATTCAGAATAAGGGCTGTGCAGAAAAATATCAAGAAAAGATAAATGAAATTTTTCCAAATTTATTCAAAACTATAAATCCACTGATTCAAAAAGATAAACAAACCCCAAACAAAATAATGAAATCATTCTCAGAAAACCTGACAATGTAAATACTGAAATTCAGTGGTAAACAAACAAACAAAAGTATCTTAAGAGCAGCCAGGGAAATTTGACACATTATATACAGCAAAACAAAAGGATAAGTATTATTTACTGACTTTTTATTGGAGGCAGCGGAAGTCAGATGACAATATAAAAACATATTTAAAGTATTGGGGTTGGGCATTTGTTACCCTAGAATTGAATCAGCTATGAAAATACTTTTCAAAACTGAATGAAAATTAAGGTGACTTCAGGTAAATGAAAAAATGATAGAATTGGAGGCCACGAGACACAACTACACAAATCTGCCTCAGAAAGTTCTTCAAGCTAAAAGGAGATGACAGCCGATGAAAACAGGGATCCACTCAAAGGTATAGAGTCTCTGCTAAATGTTGATTCTCTGTTAGAAGATTTAAGGCAAAAATATTAGCAACTATAAGATTCATAATAAATTTATAAGTAGAATGTGTGGCAGTGATAGCACCAATGGCCAAAGTGGAAGAAAACTACAGTGACTGACATTGCATGTTGTGACATAACACCATTTCAAGGTGGAATGTAATTAAAGATTAGTGATTCAACGTGGGCTTCCCCAGTGGTTCAGCGGTGAACAATCCATCTGCCAATGCAGGAGACGCGGTTTCAATCCCAGGTCTAGGAAAATCCCACATACCACGGAGCAACTAAGCCCGTGCACCACAATTAGTGAGCCTGTGCTCTAGAGCCCGGGGGCCACAACTACTGAAGCTTGAGCACCATGGAGCCTGTGCTCCACAGCAAGAGAGGCCACCGCAATGAGAACCTCATGCCTGCAACTAGAGAGGAGCCTCTGATCTCCTCAACTAGAGAAAAACCTATGCATCAATGAAGACCCAGCACCGCCAAAAATAAATAAAAATTATTTTAAATTAAAAAAAATAACTCAACATTATTATCACCTAAAAATCTGATATGATTAATAAGCCAATAGAGTTTTAAGATAAAATAATATACTCAAAGATTAAAATAGGAACAAAGATATAACAAATAGCAGGCAAGGACACTTAAACCCAATTATATTAATAATTACATTATGTATAAATAATTTAAGTACTCCAAATAAAAAACTAGATGATCAGACCAGATAAGACAAAACAATATACTGTCTATAAATATATATGTGCTTGAATATAAACACAGAAACATTAAAAAGATAAAAAATTATATACTATGCAAACACAAATCAGAGAAGGCTGTATACAGTATCTATATTAATATCATACAAAGTCAGACTATAAGACAAAGAATACATTCAGAGAAAAAGAAATATTTTATGGTAATAAAATACTAAAGAAATTATATACTAGCAAAATTGGTGGCTTAAAAATAAAGTGATGCTTAAAAGAAAATTTAGAACCTTGATGCTTCCTTGATGCCTACATTAGAATAAAAATAGAAACAGAAGAAAATGATCCAAGACTCAAGAATCTACAAAAGCAACAACAATCATAACTGGAAAGTGAAAGTTTCTCAGTCGTGTCTGACTCTTTGTGACCCCATGGTCTATACAATCCATGGAATTCTCCAGGCCAGAATACTGGAGTGGGTAGCCTTTCCCTTTTCCAGGGGATCTTCCCAAACCAGGCATCGAACCCAGGTGCCCCGCATTGCAGGCAGATTCTTTACCAGCTGAGCCACAAGGGAAACCCAAGAATACTGGAGTAGGTAGCCTATCCCTTCTCCAGGGGATCTTCCTGACCCAGGAATCAAACAGGGGTCTCCTGCATTGCAGACAGACTGTTTACCAACTGAGCTATCAGGGAAAATTGCCGGGAGCCAGCGTGAGGAATCCCACCCATGATAAGGTCATGCAGCAGAGATCTGATGGGCAAGGTCGAGTCAGATCTCAGGTTTTCCCCCTGGTATTTCCTGAGCATGTACCCCAAAAAATAAGAATATGCCTGCCTGGAAAAAGTCATTGCAAGGCTTTAATCTTCTGCATTTGAAAGGGTGTTTCAATCCAAAAACCCCTCTGATGGCTTTCTAGCCTGCCTGCAGGACTCAAACAGCTGCGCATGTGATTGTTTGAGGCCTTCTGACCAAAGGAGGCACAGGAAGCTTAAAACATCCTAGGAATGTAGGGGCTTCCGAGGGGTCAAAATCATTAGAATAGGACTGATTAAAGGTTTCATTTGTTGAGCCAATACTTGCTGCCAAATTTTCATATCCTTTATTTTTAGATATAGTTGGTATATAGAAAAACAAGTAGTAGACCTGGTATTAGCAACATTAGATCTTTGAGTTAAGTACCTTCTTTGTTATAAACCACTGCACCTTTGTTCTGTAGAGATGTAACTTTAGTGGTTAAGGAGATACAGATTAAAGAAAAACACTTCGGGGAAACGAGATTAACATTCATTAAGAAAGAGAGCCAAAAAGTGTTAGCAAGCCTCTGGGCCAGAAGATAATGTAAATCATCTGAGACATTTTGTATACAAAAAGATATACAGAAAGGGTCAGGACTGCTGCCCCTGCTTGACTCTGTATCTTCCATTCTGTAAAATTTAGGGTATATAAACACCTTTTGAATAATAAAGTTGGAGGAGATTTTTGCACAAACCTGGCCTCCCTGTGTCGATTCTTTCTCTTGCTCCCTCCCTCTCCTTTTCAGGCTGATCCCTTGGAACGTGGAGGCTCACCGAGTCTACTTACTTGCCAGGGCTTCTGAGACCCACACGAGAGGGAGCCGAAGGCGGGGCACCCTCCTCTATTCAAGCGGGTGCCTGTGGCCCAACGTAGACGGAGCAAGTTCCTTGTCTGGAACTTTACTGGTTTTCCATGTAAACCAAGTTAATCAGCCTCTTTTCTCCACTAAATTTTCCTACTACACTACTTCTTCCTAATCTAATCTTATATTAATAAATAAATAAGTTTTTTCCCTCGCCAACGCCATCCCCGCTTCGAATTCCCTGGATCCACTGGGGCTGGACCCCGACAGAAAATCATAACTGAAAAAGAGGAGTGAAATCAATTAAGTAGAAAGCAAATACAAATTAAAAAAAAAATCAATAGAATCTATTAGTGATTCTCTTAAAAAGAACATTAACACAGATAATCTTCTAGCAAAACCAATTAAGAAAAAAGAGGGAACACAAATTAACACCACCAGTAACAAAAGGAGGAATATCATTACAGATCTTCCCAGCATCTAAAGATAAGAGATATGAACCAGTGTTATTCTAATTTGAAAATTTTTTTGTAAAGTGGGCCTAGTCCTTGAAAACACATTACTTGTGAAACACAACTCACCAAAATCTGATACAAAAAAAAGAGAAAAATATGAGTAAACTTATATTTGTTAAATAAACAGAATCCCTATTATAAAAACTTTCCTCTAAAACACTGCAACCTCCAAATGCTAGAGCATTCACAGAGCTCAGAAATGACTCCCACAACAGGATAAAAGAAGAGAGGGAGGGAAGGAATGGGGGCAGGAAGGAAGTGTAACACAGAGGCTGTGGTGAATGTACAAGCTGACCTGCATCTTTCCAACCCACCGCTCCTGCAATCCTTGCATCTTCATCCCCTCACCATTCTGCACTTCAGTACTGTAGTCCCTGGTGGCTCAGAAGATAATCAAGACTCTGCCTGCAGTGCAGGAGACCCACATTTGATCCCTGGGTGAGGACAATCCCCTGCAGAAGGAAATGGCAGCCCACTCCAGTATTCTTGCCTGGAGAATCCCATGGACAGAGGAGCTTGGTGGGCTACAGTCCGCAGTGTCACAAAGAGTAGGACAGGACTGAAGCAACTTGGAACACTTGCACCACAGTCCTTCTCAATTTGTATAGCCCCTCATTGAAATCTCCTTATTTCAAACAAGCTTCTCTACATTCTTCTCTGGTCATTGTTTCTACTCTAGATTTCTCCTAAACACAGCACTTCACTTCAAACAATCCACTACTGCGGCTGAAATTTCTCTTCCATACCTGACTCCTAAGATTAAGCAGAAGAAACTCCAAGAGTTTGACTTTGATTAAGATAATGAAAAGACAAGCTATTCTAATCTTATCTCTACTAAATCACCATCACTTTAACTTAAACTCACATCATTAAAACATGTCTGAAAATACAGAAAAGACAGACCAAGAGGAGGAAACTGATGACAAATAGAGAAATAGAGGAACCTGGAACCATTTATAAAAATGTGAGAGCCTAAGTTAGAGCAATGGTAGTCAGGGAGTACAAACCACGGTCAGGGTTTAAATATCAGAGCACTCTCCAATTCTCTACTGTTAAGTGTATCTTAACTGGAATTAATATCAAGACATCAATCTTCTTAGGACGATAACATTGGGAGTTCTAATTTCACAGAAAGTTCAAACATCACACACTCCATTTTCATTCAGATGCTGATTTATCAAAATATGGTAGAGACACCTGTAGTGTTTCCACAAATTTATCTGCAGTTAGAACCATGGTTAGGATATTGTGACAATGAAGAAGGTTACTTGAGATGCCAGAAAACAGGTTTGCTTAAAGCAAAAGTTTCTAACTAAAATTTAAAAGCACCTTGAAAATAATTATGTTTAATAAGAATGATAAAGAGAATGGAAGAAAACTTTTTGAAGAGATGAATAGATTTATGACATAAATGCTGTAATGATTTCACAAATGCATACTTATCAAGCAGTTTTGTATGTCAGTCATACCTCAATAAAGTACCTTTTAAAAAGGAAAAGAATTCTTTTCTTAAGGGCTTCAACTAGAATCATCAAAGATCTGCTGAAGGTGAGATTAGAAAAGATCACTTTTCCAATGATCTTCCTCAACATAAACACCCAAGAGCTGATTGGCTGTGGCTCAAAGGACCTACTGCAAATGTCCTCGGGGCTCCATTGTCCCATGATCACATCAAACAGGGTGATGCTTGCCTAAGACCAGCTCCCTATTTGAGGGAACTCACTGTGATAACTGACAATATCTTCCTCCAGTCCAGCTGTTCTGATGGGATTAATATCCTGGACATCCAATCCATAATTATGATAACACCTAGAAGCCTCTGCCAAATACTGTGACCACCCACTCACACCCTAGTTTCACTGCTGTCTTTCCTGCATCCACCTTGGCACAGGTCAAACACATAGACAGCACTGAGCACTTCATAGGAGTCGCTTCAGGTCCTCTGAGCTTCACTGCCTCTTATACGTGATGCACCACAGCTGCTGTGTTGTAAACTTCAAGACTGCATTTTCTGCTCCCTCAACATCCCTGCAAATGTGATGTGAGCTCCCCACTCAGTTGATCAGGTGCACTAGGGTGATAAGACTGTTTTCTGCCACAAGTCCCACTTCTGGCTTCCTCTGACTCTGACCTAGAGACATTTAAATGCACCACTGAAGTCCCTTCACACCTTTCCCTTGTGTAACTGCACCCTGACCCCCAGTCCACAGGTCTTCACATGCCCTTTTGGTCTCCATTGCTTGGTTTAGCCTATTCTATTGGCACATTCCCCACATACCAACCTGATGGAGTGTGTGACTCTGAGTTTTAGGACCTATGAGTATGATAAACCTTGTTACCTACAACTCTCCTGTGACCACCCTCCCACAATGCAGCCACACCGTACTGACCATTATGTCAAAGAATACAGAACAATTACCATGATGAGACTATGTCACGGAGGTCAAACACAGCAGCTGTATCTGTATGAAACTTTTGACCTGACTTCTCTACCTTCTGTGACGCATCACACAGACCCTTCACCCAAGCATCTTCTAAAGGCTATAATCCACAATCTTGAGTCATTCTGGTGATAAGACAGAGGCTTTTCCTACTAGAGATCCCTTCTCAGATCAGACAGGACTTACCTGAGCAGACTACTCCAGCATCCATGTCATGGGTAAAGCTATCATTACGATGGTCTTTAATATCAGAATGCCTACAGTCACTGACAGTTGACTCTGTCCCTTCACATGAAGTATACAAAAGCCAAATGGGGCCAAGTCCTGGCCCAAAATAAGCCCCTCCAGGAAAACCAATGGCAGCTCCACACCCCAGCTGTCTGCACACTACAGATGCATCCTTCAATCTCCAGCGGTCATCATTCACTGTGCCCCATTCTCCCTGGTGCTTCACTTCCACTCTCCCCTCACAGCGGTGGGCTCCATCCTTCAACCTCAGCTCCAGAGCTGCAAAAGAGACACAGACACAGGACACAGGAGAGATTTTAGGAGACCATGTAGTGGTGTATATTTAAAATATAAGTTCTATGAGGAGTAAAAGCATGCATGGGATATAGTATTTCTTGACCTCTGTGGTATAAACATTCCCACCATGGCTAACTCTAAGGCCCCAATGTGCCATCACTGAACCTGAAGCAGGAAGGGAAGCACCAGGTATTTCTCATGAGCCTGTAGAACCACCTCCAACGACACCACCGAGGACAGGCCTTCAGAGACTGGATGCTGCCCTCCCTGTAGATGTGCCCAAGGCTACTAGGGCCCAGCTTCTCCATCTCAGTTACAGCTCGTGGCCCGGGATCCAGGGAAGAACACTCCCTCCCCTTCCCTGTCCATAGGAAGCATCTCATCCAGCTCAGGAACTGAGGGCTGGGGTAACAGGCTCTGAAAGGTCCTGGCTATTCCTGCCACCTGGTGTTCATGTCCTTGTGTAACCCACACTCGAATGTACCTAGTAACACACATCTAATAAATGGAATTTGACAAAAGTGATCAGATGGCACTTTAGCAATTGTTTTAAGACAACTCTGGTTTCTGTGTTAAAAAGGAGTTCATTTGTAGGAACATTATAGATGGAGACATTACTAGTGTTCAGCAACATTTAAAATACTCTTTTTGTGAGCATATGGAAATAGTAATACTTCCTTACTTATTTGAAGTTAAGCATAACCATGTGATCTGGCTCATTCAACAAAGTGGCAAAACAAATGATGTCACTTCCACATAGAAACATTTAAGAGCCAATATATTTTTCTACCACAGCAAATACTGCAGCCTTGTATTGCAGTGGGAGCATAATACAATGGTGGAGAATTCAACAACCTGAGTGCTTGAAGAATTATGATAGCAGAAGTCCTGCCAAAGTGAACAGAACATGTTATATAAGGACACACCTTGTTTTTTCACTGCACCACACCTAGCTTACTTTCACTAAAATGGAAAATAACGGCAGAAAATTGACAGAAAGAAAAATACTAAGATAAAAACTAGGTATATAAAATTGAGAAACATCTATACTAACATCTAAAACCCCAAGAACAAAAAGAGATGTCAGGGTAGAGTAGACTGAAGCCTTAGATTTACTGAAAGAAAAAAATAAAATTGCCAATCTCAAATTCTATACTCAAAACCATTCTCTCAAAGAATAAAGACCTCAAATGCACCATTACCAAAATGCTGCTGTAGGAGAGAGCAGCCTCCATCCTCTTAAAAAAGACCAAACTTAGACAGCAATCAGTAGCAAAAACAGCTCCAGAAAGATCTGGAGTACCCTAAGAAGTTTGACCACGCCAAGATACTATCATTCTGGAGGCATCATTACATCCTCCAAACCAGAATCACTCAGTGTCAAGGGTGCCAGGAGAGTTCCTCTCACCAGGAGGGTAAGAGCAGGCTGAGTAACCAGTGTCCCTAGCCTTTGGGGGCACCATATGAAAGTCCTGCTTCAGGTTCTCTTCACGCAGACCTGCAAAGATGAGCCAGTCTTATAGAGCTGGCTAGACATAAGAAAGAAGAGCAAAGGACCAATACAAACCACATGGCAGGAGAAATCACAGTTCACAGTGACCTGCTCTGCAGACAGAGTCAGCAAATTTTACCCCTGAAAGAATTAGTGACAAGCACAGATGATGGTTTCCAGTAGTCATGTATGGATGTGAGAGTTGAACAGTAAATAAGGCTGAGCCCTGACGAATCGATGCTTTCAAGAGAAGGCTTGAGAAGACTCTTGAGAGTTCTTTGCACAGAAAGGAGATAAAACCAGTCAAATCTAAAGGGAATCACCCTGAATGTTGATTGAAAGGACGGATGCTGAGGCTGAGGCTACAATACTTTGGCCACCTGGTGCAGAGAGCTAACTTGTTGGAAAAGACCCTGATGCTGGGAAAGACTGAAGGACAAGGAGAAGAGCAGCAGAGGGTGAGATGTTAGACAGCATCACCAACTCAATGGACATGAGTTTGAGTAATGAGCCAGTGTTGGTCTCAGTCTTTGCTGCCTTCCTAGGCCTTCCCACAACCTGAGCACCTGCAACCATCATCTCCCCCACAGAGGCACCTGCAACAGACCCCCAAAGCCAAGTGTGTTCACACCATTGGCTCTGGCCACCGCCACTGCTGGCCATGATCCCCAGGCTCTGGAACCAGAGGCACTGCTGAGAACACTAACTACCATTCCAGTGACAGCAGACCCCCTGCACCTCTTGCCAAACACCACACAGTTGTCAATGCTGTGAATGTCACCAGCCTGAGCCAAACAGCCTCATGCCCTCCCAGACCCAGTGCCACCTCATGCCTCTGCGCTTGGCACCCTGCAGGACATTCCAGTGTACCGCTACCCAGAAGTGAAAGGCTTTCTCTACTGAAATCAGGACATAGAGCCTGGTAGAGGTGACAGCTTTTTCAAATGTGCAGAAATCTACAAGAGAATAAGACATCAAGAAGAATCGGAGAAGCAAAATCCCACCAAAGGAATACAGTAAACCTCTTGTAACCAGCTCAAATTAATGGAGATCCAAGAATTGCCTGACAAAGTATTCAAAATAATACTTCAAAAGATGCTCAGAGAGTTATGAGACTTCAAATATTTATTGATAACAGGAAAATAATACAAATAAAATAAGAGCAATAAAGATATATACTTAAAAAAAAAACTAACCAGATATTTTGAAGCTGAATAATAAATGAATGGGCTTTCCAGGTGACGCTAGTGGTAAAGAACCCATCTGCCAGAACAGGAGATGTAAGACACACGGGTTCTATCCCTTGGTCTGGAAGATACCCTGGAGGAGTACATAGCAACCCACTCCAGTATTCTTGCCTGGTGAATCCCGTGGACAGAGGACCCTGGTGGGCTACAGTCCGTGGGGTCACAAAGAGTCACACATGACGGAGGCAATTTAGCACGAACACAATACAATGAGTAAACTGAAGGATTCAGTACAGAGTTTCAACATCAAACTTGACCAAGGAAAAGAAAAAAAGAGAACCAATAAGTTAAAAGAAAGATAAGTTGAAAGTATCCAATTAGAGGAACAAAAAGAGAATGAAAGGAATATAGAAAGAAGTGGAACTATGTAGACCATAAAGAGAAACAATGTATTGAATGGAGTCACAGGAGACGTGAAGGAGAAAAGAAATAAGGGCTGAAGACTTCCCTGGTGGTGAAATAGATAAGAATACGCCTGCCAATGCAGGGCACATGGGTTCAATCCCTGGTCCAGGAAGATGCCACATGCCACAGAGCAGCTATGCCAGCGTGCCCCAGCTGCTGAAACATGCGCACCCAGAGCCTGTGCTCTGCACCAAGAGAAGCCCCTGCAGTGAGAAGCCTGTGCACTGCAGCGAGGAGCTGCCCCTGCTCACCGCAGCTAGAGAAAGCCCGCGGGCAACAAGGAGACCTAGCACAGCCAAAAGTGAATAATCAAAACAGAAAGACAGCCTGCGAATTTCCAAACCTGGGGAAAGATCTGGACATCTAAGTTCAAGAAGCTAATAAGTCACCCCAAAATTTCTATTCAAAACAAACTTCCCAATGCACAGAGTAAACTGTCCAAAAGCAAAGACAATGAGAGAGTTCTAAGTCTAAAGAGAAGAAAAAATTTCTGTCACCCAAGGGGACTCCCATAAGGAGATCAGCGGATTTGTCCAAAGAAATCCTGCAGACCATGAGGAAGGACTGGTAACACACTCCACCCTCACTCAGGGGAAAGCAGCTCCAGGGAGGGACAGGAGAGGGCACGGAGAAAGGGCTCCCTACAGAGTCACAGCAGCTCCTGGGAGGGGAAAGGACCATCAAGGCCCCCAGCACATCAGGAAATGAGTCACAGGGACCAGGGCAGGGACTCGGGAACTTATACACCTGAGGCTATGCATCAACTGATCTCTACAGACAAGAGGTCCCCTCTCCTGAACACGGGCTTCTCTGCTCCCTAATGACACCTGGTGGGAACAGGCGAGGCCAGCAGGCAGAGCCTCTCACAGAGCCCAGTGCTGGGCAGACACGTCAACAAGCAGAGGGAAGCCTGGGGGATGGGGACGAGGAGCCAGAGAGAGGCGGGCAGGGGCACGATTATCTCTGATCCAGTTACAAGGAGTGGCCGTGACACCCAGCCCTGTGGACACCCAAGTGCTTCACAGACCAGCAGACACAGTCCATGCTCAGCAGCCCCGTTCCTCTCACAGAGACAGGCTCCATCCCCCTTACACACACAGCCTCACACGCTCCCACATACACACATATATTCTCACACAAACACACACAATCTCCCACGCTACTCAAACACTCTTCATACACCCTCACTCACCCTCACATACTCCTCACATACTCCACACACACACACACTCTTCACACCCTCACACACACAAATACATAAACTCCTCACACACTCCTCACACACACACACACCCTCACACACTCCTCACCAGCACACATACACACACACACACACACACAAGCACAGAGCCTACAGGAGCACAGACACAGGAAACATGGGGACCCAGGGGCAGTGCTCACACACCAGGCACGTGGAGCATGTGGGAACAGCCCAGAGTCCCCGCTGGGGTCAGTTTCTGGACCTTCCACACACTGGGAGCCACTGGAACTCCTAGAAGCTCCCTGAGAACAAGGGAGACAGTGGAGGGGACGCAGGCTGACCCAGCTCGGTCCAGACCAAGCCTCACTGTTCTGTAAAATCTGCCGCTACTACCAGTGGACCTCGCACAGGAGAGGGACCAGTGTTCACAGTCAGCGTGGCTACTTTTTGGTCAAAAACACTAAGACTGCGGCTCCACAACTCCATACACCTTTCCCTTCATCAAGGCGTCCACTCCCCTGCCGTGGACCCAGGACAGAGGGCCAGCTCTTACCTTGACCACCCACCACGGTGCCGAGGAGGAGGACACAGAGTCCCCGCAGGGAGAGGCGTCTGCTCAGAGCCATCCTGACCCACGTCCTCCAGGTCACAGTCCCAGCTGCAGGATCAGCCTGTGAGGAGTGTCAGGGTGCCGACCGGGGTCTATATAGACCACCCCTTACACCCTCCCTCCTGAGAGCCAATAGCGACACCTCTCACCATTTCAGGCACTATCGGAGGCTGCATCTGCCACTTTCTGAAGCTCAGACACCAATGAGCTTCTGCATCTTCAACATCTCCTTATATGAGCAACACGGTCCTTTGACCTCCTGCTTCCGTGGTCCTTAGAGCCAGGCCCCATAATCAGGGCTGGTGTTGAAAACCTTTCTTTCCTCTGATCACCCTGGCCAATCCCCAAAGACTGTGAGATTTTGCAGAGTCAGGTTGTGGAATCGATTGGCCCATGGGGAATAACCATAGTGAAATCAAACACTGATCTTCCCAGTACTGACCTCAGGCTGGAAGCAGAGTACTACAAGAAGGCTTGAAATACAAGAGTATTTATTGGACCAGCAGAAAATGAGGACAAGGATTGCAGGAATTCACAGGTGACCAGGGAGAGGGTGAGGTGGAAATCATTAAGCTGAGGGAATGAGACTGCAGGTCTTTCTTCCCTTCTCAGAATGATCTGGAGACTGGGTCCTGGAGAAGGTGTGTTTCTGCTCAGTTGTGTCCTTCTCTTTGTGACCCCTGGGCTGTAACCCGCCAGGCTCGTCTGTCCATAGGCTTTCCCAAGCAAGACTACTAGAGTGGGTAGCCATTTCTCTCGAAATGGGATTCCTCTCAAGGGGTTCCTCTAGACCCAAGGATCAAACCCATGTCTCCTGTGTCTCCTGCATTGACAGGCAGGTTCTTTATTGCTGAACCACAGGGAAGCCCTATAAGGGATTTTCACACAGGCTAAATCCCGTTCCCTTTATTGCATTTCATATTATGTGAAATACCCCTTTTACCTAGTCAAAATGATGCTTCAGGAAAGAAAGAGATTGCTGCTACAGGAAACAAAGAGAAAGTAGTAGTCATCATTCAACCCTGGCCCTCCAAAATAGGAGTGGGGATCTCTAGAAGAAAATATGTAGCTTAGACAGATTAACATTTTCTAAACTTCACGATTTCCCCCTTTGGATATTGAGAGTTTGGTTTCATAGGATTCAGAACCCACCTGTGTTATAAGCCATAACTAAAGAAGATGCAAAATATTATTTAAGGGAACCGCCCCCAGACAGAAGGATAAATAGAAAGTATTCTGCTGCACAGTGGCTGCAGGCAAGGGGTGAAGAAGAGGCAAATGAAGCAGAAAAGAGAAGAGGGATCATTTGTTCTGAGCTCAAGAGGGAAGGCGGCGGCAAGAATGGAAGCCCAGGTGGGTTGAGGGCACAGAGCCAAGCAGAAGGGGCTGATGTCCAGAGTGGCCACTGCTGCCTTGCTGTGTCCCACTGATCAGAGAAGCTCCCAGATGCTCTCCAGAAAGCAGCCCAGGGATGAGTATAGACAATGAGAAGGGCGGTAACGATGAAAGAGAGCTCCCCCATCGAAATTCAAGGTCACTAACATACTGCCTCAGTCCTCATACTCCCTCTGGCTAAAGACTCTATGATGCACCTTCTGGTCCACACAAACCCACCCTGAGGCCCCCTCACCCTGACTCTCATCATTTCAGCACAAACTTGGGAAGGACCCGTCTGTGACACACATGCCCCAGAGTGCCCACCAGAGCCCCGAGACGGCTTCACACCCTCCCCCACCCACACCCGAAGGTCTCATGAAGCCAACACGGAGGGCAGCTGTGGACCAGTCCACAGGCCTGTCACATCCCCCACTGGAAGGACCCCTCATCCCGGTCAGCAGACACAGCTTCTCTGTCCTGCCATATCCATCCTTCCTACTTGAGACTCAGGTAAACGAAAAGGGAGAAAAGTCCACTGAACACAACTTTTCTCCCTCTAAATATGGTAACATTAACCTGTTATTTTATAACACATCCTTGTCCTGTGTTCCTCTGACTTCCAAGCCCCACTCTGTGCATGAACCCCATCTCCTTCTGGATGCTTAACACAGGAGTGATAATCACTGATTATAAATGTCAGAACCAGAACATAAACTCAGGCGCTGGAGTAGGAACAGGATCTGCTCAGTCACTAGAGTCAATGCTCTACTCCCCCTGGGGTCCAGAGTCACCACTCTTTACCCAGTTATGGACTCCACTCCACAGCATCACCAGAAACCACCAGACAGACACCTAGATAGAGGATGCGCTTCCTGGAGTCCAGTCATTCCTCCCACAGGATGACACAGGGATGCACTTACTGAACCAGGTACACATGGTCTCACCTCAGGATGGAAACCTCGCAGGTAACATACTGTTAGGGACTCCACACCCTGCTATAAGGATGGAGTGGGCTGGAAGGCGGGGCTAAGCCAGCGCTGGCATGCTGTGCTCAGGCCGCACCCTCTACCCCAGAGCTGGGGATGCAGGGTCAGCAGGGACCAGCTCACCCTCTGATGAAGGTTCGTCTTCTCTGACACATAAGGAAATCTCAGTGTCTAACCTCATCCAAGATTTGAAGGAGGAAAGCTTTAGGGAGGACACTAACCCAGCTGTATCCATGTGAACTTCAGGGCCTAGGAACCAGTCTGCCCCAGCCTGACTCAGAGCTCAGCCACATACCGTGTGTGTGACCTTGAACAGGGTCCTTACACTCTCTGTATAGTGGCTTTGTCTGTAAAAGAAGAGTTACACTTGTGTATAGATGACAGAGTTTTGGTTAGAATTAAATGAGTTGGCATTAGTAAGAGATACAACCACCAGTCAACAGTAGTACATCGTCTTGGCAGAGAAGCAATATAAGGCCCCCTCTCTCCATCCCATCCCAGGAATCCCAGGACTCTAGAACAGGAATTCAATTCTGTTACCTGCAGCCTTGACTGGAGCTGTCAGAACTCTCCCAGGAACCACACGCTGTGACGGTGATTGGGGCCAGAGTTGTGAGTCTTCCACACATCACCCCTTTTCTCTGTGCCCCAGAGATAGGTTCTACTGCTCGTGAACCTCGACCTTACCAAATGTGAACCTCACGACTTAAGTTGTTTACTTGCTAATTTTACTTTATAAATGGACTTGGTAAAGGTTCTGTGTCTAATTCACCTCCTTATCTCCAATGCCTGCTAATTAAAAATCCTAAATGATGTCTATTGTATACCTGAATGAATGAATGTCAGCCAGGTATTTTGCACAAATCATTTCAATCAAAAGAAATCTTTTGAGATATAATCTAACTTGGTGTGAAGACTTAACAATACAATGCAACTTGTATCACTTGTTGTAATGCTATTTCAATATGACTAAATGGCATAAGCTAGGTATGGTTCACTTCTATACTTCTCTGCAATGAATGCAGTCAAGTGCAATATCAGAAACAAGGCTAGCCCCATTCCAAGAGCAGTGCTGAGAGAGCCAGTTCTAAACGTGTATAAATGCTGCATCTTTGTATATCCAAAGATAAAGAATACAGACCTCAGCACACTGACAGGTGAACACCATGAAGCCTCCTGTTCTGGTCTTAATCAGATATGGCCATGTGGTCCAGATGTTTATATACTTATCTTTTGGCATATTTTCAGTTCAAACCACACATAACTGTAACAGGAAGAAATTCTGTTATAAAAAAAATTTAGTTTAACAGCTTCTGTATTGAATTAGAAGTGCAGAAATAAAGAGCAGGAAGAATCCTGTTCTTTAACTTAGACTGTTTATTTCATCTTATGGATTGTAAAGCAATACAATATGTAGCATTATTATGCCCTAGTCACCATGAAAATATGGAGATTTCAGAGGTTCAGTAATCTCTTTGCTGGGAAAATTAATAATTAAATATCCTTGGTAGAGGGACATTTTCAGGACCAATCAGAGTGACTAATATACAAAATATTTTTGGATTAAGAAATAGCTATAAGGTGTCGTCACTCAGTCGTGTCCGACTCTTTGTGACCCCATGGACTGTAGCCTACCAGGCTCCTCCGTCCATGGGATTTTCCAGGCAAGAGTACTGGAGTGGGGTGCCATTTCCTTCTCCAGGGGATCTTCCTGACCCAGGGATTGAACCCAGTTCTCCTGCATTGCAAGCAGATGCTTTACCCTCTAAGCCACCAGGGAAGCCCAAGAAATAGCTATACAACTTTTAAAGGGAACAATTAATTGATCTGTTACACCAAACTTTTGGAGACCCACCTCACCATCTGTTTTCCTTGTATGGATGAGACCAATGTTGGTAAAGGCTTCTTTACTAAAGACCACTTCATCACAAGGGCATGTGATGAGCTTGGTCATGAGCAGGCTGAGGTCCAGCCCATCATCTCTCTTCAGCCCTTTACAGTCTATAACCAGCAACATCTAACAGAGAGAGTGGCACCGAATTGGCCTCATTCATTCCTCCATAGTGCAGCTTCAGATACCCAGAGACCAGAGCAATCAAAGCTACTAAATCAAAGACAAGTAGCTTCTAAGTGGAGAGCATGCAGACGAAGGACACTTCCCCACTGCTGTTGGGAAGGAAGAAACCCTCCCACCCCAGACACCATCTGGGGGAGGAGAGACAAGAAGATGTCTCCTTAAATACAGAAAAACCAGTCTCAGCAGGGAGCTTCAACTAGAGTTGACAAGAATATTATTACCATAAACCTGAGCTAACTTGGGGGACAAATTTTAAATGGGAGAGTCTGTGTTAACTTTGTGGAACTTTCAATCCATGCAAACACCACTTGCTACTGCACAAGATGAAATCAGTTATAAAAATAGTGAATATTACATTTATGCATATTTGAATTCTACAGGACATATTTTCAAGCCCACTACAGAAAGAAAATATGTGTATCTTTCCCTGTTTTTAGATGCACGGAGTTGGCACCTCTGTGAACTCTTTCTAATTCCTCCAGCTCAAAATTACTGCTGTGTCTCTTCAATCTGTAAAAACTTTCTTATTGTCTCTAAAGTGGGGGCTTCTTGAGAGCAAGTGTTGTGTCTCGTTCTTCAGTGTCTCTATAAGGTCAAATAAAGACACAGAGAAGGGGTTTAACAAACATTGGATAAGCAATGAATGCGTGAACAAATGCTGAAAATCACTATGCAGCGAGTGATGCCGAGCGGGGAAGGGAGGCGGGGGCACTAATCTGGCTGACCCCACCCGGCACAGACTGAGGTGGAGGAAGGAGTCAGAGACACACCAGCCAAAGGATCCCAATAGAAAATGCCTTCAGGCCCGCTCCGGAGGGTCAGGTCACGTTCAATCTCTACACAAGGCTGTACCTCAGAAGCTTCTGCAAGATGAGAAAAAAACTGACAACACTGCTCTCAGGAGTTCTACTGAAGGATGTGAATAGACAGTGAAACTAAAGTGAAAGTGAAAGTGAAGTTACTCAGTCGTGTCCGACCCTTGCGACCCATAGACTGTAGCCCACCAAGCTCCTCCGTCCATGGGATTCTCCAGGCAAGAATACTGGAGTGGGTTGCCATTTCCTTCTCCAGTGATGCTCATCAAACAGCTGCATTTCTACTCCCCAGTGACTCATTGTGGCCAATGAAACATGGGTGTTGTCACCTGTGTCACTTCTGAGTGGAGGCCGGAAAAGCCCAAGTGTGACTCTAGTCTCTCTCTTTTTCCTGCCCCAGAGGCTGCATGTTCCAGATGGTGCATGTGCAAGAGCCTCACTGATCACAAACACCTGTAGGCTGTGATGAGTGTGTGTGTGTGTGTATATGTGCATTTGTGTCTGTGTGTGTGTGCGTGTGTGTGTGTGTGTATGTGTGAGATTTGGGGGTCACTTTTTCCAGCAGCAGAGCAGAGTCTCTTCTGAAGGATACAGAGGAGAAAGAAGACTTGAAAAGAAGACAGAATCTTTCACGTGAAGCAGGTCCTTCCCTGGATCTCCTCACCTTGCTTCCTCTGTTGGGCTTGGTTGTTTCTCAGTCACCATTTCTGAGTGACCAACAACTAATGCAAGTCCTGTCTAACTGCACCCACCCCTGGTGCATCTCCTGTTCCCTTTACATCACTCTGTGCTGACAGTCAGGCTCAGTTTCCTGAATCTGTCTCTTAGCACCTTGACCCTCATCCTTAAACAGCTCTTCTTTCCTCTGAGTTAGTCATTTCATCATCTTTGATCCTGTTTTTACCTTCAACCAATCCTGTACTAATGAAAAGGAAAGTATTCACCATGTACTATCTAAGCCCCCTAAGTCTTTTCTTGATTTCCTGAACAACTTTGATTCCTGGATTTAGTGCTCCACGCACTTAATAAACTACTTCACATTTGGTTAAGAAATGATTTTGCTGAGTTTTTTTTCCTCATCTCAAGAAAATGGCTGTTTTCAAAACCTATATCCTTGTGAGCACAGCCCTAGGGCTTCCCTCATGGGCCTTGGAAGGGGCTGGTGTAAGGAGAGGCTGTGAAAGTGAAGCTTCATTAGCTTCATGATTAATCCACCTCTGCTCAGAGTTGATGTAATGACCAACTCCAGAGCTACTGAGCTCCTGTGGGTGGTCATTCTTAAACCCAAGATTAGTGCCACTGGGATGGCCCTCATAGTTCAAAGGCTGTGGTTACTCAGACTTGAACTCTATGAACTGATGCTCTATTACACATGGAGCTTTGGTGCAGCTGAGTCCAGGCTGCAGAACAGCTTAAGAACACTGGAAACACAGCAAAATGTGTTCCTCCTTTAAAATCTAAAAGTCTGTGAACAGATTCTCTTTTCCTTATCGTCGAATCCTTCCGCATCTGGGCATGCTCTCCAAGGCTCCTACAAGCTGCAGGCATCTGCTGAGACCCTGCCAAGGCCCAGGATTGGAGTGAGGCCTGTTCTTGTGTATAAGCTCTGTATTTCCACTCTCTATAAGTTAATACATGCTCAGTTCAGTTCAGTTCAGTTCAGTCTCTCAGTCATGTCCAACTCGTTGCAACCCCATGAATCACAGCACGCCAGGCATCCCTGTCCATCACTAACTCCCAGAGTTCACTCTAACTCATGCCCATCGAGTCGGTGATTCCATGCAGCCATCTCATCCTCTGTCATCCCCTTCTCCTCCTGCCCCCAATCCCTCCAAGCATCAGGGTCTTTTCCAATGAGTCAGCTCTTTGCATGAGGTGGCCAAAGTGTTGGAGTTTCAGCTTCAACATCAGTACTTCCAATGAACACCCAGGGCTGATTTCGTTTAGAATGGACTGGTTGGATCTCCTTGCAGTCCAAGAGACTCTCGAGTGTCTTCTCCAACACCACGTTCAAAAGCATCAATTCTCCAGCACTCAGCTTTCTTCCCAGTCCAACTCTCACATCCATACATGACCACTGGAAAAACCATAGCCTTGACTAATAGATGCTCAGCTAATGTTTATTGAATGACTGAATGGTACTATGCTAGACTTTTAAAAGAAAGTACCTTAAATATAAAGAACTAGTTTTGAGGACATCATTTGGCTAATTGATACCTTTGTTTTAAAGGCAAGTGCTTTCAGCAACTAACAGGGCAAACTTTGATTTTCAAAAAGAAGGTGCATATCACCACCAGATACATCACAACAAACTCTGCAAATCTCTGTGTCTAAGGATACACAAGACAAACCACAACACACTCACATGTGGCTTCTTATTAAGTCTTATTCAGAACCAACAGAGGAGACAGGGTATTGGGATGATTTATGATTTGGCAGTTTTTCAATAAAAGCCACACAGGAATGTCACAGAATGAAAATTTGCAATTAAAAAAGTACAGCTGCACCGTCTATATGACATATGGAAGGAGATGAGGTGCAGAAAGTGTTCTTTGGCTTATAGTAACAGACAGACTAATTAGTTTTTCACTTTGTGAAAGGAGAGTCCTCTGGGGCTGATCCTGAAGGATGCTGTAGAGAGCAGGACAACTCAACTGTTCTGTACAACAGTTAGAACTGTGAACGGATGATTTTGGATAATGATGCACTTTGATTTTTTTCTCTTTACTTTCTGTGAATCTACTGTAGGTTTTTACATTTTTATTGCCACATGGTTCACATAAAATATCTTATAAACACAGTAGTCTCTATTACACTGATAACAAATTAATTTCAATCACATGCAAAAGCTCTACCTATTGATCCCCTCCCTGCACTTTCTGTTTTTGATGTCAGAATTTACCTCTCTTTATATTGTATATCACTAACAAAATATCTTTCTCTATAGTTATTTTAATACTTCCCTGGTGGCTCAGACAGTAAAGCGTCTGCCTACAATTCAGGAGACCTGGGTTCGATTCCTGGGTCAGGAAGATCCCCTGGAGAAGGAAATGGCAATCCACTCCAGCATTCTTGCCTGAAAAATCCCATGGACGGAGGAGCCTGATAGGCTACAGTCTATGAGGTCGCAAAGAGTCAGACACGACTAAGCGACTTCACTTTCACTTTCTAGACTAGAGCTAACTGGTTAACACACTACCATATTCAGTGTATTCTGTATTGGATTACATATTTACATTTACAAGTCTGTTATATAATTTCACTTATTTCATGTAATAATTAACATCATTCATTTAGCTTGAAGAACTCCATTCGGCAGTCTTGTAAGGCAAGACTGTTGGTGAGCTCCCTCAACTGTTGTTTGTTTGGGAAAGTCTTTATCGCGTCTTCATTTCTGACAGACAGTTTTCCTGAGAAAAGTATTCTTGGCTGGCAGGTTTACATTCATCAGTTTAAATTTATCATCCCTTCCTCTCCTGGCTTGACAGGTTTCTTCTCAGAAGTCCACTGATATTCTCAAGGGAATTTCTATTTTGTGAGCATTTGCTTTTATCTTGATGCTTCTAAAATTCTCTCTTTGGCTTGATTATAAACAGTGTGTCTTGGAGACGATCATTTTGAGTGAACTCTGAGGGGTGACCTATTAGCTCCATGAATTTGGATGCCTAAGTCTCATCAGATGTGTGACTTATCTGGTATTATTTCTCTAAGTATAATCTCTGTCCCTTTCTCCCTCTCTTCTCCTTCAGGGACTCCAATAATGTGCAGGTTGTTACTGTGAACATTATCCCAAAGTTCGCACAGGTTCTTTCACACCTTTTCATTCTTTTTTCTTCTCTGTCCTCTGGCTGGCTAATTTCAATTTTCTTGTCTTGTGCCTCAAAGATTTTTCTGCTGTTGCTGCTGCTCTCTGTAGCATTTTTTATTTTGTTGCATTTCATTCAGTGTAATCTTAAGCAACAGAATTTCTGTTTGGTTCCTTCTCTTTTTTCGCCTCACTGCACAGCTTGAGGGATCTCTGTTTTTGCCTCATTGCACAGTTGCCTGACCAGGATAGAATACAGGCACAGCAGTGAAAGCATCGAATCCTAACCACTAAACCATCAGCAAACTCCTTGTTTGCTTCCGTTTTTGTGATTTCAGTCTCTGTACAGAAAAAAATAAAAAATAAAAAACTGAATTCATTCTGTGGAGCAACTCAGAGCCTGGGCACAGCTACTCTGTGCTGTGGGACCCGCAAACTGCCAATAGGAGCCGGCATGCTACAACTACTGATGCCTGTGCACCTAGAGCCTGTGCTCCGCAGCAAGAGAAGCCCCCACAGTGAGGCCTGCTGTCCACAAGAAGAGCAGTGCCCGCCTGCCGCAACTAGAGAAAGCCCATGGGTGTCAACCAAGACCCAGGGAAACCAAAAATTGAAGACAATAACAATAATAACAAATAATTATTTTTCAATCTTATTTTGTTCACATACTCTTTTCTTGAATTTGATTGTTTTTCTGCATCTTTTGGAGTTCCCTGAGCTTCTTGGTGGGTATACTTTATTTCTTTCATCGTATGTCACTTATTTCATCACTTCCCAGTGGTCAGTAGCCATGTGAGCTGCCCTGGGAGAACTCCTGGGCATCTTCTAATCCCCAAGCACAGCCTAGAACTATGAAGACTGCAAGCGTGACTGTAGGTCGGAGCCCTGGACACCATGCAGAGCCATCAGCCAGGGACTGGGTGGGTTCAACTCACAGCAGGCCATCACTCTCAGGTCTTATATTAGTTCAGCAGCCTCTCCACATGTCCACAATGTAATTGTCAGATAGGGGGTTGTTGTGAAATGTAATCTTTACTTGGCCACTCCTACATTCCAGTTGAGCTATTTCAAATCCTGAAAGATGATGCTGTGAAAGTGCTGCACTCAATATGTGAGCAAATTTGGAAAACTCAGCAGTGGCCACAGGACTGGAAAAGGTCAGTTTTCATCCCAATCCCAAAGAAAGGCAATGCCAAAGAATGTTCAAACTACTGCACAATTGCACTAATCTCACACACTAGTAAAGTAATGCTCAAAATTCTCCAAGCCAGGCTTCAGCAATATGTGAACCATGAACTTCCTGATGTTCAAGCTGGTTTTAGAAAAGGCAGAGGAACCAGAGGTCAAATTGCCAACATCCACTGGATCATGGAAAAAGCAAGAGAGTTCCAGAAAAACATCTATTTCTGCTTTATTGACTATGCCAAAGCTTCTGACTGTGTGGATCACAATAAACTGTGGAAAATTCTGAGAGAGATGGGAATACCAGACCACCTGACCTGCCTCTTGAGAAATCTGTATGCAGGCCAGGAAGCAACAGGTAGAACTGAACATGGAAAAAGAGACTGGTTTCAAATAGGAAAAGGAGTACGTCAAGGCTATATATTGTCACCCTGCTTATTTAACTTACATGCAGAGTACATCCTGAGAAATGCTGGACTGGAAGAAACACAAGCTGGAATCAAGATTGCCAGGAGAAATATCAATAACCTCAGATATGCAGATGACATCACCCTTATGACAGAAAGTGAAGAGGAATTAAAAAGCCTCTTGATGAAAGTGAAAATGGAGAGTGAAAGGTTGGCTTAAGGCTCAACATTCAGAAAATGAAGATCATGGCATCTGGTCCCATCACTTCATGGGAAGTAGATGGGGAAACAGTGGAAACAGTGTCAGACTTTATTTTTGGGGGCTCCAAAATCACTGCAGATGATGATTGCATCCATGAAATTAAAAGACGCTTACTCCTTGGGAGAAAAATTATGACCAACCTAGATAGCATATTCAAAAGCAGAGACATTACTTTGCCGACTAAGGTCCGTCTAGTCAAGGCTATGGTTTTTCTTGTGATCATGTATGGATGTGAGAGTTGGACTGTGAAGAAGGCTGAGCGCCGAAGAATTGATGCTTTTGAACTGTGGTGTTGAAGAAGACTCTTGAGAGTCCCTTGGACTGCAAGGAGATCCAACTAGTCCATTCTGAAGGAGATCAGCCCTGGGATTTTTTTTTTTTTTAATTTTTTATTTTTATTTTTAAATTTTAAAATATTTAATTCTTACATGCATTCCCAAACATGAACCCCCCTCCCACCTCCCTCCCCACAACATCTCTCTGGGTCATCCCCATGCACCAGCCCCAAGCAAGCTGCACCCTGCGTCAGACATGGACTGGCGATTCAATTCTTACATGACAGTATACATGTTATAATTCCCATTTTCCCAAATCATCCCACCCTCTCCCTCTCCCTCTGAGTCCAAAAGTCTGGTATACACATCTGTGTCTTTTTTCCTGTCTTGCATACAGGGTCGTCATTGCCATCTTCCTAAATTCCATATATATGTGTTAGTATACTGTATTGGTGTTTTTCTTTCTGGCTTACTTCACTCTGTATAATTGGCTCCAGTTTCACCCATCTCATCAGAACTGATTCAAATGAATTCTTTTTAACGGCTGAGTAATACTCCATTGTGTATATGTACCACAGCTTTCTTATCCATTCATCTGCTGATGGACATCTAGGTTGTTTCCATGTCCTGGCTATTGTAAACAGTGCTGCGATGAACATTGGGGTACATGTGTCTCTTTCAATTCTGGTTTCCTCGGTGTGTATGCCCAGAAGTGGGATTGCTGGGTCATAAGGTAGTTAAGAAATCAAAGGAATCCAAATTGGAAAAGAAGAAGTAAAACTCTCACTGTTTGCAGATGACATGATCCTCTACATGGAAAACCCTAAAGACTCCACCAGAAAATTACTAGAGCTAATCAATGAATATAGTAAAGTTGCAGGATATAAAATCAACACACAGAAATCCCTTGCATTCCTATACACGAATAATGAGAAAGTAGAAAAAGAAATTAAGGAAACAATTCCATTCACCATTGCAACGAAAAGAATAAAATACTTAGGAATATATCTACCTAAAGAAACTAAAGACCTATATATAGAAAACTATAAAACACTGATGAAAGAAATCAAAGAGGACACTAATAGATGGAGAAATATACCATGTTCATGGATTGGAAGAATCAATATAGTGAAAATGAGTATACTACCCAAAGCAATTTACAAATTCAATGCAATCCCTATCAAGCTACCAGCCACATTTTTCACAGAACTAGAACAAATAATTTCAAGATTTGTATGGAAATACAAAAAACCTCGAATTGCCAAAGCAATCTTGAGAAAGAAGAATGGAACTGGAGGAATCAACTTGCCTGACTTCAGGCTCTACTACAAAGCCACAGTCATCAAGACAGTATGGTACTGGCACAAAGACAGACATATAGATCAATGGAACAAAATAGAAAGCCCAGAGATAAATCCACACACATATGGACACCTTATCTTTGACAAAGGAGGCAAGAATATACAATGGAGTAAAGACAATCTCTTTAACAAGTGGTGCTGGGAAAACTGGTCAACCACTTGTAAAAGAATGAAACTAGATCACTTTCTATCACCGTACACAAAAATAAACTCAAAATGGATTAAAGATCTAAATGTAAGATCAGAAACTATAAAACTCCTAGAGGAGAACATAGGCAAAACACTCTCAGACATAAATCACAGCAGGATCCTCTATGATCCACCTCCCAGAATTCTGGAAATAAAAGCAAAAATAAACAAATGGGATCTAATTAAAATTAAAAGCTTCTGTACAACAAAGGAAAATATAAGCAAGGTGAAAAGACAGCCTTCTGGGATTTCTTTGGAAGGAATGATGTTAAAGCTGAAACTCCAGTACTTTGGCCACCTCATACGAAGAGTTGACTCATTGGAAAAGACTCTGATGCTGGGAGGGATTGGGGGCAGGAGGAGAAGGAGATGACAGAGGATGAGATGGCTGGATGGCATCACTGACTTGCTGGACATGAGTCCGAGTGAACTCCGGGAGTTGGTGATGGACAGGGAGGCCTGGCGTGCTGCGATTCATGGGGTTGCAAAGAGTCAGACACGATTCAGTGACTGAACTGAACTGAACTGAACATGACAGCTCTCTCTACCCTGAAGAATCACAGCAGGATCACGTTTACTTTTTCAGTCGTAACCAGATTAAAGCAATCTTGAAACAGTTTGTTTCCAGAGGAGCCCATTAGTCTGAAATTCTTCCTTAAGAATTCAATCATATCAGGCCCCTCCATCCACATCTTTGAAACGTAAATAGACAAAAGTACCTGATTTTTATAACTATCCCTACTTCTGGATCCCCTCTGTCTAGATCTCCACTTTCTTGCCCTCTTGTCCCACATGGATTCAGGCTGTGAGTGAGCACCAATTTGCCCTCCATCAAATAGAGAGAGATATGAGCTGATATAATTTACTCAGAAGGATAGATAATTGGGCAGACAAGAAATGGCAACGTTCTGAAGAAATTGTAGGCAGGGATGGAAAGACTGGATTCATAAGGATTTGATAACCAACTAGACATGGGAGAAGAGCAAGGAGGAATCTGTATCTGCTTGAGTAAACAGATCAAGTAACCTAGGGAAAGAAAGATGAAAAGGCAGAAGTAGTTACCTAGAGTTAGAGTTTTAATTGACCCATGAACACTTAGGCAGGATAAGGAAAGCTGTATCCATTCTCTCCCACCAGCAAATTCCCACTTTGAAATCCACACCCAAGTCTGGTAACCAAGAACAAGTTAAAAACAGGTGATGTGACATCTCAGGGAAGAACATACAGGAATGTTCAGGATTGGGTTTTTCCCACGAGTTTGTGAAATGAAAATATCTCCTGCCACATCAATAAACAAGAAATGTCACAGCCATCAGTGATTTCTGGTCTCCAGTTGTGAGTGAGGGCTCCCAAAACTGATCCAGGGGATGCTGCCACCTCCCATGGTGATTGCTGAGGAGCTGGGGAATGCAAGCAGCAGCCGTCTGCTGCTCCTTAAGGTGAACAAGGAACCAGGGTTGCCCCAGATAGCTGAGCTGCATGTGGAAGGATTGAATCCAGTGATTCCAGAGGCTTGCATCTTCCCACACATAGAACACTACATTCCTTAACTTGACACCTGATCTTTGATGTTCAGACTCCCTGCTCCCTTTGTTGCAAACTTGTATACAGCCTGACTTCCCCTGCTGCCTCTTTGGAGCAGTTTTCTTAGAGCTACTGAGATGCTGTCTCCAGTGCTGGGGTCCAGCCCCGGTGGATCCAGGGTAATTCGAAGTGGGGACAGAGTCCGTGACCTAGGAAACAACTTATTTAATTACAGATATATAGAGAGATTAGAAACAGATAATGTAGTAGGAAATATTAGTGGAGAAAAAGAGGCTGAATAAGTTGGTTTACATGGGATACCAATAAAATTCCAAGCCAAGGAATTTGCACCATCTACGTTGGGCCACCAGCGCCACTTGAATATCGGAAGGTGCCCCTCCTTGGGCTCCTTCTTGTGTGGAACTTAAAAGCCAGGGCAAGTAAGTAGACATGGCGAGCACCCATGCTCCAGATGGTAATTCAGCCAGAAAAATGGGGAGCAAGAAAGAACGACATGGGGGAACCAGTTTTTCCAGAAACTGATCCGATTTCTTTATTTTTGGGTAACCTTTTGTTACACATAGAGACAAATGGAAATATCAAAGTCACGTGGGGGTCAGCAGTCCTGACCTTTATCAAAATCAGGTGCTTCACATAAATGTATAAACAAAAGGTCTTAGGGGTTTTACACCAACTTCTGGCCATGAGGCCTGCTGACATTTTATGATCCTTTCTTTCTGATATCCAAAAAACTTATTTTTTTCAAGGGTGTTTTTTCTTAAACCAGGCTCCACCTTCTGAAGGTAGCAGATAAAGTTGCATTCCTATAGGGTGAGGGTGTAGTGGGTTACAACTAAGAAAGGAATTTATTTACCCTAAGGTTAACATGATTAATCTTAAAGGTTAATACTTATTTCTCCTATATGTTAGTTATATTCATCATAAGGGCAGGGAATATGGAGATTTAGCAGCAGACATCAGCCCAACAAATGAAAACACTTCACCAATGTTCCCCTTAAGATCTATTTAGTCTTAAGATAGTGATAAAGTTACATTTTTAAATAGCAAGGACACAGTGATTTATAACAAAGTACAGTGATCTATAACGAAAGAGAAAACTCATTAACTCAAAAAGTCTAGTATTGCTAACATTAAAAACTACTATATTTCCTTTTCTATATTCCAAATACATTAATATATTCCCAGGTACCTAAGGATATGAATGCCTGGCGGCAATCATTGACTCAACAATGAGAAGAGCCCTATGCTAATTAAGACTTTCAAAATACTCCAAGCTCTCTGTGCTGTTATGGTTGATAGGTTGTCACACAAGCTAGTCTGTCAGCAGAGAGGTTTGACCTGAGACATCCTTGTCACACCCAGGGCAAGGAATTAGCAGCAATTATTGGCACAACAAATGAAAAACCCTTCACCAATATAATTCCTAATCAATCCACTATACTAATAATTTCTAACTTCCCAAAAGAATCTGCCTTTAGTAAGTCTGAAACATTTCATGCCTCTCACAGTTGGGAGGCTGTAAACAATTACATGTGGCCGGACGAACCTGTACAGGCAGGCTAGATAACCTTCAGAGGAGGCCGTAAGTTGAAACACTCTTGTCCCGCCCAGGAATTTTTATTGACTTGGAGCCGTAAGTTAACTCCTTCTCTGAGAGAGGTAATGGGGGTCAGCCCCCCGTAAAGTCAGAGGTATAGGTGAGAGCATAAAACAGTAAAGTAGGTAGACTCTGGGTTTGGGGGGTAGATGCTCAGGAACAGGGGGTTTCCTGAGGCTCGATCCCGCCTTTGCGTATGCCAAGGTCTCCTTCCTCATGACCTTTGCCATGGGTGGAGTTCCTCATGCTGGCTCCCAGCACTCCAGGGCTTAGAGTCCTAAGCATTCCCACCAAATAAAATAACTCTACCAAGTTCTGACTATATTTTTTGGTCAACAAAGGCATCTTGCTAGGAAGGAGGGTGTGAATGTGGACCAAGTTTAGATGCTTTTTCTAAGCAAGAGTGACCTGGAGCATCTGTGATCCTGGGCAAATTCATGCCCTTACTAGCCTTTGAAGGAGGTGAGAAATCAGGGCAGTGCACTTATCCTGTATTTCCTTTGAGGAAAATGGTGTTTACAGACCAATCCTCTAAAAGCATTTGACATGGAACTTGGTAATAATTAACAAAGCAAAAAAAGCTACTTTATTCAGAATATTTCACTTTGAGCAATTTCCATATAACACAATCACAAGTCAGCACTACTCTATTGAATACAGACAATTAGAATATCTGAGGCATCATCTTGTATTTAATACAAATCACAAGAAAGTCACTCTGGAAGTTCCAGGGGCACTGAGTTTAACATCATCATATCCAGGGTCCCTTTTCTCCCCCTGGAGCAGCCAGGGGCTCTCTTCTCCTTCCCAGGATCAGCTTCCTCTCTAAAGACATTCAGAAAGAGCCTGAAATAGTAAAGAAAACTATGATTAGAACTGAGACAAGGGGACCAAACAGTGCAGTGGAAGCTAGTTAAGCAAGTTGTGATAACAAACCATCCCTGGGACCCAGGTGTGGGCAGGGATGCTCAGACTATTTCATGTCAGTTACAGTGAGGATGGATCCCAGCTGTCCTCTCAGATCGAGTCCATGTGCTCTCTGGGACTTCAGCTCATGTGGAAACCCTGCATCACAGGAGACCTGTGCTCACACAGGAGCTCTGTGAAGACCTGCCTTCAGGCTACACAATCAGCAACAAAGTGCCCAGGAATGGTAAGAGCATAACAACGAATTTAAATGTTCTCCTTTCACAACTGACAAACGTGAAACCACAATTAGATGGAAAGTGGAGACAGGAAATTCTGAGTTCCTCACTCACAAACCAACTCTGCTCTTAGTAGCCTTGATGCATGTTCCTAAATGTCCACAAATAGTATCACGGGTGCATCCACAGATGGCCCCTCCCCAGGGACCACACAGGCCCTCAGATGGAGAAATACTCCTTTCCAGAGAAAGAATGTTTTCTCTTGACCACTAAAATATCTGGAGGAAATTAGACCTTAGCTGATCACAAACTCTGAATCAATTGTTAGGTAGTTAGAATGGGGAGAAGGAGTCCAGAATAGTGGTGTCTGAAAGACAAAGAGAAAAGCCCACGAAAATAGAACAAAAGAAGGTCCAAAGACTGGAGTGAGAACCTCAGGTGAAACAAACAGCCCTCCTGGCTAGCCCAATTAACATAGGGTTGGTTCAGGGGAGGAGACAAAACATATAAAAAGAGGAGCCAAAACTGAGCCTCTCTCGTTGCCTCTCTTTGCTTCTTTCCAGTCGACCTGCCCTCACACCTCGAGGATGTATTTTCTTTTGCTTGCCAAATAAAACTGAGCTTTAACTGAGCTGTAACTCTGGTCCATCTGTCACTTCAAATTTTTGCTGCAGCGAGACAGAACCAAGGAAATCACACACTTCCCCGACACAGTAATCCACCAACATGGTTTAATATTAAGGCCACCATATACCATAGACTTTGTACACATCATTGCAACCTTATAAACAGAGCCCATCTTAAATTATCAGAATGCCTCACAAATTTCAATACTGCAATACATTTTTTAAATCTCTAAAAAAAATAAAATATAAAAAAATAAAATCTCTATCTTTCACATACAGGGAAGCACAGAGATATTATAAAAACACTTGTCTATTTTTGGATTTGGTAAATATGCTCAATTAATCTATAAGTGATCTATTTCTTTTGGCCACTACACAATGCTTGTGGGATCTTAGTTCCTTGACCAAGGATTGAACCCAGGCAGTAGCAATAAAGTGCAGAGTCCTAAACACTGGATTACCAGAAAAGTCCCTAATCTATAAATTTTAATGCAAGCATATCACATATAAAGTGAAATTTTATGTTGCATTATAGAGCTGTGGCTGCTGATAAGTTGCATTAGTTGTGTCCAACTCTGTGAGACCCCATAGATGGCAGCCCACCAGGCTTCTCTGTCCCTGGGATTCTCCAGGCAAGAATACTGGAGTGGGTTGCCATTTCCTTCTCCAATGCCTGAAAGTGAAAAGTGAAAGTAAAGTTGCTCAGTCGAGTGTGATTCTTTACGACCCCATGGACTGTAGCCTACTGGGCTCTTCTGTCCATGGGACTTTCCAGGCAAAAGTACAGCAGTGGGTCGCCATTCCCTTCTCCATGCATTGCTGCTGCTGCTACTAATTCACTTCAGTCATGTCTGACTCTGTGCTACCCCATAGATGGCAGCCCACTAGGCTCCTCTGTGCCGGGGTCCAGCTCTGGTTGGATCCAGAGTATCTGAAGTGTGGAGAGCGTCGGCAATTAGATGAGATTATTTATTTAGAGATAGAAAGAGAGATTAGGAAAGAACAGTGTAGTGGAGAAAATAGAGGAGAAAAGAGGCTGAAATTCCTTGGTTTACACAGGAAGCCAATAAAGCCCCAAGACAAGGGACTTGCACTGTCTATGCAGGCTACAGGCACCCTCCCGGTCACCCAAGGGAGTGAAGATGCAGAGCGCCTTCCCATTCAGGTCTTAGAAGCCCAGGCAAATAAGTAGACACCGCGAGCCTCTGTGCTCCAGGCGGGAATTAGCCAGAAAAGCAGAGAAAAAAGAAGACATGGGGGGAACTAGATTTCTAAGAAACTGTCTCTTTATTTTCCAGGGAAGCTTTTATACTTTAAGTTGTACATAGAGATCAATGGATAATACAAAGTCATGCAGGGTCAACAGTCCTGACCCTTATGAGACCACGCTTTCTTTCTGCATTCCTTCCGATATACAAAGTTCTCAGGTGATTTACATCATCTTCTGGCCAAGAGGCCAGCTAACACTTTATGACCCTTTCTGATGATGATTAGTCAATCAGAAAACTTATTTTCTCCACAGGTGATTTTTCTTAAGTCAGGTGCCACTCTCCTAAAGCACTAGATAAGGTTACATTCCTATAGGGTAAGGGTGTAGTGGGCTATAATCAAGAAAAGAATTTACTAGCCTAAGGTCTAACGTGATTAATATCAAAGATTATTATTTATTTTTTCCATATATCAGCTATATCAATTAATGTATATAGAGGGCAAGGGATATGGAGACTTAGAAGAAAATATTGGCTCACAATGAAACCCTCCACCAACATTATTCTAACCATTCACTAATACTACACTAACAATTTCTAACTTACCAAAAGGCTCTGTATTTAGAAAGTTTAAAGCGTCTCATGCCTCTCACGGTTGGGAGGCTGTGAACAATTACATGTGGTTGTGAGAGTCCAGATAAACTTGTCAGGCAGGTTTTTAGACTGAAACACTCTTATTATGCCCAGGAGGCTTATTAACTGGAGCTCTAAGTTAACTTTTTCCAGAGAAAGGTGGCGGGGGATAGCCCCTTGTTAATGTCAGAAACATTGGTGACAGGCATAATACAATAAAGCAGACAGACTCTGGGGTAGATGCTCGAAAAGGTCCAGGGGATATCCCTCGAGGCCTGATCTTGCCTTTGCCCATCACGCCTCTTCCTCATGACCTTTGCCTGGGCGGGATTCTCCACGCTGGCTCCTGGCACCTCTGTCCCTGGGATTCTCCAGGCAAGAATACTGGAGTGGGTTGCCATTGCATTCTCCATCTCCATGCATTATGGAGACATAAATGCTAAAAATACAGTGATTCCTCATCCCCAAGGAGTCTGACATCATTAAAGATAGCATACGGTTGTGAAGTGAAGTGTTAGTTATTCAGCTGTGTCTGACTCTTTGCAACCCTATGAACTGTAACCTGCCAGGCTCCTCTGTCCATTGGGATTCTCCAGGCAAGAATACTGGAGAGGGTAGCCATTCCCTTCTCCAGGGGATCTTCCTGATCCACGGATCAAACCTCGGTCTCCTGCATTGCAGGCAGATTCCTTACCACCTAGGCCACCAGGGAAGCCCATCAAATGCATGAGATTACCCATGTTTTGAAACTGTAAAGAGGCTTGGCTTTGAGGAGCTCAAATTCACCGTTTCCCAGACAGAGACCAAAGATTATAGGGGATCAGCTAATCCCTCTCATGTGTCTGAGACCTCATCCCATCTTCTTTCTTTGGGAGCACTTCCTCCTTGCTCTCCTGAGAGGCAGGAGGAGCCCCAGGCACTGGTACCTCTTCAGCATCATTGTAATCCTCACCTGGGGCATCAGTCCTCTGTTCTGGGGCTTCTGAGGGCAGAGCAGGGGTCAGATGAAACCACAGTAAGTGGGTTGGTCTGGGAAATACCTAAGATCCCTTCTGACCCAGAGTTTCTGAGCTGCTAAATAGAAGCACCAGTCACTCCTTGTTTCAAAAGATTTTTTTTCTCTAAGACCATGTTTCATTTTGATGTGTCCATAAACCAAAACATGATTTTACATATCTTAATATTTCCTGTTTGAAAATATATATCTGAAAGCAACTCTCCCACCATTGAACATTACTAAAATATTTTGACAAACTGCTTTGCAAATGTTATTTTTAAAACCAGTGTGTGTCACTTATGATTTGGAACACAGAGAACCCAGATGTGAGACATCACAGAACAGCCAGAGGAGAAGGACAGACCCGATCTGGACACAGGGGATCCCTCTGGTCCATCAGAGGAAGACTGTCCCCCTTACATCTCCTCTCTATGAGGAGGGAAACTCTCCTCTGCAACACTCAGCTGAAGCAGGTCCACCTCTATTACCTGGAACAGATCTGGAGTCATTGTTGTCCTCACCATCTGACAGGAAGCCGAAAGTGGAGAAAAACAACACACAGAATGACCCTCCCACACCCATGGGACCAGTGTTAAGGCTGAGAAGGGACAGGCCTGGCTCTTGCAGTGTAGACAGAGGCTGGGGCTCACAGGGCTGTGAGAGGCCATCCTGCCACTTTGAAGGAGCCACCTCTGTAAGCCTGGGGCATGAGTGGAGTCTGCTGATGTTGAGAAGACATGTACAGCCAGTGGGTGGTGACAACCAGAAGTCCGAGGAGGGCAGGCAGAGACACCCACCTGGGCTGCCCAGAAGACCCTCCTTCCATGTCACAAGGTCATCGAGCATCGGGACATTGTCTGGATACAAACTCCCCATCATGCCCAGCTTAGCCTACTACCCCATAATGCCCCAGCTCAATCCGGGTGGACCCCAAGCCCCTCACTCACAAAAGCACCTCACACCAGCATCCTCTTCATGTTTGCAGTCGCTCTGCCCCCAGGGCTCCGCAGCACAGTCCCACAGGGAGGACTCCCGGCCCCCACACTGCACCTCATCCAGCCAGATGCTCCCATTTCCAGGACCAAACCCTGCGGCCCACATGGCTTCCAGGGCCTGGCCACAGCTCAGCTGCTGACACACCACCTTGGCCTCTGCCAGGCTCCAGGAGTCATCGCACACGGTGCCCCAGGAGCTGCTGTGCCAGACCTCCACCCGCCCTGAGCACTCACTGTCTCCTCCCCTGAGTCGGAGCTTCTCTCTGTCTGAAAAGGCAGCAGCCCCTCCTGTGACTGCCCTGGTGGGAGGAAGGAGCCCCTGGGAGCCACAGGGGAGGGGGCAGGACTGATGTACCTGTGCAGGGGGCAGCAATTGGATAGCTCTTGGGTCTTCTTCCTGCAAACAACAAGGAAACACTGGAGCAGGAATAGCTGGAGGTGGTCCTGTCCCCAAATAATATTATCTAAGGTCCTTGGCTCAGTCCAAACAACAGGTGTAAACAGAGGCTCATTATCTACTTGGCTGAGACATTCACTGCATCTTCGCACCTGTTGAAAAAAATTTCTCTATTTACTTGTTTACCAGTCTCCACATCCCAAAACAAAAGCAAACAAACAAACACAGAGACACACAAACACACACATGCACATTTTGTAGACTCAGTTTCAACTCATCCCTTACATTGGAAAATATAAAATCAGTCTAACAACACTCTACATGGTTGGGACAGACATAGAAACAGACAGTAAGTCACCTGCAGATGAGATGTAGGCTTCCTCCTTTGGAGAGCATGAAGTGTATTTCCAAGGGTCAGAAGGACACTACCAGAGAGAGGTATCAGCTTTCTGACACCAGATTCCACCTACCCACTGAGGTCTAGAACCTTCCCTAAGAGCAACAGAAGAGTTGAGGTTTCCACTGTCCCCACAGCCAAGCTGACTGCAGATGATGGACACGGTGACATCATCCATGGGGCTGCAGCAGACACTGCCCCAGGTCCTGTTGTAGAAAACTTCCAGCCACCCAGCACACTGCTGGTCCTCACTCACCATCCTGAGGGCCAGGAACTCTGATTGAAATAGGAGGAGAAAGGACACAGTCAGCACTCCACTCAGTGCTCTGGGTTTCCTCTCAAGAAACTGTGACCATAAATTCCTGACCCTGCTGAGGAGGAGATACCCACTAGGTGACAGGACTGAATACAAGATTTGTCTCCAGTTCAACTGACTTTGTCTTTAATGTCTGTCTTTCTACTTCTACTACAATGATGTAGTGGATACAAACAGAGAGGAAGACCAACCTGAACTTCTATAGGGAGGGGAGCAGAATCATGCTTTCTGAAAAAACCTCTAAAAGAGTATGTGAAAGGGAAGTGATGTGGATATTGGGGAGATGGGCAGAATAATAAACCACAATTGTCTAAGTCCTAATCCCTGGAAGCTGTGAATGTTACCTTTCATTTCAAAAGAGACTTTGCAGATAGTTTTAGATAGACTAGAAACTTAGGACCTTGGGATGGTGATATTAACCTGAAACATTATACATTAACCAAGTAAACCCAGTGTAACCATATTCTTGGGCTTCCCTGATGGCTCAGATGGCAAATAATCTGCTACAATGCAGGAGCCCCAGGTTCGATCCCTGGGTCAGAAAAATCCCCTGGAGAAGGGAATGGCAACCCACCCCAGTATTCTTGCCTGGAGAATTCCATGGACAAGAGAACCATGGCGGGCTATAGTCCATGGGGTCACAAAGGGTCAGACATGACTGAGAAACTCAACATGCATACACACAATCACATCCTTAGACCTACCATCTGCAAAACTGGAATTCTCTTTTTGACTGTGTTTAGAGGGAGATGAGACATGGAAGGAAGGTCAGAGGAGAGAATGTTGTCTGAAGAAGAAGAAAGAGGGCTCTGAGACAAGGAATGAGGCCACGCTGAACCCAAGAAAGGCTGGGAAAGGAGTCCTCCCCAGACTCTCCAGGAGGAACTCAGCCCTGTGGACACTGGGATGTTGGCCCACAGAGACCCTCGTCAGACTCCTAGCATACAGAGCTGAACAGAGTAAGTCTGTGCTTTCATTAAAACATCAACAGGATCTCCAGACTGTACTTCCACAGGGAACAGAGGAAAGAGCCCTGCTTTCACGGGGAAACTGAGAAACGGCTCTGCCAGGAAACACTACTGGGAAGAAAAGACCAGAATCTCAGCTGCTGCAGGAGGAAGTGAAAGCACCTCGTCTTCACGTCTGCTGAAAAGTCAGCCTCAATGGGAGGAAGCCTTCTACTCTGGTCCTTTCAGCATCTCTCCCTCAGGGCTCAGACCCCCGTACTCCAGGGTTCCACCCAACCCTCAGACAGGACAGTGTGCAGCACAGACCTGAGCAGATGACCCCCGCGTCCTGCTTGCGTCTGCAGTCATGCCGCCCCCAGCCCCGGGAAGGACACCTCCACACGTGGGACTCATTTCCAGCACAGTTCAGGTCATCCAGCCTCATGGGCCCTGATCCTGCCCCGAAGTGAGCAGACCCCGTGGCATTAAGGGCTTCTCCACAGCCCAGCCGCCTGCACACCACGTGGGCATCGTCCAGGTCCCAGCCGTCATCACAGATGGTGCCCCAGGAGCCCTGGTCAAGGATCTCCACTCTCCCGGCACAGGGACCGGCTCAGTCCACCAGGCGGACGTCTCTGTTGTCTGAGGAGAGAGAAATGAGACGGTGGGGCGTTGAACCCGGGAATGAAAAGGGTCTTCTGTCCTGTGGGACCCTCACCTAAGCAGTAGGGGGCGCTCTCCTCTGAGGCCACAGAGCCTGCTGGTTCAGACAGGAAGTCGTTGCACTGGGGCAGCACCTGGGTCTGGTTTCCTGCAGAAACAGCAATGATCAGAGGGCTGGGAGAGTTGGAAGTTTTTAAACATATCCACAAAATCTTTACTGTCGTATCCACTGAGAATTCAGATCTATGACTCCTTCTCTTGAAGCTCTGCTGACCTTTGTGAATTCCTACTGAGTGACTTCACTTTCACTTTTCACTTTCATGAATTGGAGAAGGAAACGGCAACCCACTCCAGTGTTCTTGCCTGGAGAATCCCAGGAACGGGGGAGGCTGGTGGGCTGCTGTCTGTGGAGTCGTACAGAGTCGGACACGACTGAAGCGACTTAGCAGCAGCAGCAGCAGTAAGCAATAGAAGGGAGTGAAAGTAACATTGCTTGACTCTCAGCAGTAGGTCTGAAAACTCAGGCAGCTTCCTGTGTAATCACTTGAGACTTTGCTTTAGGGCAAGTCTACCTTGTTGAGACTGTCCTGCAGAGACTATCATGTGCAGGTCTCTGGGCATCCAGTTCAACCCAGCTGCCAGGCTTGTCCATGAACCATCCTGCATCCCCAGCCCAGTTGTGTCCTCTGATGATGTCAGCCCCAGCTGATACTGGGCTACAACCTGATAAGACTCCAAGACAATACAAATCAGAGCACATCCCTAATTCTTTACGCAGGAAATCATGAGAAAAGATTAAAAGGAGTTTTAAGCTGGTAAGTTTTGAGGGAAATTTTGTTATGCAGCAATAGTAACTAAACACTTAAACTTACTATATCACTAAGAATTTATGAAGACAAACGAAGTGTGTGTATTGTGTTCAAAAGGACTTGTATATGCATATGCATAGCATCTTTATCCATAATGACTCAAATTTGGGATGCCACCTAAAACTTGTGACATTGCTTTTGGGCCAAAGTAACAGGCAGAAGCTAGATGGGGTGGAGGAGATTATTAGCAGAAACCTGATGGGCTTGGGCAGTGCTGTCGATGAGGACTGAAAGGAAGTGAGGAAATACCACTGGGGCTGAAGGAAAAATGCACGGTGATCTGTTTTATGCAGAAAAAAATGGTCGCTTTAAGTGACTAGATTTTAAAGTAATTTTGTTTCATGGGAACAGTAACTAGAAAACACTCTCAGCATCAATAACTCAGTAGTGAAGCAGTAAAACCAATCAGTAAATATTTAGAAGATGTGAACAGTGTGATTACAAAATGGAGTATGTCCTGCCGCATCAGTAAACAGGAATGTCAGAGCCATCAGCAATTGGGAGCCTCCAAATGTGAATCTCTGAGCCTGGAGGGCACCACAAAGGAAGCCCCAAAGGAAGAATAATGCCTGTGATCCAGCAGCTGTCAGCTGCCTCAACTCCCCACAGTGAGCAGTGAGCAGAGAACTAAGGATGTAATAAAATCAAGAAGCTGGATCCTGGCCCCGAATAGCTGAGATGCATATAAAAAGAATGAATTCAGTGAGCCTGGCTGCTTGCATCTTCCCATGTACAGAAGAGTGATGTTATCTGGTTTTCCTTAATGAACAATAATCTTGGATGTTCAGACTACCCGCCTCCTTTGTTGCAACTTCGATATAACCTGACTCCTTCCCCACCTCCTTGGAGCAGTTTCTCGAGGCTGCTTGACATGCTGTCCCCCAGGCTCAAAGTCTTGAGAATTCCCACCAAATAGAACATAACTCTTAACTTCTAGGTTGTGACTTTTTTTTTTTTTTAGGTTGTGACTATTTTTTAAGCTAACACATTTAACAAACATACATCTCAAAATTACAGAATACACCTTATTCCAAGCACTTACAGGTCATTTACTAAGTATTGGAGTTTTAGCTTTAGCATCAGTCCTTCCAATGAATGCTCAGGACTGATTTCCTTTAGGATGAACTGGTTGGTTCTTCTTGCAGTCCAAGGGACTCTCAGCAGTCTTCTCCAACACTACAGTTCAAATGCATCAATTCTTCAACGCTCAGCTTTCTTTATTGTCCAACTCTCACAACCATACATGACCACTGGAAAAACCATAGCTTTGACTAGACAGACCTTTGTTGGCAAAGTCATGTCTCTGTTTTTTTATATGCTGTTTAGGTTGGTCATAACTTTTCTTCCAAGGAGCAAGCAGCTTCTAATTTCATGGCTGCAGTCACCATCTGCAGCAATTTTGGAGCCCCCCAAAATAAAGTCTGTCACTGTTTCCATTGTTTCCCCATCTATTTGCCCAGAAGTGATGGGACCAGATGCCATGATCTTAGTTTTCTGAATGTTGAGTTTTAAGCCAACTTTTTCACTCTCCTCTTTCACTGTCATCAAGAGGCTCTTTAGCTCTTCTTCACTTTCTGCCATAAGGGTGGTGTCATCTCCATATCTGAGGTTATTGATATTTCTCCCAGCCATCTTGATTCCATTTTGTGCTTCATCCAGCCCAGCGTTTCTTCACAGGTGGACAACTCAGGTTATCTCTCTGAGGCAGGCCATCATATAGGTTTACAATAACAAAAAAGAGTTTAAGTCACACAGGAAGATTCAATGTAAATTTTAAACTAACCCTTCCAGGTTACAACAATAGATTAGTTGTGTTTTCTAAGATTTAATAAAATCATACAATAGGTAATCCCGTTCACATGGCTTCTTTCAGTCAGCACGCACTGAGAGTTTCTGTGTAGTTGGATTTATGAGTAGTTTATTCTTTGTATTGTTTAAACCTTCACATTGTTGAATATGCCATAATTTGTTTTCCATTCTTTCTCTAAAGAAAATTAGAGTGGTATATTATTCTTTTAAATAAAAATATTCTGACTTTTCTAGCTTAAATTTTTTATGGACATATCTTTTCATTCCTCTTGGGTAATAGAAATTTTGAGTAACATAAAGTTGTCTAAGAGCCATTTTCTTATACATTATAATCATCGGTATATGAAGGTTCTAGTGGATCAGTATCCTTCTCCAAACTTGGAATTGTCAGTCTCCTTAACTCAAGTCATTCTAGTTTGTGAATTTATCTCATGCTTTAATTTGAATTTCCTTAATAACTAGTGATATTGAGTATCTTTTCATTTATTTATTGGCCATTTGTATATCATCTTTAGGGAATTGTCTTTCTTAACATTTTGCCCGCATTTAAACTGGGTATTTCTTATTTTTCTGTTATAAATTTTTCACTTCCTCAGGATACAAGTCCTTTGTTAGACATATTTATTGCAATTAATTTCTTCCTATCAGTGGAATGCCTTTTCGTTTTCTTAATGTTTTCTTTTAAAAAGAAAAATATTTTAATTTTGATGAAAATCACTTCTCATTTTTTAACAATTAATGCCATCTCCAGGATCATGATAGTTGTTCTTATATTTTCTACTACAAGTTTTATAATTGAATTTTTATGGGAATAACCATTTATTGCAGCTACTTTGATGGATTGGGGTTTTCTGTAGAGTGAAGATGGGGGAATGGGACTTAACAATGTGAAATAAGTATAACAGTTCATTTTCTCCCATGCAGATATTCAGTTAGCAGATGATTTTTTGAAAATATTATATTTTCCCCTTTGAAATATCTCTGTGTCTTTGTAGAATTTCAACTTATATATGGATTTGGATCTCTATTGCTGAACTTTTATGTTCTGTTGATATATTTAGCTATCCTTATTCAATGACCACATTGCTCTGGATACATTGCAGAAAACTTGAAATTAGTTTGCTTCTATTTTTGCCCTTCTTTTTCAAAATTGTTTTGTCCATTCTAGTTCCTTCACATTTAAGTATATAATTTAGAATTGAGTTATAAAGTTCTACAAAAATATTGCTTGGATTTTGATTAGAATTAGATTGATCATATAGATCAGCTGAAGTGAATTGACAACCCTCTTATGTTTTCAAATCCATGAACCTGGTATACATCTTTCTTTTCTTAGATGCTCTGTGACTTTCAGTGTAAAGTCCTTTAGATATTTTGTTAAGTTTCTTCCTACATATTCAACAGTCTTCATACTATGATAAAGGAAGTCGGATGACTGAGATGGTAAAGAGTCTGCCTGCAATGCGGGAGACCTGGTTCAACCCCTGGGTTAGGAAGACGCTCTGGAGAAGGAAATGGCAACCCACTCCAGTACTCTTGCCTGGAAAATCCCATGGACAGAGGATCCTGGTAGGCTACAGTAGATGGGGTCACAAAGAGTTGGACATGACTGAGTGTTCACTTTTTTATACTATGATAAGTGGAATTTTTCCAAATTTTCCCTATATTTTGCTACTATTAACAAAAATACCACTTATGTTTGCTTTATGCTTCATTGATCATTCATGAAGACAGTCTGTGTATGTGGATAAACTGTATATAAGTCATCAATCTATGGCCCTAAGAAATGTGAACAAGCTAGTCCTGCATGTGACCAGTGGAGTTTCAAATTTTAAACAGCACGTTATATTCCTTTAGTTATTCCTCTTTATTCAGTAATTTTTCTGCTACTTCTATGACTCTTCATCTTTGATTTTTACAGTTTAATTATAGTGTTTCTGAGAGAAGGTCTTTTGCATTCGGATTGTTCAGTTCAGTTCAGTTCAGTCGCTCAGTCGTGTCCGATTTTTTGCAACCCCATGAATCGCAGCAGGCCAGGCCTCCCTGTTCATCACCATCTCCCGGAGTTCACTCAGACTCATGTCCATCGAGTCCGTGATGCCATCCAGCCATCTCATCCTCGGTCGTCCCTTTCTCCTACTGCCCCCAATCCCTCCCAGCATCAGAGTCTTTTTCAATGAGTCAACTCTTCGCATGAGGTGGCCAAAGTACTGGAGTTTCAGCTTCAGCATCATTCCCTCCAAAGAAATCCCAGGGCTGATCTCCTTCAGAATGGACTGGTTGGATCTCCTTGCAGTCCAAGGGACTCTCAAGAGTCTTCTCCAACACCGCAGTTCAAAAGCATCAATTCTTCAGTGCTCAGCCTTCTTCACAGTCCAACTCTCACATCCATACATGACCACAGGCAAAACCATAGCCTTGACTGGATGGACCTTAGTCGGCAAAGTAATGTCTCTGCTTTTGAATATGCTACCTAGGTTGGTCATAACTTTTCTTCCAAGGAGTAAGCGTCTTTTAATTTCATGGCTGCAATCACCATCTGCAGTCATTTTGGAGCCCAAAAAAATAAAGTCTGACACTGTTTCTATTGTTTCCCCATCTATTTCCCATGAAGTGATGGGACTGGATGCCATGATCTTTGTTTTCTGAATGTTGAGCTTTAAGCCAACTTTTTCACTCTCCTCTTTCACTTTCATCAAGAGGCTTTTTAGCTCCTCTTCACTTTCTGCCATAAGGGTGGTGTCATCTGCATATCTGAGGTTATTGATATTTCTCCCAGCAATCTTGATTCCAGCTTGTGTTTCTTCCAGTCCAGCGCTTCTCATGATGTACTCTGCATATAAGTTAAATAAGCAGGGTGACAATATACAGCCTTGACGTACACCTTTTCCTATTTGGAACCAGTCTGTTGTTCCATGTCCAGTGGTGACCTGTTAGCATTATCAACTTGAATTTTCAAGCCTCTCCCCAAGTTAGAAAAGTTCACAGCTATTATTCATTTAAATACACTTTCTCCCACCCTCTCTCTCTCTTCTTCTAGACCCCCAATTACTTTAATAATATTTGTATGTCAGATGGAGACCCATGAATCACATAGGATATCTTTGTTCTTTTTTACTCATTCCATTAGTTCTCCACTGACTGATTATTTCAAAGGTTATATCCTGTAGCCAATGATTCTGTCTTGAATTTGATCTGCTCTGTTGTAGATGCTCTCTATTGCATTTTTTCCATTTCATTTATTAAATCCTTCAGCACCAGAATTTCTATTTCATTCTTTTTATAACTTCTCTTTATTAAATTTCTCATTTTGTTCATCTATTATTTCCCTGACTTAACTGAATTGTCTTTCTGTCTTTTCTTGTAGTTCATTCAGTTTCCTCAAAACAGCGATGTTGGATTCTTTACGAGCTGGATCACAAAGTTCCATGTCATTGACATGTGTATCTTTGTCAGTTTTGCAAAGTTACTGTTACTCTTTAGTGATGACATCTTTCCTTGATTCTTCAAGTTCCTTGCAATTTTTCCCTGCTGCTTTCGCTTTAGATGTAGAAGACACCCCATCAAATCTTTACTAATTACCTTAAGGGAGTGTGTACTCTTCTCTGACCTTATATAGACTCACTTGCTCTACATTTCTTGTTCCTTCTTGTAACAGAAACAAGCTTTTATGCTTTGTCTGATGCTTACAACTCACCAGGCAGTTGGAAACCTCTCTTCTGTTTTGCAGAATGTTGTGCTACATCTCAAGTCTATGGTTACCTCCTTGCCCACAGACTCTGGTCTATTTTTTCAAGATCACTCCATGTACCGGAGTTTGCTCTCATTTCCACACTTGGGAACATACAAAAGCAGCTGTCAGAACGGTGACAGTAAGTATGAGTTTAGTACTCAGGGAATTCTAGTATCCACAGGCCTAGAGAGGGAGACTTTTGTTGACATTCTCCTAGAGGCTTGTGGATGGGCTTCCTGCTCAAGCCCTGAGCATAGTCAGTACTAAGTTGCATCCCTTTTACTCCCTTTGCCATTTTTAATGACCTTTCATGTTTCCTCTTTGCCCACAGTCAAGGAGGTTCAACCCCAGAACTCTGGGTTTTGCTGGAGAGAAATTGGTCTCCCCAGCAGTACTGAGTGGGCACTAGCTCACTGTTCTCCCTTTCCCCCATTGGAGAGGCCCCACTGGATAGTTCAAATTTATGCTGTGTCACCTTGGAGTGAGGGGCAGCCCTGGCAAAATTCTTTAATCCTCTCCAATCATTCAAACTTTCATTTGGCTTCAACAGAGTACTGAAATCTCCCTTCAGGAATCCTGGACTTCTAACAATTTTCCTAGGTGACTAACCAAGTCAGCACTCACCATGTTTTTCCAGATTTTGCATGACCATAGTCCAGGGGGTTGGGACTGAGTCCAATCTGTACCGATGTCTATCTGCCTCACTGGATGCCCAGGTGGGTGATCATCTTCATGTTGGATCCCACAACTTTCACAGAAGCTCTTTTAATCATGGATGTATGGTTAATTACTTGTTACAGAGAGAAGCAAATAGGAGGGATATCTTATACCACCATGATGCTGATATCATTTCCTCTTTACCAAGACTTAAACATTTAGCTAAAGTGAAAATTCTTTGAATAGTACTAGTTTAAATGACACAAGAACCAACAGAAAATCTGAATAATTCTGCCTTATTAAAAAATAGAGAATTTATATTTAAATTTTCCTACTATGAAACCAAAAGAAAACAACTTCAGGTTCAGATGTATTTCAGAAAAAAAAAACAGTTAATAATAACTTGTGAAATCAGAATTTCCTGAAATTGAATAATGTCTTTGTACTTAAGAAATACATGGTGAGATACATGGTAAAGGAATCTGATGGGTATGGTAATTCTCACATGATTCAGCAGGAAAGAAAAAAAAAACTACCCTGACTGAGATATATATACTTACTTCTTATACATTCCTCTCCATGATTATACTTAAATAGCCATGTTTACTTAACAAATGTGTTTCCCTTAATGCTTCTTGCCCCTGATCTGAAAAATGAATGAATAACAATAGAACCTGTATTTCATTGTGAAACTTCAAACTTCTGAAGCCAGTTTTCCCTCGCTCTCTGCTCTTGAGGACATTTCACTCCATGAGCATCCTGGGTACCAGTAGCCCTTCTCTCTCTTACCTGAGCAGATCACAGAGGCCATGTTTCCATGGGAACAGTCAGGACCACCCGGCACTCCCACAGGAAGGACTCATTCCCCAAGCAGTGAAACTGGGCTTTCCAGAGCTGATCACTTCCTTCTGCTCCTTTTGGGGTAGAGATGGCAACTCCACAGCAGAGCTGATGACAGATAACATTGGCATTGGCCAGACTCCAGTGGGGGAGGCACAGAGCACTCTCCATCGTCCAGAAATATTCATCTCCACCTGCCCCTCACACTGAGAGGAGCCGTTTTTCATGAGCTGAGCTTCTGTGTATGCTGGTTGGAAAAGACAAAATTTCAACTAAATCTCATGTTTTCTCACCTTAACAGAGTGTGCAGGGAAGTTAAAGTCCTGATCTGCGTCTCACCTGAGCAGACAACCTGAACAGCTCCACTATGGTGACAGGTGCCCCCTGGACAGGGCACTCTAGGGCAGGACCAGAGCTCAGGCTCCTCCCCTTTACACCTGAACTCTTCAGCCCAGACCCGGCCATCAGACTCTCTGAAGGGCATGTGTCCCAGGACAGACACAACTTTGCCACATGCCAGGTCTGCACAGATGACCTGCGCAGTGGGGAGTGTGAAGTTCCCATCAGACACTGGGGTCCAGTCTTCTCCAGAACGTACTTCTACTCGCCCTGAGCAGGGTCCATTTGTGCTCAGCCAGACGCACAAATCCTAAGAGAAAAACAACAAAAAACCCAGTAAGTGTTCATGATCCTGGCTTGACAATTGGAAACAATATGTCACAGGCAGTGATGTGAAAGCTTTTCTTTTCCAGGTGTGGAGCATAAAGAAAGAATTTAAAAGTCACTGTCAGAGTTGCATTTTCATGAGCAAGTTTCTGAAAAGAAACCCAGAAGCAGGGTCAGCTTAGAATGACTGAATCCCAAAAATGTATCCTTTGACGTTGATTAGAAATATGAATTCCTTATCTAGAGGCCAGGAAACTACAGGTCCCAAGACAGATCATCTGTAATGGCTGAACACCAGGAATGTATATTTTAGCATTGGTTGGAGAAGTATATTTCTCATTTAGGAGCCTGGGACCTATAGATCCCAAAGATATAATGCATAATGTGTGGGCACTCAAACTTGAGTATAGAGACATGAAGAACAGAACTAACCCAGAGCAAAATGGCTATAAGACAGTAGAGACCTATCATCTAGACAAAGTTAGAAAGCTTTCCTAAGACTTGTGGGGCTAATAGTCTGATCAGTTTTCTCCGCCATGAGCCACTCCTCAAGTGGCTTGGGGTGGAGAAAAGCATAAAGGTTGGATCCATGTATGTATGCCGACCTGTAGATGGATGATGGCCCAAGAGAAGAAATACTGACATAATAACTAATCCATTTTTATGCTACTGAATTTTATTTTTCTGATAATTTTTGATGGTAAAATATTCCAAGAATTTCTTAGATGACCTAAATGGGAGAAAAGATGAATCTGTTATGTTAAGTAAGCTCAGAGAGTCACAGGAGAGACAAGGGGTGGTCTTAGATATTTCTCTTGAAAACCTGGGATTTGTCAATGAACCTGGGAGACAGTGAGTTCTGAGCTGAAGTTTACATGAGTTTACAAGAGTGTAAGCTTACACTGAGTTTGCCAAAAAGCTCCTAATACAGGTTTTTCTTCTGAGACAGGAATTATAGAAAATGCTAAGGAGTGATATTAATTGATTTTAATTCTATCATTGTGCTAATTCTGTGTTTATATCTTACATCAGTGAGATGACAAAAACAAAGGTTCCCCAACCCTCATTCTCCCACAGAAACAGTGTCCCCAGCTACATGCCTGCCAACTCCAGACAGAACTGTGAACACAGAAGCTGCTCCCTGATGTGGCGCCAACCCTGCACCACTTGGTCCTGGGCAGTCCTCTCTGCCCAGACATCCAAATGCCACACTATTTGGCATCCCTGACAACAGGATTGTCAACTGTGGACGTGAGTGTGAGTGCAGATTCTAATGCACCCTGCAACCTAGGCTCTGCCTCACTTTACCACACAAGGGAGGCAATCTTGCCCACTTCAGCACCCAGAGGAAGCAACACCCATCCATGCACCTGCGAACAGGGCCACTGACCAGAGACACAACAGCAGCCCCAACAGCAGCCATGTAACCTGACTCCAGCTTTGGTGACCACAAGACCAGGGGCAGTCCTATTGGTTCAAGGACAAGGCAGTAGATCTTTATTTGTTGAAATCATTCTGTTAATTCTAGAAGTGTCTGCTCCTTCAAATGCACACTCACTAATGTAAGCCTACGCAGATCATGAAGAACCTGGAAGATATGATACCACTTAAGGAAACCAGTAAGTCTCCAGCAACCTACCCTGAAAAAAATGAAAATTTATGAACTGTTTGACAAAAAAATTTTAAATCATTGTGTCAAACTCAGTGACTGTAAGTGAACACAAACAGATAATCAAGTACCATCAGGAAAAGAGTACACGAACAAATGGCAAAGTTTAATAAAAATAAATAAATGGAATACACAGTGCTCAATTTGGCAGCACATATACTGAAAAACAGAAAACACAAAAGGAAACCAGACAGAATTTCTGGAATTCAAGGATACAATAACTGAAGTGAAAAATTCAACAGAGTGCTTCAAGCAAACTGTATCATGCAAAACCAAGGATCACCAAACTTTGCTTTGCTAAGTCACTTCAGTCATGTCCAACTCTGTGCAACCCCATAGATGGCAGCCCACCAGGCTCCCCCGTCCCTGGGATTCTCCAGGCAAGAACACTGGAGTGGGTTGCCTTTGCCTTCTCCAATGCATGAAAGTGAAAAGTGAAAGTGAAGTCGCTCAGTAGTGTCAGACTCTTAGTGACCCCATGGACTGTAACCCACCAGGCTCCTCCATCCATGGGATTTTCTAGGCAAGAGTACTGGAGTGGAGTGCCATTGCCTTCTCCAAACTTAAGAACAGGTTATTTCAAATTGTCCTGTTATGAAGGACCTAAGCTACTCCATTTTGTTAACAGAAAAACTCCATTTTGTAAGGTTCCGGGAAAAGCGCCTTTGGAAATCCAAGAGCCTTTGGAAATCACCTGACCTCACCCCACGACCCATGAGCCAATCGGACCCCAGACCAAAATCTCCTGACTTAACGCTCAGGAACTTGTGGTCTACCTAGACAATAGGGACCAATCAAGAACCAACACACAACCCTTTGAAAGAAAGTAACCAATCAGACGTTCCCCTACCAGAAATCCTTTTTTTCCATGTCTACTCCCTATATAAGCAATGTAATCCAAAACCCGGGGCTCCTCCCTATAGCCGCTGTGTCAGTATCTGTGGGAGGCCCAGCTCGAGCTTGGTAATGAAAACTCTCTTGCTTTTGCATCGGATATTGGCTCCCTGGTGGTCTTTGGGAGATTTTGCGACTTGGGCATAACAGTTAGAGGAACAAATCAAGCACTGATGTGAGCCTGGGACCGTAAAGAAGGCTGAACACCAAAAACAACTGATGCTTTTGAGTTGCAGCTCTGGAGAAGACTCTTGAGAGTCCCTTGGACTACAAAGAGATCAAACCAGTCAATCCTAAAGGAAATTAGTCCTGAATATTTACTGGAAGGACTGATGCTGAAGATGAAGCTTCAATACTTTGGCCACCTGATGCTGAAAGTGAACTAACTATAAAAGACCCTGATGCTGAGAAAGATTGAAGGCAAAAGGAGACGGGGTTGGCAGAGGATGAGATGGTTAGATGGCATCACTGACTCAATGGACATGACTCCAAGCAAGCTCAGGGATATAGTGAAGGACAGGGGGGCCTGGCATACTGCAATCTGTGGGGTCACAAAGAGTTAAAAATGTCTTAGCAACTGAACAACAGTTCTTTCTGGTATAAGACTGCCTAGCAATGCCTGGCATCCAGTCAAAAAACTACTAGGCTTCTAAAAAGAAATATATAACCCATAACAAAAAATTTTAATGGTACATCATTAAAAGCAAATCCAGGTATTAGAGATGATTGAATTGGCTGACAAGGTTTTAAACCTCTAATATAAATATATCTTGGGTTTTTCTGGTGGCTCAGGAGGTACAGAAGTGAAGTGAAAGTTCCTCACTCATGTCCAACTCTTTGCAATCCCATGGACTATATGGTCCATGGAATTCTCCGGACCAGAATACTGGACTGGGTAGCCTTTCCCTTCTCCAGGGGATCTTCCCAACCCAGGGATCGAACCCAGGTCTCCTGTATTGGAGGCAGATTCTTTACCAACTGAGCCACAAGGGAAGCCCAGAATACTGGAATGGGTAGTCTATCCCTTCTCCAGAGGATCTTCCAGACCCAGGTATCAAGCAAGGATCTCCTGCATTACAGGCAGATTCTTTACCAACTGAGCTATCAGGGAAGCCCTCAGAAAGTAAAGAATCTGCCTGCCATGCAGGAGACCTAGGTTCAATCCCTGGGTTGGGAAGATCCCCTGGAGAAGGGAATAGCTACCCACTCCACTATTCTGGCCTGGCAAATCCCATGGACAGAGGAGCGTGGAGGCTACAATCCATGGGGTCACACAGAGTCAGACAAAAGGTCAGTTTTCATTCCAATCCCAAAGAAAGGCAATGCCAAAGAATGTTCAAATTACCACACAATTGCATTCATCTCACAAGCTAGCAAAGTAATGCACAAAATTCTCCAAGCCAGACTTCAACAGTTCATGAACTGTGAACTTCCAGATGTTCAAGTCGGATTTAGAAAAGGCAGAGGAACCAGAGATCAAATTGCCAACATCCACTGGATCATTGGAAAAACAAGAGAGTTCCAGAAAAACATCTACTTCTGCTTTATTGACTATGCCAAAGCCTTTGACTGTGTGGATCAGAACAAACTGGAAAATTCTTCAAGAGATGGGAATACCAGACCACCTGACCTGCCTTTTGAGAAATCTGTATGCAGGTCAGGAAGCAATAGCTAGAACTGGACATGGAACAACAGACTGGTTCCAAATTGGGAAAGGAGTATGTCAAGGCTGTATATTGCCACCCTGCTTATTTAACTTATATGCAGAATACATCATGAGAAATGCTGGACTGGATGAAGCACAAGCTGAAATCAAGAATGCCAGGAGAAATATCAATAACCTCAGAAATGCAGATGACACCACCCTTATGGCAGAAAGTGAAGAAGAACTAAAGAGCCTCTTGATGAAAGTGAAAGAAGAGAGTGAAAAAGTTGGCTTAAAGCTCAACATTCAGAAAACTTAGATCATGGCATCTGGTCCCATCACTTCATAGCAATAGATGTGGAAACAGTGACAGACTTTATTTGGGGGGACTAAAAAATCACTGCAGATGGAAAATCACTGCAGCCATGAAATTAAAAGATGCTTGCTCCTTGGAAGAAAAGTTATGACCAACCTAGGCAGCATATTGGGAGAAGGAAATGGCAACCCACTCCAGTATTCTTGTCTAGAGAATCCCTTGGACAGAGGAGCCTGGTGGTCTGCTGTCCATAAGGTCACACAGAGCTGGACACAACTGAAGCGACACAGCAGCAGCAGCAGACAGCATATTAAAAAACAGAGACATTACTTTGCCAACAAAGGTATGTCTAGTCAAAATTATGGTTTTTCCAGTAGTCATATATGGATGTGAGAGTTGGACTATAAAGAAAGTTGAGCGCCGAAGAATTGATACTTTTGAACTGTGGTGTTGGAGAAGACACTTGAGAGTCCCTTGGACTGCAAGGAGATCCAACCAGTCCATCCTAAAGGAAATCAGTCCTGAGCATTCATTGGAAGGACTGATGCTGAAGCTGAAACTCCAATATTTTGACCACCTGATGCAAAGAACTGACTCATTGGAAGAGAGACCCTGGTGCTGAGAAAGACTGAAGGCAGGAGGAGAAAGGGATGACAGAGGATGAGATGATTGGATGGTATCACTGACTCAATGGATACGAGCTTGAGCAAGCTGCAGGAGATGATGAAGGACAGGGAGGCCTGGCATGCTTCAGTTCATGGGGTTGCAAAGAGTCAGACACAACTAATCGACTGAACTGAACTGAACTGAGAGAGTCAGACACAACTGAGCAACTAACACACACAGTGAGGTATAAAAACAAGTAGAGAAAAAAACTAGAAAAAAATAAGCAAATGGAGCTTCCAAAATAGAAAATACAATATCTGGAATGAAAAATGTTCTGGATTAACTTAACAAGAGGCTAGACATTGCAGAATAAAAGAACTGAAAATTTGATACATAGCAATTGACTATCCAAATTGAAATAGAGAAAAAAGGCAGAAACATACGAGTGGAAAATTAGTGGCATGCGGAATATCAGACCATGTAATGAGAGGGTAACAGGCAGGAAGGCCAGGGGTCTCCAAACGGAGGAAATAGCCTGCAAGTGTCAGATATTTTTATCTCTCTTAAGCGGAGAAGGCAATGGCAACCCACTCAGTACTCTTGCCTGGAAAATCTCATGGATGAAGGAGCCTGGAAGGCTGCAGCCCATGGGGTTGCTAAGGGTTGGACATGACTCAGCGACTTCACTTTCACTTTTCACTTTCCTGCATTGGAGAAGGAAATGGCAACCCACTCCAGTGTTCTTGCCTGGAGAATCCCAGGGACGGGGGAGCCTGGTGGGCTGCCGTCTATGGGGTCGCACAGAGTCAGACACGACTGAAGTGACTTAGCTTAAGTGGCAGGAGGAAACAAACAAGCGATATTTTTTCCTTCTCTATACAAATTTAAAAGGAGGTTTCTCTTAAAATTCTGTGTTGCCATAGTGACACCTGGTTTCACCTGAAGTTAACCAGTGCCTTTTTCTTATGGAAATGTTTATCTTAAGCTAGGCTAATGTACTATGCATTTACCCCAAACTCTGTCTTCAAGTCGGTTCCGCCTTTTGGCTCAGAACCTACTTGACAAACCAGTAAGGTATACTCAGATATTGTTCCTCTAATCTATGTAATGCTCAAACTACCACACAATTGCACTCATTTCACATGCTAGTAAAGTAATTCTCAAAATTCTCCAAGCCAGGCTTCAGCAATACATGAACCGTGAACTTCCTGATGTTCAAGCTGGTTTTAGAAAAGGCAGAGGAACCAGAGATCAAATTGCCAACATCCGCTGGATCATGGAAAAAGCAAGAGAGTTCCAGAAAAACATCTCTTTCTGCTTTATTGACTATGCCAAAGCCTTTGACTGTGTGGATCACAATAAACTGTGGAAAATTCTGAAAGAGATGGGAATGCCAGACCACCTAACCTGCCTCTTGAGAAATCTGTATGCAGGTCAGGAAGCAACAGTTAGAACTGAACATGGAACAACAGACTGGTTGACTCAACATTCAGAAAACGAAGATCATGGCATCCGGTCCCATCACTTCATGGGAAATAGATGGGGAAACAGTGGAAACAGTGTCAGACTTTATTTTGGGGGGCTCCAAAATCACCGCAGATGGTGATTGCAGCCATGAAATTAAAAGACGCTTACTCCTGGGAAGAAAAGTTATGACCAACCTAGATAGCATATTCAAAAACAGGGACATTACTTTGCCGACTAAGGTCCGTCTAGTCAAGGCTATGGTTTTGCCTGTAGTCATGTATGGATGTGAGAGTTGGACTGTGAAGAAGGCTGAGCGCCGAAGAATTGATGCTTTTGAACTGTGGTGTTGGAGAAGACTCTTGAGAGTCCCTTGGACTGCAAGGAGATCCAACCAGTCCATTCTGAAGGAGATCAGCCCTGGGATTTCTTTGGAGGGAATGATGCTGAAGCTGAAACTCCAGTACTTTGGCCACCTCATGAGAAGAGTTGACTCATTGGAAAAGACTCTGATGCTGGGAGGGACTGGGGGCAGGAGGAGAAAGGGACGACCGAGGATGAGATGGCTGGATGGCATCACGGACTCAATGGACATGAGCCTGAGTGAACTCCGGGAGATGGTGATGAACAGGGAGGCCTGGCGTGCTGCGATTCATGGGGTCGCAAAGAGTCAGACACGACTGAGCGACTGAACTGAACTGAACTGAATCTATGTAACTGAAACTATTTGTATGGTGATATGCCCTTCTTCAAGATTCAAGTTAATCATTTTATGGCCCAAGATGAACCATTTGGTGCCAAGATTATCACAAAATGCATCTTAAGGGTGAGGGGCCTGGTGCCATTCTGAGTTTTATTCCTTTCTTTCATTAACAGGCTGCTAGTGACTATATAACATCCAGCTGAAGACTAGCAGGGGGGCACTCTTTCTGCCCCCTTCTGATGCCTATGTCAGAAGCTTTCTCTATCTCCTTTATACTTTAATAAAACTTTATTACACAAAAGTTCTGAGTGATCAAACCTCGTCTCTGGCCCCGGATTGAATTCTTCTCCTCCAGGGGCCAAAAATCCCGGCGTCATGATTCAACAACCTTTCAGTAAGATATGTCATTTGGAGATTCAGTATAAGCTATGAGTAGAAAAAATATTTTACAATGATAGATGGAATTTTTCCAAATTTAATGAACCCACATATATACCTGTTAGGACCAAACTGAAGCCAGGACAGGCTCTAAGGGGCAGGCTAGGCCTGAGGTTTAGTCTCTAGGAAAGCTGAGGCACTGGGAACTCCCACAGGGAGTGTAGCTCAACCAATCAGAAAAAAATCCCCGTAGCCCCCCACCTGCGCCAGACCTGAGCCAATCCGGATAGGGATGTGAGGTTTAAAAGTCCCGTGCACACGCACGGTTTAACCAATCAGCTATGCTGTTACAGGAACAAAGAACCATCTGTATAAAAGTAGATGTGATTCAGAGCTCGGGGCTCTCATCAAGACTCCACTGCGCTGGATGAGACTTGAGCCCTAGCTCGAGCTAGCAATAAACCCCATTATGCTTTTGCATTGCTGCAGATGTCTTATTCTCTCAGTTTTGGGGACTTGGACACTGGGCATAACATTTAGGGGCTCGTCCGGGATGCCTTTTGACTGAGGAGAATAACACCCTCCTGGCAGAAGGGGTTCCTTAGCCCGAAGGAGGTAAACGTAGCAGGCGTAAGGCCAAGGCCCGGCATCATGCTGGGAAGGCGGTTGGCTCTGTAAGGGGACTAAACCTAGCCGGCATAAGGCCGAGGCCCGGCATTGTGCTGGGAAGGCCGCTGGCTCTGTGGACGCCTTGTTGGTAAGATTACCCCAAGGAAAGAAAGTTTCAGGGGGGCCCAGGAAGACCTAGTGCTGTGTTCTCGGCCGATGTGTATTTGTTATCTGTTTGTCGTGTCTGTGTGAGTGCCGGCATTGTCTCTGCTCTTTGTGTGTTCATTTTGTCTCCTGTGTTCTTCTCTGTAATCATGGGGCAAGTGACTTCTACTCCTTTGTCCCTTATGACTGACCATTTTTCTGATTTCAAATCTAGGGTGCAAAATCTATCGTTATTGGTGAAAAAGCCGAGACTGACATCCTGACCACTTGGGGTACTCAGGGTCAGCTTGCCTGCCAATGGACCAGACCCAGCGGCTGGAAACCAGGACCCTTTTGTCCCTGGTCTCCTCCTGACGCGGACAACTAGCCAGAGTGCCCCGACTGGTAAGGAACAAGAGACTTTATTGACCTCTCTCCCCTCCCCTCTCTCTTTCCTCTTCTTAACCCTTCCTATCCTTCCCTGTTTTTCTAGTCCCTCCACCGGTCCTGGACGCAGGAATCTGGTCGAAGGGCCCTCAGCCTGAGCTGAGGATTGGAGACTGATCACCTCCTCTTGGCAGAGAACTCGAATTCTGGTTCTGATTTCTGGTAGGGCCGAGTTCCTGTCCTCCCTTCTCTGGAAGCCCAGGGAAAAGTCCCGTAAAGCCTGGGTGTCTGTAGGTGGCAGGAGATGTTTGTAAGGCCACCCCTTTTGCCCCCCTCTCCTGCCTCATCCCCCTTCTTCTTTCAACCTGGCTTCCTTCCTTCCCTTGAAATCTTTGATGTTAGTACTTAGATCTGAAGTTCTGTGTCTCTATAGCAGGTTTCCTGAGAGACTATATTTTTGTATTTAAGGGCTTCCATGGTGGAGCCGAGGTTAAAGCATCTGCCTGCAATATGGGAGACCTGGGTTCGATCCCTGGGTCGAGAAGATCCCCTGGAGAAGGAAATTTTGCTTTGTCTGGCCACCATGTGGTTTAGACCTGCTGCCATTTTGTTAGAACTTGATTTTCTTTCCCTGTGCCTTGAGACCAGGGCTCTCAGGAACACTTATCTAGACCATCTCTAACTCCTGACACTGAGGAAAAAAGGAAAAAAATAAAAAAGACTTAAAGCTAGATCTTGCACTGTGTCTGTCTAAATATGTCTTGGTAATATTTTTGTGGTTAATATGTATATGAGCTCTATTTATTTGGCTTTTTTTAAAAAAGGGTAAGTGCTTACAAATCAAGTAATTCTAAATTAAACAATAAATTCCAGATTCATGTGAACTGGGAAATATTCATTGTTAAATACCTGATATTAATGTTTGTTTGTTGACCTATCTAATATACACATGTCTTAAAATAATTGACGTTAAGTAGAATATTTTCATTGTACCTAGGATTAATATGTTAAATATTATATTTGTTACAAGCTTGCCAACAAGGAAATTACCTCAAGTGAAGAAACTTCTAAAAATGTAAATGAGATATGAGCTTTTATATCTCTAGCTAACTTTGGGGTGCTTCAGAGGGCCCCTGGAACATCCCAAGGAGAGATATTAAACTGTGTTTATTTGGTTGGTTAAATTACATGGAAAAGATTATCAAATGAGTAATAAATCCACTCATGTTATAATGTATGGTAAATTAACTAATACAGATACCCTAGAAATTATATGGAGTTTTTAACATTCTGATATGTCCTGATATTTTAATGGAAAACCTGATGACTTCACAAAAGTTAGCAAAAGGACTGAATGAACCAGTAAATATGCTTATAACTTTTATGGTTTCTATCTGAAAAATTATGGGTTTGAATCTCATGTTTTTCAGGGAGTAGAGAAAAATCTTCCTCTCAAACTAATTATGACAATACTTTGGTAAAATTAAACGTTATAAACAAAACAATTATATTTTCTGACTCCTCTAAAAACTGGAAGTTCTTAGGTTTCCAGTAAGTTCATCAAATGAGTTAGGAAGGTTATCTCATGGATACAAAAATCTCAAGAAATTTTTGAGACCTTAAAAAGGGAAGAATTAACCTAGATTTGTTAGGCAGAATCTGTGATAAGCCTTTGGTGTGAGTTTCCCAGCCCTGTTTTATTTTAAAAGTTCAGTCTGAGACTCTATAAATGTTTCAGCAAAATAAAAAGCCTATAATCAAGTATGGTTATAAAAATCATCAGACCAAAATCAGTGAGAACAGACCTATTTTGCAAATAAACTAGCCTTAATTTGGTTATATTTAATAAAAATTAGGGTAACTATAAGGAGAAAAAGATATTTCAAAACGTTAAATCCCAGGTTGTTAATGGAGGTCTGCATCTAGTAAGACTCATCTCTTAGATAGTTCTTTGCTGTTATGTGATATCGATGTAAAATTTAAATGAATTCTTGAAAAACATCCTAAGTTTGTTTCTGAAGCTTATCTCAGTAACCTATCTTTGGATGAAGATCAGATGCCTCATGACCTGCGACCAGGACTGGAAAAAGACATAATTTAAGGGACTGTCTCCAACATGGATGGAAGGACTTTTATCAGGAGAAGCTACACTACACCAGGATGAGCAGACGATGACATCAGAGGTAGACAGCTTCCCCAAGATGAGGGACCTGATTCGTATGATCATTTATGTTTTCTTGACTTCTTAGAACTTTGCATATAAGTCAAATGCTTTTCTATCATAGGCCTGATCCTATACTAGCTTTAAAAATCAATCCAATTGTTGGGTTTGTGGCCAATTACCTGTGTCTAGTTCTGGGTTACCTTGGTAAATTTCTCTACTACCAGACTCTAACTGGTTGGCCCTGAGAAAATTTACTTAAAAATTATAGTCATATTCAGGTCACTATGGTATTACTAGATAGGATCCCCTCACTGGGCCAATTAATAATGCCTGCTCTGACTCTGGCTATAAATTTGAGCTTTTTTCTACTACCCAAGCTCAATCAGAACAAGAAAAGTTTCCACAAAGAAGGGAAAAATCTCCCACAATTATGGGATGGATTTATATAGATAGTTCAAGGCTACAATAATTTAGGTTTAAAGTCTCCTCTGTTGGAATAAATAAATAAATAAATAAATCATACTAAAGATAATCAGTCTAGTAACACTAGAAAACTGGGCTATGTTCCTTATAGATGGTGCCAATATATAATTTCCCTGGAAGATAAAGATTCTACAGGACAGACTAAGTCAGATGACCTGAAGATATACTGGGCTACGTCTAATGGAAGTTCTTAACATAAGTCTTACTTGTAACTTTACTAATACTGCTGGCTATGTTATTTGTATTTCCCCTGTCTTACAAAATTGCTGTTTCTTACACTGTCCAATATGTGTGTGAGGCCTCTAATAGAATAATATATAGTCGCATATGAGATCGATGATGGTAACAGTGTAACTCTAGATATGGCAAGAAGCAACAAGAGGGAATATTTTCCTGGACCAAGAAGCTAATAAGACAGGTGGTCCAGAGAATTTTGGATACTGTTTCATGGCCTAGTCCGGTACCAGCACATTGAGTGGCCTGTCAACAGAATCTTTGCCAAACCTGAGAATGGACATTCTCAGCACCATGGGATAAAATGGTCATGAAGTGCCCCCCCTCATAATCATGGTCAAGTTTATGAGCAAAAAGGGGCTCTGCCAACTGAAGACTGACACTCGCCATCTGCATCTACAAAGATTAAATCATGGCCGCTGCAACTGCTGACTTTCAACGCCCCTGAAAGGAGTTCAGGGTGAAAATCAGGAATGAGGCACTCTGCGCTCTGGGAAAAACTGGCAGAACAGGCCGTCAGATAGTTAGATCTTTTCAGGAGAAGAGTTTATGAGTCCTAATTCTTGCATCTTCTCATATCTAGAGAAACACTGACATCATTAACGGTGAAATCTGCTTTGGCTATTAAGAAATAGTTTACAATTAAAAGTCAAAATAGAGTAGCTACAGTTCAGATATCCTGGAAAATAACTAAGTGATACTATGGGTGTACTTTCAGATTAGAGCTTGTATTGCTCCAAGCTGGGGCAGTCCTATGCCCCATTTTGACAGGAAGTTATCATAGTCATTGTTGCCTAGTTCCCTAAAATTAAAACTGAGCAGGACTCTGTGGGGCTCTGGAGTACAGATCTGCTCTGTGTTCTCCATTTCTTATCTGTAGGATATAGACTTTGTTCAGCCTCCTTGGCCTTCCCTGAATTCCAAAGCATGGATTCAAACAATTGCTAATCAGGGAAGGGAGGGGATACAAAAACAAAAACTATCAAAGATTGGTACAGCCTCCAGACAGAGTCCTGATTCCTACTCAAAGAAATATGCATAAGCCCCCACCCAGGTGGAAGATGGTAACTTCAGACTGAACACAAGATTTTTGGAGCACTGCTCTGTTGCCTAACCACCAGCCAATCAGAAGGGGTCACAAACCCTCACCCCAAATATTGCCTTCTGTTTCTGGGGGCCAGAGATGACCATCCTGTTAGGTCTCTTGTTTGCCCCTTGTCTATTTCATCTCTGAGAGGGGCCAACTAAATTGCTGCAACTACAAGGGTAGAAACTGGTTTCAGATGTGGAAAACCCCAACTTAGAGCAGATAGAGAGACTTCTGCTCTGCTAGGCAGGCCTACGCCTGTGCACAGCAGAAAGAAGTTGCAGAAGAAAGAGACCTCCGCCCCAATTCCCAAAAAGTATCTTGAGTATGAAGTCTCTCAGGGGGCCTATGTGCTGTGTTAGAGGAAGAATGTTGTTTTTATGTGAATCACTCAGGGGTAATCAGGGAGTCCCTGGCCAAGATAAGAGAAGGGCTAAATCAGAAAAAAAAAAAAAAAAAAAAAAAAAGAAAGAAAGAAAAATGTCTCAAAATTGATTTGAGTCCTGGTTCCAACAGTCCCTGTGGTTAACAACGCTAATTTCCACCCTGGTGGGCCCTCTAATAGTGCTACTATTAATACTTACTTTTGGTCCATGCATAATAACTAAGCTTGTTGCCTTTGTAAAAGACCATGTCAATACCGTCCAACTGATGGTACTGAGGCAACAGTATCAGGCCCTGCCCCAAAATAAAGAGGAAGATTCCTCTATGTAGCTGAAGACAGGGGGGAATGTTAGGACCAAACTGAAGCCAGGACAGGCTCTAAGGGGCAGGCTAGGCCTGAGGTTTAGTCTCCAGGAAAGCTGAGGCACTGGGAACTCCCGCAGGCAGTGTAGCTCGACCAATCAGAAAAAAATCCCCATAGCCCCCCGCCCACGCCAGACCTGAGCCAATCCAGATAGGGATGCGAGGTTTAAAAGTCCCACGCAAGCATACAGTTTAACCAATCAGCTATGCTCTTACAGGAACAAAGAACCATCTGTATAAAAGTAGATGTGATTCAGAGCTCGGGGCTCTCGTCAAGACTCCACTGCGCTGGATGAGACTTGAGCCCTAGCTCGAGCTAGCAATAAACCCCTTTATGCTTTTGCATTGCTGTGGATGTCTTATTCTCTCAGTTTTGGGGACTCGGACACTGGGCATAACAAAACCCACTGATCCTAGAGGCTAAACAAACCTCAGGCAAGAAGAACGTAAACAAAACCACCTAGGGCACTTGATAATATACTGCTGAAACCCACTCATAAACAAAAACAAATCTTAAAAGTAGTCAGGAAAAATTGACATACTATGTACAAGGGAAAAAATTTAAGTATTACTGACTTCTTGTTTGAAGTAATGCAAGCCAAACAACAATGCAAAAACATCTTTAAAGTATGGGGGTGGGGGCGGCGGGGAATATTAACTTAGAATTCAAACACTTTTGAAAATAACTTTCAAAACTGAATGAAAAAGTATTTTCAGATGAATAAAAGATGATAGAATTTGAGGCCACCAGACTTATACTACACAAAAATGTTATCTAACAGTCTAAAAGTTAAATGAAATTAAACATAGAAGAAAATTTGGATCTCCCCAAAGCTACAAGAATGGTTCTAAATGATAATTCTGCAAGTAAATATTTGAAAATCTTTTTCTCATTTTTAAAAGACTAGAATATTTAAGACAAAAACAACTGCCTTATATTACAAAATTCATAATATATTTACAAGTAGGATGTGTGACAATAGTAGCACAAATAATAAGAACAGGGAAATAGAAGTATACTATAACAAGGTCTTACATTATATAATAAGAAACATGATATAATTTAAAGAAAAATGTGATTAAAGAGAAATAATTTCAAAATTATGGTAAACTCTGAAAAAAGAAGCATAGCTAATGCACCAATAAAGTGCATAAAATAAAATATTAAAACCATCCAATTAAAGATTAAAATAGGAACAAAGAAAACATAAAACAAACAGCAAGTTAGTAAACTTAAACCCAACTATATAAATGATTGTATTAAATTTAAATAATTTAAACATTCCAAATAAAAGCAAGATAATCAGACTAGACAAAAATAAGAAAAAATCATAAACTGTATACAAAAACAAACATAAACACAGAAACATATTGTAGAGGTCAAAAAAGATACACCATGCAAACACTGATCAGAGAAAACTATACTATCTATGTTAATATTGTACAAAGTAAGACTATAGAACGAAGAATATATTCAGAGAGAAAAAGGAACATTTCACGATGACAAAATACAAAAGAAATTATGTAGCTTCAAAATCAGTGTGATGCAGCTGATATGGTGTTTAAAAGAAAATTTGTACCTTTGATGCTTCCTTGATACCTATGTTATAATAGAAAATAAAACTGAGAGCAAATGATCTAAGATCCCATCTCAAGAATCTATAAAAATACAGGAAATCAAAACAAAAGAGAAGAGTAAAAACCAACAAAAATCAATGAAATAGGAAGCATACACAAAAAATAAAGTCAAATGGTAATTCTTTTTGAAAGGATAATAAAACTGATAATCCTCTAGCAAAAAAAAAAAAATCAGTCAAGACAAAAAAAGGAGAGAATACACAAATTTAATGCCATCATAAATGAAAGAGGGGTTAACATTATAGACCTTTGAATTTGAAGTGTTAGTCACCCAGTCGTGTCCAACTCTTTGTGATCCCTTGGACTATAGCCTGCCAGACTCCTCTATCCATAAGATTTCCCAAGCAAGAATACTGGAGTGGATTGCCATTCCATTCTCCAGGGAATCTTCCCAAACCAGGAATCGAAGCCAGGTCTCCAGCAGTGCAGGCAGATTCTTTATTGGCTGAGCCAGCAGGGAAACCCTTATAGATCTTACCAATATTTAAAAGATATGAGATATAAACAAAATTTTATCCCAATTTGAAAATTGGTCTGAGTCCTTAAAAACTACTTGAAAATACAACTACCAAAATTTGATGGCACAAAAATTGGAAAATCTGAGCAGGCCTGTATTTGTTAAAGAAATAGAATCCTTACTACAGAAACGTCTCACAAAGCAAATTGCAGCCTCGAAATGCCAGCTCTTTCATGGAGCTCAGAAACGACTCCCACATCAAAATAAAGGCAGGGAGGGCAGGAAGGAATGAGAGCAGAAGGGAAGTGTAACACGGAGGCTGTGGTGAATGTGGGAGTTGACCTGGATGTTGATTCCCAACCTCCTTTCCTGCAATCCTTGCGTCTTCATCTCCTCACCATTTTGCACTTCAGCACCACAGTCCTCAGTTTGTGAAGCCCCTCCCAAATTTTCTCTGAACCTCTTGAAGTCCTCTCTGTATTTCATGCAAGCCCCTCTACATCCTTCTCAGGTCATGTTTCTGCTCTGGATTTCTCCTAAACATAGTACTTCACCTCCAAAAATCCAGTAAAGGGGATGAAACTCTCCTTCACATCCACTTTCCTAAAATTGAGAAGAAGAAGAAACTCCAAGACTTCAGTTTCAATTAGAGAATTGAACAGACATGCTATTCTCTTCTTCCACTTTGGCCTACCTCCACTCAAACATCACTAAGACATGTTCCTGAAAATATAGAAGGGATAGACCAGAGAGAGAAAACTGATGAAGAGATTAGCAGAGAGAGGAAAAAAAAAAAAACCAGTTCATAAGTACGTGAAAGCCTAAAGTAAAGCAGTGTTAGGGAGTAAAAACTGTTATCAAGGTTTAAATGCCAGAACATCCTTTTAATTTTCAAATGTATCTTAACCAGAAATTAATATCTAGACATTACATGCCTGCATGCTAAGCCTCTTCAGTCATGTCCAACTCTTTGAGACCCCATGGACTGTAGCCCACCAGGCTCCTGCGTCCATGGGATTCTCCACACAAGAATACTGGAGTGGGTTGCCATTTCCTGCTCCAGGGGATCTTCCTGACCCAGGGATCGAACCCACATCTCTTATGTCTCCTGCATTGGCAGGCAGATTCTTTACCACTAGCGCCACCTGGGAAGCCCATCAAGGCATCATTTTTCTTAAAATAATAATATTAGAGGCTTCTGTTAGGACCAAACTGAAGCCAGGACAGGCTCTAAGGGGCAGGCTAGGCCTGAGAAAAGCTGAGGCTCTGGGAATTCCCACAGGCAGTGTAGCTCGACCAATCAGAAAAAATCCCCGTAGACCCCCGCCCGTGCCAGACCTGAGCCAATCCGGATAGGGATGTGAGGTTTAAAAGTCCCGAGCACGTGCGTACGGTTTAACCAATCAGCTATGCTGTTACAGAAACAAAGAACCATCTGTATAAAAGTATATGTGATTCAGAGCTCCGGGCCTTTGTCTGATTCCACTGTGCTGGATGAAACATGGGTCCTGGCTCGAGCTGGTAATAAACCCCTTTATGCTTTTGCATTGCTGTGGATGCTTATTCTCTCAGTTTTGGGGACTCGGACTCGGCATAAAGCTTCAATATCTCACAAAGTTCAAACATTGCACACTCCATTTTCATTTACAAGCTGATTAATCAAAATAAAGCAGAGACTGCTATAGTGTTTCCACCAGTTTGCCTGCAGTTGGAATCATGATTAGGGCATTGTGACAATAAAGAATGTTACTTGAAATGTGAGAAAACAGGTTTTCTTAAAAGAAAATTTTCCTTCTGAATTTCAAATGCCCCTTGAAAATAATTATTTTTAATAATAATAACAGTTTGGGAACGCATGTAAGAATTAAAGACTTTAAAATTTAAAAAAATAAAAAATAAAACATTTTAAATCTTAAAATAATAATAATAATAATAATAATAACAGAAGAAAATATTTGCAGTGATAAATAGGTTTATGCGCACATCATGGTAATAATTTCACAGATGTATACTTACCTCCCTAAGTTTCAAGTTGTATGTCATCCATACTTCAAAGTAACTTAAAAATGAAAATAATTCTTTTCTTAGGGGGTCTCAACAAGTATCATCAAAGATCTGCTGAGGGTGAGACTGGAAAAATCACTTTTGCAGAGATCATCCCCCAAAGAGCTGATTGGCTACGAGCTGCTAGAAACCTACTGCAGATGTTCTCAGGGCTCCCCCTGTCCCACCCACCAGATGGCTGACCATTTTCAAAGACTCAACCACCTACATTAGGAATTCACTGTGAAACCTGATTTTCCTCTAGTCCACCTGGTCTAATGGGAATAATGTCTATGGTGTCTCTTCCACCATTGTGGTAACAACTGGAAACATCTCAGGGAGATACTGTGATGACTCCTCAAACCCTAGTTTCACTGCTGTCTTCACTGCCTCCACCCTGACACAGGTCAAACACACTTAGCCCTGAACACATCTCATGAGTCATTCAGGGCCTCTCAGCCCCGCTGCCCTTAGTACGTGTTTTGCTAGTCATGTTTCCCTGTTGTGCCAACACCCCCATTAATGGGGTGTGAGCTCCCCACCCAGGTGCACCTGTAAGATGACTCTAGCTGCTGCCACAAATCTTCCTTCTGGCCTGAATGTGATCTAGTGACATTCAAGTGAACCAGTGAAATACCCTCGTGCCTTTTCCTTGTGTAACTGCACCCTGACCCCAGTGTTGTCACTTGTCACTTGTTTGTGTGACTCTTTCTTTTGGCTCTCCGTGCTTTCTTGAGACAGCTCTCTTGCAGCCTCCCTGATATGGTTCCCTCGTTCCTTTGGTGACCCTGTTTCTCTAAGACCAGAGAGCATACCAAACTATGTGTGCCTGCCCCTCTCTTACGTCCTCTCTTGTGGCCAAGCCTGACTGGTCATCCCAAAAGAATAAAAAGCAGTTACCAAGATGAAACTTATTCATCATACTTTTATGTAAAAGTACAATTCAGCGGTTGTACTTCTTTGTAACATTTGACTTCACCTCCCTGCCTCTTACGACACATCATAGAGATGTGAGGAGTCCAACTGTCCACGGGTCTGAAGCCTGTACTGTCCAGGGCCAAGCAGGCCCTTTCACTCTCTTGAGGACCTCACGATCCAGGAACCACCGTGCCCAGAGTCTTCCCCCAAGGACACTCTAAAGTCTGTGATCTGGTTTTCCCATGATCATTCTGGGAATGAGACCGAGGTCTTTCCTGCTGGATATCCCCTCCCAGACCAGACAGGGCTTACCTGAGCAGACTGCTCCAATATCCTGGTCATGAGACAAGATATGAGTATAGTTTTTAAAATCAATGTTGAACACAGTTATTGATACTCAAAGCTGATTCAGGCTCTGTCCTGTTGCAGGAAAGATAGAAATACCAAATAGTGCCAAGTCTTGGTCCAAAATAAGACCCTCTGGGAGCATCAGTAGCAACTCCACATTCCAAGTGTCTGCACAACATATTTGCATCCTCCAGAAACCAGTACTGAACATACACAGTGCCCCATTCTCCTTGGTGCTTCACTTCCACTCTCCCCTCACAGCTGTGGGCTCCATCCTTTAACCTCAGCTCCAGAATTTCTAGAGAGACACAGACACAGGACATGGGAGAGACTTTAGTAGACCATGTAGTGGTGTGCTGATAAGTATTTAAAAATGAGTTGTTCGAGAGGAAAAAATTCCTGTGAATAGCATTTCTTGACTTCTGTGGTACAAATATTCCTACAATGGCCAACTCTAAGCTCTTGAGAGGGTAACAGGCAGGAAGGCCAGGGGTCTCCAAATGGAGGAAATAGCCTGCAAGTGTCAGACATTTTTATCTCCCTTAAGTGGCAGGAAGAAACAAACTAGCGATATTTTTTTCCTTCTCTATACAAATTTAAAAGGAGGTTTCTCTTAAAATTCTGTGTTGCCAAAATGACACCTGGTTTCACTTGAAGTTAACCATTGCCTTTTTCTTATGGAAATGTTTATCTTAAGCTATGCTAATGTACCATGCATTTACCCCAAACTCTGCCTTCAAGTCGGCTCCGCCTTTTGGGCTCAGAACCTACTTGATAAACCAGTATGTTATACTCCGATATCGTTGCTCTAATCTATGTAAACGACACTATTTGTATGGTGCTCTGCCCTTCTTCAAGATTCAAGTTAATCCTTTTATGGCCCAAGATGAACCATTTGGAGCCAAGGTTATCCCAAAATACATCCTATGGGTGAGGGGCCTGGTGCCATTCTACGTTTTGAGACATTCCTTTCTTTCATTAACAGACTGCTGGTGACCATATGACATCCAGCTAAAGACTAGCACGGGGGTACTCTTTCTGCCCCCTTCTGATGCCTATGTCAGAAGCTTTCTCTATCTCCTTTATACTTTAATAAAACTTTGTTACACAAAAGCTCTGAACGATCAAGCCTCGTCTGTGGCCCCGGATTGAATTCTTCTCCTCCGGGGGCCAAGAATCCTGGCGTCGTAATTCAACAACAACCTTTCATCTTGGGGGCTCGTCCGGGATGTTCTTGGGGCTAGAGCTCCATCTAGCTTCTGAACTTTCGATTCCTAGTGAGGCTAGGCGCTTTCTTGACCACCAATCCAAGTTTGGGACCTAAGCCACGGTACACAGTAACAGTATAGATCACAAGTCCCTTGAAAGTCTATGATCTGATAGATTAGGTTCAGTTCAGTTCAGTAACTCAGTCATGTTCGACTCTCTGCAACCCCATGAATCACAGCACACCAGGCCTCCCTGTCCATCACCAACTCCCGGAGTTCATTCAGACTCACGTTCGTCGAGTCCGTGATGCCATCCAGCCATCTCATCCTCGGTTGTCCCCTTCTCCTCCCGCCCCCAATCCCTCCCAGCATCAGAGTCTTTTTCAATGAGTCAACTTTTCGCATGAGGTGGCCAAAGTACTGGAGTTTCAGCTTTAGCATCATTTCTTCCAAAGAAATCCCAGGGTTGATCTCCTTCAGAATGGACTGGTTGGATCTCCTTGCAGTCCAAGGGACTCTCAAGAGTCTTCTCCAACACCACAGTTCAAAAGCATCAATTCTTCAGCGCTCAGCCTTCTTCACAGTCCAACTCTCACATCCATACATGACCACTGGATAAACCATAGCCTTGACTAGACGGACCTTAGTCAGCAAAGTAATGTCTCTGCTTTTGAATATGCTATCTAGGTTGGTCATAAATTTTCTTCCAAGGAGTAAGCATCTTTTAATTTCATGGCTGCAGTCACCATCTGCAGTGATTCTGGAGCCCCAAAAAAAATAAAGTCTGACACTGTTTCCACTGTTTCCCCATCTATTTCCCATGAAGTGATGGGACTGGATGCCATGATCTTTGTTTTCTGAATGTTGAGCTTTAGGCCAACTTAGTTATGAAATGGTCAAAGAGACTGAAAAGTTTGACCGAGAAAGGAGAGTTTGGTCCACACGCTTTGCCCATTTCTGGTCGGTTCCCAAAGGAGTCATTGGGTGCCTCTTGGCATTGGCAGGTCAGTATAAACCCCCGACAGGTTTCTGCCATAAGCCGTATGAGATCACCGTGGAACCGCAGAGCAAGTCTCCTCACTTGCTTCACGCAGGGCATGTCATTCATTCACACAAGCACACCGTAGAGTTAGTAAAGCACAGCAGAAAACATGTTCGCTAAGAGAACAAAGAACTAGAGCTCCAAGCATCCTTACCTTATCCTGAAGGATCCCGGACAAGCCCCTAAAATGAAAGGTTGTTGTTGAATTACGACGCCGGGATTCTTGGCTCCCGGACTGAATTCTTCTCCTCTGGGGGGCAGAATCCCGGCGTCGTAATTCAACAACAACCTTTCACTCTCAGTGTGCCATCACTGAACATGGAGCAGGACGGGAGGTACCAGGTATTTCTCAGGAGCCTGTAGAACCAGCTCCAGGGACACCACCGAGGACAGGCCTTCAGAGACTCTGGATGCTGCCCTCCCTGTAGATGTGCCCAAGGCTACTAGGGCACAGCTTCCCCATCTCAAATACAGCTCGTAGCCCAGGATCCAGGGAAGAACCCTCCCTCTCCTTCCCTGTCCATAGGGAGCATCTCATCCAGCTCAGAAACAGAGGGCTGGGGAACAGGCTCTACAGTGTCCCAGGTATTCCTGCCACCTGTGTTCACGTCCTTGTGTAATTGCCACACTCGAATGTACCTAGTAACATGCATTTAACGAATGAAATTTGACAAAAGCTATGTTACTTAAAGGGCTTGCCTGGCAGCTCAATGTCTAAAAAAAAAAAAAAAAATCTGTGTACCAATCAATGTAGGAGATAGGGTTTCAATCCCTGATCTGGGACAATCCCCTGGAGAAGGAATTGGCAACTCACTCCAGTATTCTTGCCTGGAGAACTCCATGGACAGAAGAGCCTGATGGGCTGCACTCCATGGGATCCCAAAGAGTTGGACACGACTTAGTGACTGAACAACAAAAACACTGTCACTTGAGAGATTAGGATTCAAGACGACTCTGGTTTCCCCCTTGCTACCTGTCTTGCTCTCTGTCTTGCTCTGTTGAAGCCAGTTGCCATGGTATGACCTAATTATGGAGAGACCTGCATGACGAGGACCTGAGGCAGGCCTCTAACCAACAGCCAACAAGGGACTGAGGCTCTCAGTTAAACAGTCCATCAAGGTCTGAACGTTGCTGACATCCAGGTGAGTTGGTTTGAGTGGTTGAAACTTCAGATGATTGCACCTTGTGAGACATCGTGTGTCAGAGACCCGGGTAAGTCATGTCAATTCCTGCCCACAGAAATCATGTGATGCTAGAGGTTTTCCGCTTTCAGCTGCCAAGTTTTGCAATAATCTGAAGCAACATATAACTAATGTAGGAGGGCAGGAGGCTAAATGAAATAAGGAAAACATTCTTTGATCTCATTTATATGTGGAATCTAAAAGAAACTAAATTCATAGAAACAGAGGGTAAATTGGCAGTTGCCTAGGCAGGAATGAGGGTGGGAGGAATGAATGATGATCATCAAGTGGTACTAACTTCTACTTATAACATGAATAAGCTTTGGGGCTGGAATGTACGTGTGACTAGCTGATAATATTGGATTGTGTTCGTGATCATTACTAACAAACTCAACCTTAAAAGTACTCATAACACACACACAGAAAAAATAATTATATGATGTGATAGATGTATTAGTAAACTTAATTGTGGTAATCAGTCCATAATATATATATTCTTTTTTAATATTTTAATTTTACTTGAGTATAGTTGATTTACAATGTTGTGCTAGTTTCAGGTATACAGCACAGTGATTTGTTTATATATATGCATATTCATTCTTTTTTAGATTCTTTTCTTGTATAGATTATCACAGAATCCTGATCAGAGCTCCCTGTGTTATACAGTAGGTTCATGCACGTTATCTGTCTTACATGTAGCAGGGTGTGTGTGTGTTAATCCCAGACTCCTGATTTATGTCTCTCCCCTACTCCCGGTGTCTCCCCTTTGGTAACTGTAAGTTTGTTTTTGGTACCTATAAGTCTGTTTCTATTTTGTAAATAAGTTCATTTGTATGTTTTTAAAATTAATTTTAATGGGAGTATAGTTGCTTTTCAATGTTGTGTTTCTACTGTACAGCAAAGGAATCAGCCATATGTATACATATATCCCTTCTTTTTTTTAGTGTATTTTTTTAAATTTTTAGTTTATTTTACTTTACAATACTGTATTGGTTTTGCCATACATTGACATGAATCCACCACGGGTGTATACAAGCTCCCAATCCTGAATCCCCCTCCCACCTCCCACCCCATATCATCTCTCTGGATCATCCCCATGCACCAGCTGCAAGCATCCTGTATCCTGTATCGAACATAGACTGGCACTTCGTTTCTTACATGATAGTATACAGGTTTCAATGCCATTCTCCCAAATCATCCCACCCTCTCCCTCTCCCTCAGACTCCAAAAGTCCATTCTATACATCTGTGTCTCTTTTGCTGTCTCGCATACAGGGTCATATATCCCTTCTTCTTTGGATTTCCTTCTTATTTAGATCACCACAGAGGACTGAGTAGAGTTCCCTGAGTAGGTTCTCATTAGTTATGGATTTTATACAGAGTACCAATAGTGTATATATGTCGATCCCAATCTCCCAGTTCATCCCAGCCCCTTCTCCCCCAACCCCAGTGTCCACGCTATGTCTGTGTCTCTGTTTTTGTTTTACAAATAAGATCATCTATTCCATTTTTCTAGATTCCATGTGTATGTTTTAATACATGATATTCATTTTTCTTTTTGACTTACTTCACCTGTATGACAGTCTCTGGATCCATCTACATCTCTACAAATGACCCAATTTCACTCCTATTTGTGGCTGAGTAATGTACCATTGTATATATGTGACATTCATCTTTCTCTGTCTGATTTACTTCACTTGGTAAGATAATCTCCTACACCCAAGTTGCAGCAAATGGCAATATTTCATTCTTTTTATAGTGAGTAATATTCCATTGTATAATATCACATCTTCTTTATCCATTTCTCTGTTGATTGACATTTAGCTTGCTTCCATGTCTTGCCTCTGTAAATAGTGCTGCAATAAACACCAAGGTGCGTGTATACTTTCAGATTATGGTTTTTTCTGGATACATGACCAGGAGTGGGACTGCCAGACCAGTTGGTAGTCCTATTCTTAGTTTGTAAAGGCATCTCCATACTGTTCTTCATAGTGGTTGCACCGATTTACATTGCCACCAAGAGGGTAGGAGAGTTCCCATTTCTCCACACTCTTTCCAGCATTTATTGTTTGTAGATTTTTGATGATGGCGGTTCTGACCAGCGTGAGGTGATACCTCATTGTAGTTTTGATTTGCATTTCTCTGATAATCAGTGACGTTGAGCATATTTTCACCTGTTTTTTGGCCTCCTGTATATCTTCCTTGAAGAATGTATATATGTATTTCAAACCATCACACCGTACACCTTACACTTATACCTTATTATATGGTGATTATATCCCAATAAAGCTGGGATGTAGGCTAAAACTTTTGTGAATGTAAGGGAAAATTGACAGAGAAATAATGGTAATGGGAGCTTGGAATATATTTCTCAGCCTTTAATACTTGAAATAAGCAATTTACATAAATTATATGCATGACATACACTAAACATTCATGCATGTGAGTTTATATATAAAGGCTTACTGTCATTACTATTAATTCTAAATGAATAACTCATTTCTAGAATGCATAGCCTCATTTAAATTTTGCCTCTTTAGGGACACCTTCTCTGCTTCTCCCAGCTAGATTAAGTAAGCCTGCTGATGTCCCAACTGATGGCAGTTATCAAAGTTTATTATAAATTCTTGTTTTGGTGCCCGGCGGCAGTAGACTATAAGTTTTATGAGCCAGGGAACTTCATTCATCACCACGGGGGCCTCAGCATCTGGGGAACTGCAAAGGCTATGGATTTCATACCACACGAGTGAATCCTCCTGCCAATGCAGGAGATGTAAGAGATGCAGGTTCTATCCCTGGGCCGGGAAGATACCCTGAAGTAGGAAGTGGCACCCAACTCCAGAATTCTTGCCTGGGAAATCCCATGAACAGAGGAGCCAGGCAGGCTACAGTCCATGGGGTCACAGAGTCAGACACAACTGAGCATCTGAGCACACAAGCCCATTTTTTAAATAAATAAACATTTGTGGATGAAAGTCTAAATAAATTCCAAAAAGAACATGTGGAAATGATGTGATTTAGTGCATTTCTCTGTGGCATTAAAATCAATGAGAAAAGAATAAGAAACAATTTAGGTATGATATTGACAAAATAAAATTAGAACTTGACATCATATATAAAATAACTTACACAGTTATTTAGTATTGACATATATTTAAATATATTCACAAAAATTATAAGAGTAAGGATAAAATAATTTTCTTAAACTTGATGTGGAAAAGAACTCTCATAACAAGGCTCTGAAAGTAGAAACAAATACAGGAAATTTTTGTTATGATACAGTTGCTCAGTCATGCCCAACTCTTGCGACCCCATGGACTGCAGCACACCAGGCTTCCCTGTCCTTCATCATCTCCGGGAGCTTGCTCAGACTCATGTCTATTGAGTCAGTGATTCCAACCAACAGGAAATTTTAATAGGCAATTAATATTGTTAGAAACTTCCATGAAGGACTTACCTGGTATCCAGTTCTTAGGACTCTGCACTTCCACTGCAGGGGGTGCAGGTTTAATCCCTGGTTCAGACAGTAAGATTCCACGTGCCATGTAGTACAAGCCAAAAGAAAAAGAAAAAGCAAATCCCATGAAACTGAAAACAAGGGAAAGATAAAATGAAACAATAGACTGAAAGAAACATCTTCAGCCTATAAATGGAATAATTCAATAAGGACAAGGACATGCACCAAAACTATTTGGGTTCAAGTCTTGCCTCTACTTCTTATAACTGACTCACCTTGGGCAAGTGACTTTGCTTTGCCTCAGTGATCTATTTCAGGGAATAAAAAGTATATTCTGCCTTGTAGAACTGTTGTGTACTCAAATGAGTTCATATAAGTGAATGTAGTATAGGTGGTAGTGTAGTTGTAGTAGATATTAGTAGCCTAAAGAGCTTCCATAAAAGTCATGAAAATATGATAAACATTGCAAGTTGAAAAGAACAAATGTCATGAGAAAATAATTCACAAATAAAGGATTAAATTAGTTAATATACATGAGTTTTTGCTATAAAAACAGGCTAAGATTTTAAAACTTCATAAGAAGACAAAGTTGGTGAGGTTATGTGGAAGCTAACATTTTCATGGTTATGAGAGTTGGACTATAAAGAAAGCTGAGCACCGAAGAATTGATGCTTTTGATCTGTGGTTTTGGAGAAGACACTTGAGAGTCCCTTGGACTGCAAGGAGATCCAACCAGTCCATCCTAAAGGAAATCAGTCCTGAGCATTCATTGGAAGGACTGATGCTGAAGCTGAAACTCCAATACTTTGACCACCTGATATGTAGAGCCGACTCACTGGAAAAGACCTTGGTGTTGGAAAACATTGAAGGCAGGAAGAAAGAGAAGGGGACGACAGAGGACGAGATGGTTGGATGGCATCACCAACTCAATAGACATGAGTTTGAGCAAGCTCTGGGAGTTAGTGAAGGACAGGGAAGCCAGGCATGCTGCTGTCCATGGGGTTGCAAACAATCAGACAGGACTGAGCAACTGAACAATCACAATATTGTAATGGCTTCTGCCATACATCAACATGAATCAACCATAAGTATACATGTATCCCTTCCCTCTTAAACCTTCCTCCCACCTCCCTCCCCATCCCACCCCTCTAGGTTGTCGCAGTGCACTGGCTTTGGGTTCCCTGTGTCATACAGCAAATTCTCACTGGCTACCTTCTTTACATATGGTAATGAATATGTTTCAGTGTTATTCTCTCAAATAATCCCACCTTCTCTCTCCACCACTGTGACCATAAATCTGTTCTCTATGTCTGCATCTCCACTGCTGCCCTGTAGATAAGTTCAATAATATCATCTTTCTAGATTCCATATATATATTCATTAATATATAATAGTTGTCTTTTTCTTTCTGACTTACTTCACTTTGTACAGAAAGCTTTATGTTCTTCTACCTCATTAGAACTGACTTTTTATAGCTGCGGAATATTCCATTGTGTATATGTATCACATATACACATGCATACTTTTTATAGCTGTGGAATATTCCTTTGTGTATACGTATCACAACTTCTTTATCCATTTATCTGTTGATTGACATCTAGGTTGCTTCCATGTCCTAGCTATTGTAAATAGTGTTGCAGTGAACACTGGGGTACATGTATCTTTTTCAATTATGGTTTTCTCAGAGTATTTTCCCAGTAGTGGGATTGCTGGGTCACAATGTAGTTTTATTCGTGGTATCTTATGGCATCTCCACACTGTTCTCCATAGTGGCTGTATCCATTTGCATCCCCATCAACAATCCAAGAGGGCTCCCTTTTCTCCACACCCTCTCCAGCATTTATTATTTGTGAACTTTTTGATGACCGCCACTCTGACCAATGTGAGATGATACCTCATTATAGACCAATGGAACAAGACAGAAAGCCCAGAGATAAATCCACGAAGATCATAGCATCCAGTCCCATCACTTCATGGGAAATAGATGGGGAAACAGTGGAAACAGTGTCAGACTTTATTTTTTGGGGCTCCAAAATCACTGCACATGGTGACTGCAGCCATGAAATTAAAAGACGCTTACTCCTTGGAAGAAAAGCTATGACCAACCTAGATAGCATATTCAAAAGCAGAGACATTACTTTGCCGACTAAGGTCCATCCAGTCAAGGCTATGGTTTTGCCTGTGGTCATGTATGGATGTGAGAGTTGGACTGTGAAGAAGGCTGAGCGCTGAAAAATTGATGCTTTTGAGCTGTGGTGTTGGAGAAGACTCTTGAGAGTCCCTTGGACTGCAAGGAGATCCAACTAGTCCATTCTGAAGGAGATCAGCCCTGGGATTTCTTTGGAAGAAATGATGCTAAAGCTGAAACTCCAGTACTTTGGCCACCTCATGCGAAGAGTTGACTCATTGGAAAAGACTCTGATGCTGGGAGGGATTGGGGGCAGGAGGAGAAGGGGACAACAGAGAATGAGATGGCTGGATGGCATCACTGACTCGATGGACGTGAGTCTGAGTGAACTCCGGGAGTTGGTGATGGACAGGGAGGCCTGGCGTGCTGCGATTCATGGGGTTGCAAAGAGTCGGACACGACTGAGAGACTGAACTGAACTGAACTGATGGGCACCTTATCTTTGAAAAAGGAGGCAATGGTGCTGGGAAATCTGAAATTAGAATACTTCTTAACACCATACACAAAATAAACGCAAAATGGATTAAAGACCTAAATGTAAAGCCAGAAACTATAAACTCTTAGAGGATAATATAGGCAGAGAACCTTTTGACATAAACCACAGAAAGATCCTCTATGACACACCTTCTAGAGTAATGGAAATAAAAATAAGCAAATGGGGCATAATTAAACTTAAAAGCTTTTGCACAGTGAAGGAAACTATTAATATAAGCAAGGTGAAAAGACAACCCTCAGAATGGGAGAAAATAATGCAAATGAAACAATGACAAAGAACTAATCTCCAAAATATACAAGCAGCTCATAAAGCACAATACCAGAAAAAAAAAAAAACAGAATCAAAAAGTGGGCAGAAGACTTAAAGAAACATTTCTCCAAAGAAGACATACATATGGCTAATAAACATGTGAAAAGATGCTCAACATCGCTCATTATTAGAGAAATGCAAATCAAAACTCCACTTTTAGTATATGATTAAGAGAAACAATTATGGATGGTCCTTACTTAAATGTAAAGAAGTACAGAGCAACTTTTTTCATAATGGCAAAAACACTGAAAACAACTAAATTTCCAATAGAGATGGTTGCTGCTGCTGCTAAGTTGCTTCAGTTGTGTCCGACTCTGTGCGACCCCAAAGATGGCAGCCCACCAGGCTCCCCCATCCCTGGGATTCTCCAGGCAAGAACACTGGAGTGGGTTGCCATTTCCTTCTCCAATGCATGAAAGTGAAAAGTGAAAGTGAAGTCGCTCGGTCGTGTCCGACTCTTAGCGACCCCATGGACTGCAGCCCACTAGGCTCCTTCGTCCATGGGATTTTCCAGGCAAGAGTATTGGAGTGGGGTGCCACTGCCTTCTCCAATAGAGATGGTTAGGTGAGTATATTGCATTTCAGTCATATAATGAATTAACTGGAGGCAATTAAAAATTTCAATAGTATTTCTATGATATCCTGTATTTTTAAATTCTGCAATAAAACATTTTAGTGTGTAAAAGAATAGGTAATGATATAGAAAAATGTCCAAAATATATTACTGATTGTAGAAACAGGTTACAAAATAATATATATTAATACTAAATTATTTAATACTAAGAGTTTAAGCTTTTGTATCTAATGGCATAAATTGCATCTGTAGGATAATTTTATGCCTACATCCAACATGAATTTCAATAGACTTCTATAACATGTGCCCAGCTCAGAAATCATCAGATGCTCAGAAAAGCCAAGACTATCATATTAAAGGGAGCAAGTCCAATGTTGTATAAAGACTAAAATTTTAGTAGGAGAACTCTAAATGGCATTGTTTCAAAGAAAATGAAGAGTGCTTGCTTTGGTGAAACACTCTTGCTTCTTAAAAAGCTACCGAGGAAATGGTCTACAGTTTGCCTAGTAAGGGCAGGGAGCTTGTATCAGAACATCCATTATCTTCCTCTTCATGGAACCAAAACCCACCTCTGCCCACCAGAGGTCCTCAGAAGGAGACTGTTGAGCATCTGCTCAGCACTCAAGGAGCAGATACAAGAAGAGAGGGGCCTTCCTGAGGAGAGCTGTGGGCTGGAGGCTGAGGTCTAGGGGACACCAGTGAGCTCTGAGACGAGACAGGGCAGCACTGAGTCTCAGCAGACCAGCACCCACATCTGAGAGCCACCTCCTCCAGGCTGGAGACCAGATTCTCCGCAGCCCCGTCCCTGACCCCTGCCATTCTCTCACTCAGGGAAACCAGCTCCAGGGAGCGACAGGAGAGGGCACGAGAGAGAAAGAGCTCCCTACAGAGCCACAGCAGATCCTGGGAGGGGGAAGGACCATCCCAGGCCCCCAGCGCATCAGGAAATGTCACAGACACCAGGGCAGAGATTCGGGAATTTATACACCTGGGCTGCACATTAACTGATCTCTACAGACAAGAGGTCCCCTCTCCTGGCTGTGGGCTTCTCTGCTCCATAGTGGACACCTGGTGGGGACAGGCGAGGCCAGCAGGCAGAGTCTCTCCCAGAGCCCAGTGCTGGGCAGACACTTCAACAAGCAAAGGAGAGCCCAGGGGATGGGGGAGAGGAGCCAGAGAGAGGCAGGCAGGTGCAAAATATCTCTGATCTGGTTACATGCAGCGGCCGTGACACCCAGCCCTGTGGGACCCTGTGTGCTTCACAGACCAACGGACACAGTCCCTGCTCAGCAGCCCAGGTCCTTTCACACAGACAGGCTCCACCCCCCTTACACACACATACACACACACACTCACCCTCACACACTCCTCACTCACCCTCACACACTCTTCAGTCACCCTTATACACATACTCTCTCACACACACACACACGCGAGAGCGCGCACACAAGCACAGAGCCCACAGGAGCATAGACAGGAAACACGGGGACCCAGGGGCAGTGCTCACACACCAGGCACGTGGAGCTTGTGGGAACAGCCCAGAGTCCACGCTGAGCTCAGTCGCTGGACCTTCCACACACTGGGAGCCACTGGGACCCTAGAAGGTCCCTGAGAACAAAGCTGACCCAGCTCGGTCCAGACCAAACCTCACTGCTCTGTAAAATCTGCCACTATGACCAGTGGACCCCACACAGGAGACAGACCAGTATTCACAGTCACCGTGGCTCCTTTTTAGTCAAAAACACTGAGGCTCAGCTCCAGAACTCCAGACACCTTTCCCTTCACCAAGGGGTCCACTTCCTGCTGTGGACCCAGAACAGAGGGCAGCTCTTACCTTGACCACCCACCACGGTGCCGAGGAGGAGGACACAGAGTCCCCGCTGGGAGAGGTGTCTGCCCAGAGCCATCCTGACCCCATGTCCTCAAGGTCACAGTCCCAGCTGCAGGATCAGCCTGTGAGAAGGCGTCAGGGTGCCAACGGGGGTCTATATAGACCACCCCTTACACTCTCCCTCCTGAGAGCCAATAGCGACACCTTTCACCATTTCAGGCACTATCAGAGGCTGCATCTGCCCCCTTTCTGCAGCTCAGACACCAATGAGCTTCTGAATCTTCAAAATCTCCTTATATGAGCAACAAGGTCCTTTGACCTCCTGCTTCTGTGGTCCCTGAGAACCAGGTGCCATGACCAGGGTGGCGTAGAAAAGTCGCATCAAAAAGCATGAGTGATTCTCTCTCCCCTGATCATCCTGGCCGATCCCCACAAACTATGAGATCTGGTAGGGTCAGGGTGTGGGATTGGTTGGCCTGTATAGACTATCTCTGGTGGAATCAGGCACTGATATTCCCTGGGACTGAGCTCTGGGTGGAAGCAGAGAACTCCAAGAAGGCTTGAAACTCAAGAATAATTATCAGGCCAGCAGAAAAAAAGCATGGGAATTCACAGGTGAGTGTGGAGAGGGAGAGATGGGAACCATCAAGTTAGGGGGATGAAATTGTTGGTCTTTCCCTCCTTCTCAGAATGATCTGGAGACTGGGTCCTGGATCACGTACATGTGTGTTCAGTCATGTCCAGCTCTTTTGAGACTCCATGGACTTTGGCCCTCCAGGTTCCTCCGTCCATGGGATTCTCCAGGCAAGAATACTGGAGTGGGTCCCATTTCCCCCTTCAGGCAACCTTCCCGACCCAAGGATGGCAACTTCGTCTCATGTGTCTCCTGGATTGTCAGGCAGACTCTTTACGACTGATCACCAGGGAAGCCTATACTCTACACAGGTACAATAAAGGACACAGAAGCACAACCGCTTGTAGAGGATGCACGCGCCTGACAATGTTCAACAGACAGGTGAACTACCTTACGTGGCTGGACATGGTAATGCATGTCCACATCTTTCAAAGTTCACAATTTGAAGGTTCATATGTAAGGGATTTACTGTATTAATAGTTAGCTTCACTAATGGTAATAATTTATCAATCATTATCAGAGAGAAAAAAGAAAAACTGAATAAGGATATGAAGGAAGATGGAAAGGAAAATTCTATATCTTCATTTTTATGTAATTAATCTAATGGTAGCTTTTGAACTGTGGTGTTGGAGAAGACTCTTGAGAGTCCCTTGGACTGCAAAGAGATCCAACCAGTCCATTCTGAAGATCAGTCCTGGGATTTCTTTGGAAGGAATGATGCTAAAGCTGAAACTCCAGTACTTTGGCCACCTCATGCGAAGAGTTGACTCATTGGAAAAGACTCTGATGCTGGGAGGGATTGGGGGCAGGAGGAGAAGGGGACAACCGAGGATGAGATGGCTGGATGGCATCACCGACTCGATGGATGTGAGTTTGAGTGAACTCTGGGAGTTGGTGATGGACAGGGAGGCCTGGCGTGCTGCAATTCATGGGGTCACAAAGAGTTGGACACGATTGAGCGACTGAACTGAACTGAACTGAAAGAACTCACCGACCAATGCAGGAGACTCAAGAGACATGGGTTCAATCCCTGGGTCAGAAAGATTCCCTAGAGGAGGGCATGGAAATCCACTCCAGTATTCTTGCCTGGAGAATCCCATGGACAGAAGCCTGGTGGGCTATGGTCCCCAGGGTAACATAGAATAAGACACAACTGAAGTGACTTAGCATGCATCCCCTGTTACCATAAAAATTGTTTAACATAACTTTTGTCCACATTCCAGACTATTTACTTATAACTGATACTCAGAACAGGAATTACTTTATTTACAGAATAGAAAATCATTATTTTTCAGAAATATTACATTTTTTACCATATTGCCATATAGCACCCAGAAGTCTATCTGTTCTCCTATGAATCACTCAACCTTCTTGAAAAAGCAAAAGGAAAAAATAAGCTTCCCTCTCTCACTCCACTCCAGGTCCAGGTTACTGTCTCTCCCAGGAGTGGCAGGGTTGGAGTTTTCCAGGCAGAGGAGACGTCTATGCTGATGGCTCCTTTCAATCTGTACCTCTGACATTTTCCAGGGCTCACTGCTGGCCCACTACTCAGGTAGATATTCTATATAGTCTCTACATAGTTCCCTACATAGTCCTTGGTGGGCGCTATCCTTCTGAGTTCCGAATACTTAAAAATTAACTTTTACAACAGAAGTCCAAGGTCAAATCATAGTCCACTCACTATATCAGTGCACTTGCCCAACACATGAGGGTTTCAGATTCTTACGTGGATATTGATCAGTAGCTAAGTCATGTCCAACTCTTTGCAACCCCATGAACTGCAGCACGCCAGGTTTCCCTGTCCTTCACTATCTCCCAGAGTTTGCTCAAATTCATGTCCATTGAATCAGTGATACTATCCAACTACCTCATCCTCTACCACCCTCTTCTCCTTCTGCCCTCAGTCTTTCCCAGCATTAGGATCTTTTCCAGTGTGTCAGCTCTTCACATCAGGTGCCAAAGTATTGGAGCTTCTTCAGCATCAGCCCTTCCAATGAATATTCAGGATTGATCTCCTTTTGGATTGACTGATTTGATCACCTTGCTGTCCAAGGGACTCTGAAGAGTCTTCTCCAGCACAGTTCAAAAGCATCAGTTCTTCAAAGCTCAGCCTTCTTTATGGTCCAACTCTCACATCTATACATGACTATTGGAAAAACTATAGCTTTGACTATACAGACCTTTGTCAGCAAAATAATGTCTCTGCTTTTTAGCACACTGTCTAGGTTTGTCATAGCTTTTCTTCAAAGAAGCAAGCATCTTTTAATTTTGTGGCTGCAGTCACTATCCACAATGATTTTGGAGCCCAAGAAAATAAAATCTGTCACTGTTTCCACTTTTTCCCCCATATATTTGCCATGAAGTGATGAGACCAGATACTATGATCTTAGCTTTTTGAATGTTGAGTTTTAAGCCAGCTTTTTCACTCTCCTCTTTCACTTTCATCAAGAAGCTCTTTAGCTCCTCTTCACATTCTGCCTTTAGAGTGGTATCATCATGCATATCTGAGGTTGTTGATATTTCTCCCAGCAATCTTGATTCCAGCTTGTGATTCATCCAGGCTGGCATTTCTCATAATGTACTCTGTATATATATATTAAATAAGCAGGGTGACAATATACAGCCTTGATGTACTCCTATCCCAATTTGGAACCAGTCCATTGTCCCATATCCTATTCTAACTGTTGCTTCTTGTCCTGCATACAGGTTTCTCAGGAGACAAGTAAGGTGGTCTGGTATTCCTATCACTTTTTAAAAATTTTCCACAGTTTGTTGTGATTCACATAAAGGTTTTAGCAATGTCAATAAAACAGAAGTAGATTTTTTAAAATTCCCTTGCTTTTTCTATGATCCAATGGATGTTGGCAATTTGACCTCTGGTTCCTCTACCTTTTCTAAATCCAGCTTGTACATTTAGAAGTTCTCAGTTCACGTACTGTTGAAGCCTAACTTGAAGGATTTTGAGCATTACCTTGCTCAGCTAATATCAATCGCTATCAGGTTCCACTTTGTAAGCGTGCATTTTACAGGAATACCACAAGGTGGCAGAGCTGGGAATGACAAATTCCTGGAAGATAGGGTCAAGTAAAATCTAAGTGCATGGTATTTTTTAAACAATCACAATATTATTTTCATATTTAAACATCTTAGAATGGTCTGTTGATGAAGACATTGGAATTTCATTGTTTGAACTATAAAGAAATAAATTACAATAGAAATATAGATACTAAAGAAATTGATTAGGTAGATTTAAGGGTGGATTGATGGTGATAGATGAATATATTGATACATAAATACAGAGACACAATATGTATATATAAGGGGCTTTTATTTATTTTTTTATTTCACTTTACAATACTGTATTGGTTTTGCCATACATTGACATGAATCCGCCATGGGTGTACATGAGTTCCCAATCCTGAACCCCCCTCCCACCTCCCTCCCCATATCATCTCTCTGGGTCATCCCAGTGCACCAGCCCCAAGCATCCTGTATCCTGTATCGAACCTAGACTGGTGATTCATTTCTTACATGATAGTATACATGTTTCAACGCCATTCTCTATAAGGGGCTTTTAGACATGCTAAATCCCTTTCCTTTTATTACATTTCAGCTAGTCACCAAATGATGTTTCAGGGAGAGAAAGAGATTGTTACAGGAAATAAAGAGAAAGTCAGAGTCATCATTCAACTCTAGCCCTCCAAAATACGATTTTGGAGTCTCAAGAAGAAAATACATAATTTAGAAAGACGAAGCATTTCTAAACTTCACATTTTCCCCCTTTGTATATTGAGGGTTTGATTTGGTAGGATTCTGAACACAGCTGTACTATAAAGCATACCTAAAGAAGATACAAAATATAAGTTAAAGGGACTGCCCCAGATAGAAAAGTGAACGTGAAAGCATTAGTCACTCAGTCACTTTGCAACCCCAGGGACTGTAGCCCACCAGGCTCCTCTATCCATGGAATTCTCCAGGCAAGAATACTGGAGTGGGCTGCCATTTCCTCCTCCAGGGGATCGTCCAGATCCAGGGATCAAACCCACGTTTCCCAGTATTACAGGTGGATTCTTTACCATTGAGCCACGCTGGAAGCCTGTGCCACCATTGTACTGCTCATGAAACTATCTTGCCATCTGTGCACTGTCATGAATTAAGTTGTGCACTTGCTCATTTTGCTTTATAAGCTGGAATATACTTGGTAAAAGTTCTGGGTCTAATTCAACCCCATATCCCCAGTGCCTGGATAATTTAAAATGCCAAATGATGTCTGTTGAATAAATGAATGAATGATATTGAGAAGTGTTTTACACAAATCATCCCTATCAGAAAAAATTGTTTGAAAACATAACTCAACTTGTTGTGAGGGCTTAAAAGCACAATGCAATTTACATCATTTGTTGTAATGACATTTCAATACTATCAAATGGTACAAGCTATGTACAGTTCAATACAGCTTTGACATTTCTGCAATGAATGCAGTAAATTCCAATAACCAGAAACAAAGGTAACTCTATTCTCAGAGCAGTGCTGAGACAGCCAGTTCTAAAACTGTATAGATGCAGCACATATCTGTGTATCCAAATATACAGCTGACAAACCAGAGCTCACTGACAGGTGAAGACCGTGAAGTCTCGTGTTCTGGTCTTAATCAGATATGGCCAAGAGGGCAGGATGTTGATATATTTACCATTTGTCACATTTTCAATCCAAACCACACATGACTGTAACAGGAAGAAAATTTTGTTTTAAAAAACATTTTGTTCAACAGTTTCTGTACTGAGAAGTGCAGAAGTAAAGAGCAGAGAGAATTCTGTTCTTTGACTTAAGACAACTTTAACTGGCCTGGTGGACTGGAAGGCAGTACAATATGTTACAACAACATTGTAATGTAGCAGTATTATTATTCCCAGTTTGCACATTCGAAAATGTAAGTTTAAGATGCTAAGTTAGTCTCTTTCCTGGGGAAGGTAATAATTAGGCATCCTTGGTGAGCAACATTCCCTCAGGACAAATCAGTGACTAAATTACAAAATAGTTTTGACTTAAAAATGATTTATATAACTTTAAAAGGAAATAATTGAAATATTATACCAAACTATTGGAGACCCACCCCACCATCTGTGTTCCTTGCATGGATGGTACCAGGATTAGTAAAAGCTCCTTTACCAAAGACCACTTCATCACAAGGGCATGAAGGAAAGAGCAAGGTCATGAGCTGGCTGAGGTCCAGCCCATCATCCTTGTTCAGCCCTTTATACTCTATGATCAGCAACATCTAACAAAAAGCTTGGCCCTGAATTGACCTCATTCATTTCTCCACAGGTCCAGCATCAGATGCCCAGAGACCAGACCGGATGAAACCTACTAAATCAAAGACAAGCAGACAAGTGGAGAGCACACAGAGCAAGGACACTTCCCCACTGCCACTGGAGAGTAAGAAACCCCCTTTTCCCAGACACCATCTTGGAAGGTTAAACAGCGAAGATGTCTGCTGAAAAATTGATTTCAGCAGGGAGTGTGAACCTAGAATCGGCGAGATAATTATTACCAAAGCAGTCAGAGACACACCAACCAAAGGAATCACAGAGAAAAGCCTTCAAATCCTACTTGGGGAGGGTCAGATCACATTCAATTTCTGCACAAAGCTGTACCTCAGAAGCTTCTCCAAGGCATGAAAAACCTGACAGCACTGCTACCAAGGGCTGTACTGAAGGATGTGGCTTAGACAGTAATACTCATCAAATAGTTATTTTTCTAGTCCTTGGTGATTCATTCTGGCCAGTGAAACGGGGGTGGTGTCACCTGTGTCACTTGTAAGTGGAGGCATGAAAAGTCTGAGTATGACTCTCTAGTGTCTCTCTTTCCTGCCCCAGAAATTTTTAGCTCATTTTGTCATGTGCCACTTAATCTCCCAAACCAGATTTTGAGGAGACTGGCTCTGTATTGCCACTCTCTATAATTTAATAGATGCTCAACTAGAAGGCAATGGCACCCCACTCCAGTACTCTTGCCTAGAAAATCCCATGGATGGAGGAGCCTGGTAGGCTGCAGTCCATGGGGTCGCTGAGAGTTGGACACGACTCAGTGACTTCACTTTCATGCACTGGAGAAGGAAATGGCAACCCACTCCAGTGTTCTTGCCTGGAGAATCCCAGGGATGGGGGAGCCTGGTGGGCTGCAGTCTGTGGGGTCACACAGATTTGGACAAAACTGAAGCGACTTAGCAGCAGTAGCAGCAACTAATGTTGGGGGGCTTCCCTCATAGCTCAGTTGGTAAATCATCTGCCTGCAATGCAGGAGACCTGGGTTCAATTCCCGGATCAGGAAGATCCCCTGGAGAAGGAAATGGCAACCCACTCCAGTATTAGTGCCTGGAGAATCCCATGGACAGAGGAGCCTGACAGGCTACAGTCTACAGGATCACAAGAGTTGGACCCAACTTAGCGACTAAACCACCACCACCACAACTAATGTCTATCGAATGACTGAATGGCACTGTGCCAGACATTTAAAAGGAATTCTCTTAAATAAGAAGGAATATTTTTAGGACATTACCTAGGTTATTGCTATTTTCGCTTTAAAAATATAAGATTTCAGGGGCTTCCTTGTGGCTCAGTGGTAAAGAATCCACCTGCCAATACAGGAGATGCAGGTTCTATCCCTGATCGAAAGATCCCACATGCCTTGGAGCAACTAAGCCCGTGCACCACAACTACCAAGCCTGTGCTCTAGAGCCTGTGAGCAGTAAGCACTGAGCCCATGAGCTGCAACTACTGAAGCCCACAAGCCCTACAGCCCGAGCTCTGCAACAAGAGAAGCTGCTGCAATAAGAAGCCCGTGAGAGAGTAGCCCTGCTCGCTGCACCTCGAGAAAAGCCTGTGCAACAACAAAGACCCAGCACAGTCCAAAATAAAAATAAGTAAATAATTACTTTTTTAAAAAACATAGGATTTCAGCAATTAGTAAGGCAAATTTAATGTTCAAAAACAAGCAGCTTGTTGCTAACATAACAACCAGTTCTGCAAATCTCAGGCTTGAAAGATATACAAGACAAACCGCAATATACCAGAAGATGGAGGCCATGTGGCTTCTTACTAAGTCTTATCAGATCTGATAGAGGAGACAGGATATTTACATGTGATTTATCATTTGGCTACTTTTCAAGTAAAAACCACACAGGAACATCACAGGAAGAAAAACTGCAATTAAAAAAGTACTGCAGCCTCATCTATGTAACATCAGGAAGAAGATGAGCAGGAAGAGTTCTTTTGCTTAAAAACGAAAACAGCTTCATTAGTCTTTCACTTTACAAGAGGAGAGCCCTCTGGATCTGATCTCAAAGGATGCCGTAGAACCCAGACAGCTCAACTGCTCTGCGCAACCGGTCAGAGGAGGAGCAGGAGGGTCAGGCTACAGAGACAGGACATATTAGTCCCGACAAATTGCTAGGATTTTCCCAGGAGACTCAGTGGCCCAAGAAGTCTGGACCTCCCTGATCTGTAACTTATTGCTGTTTTCCCAAGGCAGAAAGAAATTAGTCATTAAAGATGAAATTAAATGCTCATACACACATGTCACTACATTAACTCAGGTCGTGTAGCAGGATGTAGCCTTAACTGTGAGAAGGGAAGGAAAGAAATCAAAGTATGAGAGAGGGCCAGGAAACAGGGCTTTGAGGCATCCATCCAAGTAAGACTGCAGAGACAGGCAACCTTATAGGGAAGGTAATAATTAATTAGTTAATTAATTGACTGATTGGCTCTATCGTCTGAATTTCACAGATGTTCATGATCAAATACAGGAAGTTTGGGTTCTTTTTTTAAAAAATGATAACCTGTTTTAAAGTCTCATATCCCCTTTTTTATAATTTATTTATTTGGGGTTGTGCTGGGTCTTTGTTGCTACGTGATCACTTTCTCTAGTTGCAGTGAGAACTCTTCATTCTGGTACGCAGGCTTCTCATTGCGGTGGCTTCTCTTTGCAGAGCAGAGGCCCTAGGTCACCCAGGCTTCAGCAGTTGTGGCACTCAGGCTCAGTTACCCATGGCATGTGGAATCTCCCCAGACCAGGGATCGAACCTGTGTCACCTGCATTGGCAGGCAAATTCTAATCCTCTGTACCACCAGGAAAGTCCAGTTTCAGTTCTTTTTGGCTATGAATTTGCATGACTTTCCAAATTTTAGGAAACAGAGTGGCTGGGGGCTTTTCTATATGGGGGCTTCCCTGGTGGCTCAGAGGTTAAAGCATCTGCCTGCAATGTGGGAGACCTGGGTTCGATCCCTGGGTTGGGAAGATCCCCTGGAGAAGGAAATGGCAACCCACTAACTTTTCCAAAATTGGTAAACTGTAAAATTTATATATAGTAACAAGAAACCAACTTAGCTTACCAAAGCATTCAGTAAAAATACCAAGAATACGCCACCATGCCATCCATACTCTTTGCAGAAAGTTACTTGTGGGGTTTGGGGGAAACAGTCAGGGAGATTTAGCACAAAGAATTATGGGTGCTAAATATCACTTTCCAGAGACAAAGAGCTACAAGGACAAAGAAAGAATCAAGATATTGAAACCCAGAAGAGAGTGAATTATAGAATCCAGCTAGAAATTCAGAACCATCTTTTATATGAATTTACCAGAATGATTCCTGTAGAAAGAGAACGCCCATGGAAATCCTCACATCACACAACATACATGTTTTAAAGAAAGTGGTATTCCTCAAGTAGAAGGAAGGCAGATGCCTGAATGGTATGGTCAATATGGACAGACTACAGCTAAAACTGAATCTGTCTCCTCCCACCATAGGACCATGGGCTGAAGCCTGGGTAAACAATACAACCAATGAAGCATCTGTACCAAACCTCATCAATACCAGAAGCTCAAGATTATTTAGAGGATGGTAGAAAAGTGTCAAGTGAGAAGTAAGAAGAATATAAACTGTGTGTTACAGAAATGGAGTGCTTTAGTCCCTGGAACACAGGTTAATAGTGAAGAACCTCTCTCTGTCCCAAGAGCGCTTCACTGGAAGAAAGTGGGGACGTTTGGAGGAGGCTAGGGTGAGGAATCCAACAACGTGTAGCTTTCTGGAAGCTGCATGGCTTAGGACCAAATCCGTTTCCTGATGCCCTGAGGATTTCTGAATTATTTTCTGGTGAGATTCTCCAGATGCAATCCACTCTGGTCCCCATACTAAGGAGATTTACCATCATAACACTTTAAGGAGGAGGCCAACACTTCACCTTCCAGTACTTCAACGATTCTGTCTCACCCATGAAGAGAGGGTCTCTGACCGTAGATGCCCCTTCAGCCATTGTCTCTATTCCCTGATTTTTATTTTAACTGAGCTACTGAAGAGAGGGTCTCTGACCCTAGATGCCCCTTCAGCCATTGTCTCTATTCCCTGATTTTTATTTTAATTGAGCTACAATTAACATATAATAGTGTGTTCATTTCATGTGTACAACATAATCATTTGATATACAGCCGTCTCCCCTTATTCTCAGAAGATACATTCCAAGACCCCCAGAGAATACCTGCACCATGGACAGTATCAAACCCTATTACAAACTGCTTTTTCCTATACATACCTATGTGTGATGAAGTTTAATTTACAAATTAGGCACAGTAAGAGAATATCTGAATTGCAAGCATCATTATTCTTGTGCTGTGGGGCCATTATAAGTAACATAAAATGAAAGTCGCTCAGTCATATCAGACTCTTTGCGACCCCATCCACTTACACAGCCCATGAGATTCTCCAGGCCAGAATACTGGAATGGGTAGCCTTTCCATTTTCCAGGGGATCTTCCCAACCCAGGTATTGAACACAGGTCTCCCTCACTGCATATTCTTTTCCAGCTAAGCCACAAGGGAAGCCCAAGAACACTGGAGTAGGTGACTTATCCCTTCTCCAGCAGATCTTCCAGACCCAGGAGTCAAACCAGAATCTCCTGCAGTGCAGGTGGATTTTTTACCAACTGAGCTATCAGGGAAGCCCTTAAGTAACATAAGGGTTACTTAAACACAAGCACGATGATGTCCAGACAGTCAATTTGGTAACTGAGGATGGTTGTTAAGCGATGAATGGTGAGTAGCACCTACAAGTGCATACACTGAACAAATGGTTGATTCATACACCAAGTTGGAGGAAGGAAGAAGGTGCAAGATCTCGTCATCCTACTCAGGACAGTGAATGGTTTGCAACTTATTAATTTATTTATTTATGGGATTTTCCATTTGCTATTTTCTGGGGGTAACTGAACCACCAGAAAGGGAAACTGCAGGTAAGTGGGGATTACTGAATGCAGATGTTACAAAATGTTTAGCACCAGTGTGGTTAACATCCATCACACTATTTTTTTTTCTTGTGATGAGAACTTCTGAGATCTACTCTCTTAGCAACTTCCAATACACAGCACAATATCATTCAGTTCAGTTCAGTCGCTCAGTCATGTCTGACTCTTTGCGACCCCATGAATTGCAACACGCCAGGCCTCCCTGTCCATCACCAACTCCCGGAGTTCACTCAAACTCATGTCCATCGAGTTGGTGATGCCATCCAGCCATCTCATCCTCTGTTATCCCCTTCTCCTCCTGTCCGCAATCCCTCCCAGCATCAGAGTCTTTTCCAATAAGTCAACTCTTCGCATGAGGTGGCCAAAGTATTGGAGTTTCAGCTTTAGCATCAGTCCTTCCAATGAATACCCAGGACTGATCTCCTTTAGAATGGACTGGTTGAATCTCCTTGCAGTCCAAGGGACTCTCTAGAGTCTTCTCCAACACCACAGTTCAAAAGCATCGATTCTTTGGTGCTCAGCTTTCTTCACAGTCCAACTCTCACATCCATATACAACCACTGGAAAAACCATAGCTTTGACTAGACAGACCTTTGTTGGCAAAGCAGTGTCTCTGCTTTTTAATATGCTATCTAGGTTGGTCTTAACTTTCCTTCCAAGGAGTAAGTGTCTTTTAATTTCATGGCTGCAGTCACCATCTGCAGTGATTTTGGAGTCCAAAAAAAAAATAAAGTTTGACACTGTTTCCACTGTTTCCCCATCTATTTCCCATGAAGTGATGAGACCAGATGCCATGGTCTTAGTTTTCTGAATGTTGAACTTTAAGCCAACTTTTTCACTCTCCTCTTTCACTTTCATCAAGAGCCTTTTTAGTTCCTCTTCAGTTTCTGCCATAACGGTGGTGTCATCTGCATATCTGAGGTTATTGATATTTCTCCCGGCAATCTTGATTCCAGCTTGTGCTTCTTCCAGCTCAACATTTCTCATGATGTACTCTGCATATAAGTTAAACAAGCAGGGTGACAATATACAGCCTTGACGTCCTCCTTTTCCTATTTGGAACCAGTCTGTTGTTCCATGTCCAGTTCTAACTGTTGCTCCTGACCTGCATATAGGTTTCTCAAGAGGCAGGTCAGATGGTCTGGTATTCCCATCTCTTTCAGAATTTTCCACAGTTTATTTGATCCACACATTCAAAGGCTTTGGCCTAGTCAATAAAGCAGAAATAGATGTTTTTCTGGAACTCTCTTGCTTTTTCAATGATCCAACAGATGTTGGCAATTTGATCTCTGGTTCCTCTGCCTTTTCTAAAACCAGCTTGAATATCTGGAAGTTCATGGTTCATGTATTGCTGAGCTGATATCATTAACTATATGTTAATAGTCACCATCCGAATCCATGGGGTCCTCAGCCCTCTTAAGCAGCATGACTAGCCCAGTAAAACCTCCATACCCAGGCTCTGAATACCCAGAAGCTTCTACCCCATGCAATATACCATTTCCCCATCCTAAAACAAAATAGGAACTCTTTTTTTCCAGTTCTTTAGACATATAATTAACATATTTGTAAGTTTAAGATGTACAGCATGATAATTTGATATACATAAATATTGTAAAAAGTCCCTGGTGGCTCAGACAGTAAAGAATCTGCCTGTAATGTGGGAGCCCAGGTTTGATGCCTGGGTCAGGAAGATCCCCTGGAGGAGAAAATGGCAACCCATCCACTATTCTTGCCTAGAGAATCCCATGGGCAGAGGATCCTGGTGGGCTACAGTCCATGGGGTTGCAGAGAGTCGGACACAACCAAGCGATTTTCACATACAATACAATAATTACCATTTTTTAATTTTACATTGATAACTTTTAAGACCTACTCTCTCGGCAGCTTTCAAGTATATAATACCATATTGTTACCTATAGTCACCATGCTGTCCATTAGATTCCTAGAACTTATTCATCTTATAACTGGAAATTGGTACCCATTTGTCAACATCTCCACATTTCCCCCAATGCCAGCTCCTGTCAATTAATATCCTAGGCTCTGTTTCTATGAGTTTGGCTTTTTTAGATCCCACATATAAGTGAGGGAAATTAAATAGATAGTCTTGTTTAGGCTTCAGAGGCAAAGCAGAGCAGGCCTCAGACCTTGCTTCTAACCTGCTTGACCCCGCCCTGACTACTCCTGTGTCAGCCATGCCTGCTGTGAGTGCTGGCTGAGAGGCACCATAGATAGACAGGGGGCGGACCCCAGAGTTTGTTTAGCCCCTGGAGAGGATCTAGCCAACTGGGGACTTAACTGCATTCCCAGATTTGCAGACTAAAGCAAACAGCATTGTAAAAAAAATAATAATAATTAACATAATAGCAGAGCTGCAGTTTTGCTCACAGGCTGATGATAACATTTGCAGCCTGGAGATTGTAAGTGGAAGCCCACAGACAGCAGTCCGAAGCCTCACCCGTGGAATGGACAGATGGGCTGCTTAGGACCTTTTCCCAGTGGGGATTCCAGATGTGCTGTGTCACAGGACTTCCCAGCGCTGTTTAAGCCTGGACGTTGGTCAAAAACCAATTTAGTGATGTGACCTCTTCTATTTCTCTTTTTTTTTAATGTTAGTATGTTGAAAGTAAGCTAGATAATTCTCTAAGAAATATTATTTATTTGTACAGAACGAGTGGCTTATTTTGCTAAAAAATCTTTTGAACCTGAGACAAAAGTGAAAACTTTCTGCAAAACAGTCGTACTGCATTTTTATTTCTTTATATATATCTATATATATCAGTTTGTTTAATTTTTGAAAACAATAGTCATAGGGTCTGCTTTGTCCTATTTAACAAAAAAATGTTACACATTTACAAACTGAAGCAAAAATGGATAGTACAGAGATTTAAAGGAAACCTTTAAAAGAATAAAATTGCTTTTCACTCCACTGTGTTTTCAAAGATGATTATCATCAAACCAGGAAGAAAGCTGTGAACCCCAGACCACCTGCTTCTTTAATAAAAAGAACGTTTAGATTATTAGCAAAGTAATATCTTTAAATGTATCTTCACACAGTTGGAATTTTAGTATAAACTTGCATATCAAGTCCCTTCCCATTATTTATTCTACTTTAAAAATATATACAGCTAATGATGTTTAAATAAGTATTCTCAGCCATGTGTCCAAATATAAACATTTGAGAAATTCAAACTGTTGCAACAAGTTATGAAAGGATTAAAGAAAAAAGATGAGCTACAAATTCTATAGGAGAAGGAAAAGCTTATGTAGTAACCATATGCAGGTAGATATGTATTTTCTAATTTTTATATACATACCTATTAAGTATAGACAAGCCATCAAACTTTAACAAGTTATAGACTGGATTAAGTCAGTATTATTTTCTACAACAAGTAACAGTGGTGATTTAAAACTTTTTAATATACCTCAATAGTTTCATCACAGGTTATTTGTGGTAATAGTCTTTAAATATCATGAAGTTTTGATAGGCACAGATTAAATAAATGCATTATCTATGCCAAACTCAGCACCTTGATGATACCCAACGCTGCTTAATTATGGTGTAACTATCTGAACACAACAGAGTAGGCAGGCAACCAGAAAAGGACATTTAACATACTCTCAGGTTTATCACTTTAACATTACTGTTTAAAATTTGCATATCTAAATATAGAGGGATACTTAAAAAGCTGTAGGACAGCTCCAATATAAGAACCCCAACAGAGAAATCTGCAAAATCTTAAACTTCAGTTCTTAATCCATTGATAAATATTGCTCAAGGAGCAGCTATTTGGTCTTCAAACATTTTAGAATTAAAGGGTTGAAAATACGTTCATCCTTAGCTACACTGTAGCATTTTAAATTAGCAAGCAGGACAACCTGAATTCATCTTGCTTTTACATACAGAAGTGCATGTGCATTTTAAGACAACTAAGAATTAAGAGCTAACTTCTAGTCCATGGTGGTAAGTGACTAAAATTGCTGTCCAATCAGTGTTCTCTGGTACCACATACCAAAGTCCTAACAATATGCCATTCACATTGCCAGCACTCATCACTTCTAGGTGGGGAAGAGAAACATGGAAAAAGCAGTCGTAATTTTTTTTTTAACAGCATAAGAGCTTTAAACACAATTTTGCATCATCTTGTATTCTATCCTAGAATACTTGGAGCAAAATCTTATTTCAGTCAGCTCAATCTATACAAGTTATAAAATACAAACACAGACTAAACCCTACGGTGTACAGAAAATGCACCATTTAATACTCATTATTGCAGTACAACCCAAGGAACCCAATAAAGATTACCAAATAAGAAAAACACACACAACATTCTAAATTGCTAAATCATCTTCAGTTCAGTTCAGTCGCTCAGTCATGTCCGACTCTTTGCGACCACATGAACCGCAGCACGCCAGGGCCTCCCTGTTCATCATGAACACCTGGAGTCCACCCAAACCCATGTCCATTGTGTCGGTGATGCCATCCAACCACCTCATCCTCTGTCGTCCCCTTCTCCTCCTGCCCTCAGCATCAGGGTCTTTGCAAATGAATCAGCTCTCCGCATCAGGTGGCCAAAGTATTGGAGTTTCAGCTTCAACATCAGTCCCTCCAATGAACACCCAGGACTGATCTCCTTTAGGATGGACTGGTTGGATCTCCTTGCTGTCCAAGGAACTCTCAAGAGTCTTCTCCAACACCACAGTTCAAAAGCATCAATTCTTTGGCGCTCAGCTTTCTTTATAGTCCAACTCTCCCATCCATACATGACCACAGGAAAAACCATAGCCTTGACTAGACAGACAGTTGTTGGCAAAGTGATGTCTCTGCTTTTTAATATGCTGTCTAGTTCGGTCATAACTTTCCTTCCAAGGAGCAAGCGTCTTTTAATTTCATGGCTGCAATCACCATCCGCAGTGATTTTGGAGCCCAGAAAAATAAAGTTAGCCACTGTTCCCCCATCTATTTGCCATGAAGTGATGGGATCGGATGCCATGATTTTGGTTCTCTAATGTTGAGCTTTAAGCCAACATTTTTAACTCTTCCCTTTCACTTTCATCAAGAGGCTCTTTAGTTCTTCACTTTCTGCCATAAGGCTGCTAAGTCAGAGATTGTACAAATTACATGTGCAAGACAAAAAAAAAACAATAACAACAAAAAGAAAAAGAAAGAAAAAAACACAGAAACTAACTTCTCAGTGCATCACACCCACTAGAATAAAATGTATGGCACTTTTACACTTTTACTTTTATATTAACAACAGACATTAAAGCCACATTAGAGCAAGAACTAGTCAATTCAAATGTTTATAATGAAACAGATCACCTTTTTTCTTTGTAAAAGCACTGAAAATGTAACATGTGCTGATAACTCACTAAAAGTTTTCTCATGTCATTTGCTCCCCATTGTAGTGTCTTAAATTATTCTGTAATTATTCTACCTGTTAATAATAGTCTGACTTTTAAGGTTTGTGTAAACTCTATTATGTTACTGAAACATACTTGCTCCTATGAGGTCAGAATATCTTTATGAAAAAAAAATAACATAACTGGTTATATAGATCATAGAATAAACCCAAAGAACACAAATGACATTTTCCAAGCTACTGAGAAAAAAATTAAACCGTGATGTGTCAATTTAAAATTTTATCAATATTAACTAACATTTCTATGGTAGATTTAAAATTAAACAGTGAAGAATAGGGCTTGGGCTACAGTTAATCACATTTGGTTTTCTTAAAAACAAAACTTTATTTACTATAAACGACTAAGAGGTAACTTTCTTCCTCCACAACACATGCTGACATTAAACTAAAGGCTTTTAAAATATCCACAATTTACAAGAAAAGTACTCTTAAACAGCTAAAAGGTATCAAAATGACCAAAGTTTAGTGTGCAAAGAGTAGATAGAAACAACCCAGAAAAGTGTAGATCGTTGTGTTAACTATTTTTGAATAGCCCAAAATAAGCCGCAAAGTTTTTCTACCTTTACGAATAAAAAAAAGGTGTCCTTTCCACAGCTTGGGGATATGCATTGTACATCCCTCCCCCCAGCCCCACAAGTCTATGAGTAAGATTCTAAAAATGTTGCCAATATTAAGTTCTTCCTACCTAAAGTTAATTAGAGGACAGCAACATTACAGAGGCAATGGTGCATCAATCCTCAAAACGTAGTTCAGATTCAACACAAGTTGTCCTGGTTCTTTTATCTGAGAAAAGCTTTTCAAAAGAAGCACCTGCGCTATGCTAACCACTAGAAGAATGAGGGCTTCTCTCACTAACCAGTAGGTCACTCTTGTATTTAGATCCTCACCGCTGCTTCGGCCTTGAGCTTCTCTCAGTTGGAAGTGAGTCTGATAGTCAATGACAGATTTCAGAGCTTCCTGAATTGAAACATAGACAGATTGCATCTGGGTAAGAGTCCTGACTCAGTTCTCACCAGGAAGCAAAGGTGGATCTTCTCCACCTTGAAAATCAAAAGCTACAGTTTCATATGTGAAAGTAGAAAATTCTTTGCTGAAGCAAAATTTGTATGTCCTGTTTTTGGAGGCTGTGAAGGTATAGTTATCATACTGTTTCTTCATCTCCTTGTAAAAACCATTACCATCAGGATCTTCTAATCGACAATCTACATCACAGTGACCACCAGTGATTACCTGGAACTGGAGGGTGCCCTTGGTGCCCTGCGTGATGTCCTCGTGGAAACACTGCTTGGCATTGTCAGGCAGCTCGAAGGTGCTCTCGGAGGCGCTGCTGGAGCCTGGCACCAGGAACAGCAGCAGCAGGAGCAGCCTACAGTACCAACGGCCCATGGCGGCCACCCAGCACTTTCCGGGTCATCTTGAGGGGGTGGCCTCAATGGAGCTGCGGAGACCCAGGGGTGGGTCTGCACTGACTCACTACACACTCCAGGCCTCAGCTGAGGTGGCACCACGAAGACGCACCACCAAGATGCTCCGAGCCTTGGAGAGATTCAAGATGTGGAGCGAGTTGCTGGACATGGTGAAAGCAGGATATGGTGAGCAAGCAGGGCCCAGATGCCAGAACAACCTGGGGAGCAGAAGTATAGCCAGCAGAGAACAGGTGGGAAAAAAGCTATTTTTATTTCTTTATCTGACTTATTACATTAGCATAATGCCCTCAAGGTCCCACCATGTTGTCTCAAATGGCAAGATTTCCTTTTCTATGGCTGCATAATATTCCACTCTGTGTGTATGTACACACACACATATATTTATGTACATGTATATATTGTCCTTAACACTCTTCCAGTGATGTACACGCAAGTTGTTTCCCTGTCTTGCCTATTATGAACTATGCTGCAATGAACATGGTGTTACAAATACCTCTCCAAAATAATAATTTCATTTACTTTGAATATATATCCAGAAGTGAGACTGCTGAATCACATGGTAATTCTGCTTTTATTTTTTGAGGAAACTCCAAACCATTTTCCATAGTGCTGCAATAGTTTACTTTTTCACCAAAAGTGCTTAAAGGGTCCCTTGTCTCCAAATTCTCACCAACACTTACCTCCTGATTTTTTGATGACAGGTATTCTGACAATGTGAGATGATATCTTACTGTGATTTAATGTATATTTCCCTGATGATTAGTGATGTTGAGCATCCTTTTGTGTATCTCTTGGCTATTTGTATGTCTTTTTCTGGTGGGGGGAAAATGTCTATTCAGATCTTTTAATCAGGTTATTTATTATTTTGCCATGCAATAATATTAGCTCCTCACATATTTTGGATAATAACCTGTTGTCAGATATATGGTCTGAAAATATATTCCTCCCTTCCACAGGCTGCCTTTTCATTTTCATTTAAAAGCAGAAGCTTTTTAGCTGGAGGTAGCCCCACTTGATTTTTGCTTTTGGTGTCATTTCCAGAAAATCATTGCCTAAACCAATGTTATGGGGTTTTCCTCTATGTTTTCTTTTAGGGTTTTATAGATTCAGATCTTACATTTCAGTCTTTAACATTAACACATTTCAAGTCGATATGCATGTGTTGAGTAAGATAGGGATCCAATTTTATTCTTTTGCACATAGTTATCCAGTTTTCCCAATACCTTCTGTTGAAAAGACTATCCTCTCCCCATTGACTATTCTTAGCCTCCTGATTGTAGCGTAATCTATTTCTCCTTTTAGAGATATTAGTACTTGCTTTTATATTTAGATGTTCTGATGTTGGATGTATATATATAGTGATGATTGATTATCCTTGATAAATTGAACCCTTTATTCTAACATAATAGCCATCTTTGTCTCTTTTTACAGCTTTTGAATTAAGGTCTATTTTGTCCGATATAAGTACAGGACCTTGGCTCTCTTTTGGTTTCTATTTTCGTGGAATATCATTGTCCATCTATTTAATCAGCCTATATGTATCCTTAAAAGTGAACTGACTCTCTTGTAGCAACATATAGCTGGGCTTTGTTTTTTCATTCATTCAGCCAACCTATTTTGATTGGAGAATTGAACCCATTTACATTTAAAATAATTACTGATAGGTAAGGACTGAACTGAACTGAGGAACTACTAATGCCATCCTGTTGGTTTCTTGCCCCAAAATTTTAGTTCCTTGCTTCTTCCTTACTTCCTTACTTCCTTCCTTTGTGAACTGATAATTTTGGATGATTGTGTGCTTTGATGTGCTTCTCTCTACCTTCTCTCTACCTTTTCGGAGAAGGCAACGGCACCCCACTCCAGTACTCTTGCCTGGAAAATCCCATGGATGGAGGAGCCTGGTAGGCTGTAGTCCATGGGGTCGCTAAGAGTCGGACGCGACCGAGCGACTTCACTTTCACTTTTCACTTTCATGCATTGGAGAAGGAAATGGCAACCCACTCCAGTGTTCTTGCCTGGAGAATCCCAGGGACGGGGGAGCCTGGTGGGCTGCCGTCTGTGGGGCCTTACAGAGTCGGACACGACTGAAGCGACTTAGCAGTCTTTACCTTTTGCGTGTCTGCTGTAGGTTTTTACTTTTCGGTTTTCAAGAAGTTTACAAAAGACACTCTACAGAGAGAACTGACAGTCAATTTTATTCTGATAGCAACTTAATTTCAATCTTCCACAAAATTTATCCTTTTGCTCACCCTCCTAAATATTATGCTTTTGCTCTCACAACAGAACTTCTATTTATATTGTGTGAAAGTGAAGTCGTGTCCAACTCTTTGTGACCCCGTGGACTGTAGCCCACCGTCCTCCGTCCATGGGATTCTCCAAGCAAGAATACTGGAGTGGATTGCCATTTCCTTCTCCAGGGGAATCTTCCCGATCCAGGGATCGAACATTAGTCTCCCGCATTGCAGGCAAACGCTTTAACCTCTGAGCCACCAGGGAACCTCCTTTTATATTGTGTGTCCACTAACAAATAACACTTTGAAAGGTTATTATATACAAGAAGCCATTGGCTGTGATTATATGTAAGAATTCACATAATCTTCACAGCAATCCTGCAAGATAGAGCTTTTAACATCTCTATTCTACAAAGAAGAAAACCAAGTTCAAGACTCATCCAAGGTCACCCAGCTAGCAAATGCGGTATTGTGAAGCCAGGCAGTCTGACTCCACAGTCTATGGTCTGAACCATGACTCCTTCCCTAGAAATCCTTGGTAGATGGTGTGGGAAATAGAAGGTAATCTTGGTGATGGTAGCAAAGCTGTTGGGTCCTACCAAAGTCCTCTGGCGCCATCTGCTGTTAATTGGGGGTTGGCACTAGCAAACCTTCTGGATCCCTCTAATGGTTTTTTCTTCCTCTTACTGGATCATAAACATGTGATATTTTCTTCTTATGTTTGGATCATTTATTCAAATAAAGAGACTGAGATTAACTGGTTCTAATTTAACCTATGGTTCCTTGAACTGGTCGATTAAATTGGGAAGGATTAAAAGGCAGAGGATGATGATTCCAAAATGAGTTTTCCTCTGTGAGTTTTGGAGCTGGTCTGACTTGTGCTTACCTTAACCTGGTCCAAAGAACTTGAAATTACTTTGGCTTTGAGAACCAACAGCATGTCAGAGGACTTCAAATACATAACAGTGGTGCAGCCATAGTTTTTTTCTGCACAGTGGGGGTTCCCAGATGTCATTCGTGGCATCAGCACATAAATATTTTGAACCGATGAAGCCTGTGGAGTCAAGTTTAGAGGAAAAGTGATCTGAGCTCTGTCCTCTTGAATTTTCTCAAAATTATTTGAAGATGCTATCAAGTTAGATACACATTTATTCAACTTGAGACAAATAATTTCTTTCTTTGTGACATTTGTGATTAAGTTGCCCAGCAGGAATGAGGTGTGAGTGTTCCCAAACTGCGAGGAAACTTTTACTGGAATATTAATAGAATTTGTTGCTGTTGTTCTTTAGCCACTAAGTTGTGTCCGACTCTTTTGCAGCCCCATGGACTGTAGCCCACCAGGCTCCTTTGTCCATGGGATTCTCTAGGCCAGAATACTGGAGTGGGTCACCGCTTCCTCCTCCAGGGGATCTCCCGACCCAGGGATCGAACACATCTTCTGCACTGGTAGGCGGACTCTTTACCACCGAGCCACCTGGGAAGCCCAAAATAGAACTTAAAGGAGAATAAAAGACACAGCTTTAGGTGACAGCCTTTTCTCACGACAAGGGCCCCACTGCCTTAAAGTGTGGGATAAATGTGTGATTTATTAGAAATCCTAGGACACTCTGTTTAAGTATTTTTTCCTGAAATTAGGGGCAGGGATTTTCCCCCTGATTGGACTATTTCTTTTCTTTTCTTTGAAACACAAGACTCCCTGTAATGGCCAATGTGACCAAACGTTAATAATTTTCATCTATTGTTTGAACAACTGGGAGTTGGTTTCCCTATATGAGTGCCTGGGAACACTGAAAGACAGTGAGCAGAAAACCAGTTTCAGGACTGCAAGGGAACTCCAGCCTTTGGACTCAAAAGCAGTATTTGCAGTGGTGATACATTTCTGGAGAAAAGAAATGGGTAAATTGAAAACAGAAACTGAATCACAGATATAGAAAATTAAGATGGGGTATTGGATTAAGAGATAAAACTACACTGTATGAAATAGATAAGCAGCAAGGATATTTTGTACAACACAGGGAAATATAGCTATTATTTTGTGATGACTTTTAATAGAGTATAATCCGCAAAAAGATTGACTCACTCTGTTGTACAATATACCTGAAGCTAATAAAACATTATAATCAACTACCACTTCAATTTAAAATTTTTTTCTTAAAAAAAAATAAAAAAATAAAATAAAATAAAATCTTTTTCTTGTGGCATCACTAGCTCAATGGACATGAGTCTGAGCAAATTCCAGGAGACAGTGAAGGACAGGGAGACCTGGCATGCTGCAGTCCATGGAGTCACAAAGAGTTGGACACAATTTAATAACTGAACAGCAACAATTTAAAAAAATAAGAAATGATAAATTGAACAAAACCCATTTGTATATTCTCCACTAAAGGAAAATTTGATTGAGATTCATTTGCCTGTCTCTAGAATATTTTTAAATTTAAAGGCCAAGAAATGCCTCAATTGCTATGGATGATATGAGAAAGCCCATTAAGCATTCTACATATATCCTGGAAGAAATCTCAAAGGCTACTGTGGTAGATCATTGTAACACAGTCCTCAAAGAAATCACACTTCCTGAGGATTCACATGTGATAGTAACTGCAATTACTATCTTAAATCTGTATTTATATTTCATCCTTTGTAAAAAAAATTTAGAATACAAACTTGAAACTTAATTGTCTTAAATATTATGTTTTCATAGCTAAAATGTCATTCTTCTGATTAGTTTGGATTTTTTTTATCTAGCAATGCGTGAATAATATTATTTTTTCTGGAGTTTCTTCTCTGGCAATTATAAAAGACATGTTTTGATTTATAATAAATGTTAATTTTACTCATATTTTTTCCAAACTGTCTGACTATATATTTGGGGACAAAAAATGTGATGCTTACTCAAGCACTATTTTTTTCTAAATAGCATCTATTAAACTATTGTGGAGTAAATGAAGCAGCTAAGGTATAATGAAAGTTTACTCATGAGTTTGGCTCATAATAAAAATGAGTTACATTGAAAACCAGAAAAGAACTCACACTTCCTGTGTCTACATCTCTGTAATGTGTCACCGCTTCTCATCGAGAGACAAAGTCTATTTCTTCACACCCTTGAATCGACATTTCATGTATAATTTTGTAAAATAAATGATTTGCCTTGACCAGTAAAAGGTGACAGAAGTCAGGCTGTGTGAGCCCCAGAGACTTGGTCATAAAAGGTCTTGTAATTCCTATTGGTTCCCTTTCGACACCCTGAACAATCATGGGCCCTGCATGAACCATCAGGTGACTGTGGGCTGCCCCATGAAGGGACCCAAGTAAGTACAGCAGAACTGTCTGGGCTGCCAACCCCCAGATCATGAGAAATAATCAAGCGCAGAGCACCTGATTTTAGAGGGGTGGGGTGGGTTGGGAGGTGGGAGGGAGGAGACATATGTTAAAAAGAAAAAAAGAAGAAGAAATCAAACATTGTTGTTGTTTTAAGACACTAAGTTTTGGGGTGTTGTTTTTGTTTTTGTTTTTGCAGGAAGAGAAAATTAATACATCTTCCAACAAAATCTTTTCCAGAGTTTGTTGTGGTCCACACAGTCAAAGGCTTTGGCATAGTCAATAAAGCAGAAGTAGATATTTTTCTGGAACTCTCTTGCTTTTTCAGTGATCCAACAAATGTTGGCAATTTGATCTCTGGTTCCTCTGCCTTTTCTAAATCCAGCTTGAACATCTGGAAGTTCACGGTTCATGTACTGTTGAAGCCTGGCTTGGAGAACTTTGAGCATTACTTTACTAGCATGTGAGATGAGTGCAATTGTGCAGTAGTTTGAGCATTCTTTGGCATTGCCTTTCTTTAGAACTGGAGTCCGACACGACTGAGCTACTGAACTGAACTGACCTGACCTGAACAAAATCTAAATATCCAACCAAACTTTAAGTACCCTGGCTCTTTGAGAAGTTTCCTAGTTGAAAGGGCTTCCCTGATAGCTCAGCTGGTAAAAAATATCCACCTGTAATGCAGGAGACCCCAGTTCAATTCCTGGGTCAAGAACATGCCCTGGAGAAGGGATAGAATACCCACTCCAGTATTCTTGGGCTTCACTTATGGCTCAGCTGGTAAAGAATCCGCCTGCAATACTAGAAGACATAGATTCGATCCCTGGGTTGGGAAGATCCCCTGGAAAAGGGAAAGGCTACCCACTCCAGTATTCTGGCCTAGAGAATCACAGTCGGACATGACTAAGCGACTTTCACTTTCACTCACTTTCTAGTTGGAAAATGAAAGTACGGTCTACATTGCTACACTCCAGTTTGCCCAAATATATTAAATATATTAGTATCTCCTATGAACTAATCGTTCATAAGACTAACTCATTTTTTAAATCTTAAGTTCCCCAACCAGGGATAGAACCCAGACCAGACCCTAGTAGTGAAAGAGTCAAGTTCTAACCACTGGACTGCCAGGGAATTCCCATAGAACTAAATCTTAAAATGATGAGATTTTCTACTTGGAAAAGAAGTTTTCAAATGAAACATTGAAATGCTGTGAATTTTAAATCCTTTGATTAGAAGTAAATACTACATCGACAAGAAGAAAAAACTAGATACGTATGGACACGTGTATATAAACTAACAAATTCTTAATAAATTCTTTATAAATATCCTTTAAAGGGCATTTGGGTAAAAATAAAGAAATGTTACTTTGGTTTTATGAGCTCAGGGTTCCCGCACTGTTCCCAAAGAAAGTGCAAAAGAAATACAAATGGACAATAAGCTGGTGGGCAATCAGCCACAAAAGGCTGAAGAGAAAATAAAACTGGATACAGAAGGTTTCAGGTCTAAATTCCCTTCAAATGTATTGTTGCGAATTGAAAGATGTTTTAAAATCTCCTTGTCCTAAGATCTTAAAATCAAAAAATAGAAGTTACAATAGCAAAAATAAATGAGAATTAAATTGTAATCCAAATTCACTCAAATTGAAGTAAATTGGTATGTGAACTTTGGACATACAAGATTTCTGTATATTTTTGTTCTGATTTTTCCCACATTGTAAAATAGAAATGCAAATATGGCATTAACCCTTATGTAAGACTTTGAATTTTTCTCTCTAAAAGCCTAGATTAAATGAAACATCCTAAATTACTTATACTTGCTTTAGAGATTAAGTTATTACCTTTGTCATTATTAAGAGCATATAAAAGTATGTAGGTGGGCACATGGATGTTTAAATAAGTTTATTCTATTAATATTTAAATTTAATAATTCAAATAATGTCTTTTTTTAATGATTTTCTTAATTTAGTCATTAGTATAAATTCCATAGACTACTAACTTAGCCCATTTGCACAACCTGAGTAAAACTTTAAGATGCCGCATTTGGGGTCACAAAGAGTTGGACACCATTTAACTACTGAACAACAAGGGTTAATACCAAGTTAGAGAACATGTTGGAATCCAGCAACACTAAGTATGGGGGTAATACAGATCAGTGGGAATTCTTTTTTTTTTTAATTTTTATTTTTACTTTATTTTACTTTACAATACTGTATTGGTTTTGCCATACATTGACATGAATCCACCACGGGTGTACATGCAATCCCAAACATGAACCCCCCTCCCACCTCCCTCCCCACAACATCCCTCTGGGTCATCCCCGTGCACCAGCCCCAAGCATGCTGTATCCTGCATCGGACATACACTGGTGATTCGATTCTTACTAGTACAGCCACTATGGAAAACAGTGTGGAGATTCCTTAAAAAATTGCAAATAGAACTGCCATATGACCCAGCAATCCCACTGCTGGGCATACACACCGAGGAAACCAGAATTGAAAGAGACACATGTACCCCAATGTTCATCGCAGCACTGTTTATAATAGCCAGGACATGGAAACAACCTAGATGTCCATCAGCAGATGAATGGATAAGAAAGCCGTGGTACATATACACAATGGAGTATTACTCAGCCGTTAAAAAGAATACATTTGAATCAGTTCTGTTGAGATGGATGAAACTGGAGCCAATTATACAGAGTGAAGTAAGCCAGAAAGAAAAACACCAATACAGTATACTAACACATATATATGGAATTTAGGAAGATGGCAATGACAACCCTGTATGCGGGAATTCTCACAAACTGCTGGTGGTAATGGAAGTTGGCACACTCAATTTTGAAACAATTAAGCATTGTCTTATAGATTAAACATTCATAATTCTACTCCTTGGGATATTCTCAAAAATCTCTTGCCCATGTGCACCAGGAGGCAGCAACAAGAATATTTTATAGCAATAATTAACTCATTAAAGCCCAAAGTGGAAGCAACCAAAATATTAATCAACAGAAGGATGAACAAAGAACTTGAGTAATATTCGTGAACTTCAGCTTTGCACCAAAATAAGAGTGGTTGCAAAATACAGTGTTAAATGAAGACAAGCTAATCTCAGAAAACTACAACAGAATATCATTTTTAGAAAACTCTAAAATAAACACATTACTGTTTAGAGAAGCATAAATGTGTGATACAAGTATTTTGTGAAAAGTAGGATAGTGGTTACTTCGGAGGAAAAGTCAGGGAGATAGAACAGAGGGAAGCACAGAGTTTCAGTGTCATTGATCGCATTCTTGTGAAGTTAAAAGGAATTTCTTGATTGTGTTCATAAATGATATGTTAAATTGAATGAAGTCTTTGTAGCAAGAGTTACACAACTGATCATTTCAAACAATGAATAAGGAAGGCTCAGTCACGATTTAGTAACTGATGGGATGTGGGAGTGAGGGAGAGTTGGGAAGGAAGGTTTCCAATCTGGGAAACCAGAGGGAAGGATGGTTTTAGTTATTATCTAATTGCATTAGTCAGGAAAAGCTAGATGCTGAAAGAAACACATTAGATCAACTAGGAAGAAGATTTGGGTCCCAACTCCATTTACTCCCAGCTTCCATTCACTCCTCAGTTTACCAGGCAAGATCACTGCCAGCATTGTAGGTCCCTTGAAAATCTGGGTGTTCTCCTTTGCCTAGTATATGAGTGCTCTGATATAAGGCCACAGGTCTCTTCAGAGAGGATTTGGAGAGTATTTATTGAATGTATTTGTGGTAGCATTGCAGGATTCCTCTCAAAAGAAAGTAGCTTTCCTTTCAATCAATAACTAAGACCTTGAACCTGGTCACAGGATCATGCTTTTCCATCTCAGCAACTGACGTCAGCCAGTTGCAATTCTCTCTTGGACTATCCACCACTCACTCCATGGAATGCTACGGTCTGTTAGTCATTGCCCTAGTTTCCTATGGGTCAGGGTCACCTGATTTCCACTCCAACCTTGCCGTCTATTACAGTGATTATGGCTGCCTTGCTCTTACGATTAAGTGTCTCCAAACAGCCTCTGCTATTCCTACCATCATGCCAACTGACGCTAGGAAGCACAATTTTCAATTAATCTTATATATGGCTCAGTATAGCTTTTAAGATTAATTAAAAATTGTGCTTCCTGGCATCAGTTGGGTTGGTAGGATCCTGTAAGAGCTTTTTAATTGAGCCATGAGCCCCAGGACAATTTTCATTATTCATTTAATTTACTTATTCATTTATTCTTCTTTTGCAATTTCTAAGTTTTACACATTAGGTTTCCTAGATCTGTCAAGCCAATCCCTTGTCTTTCCCCTCATTATTATGTCTGCTTTTTTATAACTTTCTACAGTTTCTGCTTGCTTTTCAGACCGTCAGTTTGGTTCTCAGTAGTGATCGTCCTCTTTTTGTTTCTCTATTGTATTTTCACTTAGAAAATCGTGTTATTAATCTTACCAGGGGCAAAGGGGGAGGATAAATGGGGAGATTGGGATGGACATGTACACACTACCATATACAAAATAGTTAAGTAATAAGCACCTACTGTATTTGGGCTCCCCTGGAGGCTCAGTGGTTAATGATTTGCCTGCCAGTGTAGGAAACATGAGGGCACGCCCTAGGTCAGGAAGATCCCCTGGAGGAGGAAATGGCAACCCACTCCAGTATTCTTGCCTGGAGAATCCCATGGACAGAGGAGCCTGGCGGAATACAGTCCATGGGGTTGCAAAAGAGTCAGACACGACTGAGCAACTGAACAACAACTGTATAGCACAGTGAACTCTACTCGATAATCTGTAACGACCTACATGGGAAAAGAAAAGAGTGGATATATGTATATGCATAAATGATTCCCTTTGCTGTACAGCAGAAACTAAGGCAACATTGCAAATCAACCATACCTCAGTAAATTTTTTTTTTTTAATAATGTTTATTAGTCCGAAGAAGTCCTTTTGGGCTCTATTGACATTTTCTTGAGAATCCTGTGTGTGGTTTGTGAAGCTCTCTTCTGACTGTCTTATCAATTGGCCGTGGACGAGCTCTGTTCCAATACTCTCCCCCTTTCTCCTAGCCCATGCAAATGAAAGCAGGGCCAACAAGCATGCAACACCCGCAGTCGCCAGGGAGCAGCTCATCATCTGTCAGCGTCCTCTGCAACACCCCTGATGGTCAAGGCAAGCCCTGCTCCATCAGACTCAGCATGGATCCTGAAGGAGCTTGGCTTCTTGAGATAGGGGCCAGGCTGGGGGTGGGGGTATTCATGGCTGAGAAAAGATTATTTTGTTTGGCTGATTGATCAGGGGATCGGTTCCACTTTTGTCCTGTTTAGCATGAGAAATAATTGCGCATGCTTATTTAATGAAATGAAAGAGCCAGTTGTTGTTCAGTTGCTCAGTCGTGTCTGATTCTTTTGCAACCCCATGGACTTTAGCCCGCCAGGCTTCTCTGTCCATGGGATTTCCCAGGCAAGAATACTGGAGTGGGTCACCACTTCCTTCTCCAGGGGATCTTCCTGGACCAGGGATTGAACCCACATCTCCTGCATTGGCAGGTGATTCTTTACCACTGAGCCAGCAGGAAAGCCTAAAAGAGCCAGTAGGGAGGAAGAAATTAGATGAATTTTTTAGGCAAACATATCCAGTCTTGGGGCTTTAAACACCATCTATATAAATAAGACTCTGAAATTTGTATACCAAGCCCTGACTTTTCCCGAGACTTACATACACAATTCATCTATCGATTCTTGATGTCTATACTTGGAGAGATCTCTGCCTCCCATCACACGTGTTCTGTATAGAACTTGGTATTTTCCTTCCCAAATTTGCTCCACCCAGTTTCCCCTTTCTCTACTGAGGGCAACACCATTCCTGCAGTTGTTGAGGCCAAAAGCCAAGGAGTCAGCCTTCACTTCCTGCCCTCACCCTCTACATCCAGTCCAGCAGCAAGTTCTAACAGCTGTACCTGGATTTTGTACCTACAAAATCCATCCTGTTTCCTCCATGTCTCTGCCACCCATCCCTATCCTCACACCATCTCCAGCCTAGACCCTGCAACCAGAGCTGTCTTTTTTATTTACTATTTTTGGTTGTGTTGAGTCTTCACTGTGGCACGGGGTTTCTCTAGTTGTGGTGAGCAGGAGCTACCTTCTAACTGTGGTGCTCGGGCTTCTCATTGCAGTGGCTTCTCTTATTGGGGAGCATGGGCTCCAGGGCACGCAGCCTTCAGGAGTTGCTGCACGTGGACTCAGTAGCTGCAGTTCCTGGGCTCTAGAGCACGGGCTCAGTAGATGTGGTGCAGGGACTTAGTTGCTCTGCAACATGTGGCTTCTTCTCAGATTAGGGATCAAACCTGTGTCCCCTGCATTGGCAAGCGATCCTTTACCACTGAGCCACCATGGACGCTCCCAGATTTTAAAACTAAATCATACCATATCACTTTTCTGCTTAAAACTCTCTAGTGTTTTCTTGTGGAATTTAGAATAAACTTGAAATTCTCCACCATAATTAAAAAGAGCCCAGCTATCATTGCTCCTGACCACCTCCGTCCTGTCTGCTACTCCTCCTCTCCCTGCACTCCAGCTCCTTCCCCTTGGACTGCACAGGCTCTTCTAGCCTCATATCAGAGACTTTGTCATTCCTCCTGGGACCTCGGCCAGGCTCCCACCAGAATCCCTCATACCCCTGGCTCCTCCCACACCCCCCACTGCTGGCTCCTCCCACTCAGACCACCTCGAGAAAGAGGCCTTTTCTGACCACACTGTCTAACGTTGCCCCCACAAACCCTCCACTGCACTCTCTAGTGCAATGTGCAATTTTGTTTCTTCAAAGCATGTTGACTGAGGTTTTCTTTTTATTTGTGCATTTGGCTGCCCTCGGTCTTAGCTGCAGCATGAGAAATCTTTAGTTGCAGCCTGTGGGATCTAGTTCATTGACCAGGGATCAAACCCAAGACCCCTGCACTGGAAGCATAGAGTTTTAGCCACTGAACCACCAGAGAGGTCCCTGAGGTTTTATTTACTTGTTTATTCTGTTGCTCCTTCAACTAGTACGTTAGCCATGAGAGCAGGGACCTTGTCTGCCTTGTGAATTGCATCCCTGGTACCCAAAAGCATCTGGTTCATGATGGGGGCTCAATAAACACTGGCTGAATTTGATGTGGCCTCAAGATGCATCTGGCCTTGATGAGAAAAGCATCCTCGTGGATATCTTCATGCTGCCAAACACAAGGCAGAGCAGATCAACCTGGAGATTTTGCTTAAACCAGAAGTTAACTCAACTCCTAGGCTATTTACTCTGCCAGACACGTCTCCTTATCTCCACACCACAAACTTCTGTATCAGCCTGCCCAGCCCACTCCCAGAACTGTGGGCCCTGCACTACTGCCCTTCAGAGACCCAGGTGGCAGCAACAGCTGCTCTCCTCCCCATAATGTTGTTTTTTTTCTATAAAAGTATTACGCACTTAAGGAAATTTGTAAATTAAAGAGAAGTATGACAAAGCAGGGCAAAAGTTCCTCACAATCTTGACACATTTAACATACTGGTAATTTCTTCTTTTCAATGCATTTTCTTCTTGAGATGACTTGTAAAATGTTTGCTAACCTTTTCTTTCTCAGTATATTGTTAGCTTTGCCGTTGGATGTTGTTCCCTAAATATAACTAAATAACTAAATAATATTTCACTGTCTGGATTACTGAACCAGTTCTCTTTTAGACATTTCAAATTCTAACATGGCCATAGACATTTACCTCCAAATATAAATATGCATATTTTAAATTTTTTCCCTAGGATACAGACCCATCTTGATATGTCTCTAGTTTCTGATAAAACCTGGCAGAGCCCACATTGAAATGCTGGCATCTCAATGCCCTAAGCATTGAAAAAGACTACTGAAGTCTTTCCATGCAATAATTTGTAATAAAAAATACCAAGCAATTATACTGTACCCCATATTTTTCTGTATTGAAGTAACACAAGTAAAAAATGCGTGATTGCTAAACACCTGACTCTCCTGCTAAACCATCAGCATCATGAACACAGGGACCCTGACCGTCTCATCTGTGTACCTCCCGTGTATTAGGTGCTGAATAATTACTGGGTAGATGCTGGGTAATCAAAGTTCCAGTGAGAATTTGAAAGACAAAGAGAGAAAAACTGTTGAACACCAACTTCCAAACAGCAACTCCCCTCCCACCACACCAACTGCACACCCAGTAGCAGGACTCAACGCCATGTCAGTTTCATTTATCTTCATACAAATATTTTACACCTTTATTTTTTAAATCATTTACACATATTCATACAAAGAAAAATAAATTTCAGGATGGAACCTTGGGACCATGGTAGTTTAAAAAAAAAATCTCTCTGGTCATTAGCTACTGAAGACAAGGCAAGCGGCTTCATGGCCACCTCAGGCATTTTTGGGGTGAGTATGTCTCCTGGCAGAATCCATGCTCACCCTCCCCCTGTGGAGGTGGTACGGGGGAAGAAGGAAGGCAGAGGCTCAAGGTAAAGCTGAACCCTCTCTTTGTTGGGGATCTGATAAGGTGGCAATTTCTGAACTGGCTTTCCAGAAGAGCTGGCTCAATTCTGACTCGCAGGCCGTTCTACGCGGAGGGGGATCGCCGTACTCGGGACAGTCATTCCTGCTCTGTCCTCCCTCCACAGGCCCCAGACCAGAGCCCTGGACCTGAGCCCATCTGGTCCCTTCGAGGCTCAGTCCACAACAAGCCTTGCTCCCCACTCCCCCGACCCAAACACTCTGCAGCAATTGACCCCGGTAGCCCCTGAAGGCCCCTCCTGCAATGATGCCCATCACTGTGTGCAGCAGCAACCAGGAAACCCAAGCTGCACCCAGGGGAGGTCCAAGGATGACAGAACCACAAGTACCCCTAAAAACCCGGCTCCGCTGAGCCAGTTCAACACTTCAATGTCACATGCCGCCCTAGACACGGTCATCACAGAGGTGCTTGGTAGGACCTGCCCCACACCACTGCCTGAGGAGGCTGCGTGATTATCAACTCCTGGGAAAGGTCGGGGGAGGACAGATGTTACAAATGTGGCAGACCCATCAGAAATGGCAGCTGATGACAACAGTTACCCTCTATCTTTGGGTCCTAACCAAAAAGCAGCACCAAGAAAGGGCATGATGAGCAGAGATAGGGAGCTGGACGGACAGCCCTTGAATTACCAAGGGCTCCAATGACACGGCTCCTTTTCCTACAATTATGCAGGAACTAGAATGCAGACTACCCACCCCTACGCGGAGGTGGCCCCTGAGAGGCGGTACCGCTTGTGGTCATCAGCCCGCCCCCTTGGTAGGCCCATTTGGGGAGAGGGAATCATGTCCAGCACAGGGACCCCTCCAAGCAGACACTCGCAGGGCAGCTCATCCCACTGTCACTGGGGCAGGCCGAACATCGCCAGGAGGGTGGGCAGGTCCCGGGCATCGGCTGCCCCATAGGCATCACTCTGGCCTAACATGGACAAGGCCAGACGCAGGGTGCTCCAGATATTCTCTGACATGGCGCCCCCTTCACCCCGAGGCCCCCGACTCTTCCTCTGCATGTTTAGGGCCTCCAGAAAGTGCTCCACAGCCTCCCTGCAGGGCAGAAGCATGAAGGCTGGTGAGAGGACACCCAGGGAAGGAGGCAAGTCAGTGGGCGAGGGAAGAAAGCAAGCTGGGCCTGGTGGTCAAGTAACAGATCAGAGAAGGAGGAGCCAGGGCCCACGGCAGGGAAGAGTTCATTCACTCATTCATTCATTTACTCAGTAACTGATTCATTTGTTCACTCACTCATTTGTTCATTTGTTCATTCACTCATTCATTCATTCATTCCCTCCTCAGCAAACACTCTTACCGGTGGGCCCCAAGGTTGATACAGCTGATGCCCAGGTTGTAGCGAGACCGGATATAGCCAGGCTGGAGCTCAAGGGCCCGGCGGTACGCAGCTACTGCCTCTTCACTCTGGTTTCCATTGGCCAGGGTGGCCCCTAGCTTATTCCACAGCAAATAGTCCTAAGACAGAGATGGCCAAGGGTTAGAAACACCAGCCAGGCTCACATCCAACTCTGCCCCATCTTCCCTGGTTCCCCACTCTATTTCTCTAGCGTGTTACGATCCCATTCCTGTCTCCACTCACCCCTGCAGACTCCCCTAAGCCCAGATGAGCTTGGACTCCCGCCCTTCCCTTCCCAATTCTCCCAAGGAAACCAGGACGCAGAACTGGAAGGAAACACCCCGTGACACTAAGGTCCCATCAAATGACGCCTCCCTGGGACACGGAGTCAGGGCCTGTCTCCCCTCCTCCCCAGATGCTCACGTCGGGGCGGACACTGAGCGCAGCGGTGAAGCAGTCCACCGCCTTGTCATACTCCCCGCTCAGGTTGAAGAGGACCCCCAGGCCACACTGCACGTCAGGGTCAATGGATGTCGGGTCCAGGCGCACAGCAGCCAGGAAGAGCTCTTTTACTTCAAGAAACAGGGAGCTGGGTGAGGAAGACAAAGATGCAGAAAGGCAGGTGGATGGATACATCTATATTCCCAGTACTCCCTTAACTAGCCCACGATGCATCCGTCCACCTGCACCCTTCCTCCCTTCCAACTGTGAGTCTCCCAATCCCCAGAACTGAGCGGCAATCTACCCCAACTTCCACTGTCCAGGCCCTCCCTTTCCCTGGTCACCAACAGCCACCCCAGGAGCCCCTCACTCACTCGGACAATAGGGACCCCAGGATGCGCTTGCTGGAGCCCAGGCCCACCCCACCGGCCCCCTCTTCCCCAGGTGCCACCAGGTGGGCATAGGCCGGCGTGTAGCGTAGCCAGTCTCGCAGGGTCTCACAGGCCTGCCGCTGCAGGGACTCGTTGGTGAAGCTCACAGCCAATGCCATCAGGGCCGTCCGGTTGTCTGGCTTTAGCTCCAGGCACCTGTTTGGACCGAGAGGGACAGGGCTGGTCTCAGCAGCGGCACCCGCCAACTCCCTCCATCCAGATACAGAGGAATTCCCTACTGGTGGGTCATTAATAAAGTCACAGATCTGAGAAAGGGGACATTTCAGCAGCTGAGGAATCAGCCAGGGTCCCCCAAATAAAACCAAAAGCTGGGGAGGGAATGGAGACAATTATTCCCAAGTTCACTCCAAACCTTAGAGTTTCATCATGAAAAAAACGCTCGTTAGTGGCCAGAAAGAAGACCAGGACCTGTCGTTCTAAACGCTGTTTGTAGAGCTGCAAGACCACCTCACCCCTCCCTGACCCGTGCCTCTCTTCAGAGTACTCACTTCCGCAGCGCACTGATGGCTAAAAGCTCTTGCTCGTTCTCTGCCTGGGTGGTCCCCAGATACTGCCAAGCCTAGAGAGAAGATGCCAGATTTCATCACCCGTGTAGTCATTGTCCCTTCCTCTGGCTCCCCATGGACTTACCATCTCACTCCCAGGCCCCCACCCCAGGCCGTCACCCAGACCCTAACCCTTGTGCACTACCCGCTTCGGGGCCTCCCTCAGACTGGCGGAGCCCTCTCTAATCAGGTCAGAAGGAGGAGCCGCTCACTTCCATGTGCTTGGGGTCCTGCTGCACGGCTGCCTCGAAGAGCAGCACGGCGTTGGGCAGGTCCCCCTCCTGGAGCCGCCGCAGCCCCTCCTCGAAAGGCTGGGGGTGGTCCCGCAGGGGGTTCTCTTCCTCAAAGTGGTACCCCTACAAGGAAGAGGAGCCAGGTAAGACCCGGTCTCAGAAGGAGCAATCTCAGAGGGAGCCGCTACGGAGCAGTGGGAATGAGAGATGACAACCAGGACAGGCAAGAGGCGGAGAGGAAGCGGAGGGCCTCCACAAAGGGATCCGGAGAAATGCTGGCAAACCCTTCATGTCATGAAGGAGACTGTCCGCAACCACATGAAGTCAGCCCATGCTGCTACCCTGCTCCCAGCAGCTGGAAAGCCTGGCAAACTCTGATCCACACTGCAATTAAACTTATTTTTAGGAAGTCTTTATTGGCTGATATTTCCACATCCTTGACTCCTCAGCACTGGACAGAGCACATTTCTTAACAGGATCTGCTTAGGGTATGAGATAAGCTCTCTTTAGCTATTCAAAGGGCTTTTCTTGTTATCTTGCAATAGTGAGATAATATATAAAGGAAATGTGATTTGAGGCTCTGCTATTCAAATGCAACTCTCACCCAGCTCACAGAGTCCTGTGCATACTGACAGGAGAGTATGTATTCAAGCACTTTGAAAAACTTAATTTATTCTCCAGTTTCATTCTTAAAAGTTATTAGTATTAATCTGTATCTGATAGTAAATGAAAGCTAAATTCCAAAATCCTGAGGGCAGAAAAGGCTTCAGAGTCACGTCCTGTTCTAGCGGAGGTGTTCTCATTTGAGGGGTTAGGATGCTGTTGTGCTGAGTTCTGTCCCGGGGCCGTCCATGCAGCAGAGAGGTGTTAGGTAAACTGGATTCCTAGCAAGCGTGTGACTGTGACAAGGAACAAAACGCTCCTTTGAGGAGAGCGGGGGTCACCACCACAAAACAACACACCAGAATGAAGACAAGATACAAAACACAGGACAAGGCCCTTTCTGAATATAGTTAAGGACAAACCAGAATAAAACTATGAAATAAGAACATAGATAAGGCCCTTCTTCACTATCATTGTGAAAGAGCTCAAGAACCAGAAATGCTTAATTCCTGCCAGCAAAGTTCTAAACCACTGTAAGCCATCAGATGCAAATTATTTGTGACAGATAAAAATTAAATAATTACAATGGAGATTTAAGAAATACGACATACAGGAGATGGACTTGGGATGTTGTTGTTTCTCAGTCACTAAGTCATGTTCGACTCTGTGACACCATGGACTGTAGCCCGCCAGGCTCCTCTGTCCATGGGATTCTCCAGGCAAAAATGTTGGAGTGGGCAGCCATTCCCTTCTCCAGGGATCTTTCCTACTCAGGGATCGAGCCTGGTTCTCCTGCATTGCAGGTAGATTCTTTACTGTCTGAGCCACCAGGGAAGCCCATGACAACCTACAAGATACAGGATAAGCCTGGGATCACTGTTACAGCCTAAAAAGTCTAACCCTTAGGCCTGATCCACTGTCTGGTCTGCTCAAACTTTCATAGGATCATACTGCAAACACAGGATCACTACCAAGTAGAGTGTATTCCATCACAGAATTTTCGCCTTCATTTTAACAGTCTACAATAGCTGCTCAAGGTATGTCTGCAGTCTTGCAAATTTAAGGACCATGAATAAAAAACTTTACATTCAGAGACCCATGAATTCCCTTGACAGAGTCAGAACCACATCTGAAAAAAAAAAAAAAAAACCACTACTACTGACATATAATTCAATAACAGCAAAAGGCAGATAAAATCCAGATTGTTCATGTGATAATAAAGTTTAGCATATTTTTGTGGAACATTAATTCAATGCTTCTAATCCTAATTGTGCAATATCCCCCCCAAGGTATCAATGATGTCAAAACAGGGTTCAAGAATCTAAAAACAGGGACGTCCTTGGCAGTCCAGAGGTGGAGAGTCCACCTTCCAGTGCAGGGGACCTGGTCGGGGAACTAAGATCCCACATGCCCTGCAGCGCGGCCAAAAGAATAAATTAATTTTTTTAAACTAATAAGTAAATAGATACTAAGTTGGAGGGCAAAGATGGCCTACTACCTAACATTTTCTACCAAAGGAGCTATCAATGTTCTTAAAATGCTTTCAACCAACCTCCAAAGCAGAGCTCCTTCTTCTGTGCTCTTAACACATCATGTGCAAACCTCTGTTTCAGGTACTATGTCACTTATTATTGTTATTATTATTAACTTTTATATCCCAAGAATAAAGAATACTTTCAATGACTGGAGAAGAACATGGAGTGACCCTAATGGTAAAGAATCCACCTGCCAATGCAGACGATTTAAAAGACGCAGGTTCGATCCCTGAGTCGGGAAGATCCCCTGAAGAAGGGAATGGCTACCCACTCCAGTATTCTTGCCTGGAGAATCCCATGGACAGAGGTGCCTGGCAGGCTATAGTCCATGGGGCCACAAAGAGCTGGACGCCACTGAAGTGACTTAGCATGCTAGGGAGTAATCCAGGCTTCCTTTTCATGGAAGGGGGCTCAAGAAAATGATTATTTAAATGTGGGTACCCTTCAAATTCAGGATTAAAGGAGAGACAATAAAAGAAGGAAACCCTGCAACGTGAAAACAGCCACTTCTCACCTTGTCATAGGAAGCGGACGTGAGGTCATCATGGTCAGAGAGCCAGGGGTGGGCCTCAGCGTCACGCTTTGCCATCTCCTCCAACTCTGCCTGCAACTTGTCCCAGAAATCGACATCAGACTGTAAGGGAGGGAGGGCAGATAGGGAAGAAGGTCCATTGTGACGGCCCCGCCCCGCTCTCAGTGCCACTACAACGGGCTCCCCGTGCAGAAGCTCTTCCTTTTCCACGTGTCTCAGATCACCAGAAAGCTTTCCTTTGCTGCTCTTCCCAGATGCTATTTCCAGATCCTGACTCAGTGGTCTGGGAGGCCCAGGAACTGGTGTTTTTGATAGGCACCCACACCATCCCATGGCGAAGGAGATGGCAACCCACTCCAGTATTCCTGTCCGGAGAATTCCATGGACAGAGGAGTGTGGCAAGCTACAGTCCATGTAGTTGCAAAGAGTCAGACACGACTGAGTGACTATCACTCACACTCACCCCCCATCCCAAGTAATTCTGACACAGATGATCCAGAACGTTATGAAATACAACGTCCGTCATCTCTAGCGCTGGGACACCCACTCTCTCCACAGGAGCATTTCCTCCTGGCTTGGTCACACTTCGCCAGCTGTTCTCACCTCTATGGCCGACTTGGCTCGTTCAAACTCCATATCGAGGGCAGACGTGTTTACTGGTCTTGTGAACTGGTCAACCCAGGCCTCTGACGTGCCCTGTAACAAAGCAGGCTGATCATAGCACCACCACCAATTTTCTACCCATTAAACACTCAGTGAACACCCACTGGACACAACCAACCTGGGCACTTCTGAGAACATTCTCAGAATCTCTTTCCCGCCCACTCAGGACCTGGATGCTACCAAACAAGCTGGCAATAGGTTCCCTTCACCCTCTGGGACCCGAGCCCACGGCCGGGGGCACCAGCAGCTCCGGGGTGGGGCTGGGAGGTGACAGGAGCCTACCTGCTGCTGAATAAACTCTGCCGCCCACTGCTCTGCCTGAGCTCGGCCTGACCCTGCGCCGGACTCCAGGGACACCTGCCCCTCGCCAATCTGCCGCACGAATTTCAGGAACTGGGGCACAGAGATACACACAGGCCACTTCGGAGAGGACTTGCAGGTGTGCCCTCTCGACCATGCCCAGAGGAGCCTGCGCTGACCCCTCCCCTGAGACCACCTCTAGCTTCAGACAAGATACGCTAAGGACCCTGGAAAAAGCGGAGAGCAAAGAGAGGGGGATCTCTGGCTCTCAAGATGGGAGATGGCACAGAAAGGACAGAGGGTTAGCAGGCAAGGAAGTGCAGGCAAGAAGACTCGGGGGAAGAGGCAGGGCCCTAAGTCTCTGCTCCCCAGAGAGGAAGGACTGGACCCCGGGTCCCAGCTCTTTCTGTTTAAACTAAACGGGGGTAAGGAAAGGGTTCCCCTGACTTCTCGGATGAAGCAGCGGTGGTGAGATGCAGCTCACCTCAGAGTTAGCCAGCTTGGGGTCATCCACCTTGGCCACAAAGTCACTGGCTGTGTGCTGCAGGTCCTCCTCGGGCTGGTACTCATCATACCTGGAACAGGCGAAGATGCGCTAACTGTACACGTGGGTCTGCCACTACCTTGCCCTCGCCATTCCCCCCTCCCCACCCACGGTAGTTAAAGAGTTCTCATCGGGGAACAGACAGGGTGACCACACTCCCACGAATTCCACTTTACGTTAAAGAAGGACCTCTGGGCAGGAGGGGCAGAGCACTAGCTACACGCTTCTACCTCTCTCTTCCCCAAACCATCTTTGGGACAGAGAGAAGGAACAGACAGTAGCAGGCTCCAAATTAAAGGGAAACAGGTGCGTCAGATAAAGCTATGAATTCTTGGTACAATACTTAGGGTTCTTGATTCAATCTCATTTGAAACATAAATGAACTGGGGTAACAGTACAAGTGGAAGCCTTAGGGTAGGTAATGAAGGGGCTGCAAGTAGGTTTGAGGATGTGGATGGAGGAGCTTGGGGGGCACAGGAGCAGACAGGGGGTTGAGGGAGGGGACTGTCCAATGCTCGTTCCACAGAGCCCATCCAGAGAGGAGAGGCTGGACTCACCAGCGATCAGCGGCAGCCGTTCCCTCCGGCTCTCCCAGCCACAGCTTCTCCTCTGACTGCTCCAGGTACTCCTCAGCCCAGCGGGCTGGGGACACGGACAAAGGATCTGCAAGGAGCAGAGAAGTGGGCAGTCAGCAAGGGAGCAGGAAGGGGAGAATATGAACCAAGTCAAGGCAGAATCCCACAGACGCCCCTGGTCAAAAGAAAACACTACCAAGTTTTCAATATCCAACCTACTCCCCAGGGGCCTGGGGGACAAATGTACTGAGCTGGGGACAGGAGACCAAATGAGGTGGCTCAGGAGAGGGTTATGGACCAAACCCTTTTTGTCTGAAATATAACAGTGCTCAATAAGACACCAGGCGCCGGGCCTCCGGCTTCCTCAGAAGTGATGCGGGAAGCTCAGGGGACCAGGGAGACATGGGCGCTCCCACTCCTTAATCAAGCCTCTGTCTGTCCTCTGTCTATACAGTTCACACCCTCCAGGCCACAGGAGGCTCGTATTTCATCCTAACATAATGTACCACCAAGAGAATCTGAGGAGCAGAATGCTGAGCCAGACCTAGAGATGTATGGGTCCACTCTGCCCACTGGGCCTTTTTCTGAGATGTAACATACAGACATGAAAGTATGTAGAGCGGGCCAGACTTAGGTGTGCTGCTTCATTAATTTCTACCTATGGACACACTCCAGACCACGGCATGGACCATCTCCAGTTTCCTCGCGGGTTCTCACAGGCCCCCACAACCACCCCACCCCGGGATAAACACTATTCTGACTTCTGTCACTTCTGACTGGTTTTGAGAGCTATGTTTTTCAGTCTAATTCCAGAAACTGTCTCAGAAGCTCTCGTGACAAAGGTTGCACCAAGGCAATCTCAGAATAAACATAACAAATGAGGCTGCTGAACTTTTCTCAACCTGCAGGACTTTGCTCTTTACTACTCTGAGGCCAGAAATAAAGAGAGAGAGAGAGAGACAGATTAAAGGATTTAAAGGGGCCCTAAGGATTTAGTACACGAAGTGAATGACGGGCTTGTGGTCTTCTTTCCTTCTGCTCTGCCCTCTTGCCCTTACACACGGTCATCCTGTCTTTTGAAGCGCTGTCACCACTTTTAACACCAAGGAGGCAAGGTGACGACCTCAGTATTGATTTGTAACAGAACTTTCTATTCCATTAAACTGACACTCTGTCTGAATAATTTCAACAAGTTAATCTCAATATCTGAGAAAACAATGCCAAAATCTGAAAAAGAAAAAAAAAAATCAAGACTCACAGATATCACCTAATCATAAATAATGAGTGACTTATTAACAATAAAATGAAAGATACGGTTGACAACTTTTTTGATCATGGACTTGGTCTCTTAATTTCATTTATATTAACATTTATATCCTGATTTCCCTCACTGGCTTTTACAGGCAACATTTCTCTTTCCTTTGCCCCAGCTAGACTGTTGGCTCAAGCCTGGAGACCTAATAAGGAAATGCCTAATACCCCTATCCTGTTCTGTTGAAAAATAACCAGTCCCTTCTCCTCACCCTCCAGTCATGCCTTCAGCTGGAATGTTTCGCAAAAGCATATTCTGGCCACAAATACCCCTCGAATTACAGAGAACACCAGTTCTGTGCAATCCTCCTTTACAGGACAAGAAGCGACAAAAAAAATACAAAATGACCCAGACTCTACAATGGACAAGAAGTTTAGGGGAAAAAAAAAAAAATCCCAGAGATGCATCATCATCAAAGAGCCGTAATTTGGTATTTAACCATACTGGCCAAGAGATTCAAGGTTTTCTGGCATTGGGAATCTACTCCAACAAAGGATGTAAAATAAAATAATCAAAAGAATACTACCTGGCCTTCAATGCTTTTTGAGAAAATCTTATAGAAAACCAGATCCATCTGCTTGCCTGTGAGATTGAAGGACCTAAGGCCTGCTGAGTGGGAGGGACTATCCAAAGTCAGGAGATCCTAGAGTGATACCCAGCAACCTAACCTAGATACCAGACATCTGACTCAGAGCCTCCACCTCACTTCAATTCTCAGTGTGTGTTCATCTCATCTAGAAACATGAACGCCAACTCAACAGTCAAAAACTCAGAATTTCCTACCTCTATCTATGGAAGTTTCCGCATCTGCTAAATAACACAGTGGTCTAGAGGCAGGTTCTAGGGCCTTCCCTGGTGGTGCATTAAGAATCCGCCTTCCATCACGCAAGACACAGGTTTGATCCCTGATTCGGGAAAGGAAGATCCCACACGCTGCGCAGCAACTAAACCCGCATGCCACAGCCACAGACCCCGCACTCTGGAGCCCTCTCGATATGACCAGAGAGAAGCCTGTGTGCGCGAACTAAGACCTGACACAGCCAAATTAACTCATTAAACTTAAAAAATAAAAAGAAAAAAAGAAGGCAGGTTCTAGGGTCAGCCTACCTGCACTCGGATCCCAACTCTATCACTGACTCACTGTGCGTCTCCTGCCCCACGTCTCCCTCCCCACGAATCAGTCAACCCCCTAAGTTTCTAAGTCCTTATCTGTGAAATAGAGATAATAATAGCTACCTCACCAGGATTCTTGTGAAGACCAGATGGGATAATACCAGTGTAAAGCACAGAGTAACAAGTATTAGCTACTATCATCATTCCTGCCTGTTCAAGGCAAAGCCATACAAAAGTGGAAACATCACAATGAGATTATTATTCCTTTTATTCCACAGCCTTTCTGCTGCCATCAAGGGGAGAGCTGTCGCCAATCACCATCTGCTAATTCTGGCTACTGGTCTTCCTATGAAAGAGCAGCTTTATCTCTCAAGACTGTCATGTAAACCCCACACACCATGTTACCTGAGGCAGTCTAAACTCAAAACCCCTTAAAGATGTTTCTCGTCTCTAGAGCTGAGCAATCGCAAGATAGATAGTTATGTGGCCCAGAAGAGTGCCAAATAAGAGGGGAGGGTTGGAGTTCCATCAGGAAATACATCAGACTAAAAAATGAGCTTCATGAGGTAATGGAATAATTCTGAATCTTGACTGCAGTGATAGTTACACAAATCTGCATGTGATAAAACTACATGAAACTATACACACACAAATAAAAGTAGGTAAAACTGGTGAAATCTAATAAGATAAATGGATCATGGCAATTTTCTGATTTTGATGTTGCACATAACGAACAAATGCAAAATATGACCAATAGTGAAAACAGAGGGAAAGACACACAGAAACTTTCTGTACATATATTTTGCAACTTCCATAGGAACTATATTTCCAAATACAACATTAAAACAAGAAAAAACTGTTTCCTTTTAAACTAGATTCTGGAATCCTTACAATGGAGACTTAAAAATAATAAACATTTAAAGAATATAACCTTCTCTCATCTTGAAGTCTACTTATCCACAAAGAAACAGGCTATGTCACTATTCTGAAAATATCAGCCATAAATGCTATGAGGTTAGTGTCCAGGGATTCCACATCCACGGATTCAACCAATTACAGATGGAAAATATTCAGAGGGGGTGGGGGGGCAGGGGAATTCTAAAAAGTTCCAAAAAGCAAAACGTGAGTTTGTCCCATGCCGGCGACTATTTACAAAGCATTGGCACTGTAGTAGATATTATAATTAATCCAGAGATTTAAAGCATATGGGAGGTTAGGTTCTATGCAAATATGACGCAATTTTATATAAAGGACTTGAGCATCCACAGGGGTCCTGAAACCAAATCTCTGCAGATACCACAAAGGACTGTACTAGGAAGTCAGTTCCTTCTAGTTCTTTCTGTCAAATCTCAACGCTTTCATTCAATAAATCCTGAAGGGCCACTACATACAAAGCAATACATTACTGCAACAGAGCATTTATACGAAGACAGATCCCAAATAGCTCAACTTTCCTTTCCAGTTTTCCACATCCTTGCCTCCAGGAAACAAGAGGAGGAAGAGAGAGATCTCCCAAACAGAATTTGACACATAAGACAGGTCCAACACGTTTTCTAAAGTAGCTCTTTATTTACAGGATAAGGAAGATTTCAGTGGCTCCAAGCACTTGAGTAATTGTAATAACAAAAATCTCATCAATAATAACTAAAACCTCATCCTGAGTTATCAAAAATGACTGATGCTCATGAGTTATAACAGAAATATCTCTGTAATAAGAGACAGCACTTAAAGCTAAAGTTTGTACAAAAAGGTGAGTACTACTCTGGTGGAGGGAACTTTATGGTTAAAGCTCAGATTTTCCAGTTGGGGCAATTCCAAAGAAGATTCTCAATGATAGTGTAATGGTTCTAAGTACGGAGCCTGGAGTCAGACATAAGTTTGAATATCATCTCTGTTACTGAATGATAATCAGACAAAATATTAACCCTTTCAAAACTCAATTTCCATGCCTATAAAATGCGGGCAGAATATCTACCTTTTGTCAATGGGAAGCTCAACTGGCTTTGAGAATATAAAGTGCCCAGAAACCAAGAACACTCACTGTTCTGCCTTAAACTCCAATTTAAAAGAGGGAAAGGGAGTCATGATAAAAGAGACCAGCAGCTTTATTTTATTTTAGTTGCTAGATTTGGGGAGTTTTCTCCTGTCTGCAGAGGAAGGTCTATCTTTAGGACAATAAAAATGATTGGGGGTAGGAGGTACCCACTAGGTCATTAATTGTGTCATGAAAATTCAGTAACTATGATGACAGGAGGACCCTAAGAGGCCAGAATCTTTGTGACTTTCTCCCTTTATCTCTCCTGTTATTCTTGATTTCTTAAATGGAAATAGCCTAACAGTGCTCACTTTGAGAGCAATCAGGAAAAGCAAAGCTGAAGAGAAGGCCCTTGCTCAGGCCTGTCCTCAGACAGGCTGAGGGGAGAAAAAGCAGTCCCACAGGGTGCAATGACCTTGGACAACTCAAAGATGGAAAATTAGGCTGGGACCTTGAAGAGCTTAAGATGCAGGCCTGGTATGGGTAAGCCTACCAACTCTGGAATCATTCAAACCCAGAGTCAAATTCCAACTCCACCACTTACAAAGCCATGATTCCTCGGGCAAACTACTTAATCCCCCAGCCTCAGTTTTCTTATCTATATACTAAGAAAATAAAAACAGTAACAACCTCAAGGGTTTTCAGGGCGATTAAATGGACAATGCATTTAAAGCACTAAAACAAAGCCTAGCTCATGGCGAAGTAAACATTAACTAATATTATTAATTTTTATTATCATCGCCTAGACCGTATACTTCAAGCCTTTGAACTCCACAATTCCACTTTCCAAGGCTCCAACCCCGCTCAGGACGACTTAATGCCAGAATCCCTAGGGATGCCGTCAACAGCTCTTTCTTCTTAGGCAACACTGCTACCCATCCAATCCGTGGATCCTCTCCACCAAACCACAATAATAAAGTTCCAGGTAACAAAGAAGAAAACCTAACTCCTCGTGTTCTCTCTCTCCTCCCAGTCTCTCAACCAGTTCAAACCCACTCCTCTGCATAAGTTCCAATTCCCTATTACCATCTAAGAGAAACCTGGTTCAGTGCCCTATAGAAAAGAGTCATAAAGGTTCAAAAAGGTCATAAGCAGCTGAAATCACTCTATATATTAAAATGAATGAGGGTTTAAAAAAAAAAAAAAACATGAATGAGGATAACCGTGTAGAACTCTGCACCACAGGAACTATTTTAGATTTTCCCACGACAAGCCTCACCTGTAACTTCAGAGATGAACTCTTGGGACCAGTCAGTCTCATTATACTCCTGAGTGACATCCACAGCATCTCCAGCTGCGAGAAACTCCTGGGCCCAGTTCTCGGACAAGGCCAAGTCTGCCACACCAGGAGCTTCAGAGAGAGAGAGAGAGAGAGAACTGAGGAAAATACACATCATTCCATCAGGCCTCAGGAACCCTGTTGTTGCTCTTGTTTAGTCTCTAAGTCATATCCGACTCTTTGCAACCGACTGTAGCCCGCCAGGCTCCTTTGTCCATGGGATTCTCCAGGCAAGAATATTGGAGTGGGTTGCCATTTCCTCCTCCAGGGGATCTTCCAGATCCAGGAATCAAACCCACATCTCCTGCATTGGCAGGCACATTCTTTACTGTCTGAGCTAACAGGGAAGCCCTGAGTACATGTGAAAACACTCTACTCTATTTGTCTCCTTCTATAACTCAGTTCCCCAGCATCAGCAGCTTCCAAACACAAAATCCCTTTGTCTCCATCTGCCCAGAAAATGGTGATTCCCCTCCCTAACACCAGAACCTGGACCCACCTCTCTGGGGTGCCTGGCGGAAGTTTGACTGTTCAATCTCCTGCATCTCGGCCAGGAGGTCATCCATCTTGAAGGTCTGAGGGGCACGGGACACGAGAGGTGCATTCTGGTCCTGGAGGAACTCAGCCACCAACTGTCAGAAGAGAGATGGTAAAGCGAACCCAGCAAGAAACAGGGGCCCATTCCATGAGGGGCACAAACGTCAAACACAAGGAAAGGGAAACCCAGAACCCATAGATTTGGAAACACTCAAAGAATACATAAAGCGACAAAATTCTGTAAAGCAATTATCCTTCAGTTAACAAATAAGTAAGTTAAAAAAAAAAGAATAAGCAAAAACAAACAAGAAAGCTGAGGCAACTCTCATTGGATCAGGGAAGTCTGCAGACTGAAATACGTGTGAGCCAAGTTTAAAGTAAAAATACAGCGAGCAAACAAAAAATGAGACAGGCGAGACTGGTATATTTACCTCATCTTCAGAGGCTACCCCCAAAGGCTTAGAGACCTAAGACAAAAGAAAGAGAGATGATATGATACAGTAGTGAAGACCACAGACCCATAACTCAGCCCTGGGTAAAAATTCCAGCTCTTCCATTCACATGACCTTGGGCAAGTGACAAAACTTCTCTGAGCCTCAGTTTGTTCATCTACAAAATGGTTGCCTTCTGCTATACAAAGTCGTTCAATGCCTAATACAGTAAAGCTGACTCATCAGTAACTGCTATTATTTGAAACACAATAAAGCTAGCATTTATCCCAAAGCGTGCATCTGGACAATCCATCCCAGGTCGCCACTGGGGTTTCCACCTCAAAAGCACTCACCGCTTCCGAGGCTGGGGCTCCTGGAGGCCAGGGGCCGGGCCTCAAGCCCTCCTGTCGAAGGGCCTTGTCCTGGGTGAAGTGGCCGGCCAGCTTCATGAGTGGGTTGGCACCCCCACATTCCGCCTCCACCAGCTCCCGCATTGCCATGGTGACCGCCGGCTCTCTGATGGGCAGAGGTTTGGAAATGAGGTCCAAGAGCCAAACCCTTCCCCAGCCCACAACTCTGCCCGGATCTGGGGGAGGCAGGCAGACGTCCGTCCCAGGTGATTGGCCGCGGGCCACTGCGCCTTCTCGGCTTGCCCCCACCTCTGCCAGAAGTCGGGGCGCCGGTGCCCTCCTGCCGCCCCTCTCAAAGGCTGCCGCGCTCCGCCGGGGCCTCTCCAGCGGCCTCCACGACTGCGGTCTCAGGCAGGGGGACGGACGGCGACCGCCCCCCACAGACGGGCCTGGACCCCTAGGAACCAAGGGTGACCATTCCGCAGCTGAGCTGTACGCGGAAACTGGCCGGGCAAGGAAGAGGGGCACGCCGCGGGGCAGTCAGTCCAGGCTCCCACACCCCTGCAGCCAGGCGAGCACCGCGGGGGGGCCATTCCCGCCCCCTAAGTCACCTGGGCCCCTCCCCCTGTTCGGCCGGTCGTGGCCCACCCCTCCCGCGCTCCTAGCACCCCATCTCTCCCGCCCCGACAGTAGCTCAAGCCCCGCCCCCGCGCCCCGCGAGGACACCGCAAGGGCGGGGGGAAGACAAGGAAGGTGTCCTCGCGCCCCTCGGGGCCCAGAGCTCACCGCCGCGCGCGGAGCCGCACGATCAGGCCCGGCACCTGGTGCTGGCCGGAGGGGACCAGAGTGGAGGGGGCGGGGAGCCAGGGGCGGGGCTAGGGCTTAAAGGGGCAGTGACCGTCGCGCTGCCGCCGCTGCCCTGCGGAAGCTGTTGGAGGGGGGGCGGGGCTTTAAGTATGCGGCGCAGCGTAATGGGCGGAGTCATGGGTCTTAAAGGGGAAGAGCGCCTTAAAGGAGAAGTCTTGGAGCGTCGACTAGGCGAGCGTTCGAAAAGATCGTGGACGCTAGGACTTATTTGATGTAAATCTCAAAGAAGAATGGAGCTAGGAGGGCTTCTTGGGCTTTGTGGGGAAACCGAGCACGCGGATCGTGGGCTCAGATCGTTCTGCCTCTTCCCGGGGGGCGCACTGTGACCCCGGCCTGTTCCCTCCCTTTCTGGGTCTCGGTTTTAGAGAAAGGCTCTAACGCAGGAATAGTGGAGGTCAAATCCGGGGCCTTCCCCAGGCTTCCAGGCCTTGCCCAGCCTTCCAGGCCTCCCCGCTTCCAAACTGCCCCTAGCAGGACAGCGTCACAGTTTCCATGGTGACAGAGGCCTGCCCCCGAATCCCTCAGCCACATCTGCTTATTGGGGAAAATAGCACAAAATGACGGCAAATTCCGGTGACTAAAATAGCGTCCAACACATCCTGAGACTTCAAGCTGGTAACCTACAGGGAAGGTGCACAGTGAGTCACTTCTCTCCCCTCCTTCCTCTGTCGCCACCTGTCAAGGTCACCGTGGTGACCTATTCCCACGGTCCCAGACTGGGAAAGCACAACTATCGATGCAAGAAACGATTTTTAATCACAGAATAAGCCTCAGGTCCCACCATCTGCCACAAAATTGACTCTGGTGTCAAACCTCAAGGATACTGGAAGACAAACCCTGAAATCTCACCGGCCTCCAAGTCCCAGGGTGTCCTGACGTCATGAAGAAGGGCAGGAGGTGCTCAAGGCTGTGGGCAGTTGAGCAAGGACAAGTTTGTGCCAAAAGGAGAAAAAAAAAAGAGTACCATCCCAGCCTAGGGTGCAGGAGAGGAAGGTTATCAGCAGGTGGCGCCCTGGGCCAAGCTTGCTTCCTGGCTGTGCTGCTGCAGCTAAGTCACTTCAGTCGTGTCCAACTCTGTGCAACCCCATAGACAGAAGCCCACCAGGCTCCCCTGTCCCTGGGATAGATTTCAAAGGTGGAAGCCCCAACGGACCATAAGGGCAAAGCTGTGTAAACATGTCCCTGATGGTAGAGCAGCTGCTCTGACACCTCAGGGGAACAGAATGGCAGGGAAAATCTGAGACTCCTTGCCTGGACTCTGTTCTCAGGCTGCCACTGTAAAGCAAATACCTGTACCATCACTGCAGACTGTGACTGTAGCCATGAAATTAAAAGACGCTTACTCCTTGGAAGAAAAGTTATGACCAACCTAGATAGCACATTGAAAAGCAGAGACATTACTTTGCCAACAAAAGGCCGTCTAGTCAAGGCTATGGTTTTTCCAGTGGTCATGTATGGATGTGAGAGTCGGACTGTGAAGAAAGCTGAGCGCCAAAGTATTGATGCTTTTGAACTGTGGTGCTGGAGAAGACTCTTGAGAGTCCCTTGGACTGCAAGGAGATCCAACCAGTCCATTCTGAAGGAGATCAGCCCTGGGATTTCTTTGGAAGGAATGACGCTAAAGCTGAAACTCCAGTACTTTGGCCGCCTCATGCGAAGAGTTGACTTATTGGAAAAGACTCTGATGCTGGGAGGGATTGGAGGCAGGAGGAGAAGGGGATGACAGAGGATGAGATGGCTGGATGGCATTACTGACTCGATGGACGTGAGTCTGAGTGAACTCCAGGAGTTGGTGATGGACAGGGAAGCGTGGCGTGCTGTGATTCATGGGGTCACAAAGAGTCGGACACGACTGAGCAACTGAACTGAACTGAGCTGAAACAAACTAAACCATGCCAAGGAGGAAGGGATGCCCCTTTGAAAAGTGCATACATTAAAAAGAGGATCGCTCAGGAATTAACAGTATTGTAAATCAACTATACTTCAGTGTTGCTGTTGTTTAGTCACTAAGTCATGTCTGACTCTGTGACCACATGGACTGCAGCCCGCCAGGCTCCTCTGTCCACAGGATTCCCCAGGCAAGAATACTGGAATGGGTTGCCATTTCCTTCTCCAGGTGATCTCAACCCAGGGATCAAACCCATGTCTCCTGCATTGGCAGGTGAATTCTTTACCACTGAGCTACCAGGGAAGTCCATCATACTTCAATAAAAATAAATAAGAGAAAAAAAAAGAGGATCCCTGGACAGAGCAATGTTTAACTGAAAGCACATTGATACAGTAGAATGTCAGAAAATCAAGGCAACCAGACCCCAGTACCATTCAAAGAATAGCACACACATAACCTTCAGCTCTGCTAGGCATTTAGTAACTGATTAGCAATAACTCACTATGTATGCCACTTGCAGGAGAATGGTAACAATGATAATTACTGATGTTTACTGAATGTTTACTAAAATCCAGGCATCCCACTAAACATTTTATGTGCATTAACACTTCTAATCTGCATAATACCCCTATGAAGTAAGAATTGTGGTCTCACTTCACAAATAAGACTTGGCCAAAAACACGCAGCTAAATTTTCTCCAATTTTTAAGCACTTACATTGCATTTACTATGCACCAGGCATTATTCCAGAGAAGGCAATGACATCCCACTCCAGTACTCTTGCCTGGAAAATCCCATGGACGGAGGAGCCTGATAGGCTGCAGTCCATGGGGTCGCTGAAGGTCGGACACGACTGAGCGACTTCACTTTCACTTTTCACTTTCATATATTGGAGAAGGAAGTGGCAACCCACTCCAGTGTTGTTGCCTGGAGAATCCCAGGGACGGGGGAGACTGGTGGGCTGCCATCTATGGGGTCGCACAGAGTCGGACACGACTGACGCGACTTAGCAGCAGTAGCAGTAGGCATTATTCTGAAGCATTTTTCAAATACTGATTTATTTAATTCTCATGATAATAACTATTGTCATCCCCATTTTACAGATGAGGAAACTGAGGCACAGAGAAGTTAGGTGACGTGCCAAGCTTGTACTAGTAAGTAACAAAGCTGTGCTTTGAACCTATACCAGGGTCATCAAAGTTTATCTGTAAAGGGCCAAGCAGAAAATACGTTCATCCTGGCAAGTATATGTCTCTGTCACAGCTATTCAATTCTTCAGTTGTAGCATGAAAGCAGCCATTGACAGTACATAAAGGAATGGCTATGGATGGTGACAACCATGAAATTAAAAGACTATTGTTTCTTGGCAGGAAAGCTATGACAAACCCAGACAAGACATCACTTGGCTGACAAAGGTCCATATAGTCTTTCCAGTAGTCATGTACAGGTATGAGAGCTGGAACATCACAAAGGCAGAGAACCAAAGAATTGATTTTGAACTGTGGTGTTGGAGAAGACTCTTGAGAGTCCCTTGGACAGCAAGAAGATCAAACCAGTCAATCTTAAAGGAAATCAACCCTGAATACTCTGGTAGGACTGATTCTGAAGCTGAAGCTCCAATACTTTGGCCACCTGATGCAAATAGCCAACTCATTGGAAAAGACCCTGATGCTGGGAAAGATTGAGGGCAGAAGGAGAAGAGGGCAACAGAGGATGAGATGGTTGGATGACATCACCGATTCAATGGACATGAACTTGGGCAAACTCTGGAAGATAGTGAGGGACAGGGAGGCCTAGAGTGCTGCAGTTCATGGGGTGGCAAAGAGTTGGACATGACTTGGCAACTGAACAACAAATGGCTATCATCCCGTAAAATTTGTTATGGACACTGAAGTTTGAGTTTTATATATTATTTTTTAATGTCACAAGATATTAGTCTTCTTTTGATTTTTCTCAACCATTTAAAAATGTCAAAACCATTCTTAGCTTACAGACTGTACAAAAACAGACAATAGGACATAGTTTGATGATCCCTGACCTACAAACCTGCTCCCAGAATCCCTGCTATTAAGCATTATGCTAGATTTACCCTTTGGGAAAAAAAAAAAAACTCAATTATTTCCTTAAATATTTTAAACTACATGGCATTTAATACACATATTTTAAAGCATGTTTTAGATTTTTGTATTTAATTTCGGCTGTTCTGCGTCTTTGTTGCTGCTCACAGGCTTTCTCCAGTTTCAGCAAGTGGGAGCTGCTCTCTGGCTGCGTTGCATGGGCCTCTCACTGCAGTGGCTTCTCTTGTTACAGAGTGCAGGCTCTAGGGTGTGAAGGCTTCAGCAGCTGTGCCACATAGGCCAAGTTTCCCCAAGGCATGAGAAATCTTCCTGGACCAGGTATCAAAACCATGTCCCTTGCATTAGCAGGCAGATTCTTAACCACCAAGCAAGTCCCTTTTAAGCACTTTAAATGCCTGAGAGCTCACACAACCCTACAGGCAAAATTTCTAAACCCAGAGTCAACCTTGTAAGTCTAATAGATCACACATAAACATTTTTCAAATTATCTTAGTCATCTTAAAATCTCAAGGCTAAAACTTTACTTCCCACATTGAAGGTTAATACATTAGACTCTCTTATACATCAAACACTTAAATTCATAATGTCACATATATACATCTGTAAAACAAATTTACTGGTTCAGGTAGGTCAAAATTACTGGGTTAAATTTTAACCACTGTACAGATACTTAAAGGTCAGAGATCTGAGACCAAGACAAAACTTCAGTTCCATTCAGTCAGTTCAGTTCAGTCGCTCAGTCGTGTCCAACTCTTTGTGACCCCATGGACTGCAGCATGCCAGGCCTCCCTATCCATCACCAACTCAGGAGTTTACTTAAATTCATGGCCATTGAATCGGTGATGCCGTCCAACAATTTCATCCTCTGCCGTGTAGGGCCACCCAAGATGGACAAATCATGGTGGAGAGGTCTGACAGAATGTGGTCCACTGGAGAAGGGAATGGCAAACCACTTCAGTATTCTTGCCTTGAGAAACCAATGAACAGTATGAAAAGGCAAAAAGATAGGACACTGAAAGAGGAACTCCCCAGGTCGGTAGGTGCCCAATATGCTACTGGAGATCAGTGGAGAAACAACTCCAGAAAGAATGAAGACAGAGCCAAAGGAAAAACAACACTCACTTGTGGATGTGACTGGTGATAGAAGCAAGGTCTGATGCTGTAAACAGCAATATTGCATAGGAACCTGGAACGTTAGGTCCATGAATCAAGGCAAATTGGAAGTGGTCAAACAAGAGATAGCAAGAGTGAACGTTGACATTTTAGGAATCAGCAAACTAAAATGGACTGGAATGGTTGGATTTAACTCAGATGGCATTATACCTACTACTTGGGCAAGAATCCCTTAGAAGAAATGGAGCAGCCATCACAGTCAACAAAAGAGTCCAAAATGCAGTACTTGGATGCAGTCTCAAAAACGACAGCATGATCTCTGTTTGTTTCCAAGGCAAACCATTAATGTCATGGTAATCCAAGTCTATGCCCCAACCAGTAATGCTGAAGAAGCTGAAGTTGAACGGTTCTATGAAGACCTACAACACCTTCGAGAACTAACACACAAAAAAGATGTCCGTTTCATTATAGGGGACTGAGATGCAAAAGTAGGAAGTCAAGAAACACCTGGAGTAACAGGCAAATTTGGCCTTGGAGTACAGCATGAAGCAGGGCAAAGGCTAATAGAGTTCTGCCAAGAGAACACACTGATCATAGCAAACACCCTCTTCCAACAATACAGGAGAAGACTCTACACATGGACATCACCAGATGGTCAACACCAAAATCAGATTGATTATATTCTTTGTAGCCAAAGATGGAGAAGCTCTATACAGTCAGCAAAAGCAAGACCAGGAGCTGACTGTGGCTCAGATCATGAACTCCTTATTGCCAAATTCAGACTTAAATTGAAGAAAGTAGGGCAAATTGCTAGATCATTCAAGTATGACCTAAATCAAATCACTAACGATTATACAGTGGAAATGAAAAATAGATTTAAGGGACTAGATCTGATAGACAGAGTGCCTGATGAACTATGGATGGAGGTTCATGATATTATACAAGAGACAGAGAGCAAGACCGCCCCCAAAAAAAGAAATGCAAAAAAGCAAAATGGCTGTCTGAGGAGGCCTTACAAATAGCTTTGAAAAGAAGAGAAGTGAAAAGCAAAGGAGAAAGGAAAGATATACCCACTTGAATGCAGAGTTCCAAAGAATAGCAAGGAGAGATAAGAAAGCGTTCCTCAGTGATCAGTGCAAAGAAATAGAGGAAAACAATAGAATGGGAAAGACTAGAGATCTCTTCAAGAAAATCAGACATACCAAGGGAACACTTCATGCAATGATGGGGTCAATAAAGGACAGAAATGGTATGGGCCTAACAGAAGCAGAAGATATTAAGAAGAGGTGGCAAGCATACATAGAAGAACTGTACAAAAAAGAGCATCATGACCCAGATAACCATGATGGTGTGATCGCTCACCTAGAGCAAGACATCCTGGAATGTGAAGTCAAGTGGGCCTTAGAAAGCATCACTATGAACAAAGCTAGTGAAAGTGATGGAATTCCAGTTGAGCTATTTCAAATCCTGAAAGATGATGCTGTGAAAGTGCTGCACTCAATATGCTAGCAAATTTGGAAAACTCAGCAGTGGCCACAGGACTGGAAAAGGTCAGTTTTCATTCCAATCCCAAAGAAAGGCAATGCCAAAGAATGTTCAAACGACCACACAGTTGCACTTATCTCACACACTAGTAAAGTAATGCTCAAAATTATCCAAGCTAGGCATCAGCAATACATGAACCATGAACTTCCAGATGTTCAAGCTGGTTTTAGAAAAGGCAGAGGAACCAGAGATCAAATTGCCAGCATCCACTGGATCATTGAAAAAGCAAGAGAGTTCCAGAAAAAATATCTATTTCTGCTTTATTGACTATGCCAAAGCCTTTGACTGTGTGGATCACAATAAACTGTGGAAAATTCTGAAAGAGATGGGAATACCAGACCACCTGACCTGCCTCTTGAGAAACCTGTATGCAGGTCAGGAAGCAACAGTTAGAACTGGACATGGAACAACAGACTGGTTCCAAATAGGAAAAGGAGGACGTCAAGGCTGCTTGAGACAGTATTGTCACCCTGCTTATTTAACTTCTATGCAGAGTACATCATGAGAAACGCTGGGCTGGTTGAAGCACAAGCTGGAATCAAGATGGCTGGGAGAAATATCAATAACCTCAGATATGCAGATGACACCACCCTTATGGCAGAAAGTGAAGAACTAAAGAGCCTCTGGATGAAAGTGAAAGAGGAGAGTGAAAAAGTTGGCTTAAAGCTCAACATGCAGAAAACAAAGATCATGACATCCAGTCCCACACTTTATGGCAAATAGATGGAGAAACAGTGGAAACAGTGTCAGACTTTGGGGGGGGGGGCTCCAATATCACTGCAGATGGTGAATGCAGCCATGAAATTAAAAGACGCTTACTCCTTGGTAGAAAAGTTATGACCAACCTGGATAGCATATTGAAAAGCAGAAACACTACTTTGCCAACCAAGGTCTGTCTAGTTAAGGCTATGGTTTTTCCAGTAGTCATGTATGGATGTGAGGGCTGGACTATAAAGAAAGCTGAGTGCCAAAGAATTGATGCTTTTGAACTGTGGTGTTGGCGAAGACTCTTGAGAGTCCCTTGGACTGCAAGGAGATCCAACCAGTCCATCCTAAAGGAAATCAATCCTGAATATTCATTGAAAGGACTGATGTTGAAGCTGAAACTCCAATACTTTGGCCACCTGATGTGAAGAGCTGACTCATTTGAAAAGACCCTGATGCTGGGAAAGATTGAGGGCAGAAGGAGAAGGGGTCAACAGAGGATAAGACAAAACTTAGGACCTGCATACTCCCAAGATGATGCTGTTTCAGTCACAAGCAAACACTCTCAACCCATTTTTAAAGATGAAGTTGTCTCCTGTGTCATGGATTCCCCAAAGCCATTTGCTTCAACTGATAATGTTACAAGTTACAATCTTATCTAGTCTTTATTGTCTCATTCACTGTGCAACTAATTTCTTTCACAACTTCACTTGGGTATATGAATGTCCTTACTTTGTAGGTGTTGAGTTACTTTGTAGCTGTTTGTTGAGAGAAAAGTTGGGAAAGAGGAATTTCCTTATCTGGTTTGATTCTTTGGTTTTTTGATGACATAGTTCACTTCAGTTCAGTTGCTCAGTCGTGTCCAACTCTTTGTGACCCCATGAACTGCAGCATGCCAGGCTTTCCTCTCCATCACCAACTCCCAGAGTCCACCCAAACCCATGTCCATCGACTCGGTGATGCCATCCAACCATCTCATCCTCTGTCGTCCCCTTCTCCTCCTGCCCTCAATCTTTCCCAGCATCAGGGTCTTTTCAAATGACCCTCAAATGATGTTCTTTGCATAAGGTGGCCAAAGTATTGGAGTTGCAGCTTCAACATCAGTCCTTCCAATGAACACCCAGGACTGATTTCCTTTAGGATGGACTGGTTGGATCTCCTTGCAGTCCAAGGGACTCTCAAGAGTCTTCTCCAGCACCACAGTTCAAAAGGATCAATTCTTTGGTACTCAGCTTTCTTTTTAGTCCAACTCTCACACCCATACATGACCACTGGAAAAACCATAGCCTTGACTAGATAGATCTTTGTTGGCAAAGTAATATCTCAGCTTTTTAATATGCTGTCTAGGTTAGTCATAACTTTCCTTCCAAGGAGGAGCAAGTGTCTTTTAATTTCATGACTGCAATCACTATCTGCAGTGATTTTGGAGCCCCCCAAAATAAAGTCTGACACTGTTTCCACTGTTTCCCCATCCATTTCCCATGAAGTGATGGGACCAGATGCCATGATCTTCGTTTGAATGTTGAGCTTTAAGCCAACTTTTTCACTCTCCTCTTTCACTTTCATCAAGAGGCTTTTTAGTCCCTCTTCACTTTCTGCCATAAGGGTGGTCATCTGCATATCGGAGGTTATTGATATTTCTCCTGGCAATCTCGATTCCAGCTTGTGCTTCAACCAGCCCAACATTTCTCATGATGTACTCGCATGTAAGTTAAATAAGCAGGGTGACAACATACAGCCTTGACATCCTCCTTTTCCTATTTGGAACCAGTCTGTTGGTCCATGTCCAGTTCTAACTGTTGCTTTCTGACCTGCATATAGGTTTCTCAAGAGGCAGGTCAGGTGGTCTGGTATTCCCATCTCTTTCAGAATTTTCCAGAGTTTATTGTGATCCACATAGTCAAAGGCTTTGGCATAGTCAATAAAGCAGAAATAGATGTTTTTCTGGAACTCTCTTGCTTTTTCAATGATCCAGCAGATGTTGGCAATTTGATCTCTGGTTCCTCTGCCTTTTCTAAAACCAGCTTGATGGCATAAGATGCAGTGTAATGGAAATGTCCATGCTCTGGAAGTTGCAAATCAAGGTACAGCCTTCACATATGCACAGTTGGAAGGGCCTATTGAGTGTGTTTACCCATGATCCTTTCCCCCTCAGTTGACATCACTGATGGAGACTACTGGGCAAGGGAATAAAGCTGTTTGTGTAGATGGAGCCAATCAAAAACCTGGATTCATCTAAGCTTTATCTGTCTCCATCTAATATATTTGGACAAAGCTCACTTTGCTTTAAAAGTGTTCTGAGTAATGAAATCTAGATATGGCCAGCACTACCAATTTAGGTTTGCGTATAAACCCAGTGTACATTTGGATACCTAACTCCATCGCCTGGACACATAGCAGGGAATTCCTCTCAGACAGCAATAAGGACTGTGCATCTGGTCCCTTTATCCCTCCTTGGAGCAGAATCTTACGATTTTTAGCAACACAGGGAGGATTCAGTCTGTCACCCTTGTGTGTGTGTGTGTGTGTGTGTGTGTGTGTGTGTGTGTGTGTGTGAGTTGCTCAGTCGTGTCCAACTCTTGTGACCTCATGAACTGTAGCCCACCAGGTTTCTTTGTCCATGGAATTTCCCAAGCAAGAATACTGGAGTGGGTTTCCATTCCCTTCTCCAGGGGATCTTCCCAACCCAGAGACTGAACCTGGGTCTCCGCATTCCAGGCAGATTCTTTACAATCCGAGCCACCAGGCAAGAGGTCTGTCACCCTTGCCAAAATCCAATTAGAAAATCTTTGATCCTGTTTCCCCCAAAGAATGGAAGAAAGGAAAAAACAATTCAAGTTTTTTTGACTTGGGAGTATTTCCCCAAATTAGTGGTTTTTCTCCCTTTTCAGGATTTTTCCTAAACATCTATAGCATACACAGATATACAATATGTTTGTATGTTGACTTGTTTGTTTGGAAGAAGACTTCTGTTTGGGAGAAGATGGCATAGACATACTTTTCTCTATTTCTCCCATTAAATACAACTGAAAACCCTGGATATTATATGTAGAACAAACATAAGAAGAATTCTGAAAGGTGGAAAAAAGAAAGCACACTGGCTATGACCCAACAAACAAGAAGGTAGTGAATTCCACGGGTTTTCTTTTTACCTTGTGCATCCCAGACTTGATGCTAGGTGAGCAACCTGGAAGCACCAGCATGCATAGACCAAAAAGTAAACTCTGATAAAGTCTGCCATCTAGCCAAAAAACCAGAAAAGGGGCAGTCTACAAAAAAATAAAAATTAAAAATAAACACTCTGTTCCAGCCAAATGCCCACTGCAAAACTGTGGAGCCACTCACACCCACACCAGCAAAGGCCAAGAGGGAAACCTAGACTTCCAACTTCATGAGACTGTAACAAGACACCCCACGCTGGGGTATGGCAGAGAGGCCAGTTCCCACAGACCAGTCATCAGGCTCTTCCCCATTCCCTGCAGTGTCAGTGGGGACCAGTGGGGTGGTCTGCCCAGCAGAAGGAGAAGCCCCAACCCTTCAGGTGTCAACAAAGGCCAAATGGGGACTCTGGACTTCAGTCTCCAAGTAGTAATGGTAAGACAGTGCCCCTCCTCTCCCTGCAAAAGTGGTGTAAAAATAACCCATTCAAACCCAGTCAAACAGAAGACACAGGGTTTCCCTGGTAGACTAGAGGTTGGGGATTTGCCTGCCAATGTAGGGGACACCAGTTCAACCCCTGGTGCGGGAAGACCACACATGCCACAGAGCAACTAAGCCCTTGTACCGCAACTACTGAGCTGGCACGCCACAACTACTGAAGCTCACACGCCCAGAGCCTGTGCTCCACAACACGAGACACCACCGCAGTGAGAAGACAGCACGCCGCAAGGAAGAGCAGCACAACCAGAACCCATGCACAGCAGCGAAGACCGTCACAGCTGAAAACGAATAAACCAGTCTTTAAAAGGTGAAGATCCAGAATCAAAAGGCAAAACGTATCCAGGTGTCAATAAGAAATCACTCATCATATCCAGGACCGGGCAGGTCTCAAACTGAATGAAAAATGTCAACCAATAGATGCCAACACTGAGATGATAGAGATATTAGAGTTATTTTCAGGCAGCCATGATAAATATGCTCAAACAAGCAAATACAATACAAATTACAAATGAAAACTTTTATACCTTAAAAATATAGTAACCAAATTAAAAGCTGAGCAAATGAGCCTAATGGTAGAATGGATAGGACGGGGTGGGCGGGGGGGGATCAGTTAACTGGAAGATAAAACAATAGAAATTACAACAGAAAAAAATTAGACCAAAAAGAAAATAAAAGAAAGAAAAAACAAAAAAACTGGAGCCTCAGGGATCTTTGGGCCTATAACAAAAGATTTAATGTTTGTATCTTTGTATCATCACAGTCCCAAAAGATAAAGAGGGCAGGGCTGAAAAAAATAGTCAACGTAATAATGGCTGAAAACTCAAATTTGCCAAGAAATGTAATCCTACAGATTATGAAACTGAGCAAAGCCCTGACAGGATTAACCCACAGAAATATACCAAGATACATCAAAATTAACCTTCAGAAAACCAAAGACAAAGAAAAATTATTCAAAAACTACCAGAAAATGACATCTTGCCTATAGGAGAAGTTAATTATCTTACCATCCTAGAGGTCAAAAGCCTGAAATGGGTCTCTCCAGGATCAAATTAAGGTAACCTGAATGCTTGTGCGCGCATGCTCAGTCATGTCCAACTCTTTGAGACTCTGGACTGTAGCCTGCCAGGCTCCTCTGTCCATGGAATTTTCCAAACAAGAATTTGGAGTGGGTTGCCATTTCCTGTTCCAGAGGATCTTCCAGACCCAGGGATGGAACCCGTGTCTTCTGTCTATTTCCTGCCTTGGAGGTGTTTTCTTTAGCACTAAGCCATAACCAACAGAGCTCTATTCCTTCTTGGGAAAGCCTATTTCCTGGCTCTCGAGACACTAGAGGCTACCCATATTATTTGTTTCATGGCCTCCTCCCTCCATCCTCCGTTCAGCCAGCAAGTTCATGCCAAGTTCTTCTCACACTACCACCCCTCTTTCTCTCCTTTCGGCCTCCTTCTTCTAATTATAAAGACCTCTGTGAGTGCTATGGGCTCATTTGGATAATCCAGGATAATCTCCCCATATTAGGATCAGCTGATTATCAACCTTAATGCATCTGCAAACTTAATTCCCCTTTTGCCTAAAATAGCCATAGGTTCCAGGGATTATGACATAGACATCTTTCAGGGGACATGATTCTGCACCACACTATTGAAAATATCCTTCAGAAATGAAGGGAAAATCAGGACTTCCCTGGCGATCCAGAGGTTAAGAATCCACCTTGCAGTTCAGGGAATGTGGGTTTGATCCCTTGGTTGGGAAACTAAGATCCCACGTGCCATGGAGTAGCTAAGCCCAACATGCTGCAACTGTTGAGCCAAGGCACCGCAACTAGAGAGTCCACGCACCACAGTGAAGCATCCCACACGGCCACAGTCGAGACCCAGAGCAGCTAAATAAATCCATACATTCTTTTTTTAAAGAAGGGAAAATCCAGACAATCTCAATAAAGGAAAACTACAGAGAATCTGTCACAACAGACTTGCCTTAAATGAAGGACTAAAAGGAGTTCTCTAAGAAAAACTCCCGGAACATCATAAAAGTAGAAAGAATACACTAAGCGAAAATACGGATCAATACAATAGGCTTGGGTTTTCTAAAATGTGCTTGACGGTTGAAACAAAATTATAGCACTGCTGTTTGGAAAAAGCACAAGCTAAAAGCATGAAACCTGGATTTGAATCACAATTCTCCTGCTGGTTGGTTATATTCACTGTCTATGAGTTGCAGTAACTTTGACCTGACCTCTCATTTTCTCGTTTACAACCTGGGAGAGATAGAACTCGTTAAGATATCTGAAAGGCCACCATCTAGAAAATCTGTGATGTTAGGTCGAGACTGTCATTCAGTGAATAATGTCAAATGCCCTATGTAAAAGCCAGTGTGATAGTCCATTTTAATTCAGTACTTCAGTAAATATGCATCAAACACAAGCCCTTATGCTAATTCCCTAATTCCTTATTATTTACACTGGTAAATGGCCTTGACCAGATACTTACATCACCTTTAAATCCTACTCCAGGGCCTTAACCTTTCCTATCCCACCACTGGCACCACACACAACACTTCCTGCCCGTAGAAGCATCATCCTAAAAGAGTCTGCTCCCACCCAGCTTCCCAACCTGACTTCCATCGAGGCCCCTAAGGCATTCATTGATTCTAAAAAATATCACTTCAAGAAAATGAGAAGACGAGCCACAGACTGGAACAAAAGATTTGCAAAACACCTGTCTGATAAAGGAGTGGCATCCAGTCATAAAGAAACCTCCTGACAATGCAGGAGATTCGAGTTCAATCCCTGGGTCAGAAAGATCCCCTGGAGAAGGAAATGGCAACCCACTCCAGCATTCCTGCCTGGGAAATCCTACAGACAGAGAAGCCTGGCGGGCTACAGTCCATAGAGTCTCAAAGAGTCAGACAGGACAAAGCGGCAGAACAGCAGCATCTAAGATATGAGAACGCTCGAAACTCAATAGGAAGATGACAACCCAGTTTTAAAATGAGCAAAAGATCTGAAGAGACCCGTTACCAAAGACGATATACAGATGGAAGATAAGCATGTAAAAAGGTGCTCAACATCAAATGTCATTGCTGCTGCTGCTGCTGCTAAGTCGCTTCAGTCGTGTACGACTCTGTGCAACCCCATAGACGGCAGCACATCAGGCCCCATCCCTGGGATTCTCCAGGCAAGAACACTGGAGTGGGTTGCCATTTCCTTCTCCAATGCATGAAAGTGAAAAGTGAAAGTGAAGTCATTCAGTCATGTCCTACTCTTAACGACCCCACAGACTGCAGCCTACCAGACTCCTCTGTCCATGGGATTTTCCAGGCAAGAGTACCGGAGTGGGGTGCCGCTGCCTTCTCCACAAATGTCATTAGGGAAATGCAAATTGAAACAATAATACACTACTACACACTTATGAAACTCCAGTACTTTGGCCACCTCATGCGAAGACTTGACTCATTGGAAAACACTCTGATGCTGGGAAGGATTGGGGGCAAGAGGAGAAGGGGACGACAGAGGATGAGATGGCTGGATGGCATCACTGACTCAATGGACATGGGTTTGGGTGAACTCCGGGAGTTGGTGATAGACAGGGAGGCCTGGCGTGCTGCAGTTCATGGGGTCGCAAAGAGTCTGACACAACTGAGCGACTGAACTGAACTGAATGACACACTTAGAATGGCCAACGTCTAAAATTCTGAGAACACCAAATGCTGGTGGGGTAGTGGAGCAAAAAGAACTCTCATTCATAGCCGGTGGGAACGCAAAATGGTATAGTCACTTTGGAAGACAAAATTAAGCATACTCTAACCCTATGAACCAGTAATAAAGACACACACAAGGAAGAACAAGGTGAGAGAATTTGCTTCACCAGATATCAAGAGTTATAAACAATATGGTATTTGATACAGGAACAGATAAATTAATGTACTGACAAATAGATAAATTGATTTACTGAGCAGAAATCAGTTTGTCATGGGACTTCTCTGGCGGTCCAGTTGTTAAAACTCCACACTTCCACTGCAAGGGGCACAGGTTCGATCCCTGGTCAGGGAACTAAGATCCTGTATACCACATGGTGTGGCCAAAAAACAAACAAAAGAAAGTCAGTTTATCATTACACAGTAAGGCATACATGACCAAACTTCCATCATGCTTACCCAGGAACACTCTTACACACAGATGTCTGGAGGTACGCAGGTATAAAGATGTACACAGTGGCATTGCCTATATTATTCAGTTCCTCAGTCGTGTCTGGCTTTTTGTGGTCGCATAGACTGTAACCCGCCAGGCTCCTCTGTCCATGGAATTTTCCAGGCAAGAATACTGGAGTGGGTTGCCACTTCCTCCTCCAAGGGATCTTCCTGACCCAGGGATCACACCCGAGTGTCCTACATCTCCTCCCTTGGCAGGTACATTCTTTACCACTAGCACCACCTGGGAAGGTCATAATATTCCCAAATCGGAAACAAACAAAAAAATTGAACTCCAATGCATTCATGGCAAAGGTTGTGGGGAGGAGACAGCGTTCAGATAACTTGTGCCTTCAGCTCATAAGTTACCAGACAATGAACAGTCATATGGAGAAGACTATACACTATCCAGAAATCCTAGACGGGACTCAGATGTGTCTCTCGGGAAGGAGGGGTGTGTACTCTCCATGTGGGAAGAAGGGTGAAATGGGTATTGCACCCAAAACACCAGGAGGATGGACTGCTGCAGAGACTGCCAGCTGATTACTGAAACACTCCACCTCATCCTGGGCACACAGCTGAACTACATTTCCCAGCCTCCCCAGCTGTGTAGGTGGCCAAATGACTGGACAGTCGCTAATGGAAACTGAGCAGAATGATAATCACCTCTTCCAGGCCTGGTCTGTGAAATCCCCCCATGTGCCATCCTCTGATACTTGCTCTTTCCAGCTTGGTACAGCCAACCGTACATGGTGACCTTGGAAATCCTGTGTTGGAAACGGCTGAGGCACAGATGGATACAGCCTGGGTATCTAATTCAAAATGACTGGACCAAGCAAAGCAGTGTTCCCAGAATCTGGAACAACACATAATACAATCCAGATATGTATATTTGCTCAGGTCCACATTCCTTCATCTTAAACTCTTGGGACCAGTTATGTTTCAGTATGGCTTCCCTGGTGGCTCAGAGGTTAAAGCGTCTGACTCTAATGCGGGAGACCCAGGTTCAATCCCTGGGTCGGGAAGATCCCCTGGAGAAGGAAATAGCAACCCACTCCAGTATTCTTGCCTGGAGAATCTCATGGACAGAGGAGCCTGGTAGGCTACAGTCCATGGGGTCACAAAGAGTCGGACACGACTGAGCGACTTCACTTTCACTTTCACTTTCCCTGGTGGCTCAGATGGTAAAGAATCTGCCTGTAATTCGGGAGACCTCGGTTCAATTCCTGGGTTGCGAAGATCCCCTGGAGGAGGGAATGGCAACCCACTCCAATATTCTTGCCTGGAGAATCCCATGGACAGAGGAGCCTGGCGGGCTACAGTCCATGGGGTCGCAGAGTCAGCCGTGACTAAGCACAGTACAGCACGTGTTTTAGTATCCCGATCTCTGGGGATTTTATTGAGGTAAACATAGGCTATGTATTATACACCAGTGTATGTGAATTCCATACCTTCCCCAGCCAGCTCTGGGGCAGCCCCTCAGAATCAAGCACATTAATATTTCCTCTGGGGACTTCCCTGGTGGTCCAGGGGCTAAGACTTCTCGCTCTCAATGCAGGGGGCCCAGGTTTGATCCCTTCAGGGAACTAGATCCCACATGCGGCAACTAAGAGTTTCTATGCCTTGACTGAAAAAAAAAAAAAAAATAGATCCCACATGGCAAAACTAAAGATCACATTTGCCACAACTAAGACCTGGCACAGTCAAATTAATTCAGTTCAGTTCAGCTGCTCAGCTGTGTCCTCTTTGCAACTCCATGGACTGCAGCACGCCAGGCCTCCCTGTCCTTCACCATCTCCCAGAGTTTGCTCGAACTCATGTCCATCGAGTCGGTGATGCCATCCAACCATCCCAGCCTCTGTCATCCCCTTCTCCTCCTGGCTTCAATCTTTCTCAACATCAGGGTCTTTTTCCAATGAGTCAATTCTTTGCATCAGGTGGCCCAAGTATTGGAGTTTCAGCTTCAGTATCAGTCCTTTCAATGAACACCCAGGACTGATCTCCTTTAGGATGGACTGGTTGGATCTCCTTGCAGTCCAAGGGACTCTCAAGAGTCTTCTCCAACACCACAGCTCAAAAGCATCAAATTAATTAATTAATTAAAATACTTCTTTGGAAAAATATGAATATTTACTTTGAAACGAAGTCTATAAATAGTTTCACCTGTTCAGGGCAGGATGAATTTTGGCATTAGACTACCTAAAAACACTTTAGGTTTTCAAAATTTTGTGGATTTCAGGATTGCAAGTGAGAGACTCTGTGGCTATGCAGCCAAATCCCATAGTAAAATAAAGGTTTAGAAGTAACTAGAGAAAATGAATAATGGGGGAAATATTGGTTTCAGGGTCAGGCTATGCCAGTGACAATGAAATTAAACTTTGTTGAAGGGATTCTCCAATCAGGAGGCTGATGTGATATCAAGCCCACACTCCATTGGCTCAGCCTTTTGGCCACCTTAGTAGCAGAGGAGGCTGGGAAATATAATTTAGCTGAATGACTACAGCGGGCTGGACTAAGGTTTGGTGAGAAGCTGAGATCTCTACAACAGTCCACCCTTCTGGTTACCATTGTGAGGTTGTACCAGAGATGATGAAATTAAACTCCATTGAAAGGATTTTCCAACCAAGAGGTTGGTAGGGCTGTTTCGATCATCTAGTTTTCAGTTGTTCCCATGTGAACTGTACTGCAGATCTTAGGGACCTGCTCCTGGATGGGGAAGATCCCCTGGAGAAGGGTATGGCAACCCACTCCAGTATTCTTGCCTGGAGAGTGCCATGGACAAAGGAGCCTGGTAGGCTCAGTCCATAAAGTTGCAGAGTCAGACACGACTAAAGCGACTTAGCACAGAACAGCACTCAGTTGTGTCCTGGATGGGAGTGTCCTTCTGGCACACCCTGTCTTGTCTGGGCCATGCCTTCTCCATCTCAGATTTCTTTGGGTCCATCAGTTTCTGACCCAATCACTGATACCAGCTCCACAAATACCCCATCATTGTGAATATTCGTGATGTCTGGTGTGCATAGAAAAATCTATTACCAGTTACCTGGGGTTTAAATTAATGTTTAATTTATTAAAATTGTGAGTATAAAACACAGTTTTGCTCAAACCTTGAAATTCAACTTACAAATCTTGAAATTCTATTTCTAAATGTACTAATTTTTTTTAATTGCTTCCACTTGTTCTTTGATTGATGTTTAAATCAACTTGAACAGATTTACATTTCTTTAGCAATTAGTCTCATCCACAAAGTTAGTAAAATTTCCATAACTGTTTTACACCATATTCATATGCTTGATATATCTGATTTTTTTCCCCTTGTGCACTTCAATTGCCTGACAAGGTAGACTGAAAAATACTCACAAAATCGTTCTTATAACATACGCAGCTCTTGTAAATCTAATTACTTAATTCACTATGTTCTGCTGTCTGATTCCTCTTAAATGTTCTAATACTTTGTTGATTTTTTTGTTTGTTTAAATTTGTTTATTCATTTATTTGTTTATAAACTTGAGCAGTGTCTTACACCTTTCAACTGAAACTCATAATTCTGAAATTAACCGATATTTCAAGCTGGAAACACAAAGCTTACCTTAACATCAAAATATTACGATTACTTCACCGTCTCTATATGAAATTCTACAGCTCCTCAGGAGACCAGTGTGACCTTGTTGGCAAGGCTGAGGTTAGCAGGTCAAAAAATTAGTGCCGTAAACAGTTGGCTGTCAGATTGAAGAGCAGAGCAGGAGAGCTCGGGGGCTACAGGCAGTCACAGTAACCCCCTACCTCCACCACCGTGAACTTACTGAGACTTCTCCAGGTGGAGTCACCTCCGCTGACCGCAGGGCGAGCTTTCAGCTGGACTAGCTCACAGGTCACAGCAGCAGGGCGTCTTTATCCCACCTTGGGTAGATGGACGGCTACCACGCTCCCACCTAGAGGTCAGCGAATTTCCTTCACTTATTAAGTCCGCTGTATTTTTCTTTTGGGGGCTTTCCCGGTCACTCAGCGATAAAGAATCTGCCTGCAATGCAGGAGACATGGGTTCAATCTCTGGGTGGGGAAGATTCTTGCCTGGAAAATTCCATAGAAAGAGGAGCCTGGAAGGCTGAGGTCCATGGAGTTGCAAAGTCAGATGCAACTGAGCACCCTTTTTTTTAAACCTGATACTGTCAATGGCCTCTTTTCTAAGCCTCTAATTAAGGGTCATCAGACCCACCCACATAAGCCTCCTATTCCTTTTCAAACCTGCCTGACCTCTAAGACCTCACACTCTTCCCATATGTGCCTAGCTTGTCTTTAAAGACCACAGACCTTTCTTCCAAAGAAATCGACATCTTCCTCCAGTTCAATCAGCCTTGCACTGCATTGGCCAAAGAGTTCGTTCGAATTTTTTCTGTAACATCATACGAAAACTCTGAATGAACTTTTTGGCCAACCCAATATTTTCCCTTCAAAAGTTTCACCTTTCTTATTCCAGGAGAAAGGTCAAATCCTATATTGTTATTTTGTTGTTGTTGTTGTTTTTAAGCAGTTCTTTTTTGACTCCTTGAGCAAGCATGCTTCTTAGACTCAGAATATTCCAGACACCGCCCTCTTGAATTGCCTTCACAAGCCCTTGTATATAAGGGTAATAAGTTCAATTATTGTTCTGTCTTCACATGAAAATGGCATATCCTCTATTAAATAAGCAATCTTCACTCCTTTTGATATCTTCATTGGAAAAAAATATACCACCCTTGGTAGCTAAAACCACAGTCCAAAATTCAAATTCTTGGCCAAGGACTATATACCTGACCAAAGGATGATAAAGGTTACAATTCCAGAGCTACCTGGAGATAGTTGTGGGTATCTCTTGAGAGCTTGTGGATAAGCCTAATGACCTGAGATATTGAACTCTCCACATTTCATTCCCTTGTCCCTGACTGACACAGTTCACAAGGACAGGTATGGCCTACCTGGGCCTGCACAGGCTCACAGACACACAGTCAGGAGTGAAACATGAAACTCAGCTCCTTTTGCAGTCTGAGCTCAACCTAAAACTCTGACTGAAAACCACTACAGAAGAAAAAGCTATTCCATACCAGAGTCTTACCTGGAAAGCATTTATAGCTAAGATCCTGCCCATTTTGAGGAAAGACCATCTATTGGTGAACTAACCTCTATTTTTGCCTTATCTATAGTACCAGGTCACCTCTGACCATGAAGCCAGCACCTGAAAGCCAGTGAGCTCTTACTTATAGAGACCTTAGCCACTCCTGTGGCTAAGATCCCCCACCTATTAAAAAAAACAACCCTGTGCTTATTTAAATCAACCTGAAAACTATGAAAATAGCCACTCTCCTATGGGCATTGGCCACAGTAATCTTCTGTAAGCTGCCAAGTGAAGGAAAACCCAGGCATGTCTAGTTCCAAACCATGTGTTCAAAACCACAAGCCCGGGGACTTCTCTGGCAGTCCAGTGGTTAGGACTCTGTGCTTCGAATGCAGGGGTTGTGAGTTCCATCTATTGTCAGGGGAACTAAGATCTCACATGCTGCATAGCACAGTCAAAATAAATAAATACATACACATTAGAAATAAATGCAATCACCGTTTGTTTTTTTTCTACAAGCCATACTGTTGGAGTCTGGGGGCGGTGGCGGAGGGGCAAGGAACTTCAGCGATCCTGCCATCCCCTAGAGGCCATGTTTTAAAGACCCCTTCATCACCTGCCCATCTCCCAATAATTAATGATAACAATAACTCACGTATATTATGCCGATTCTGAGTTGCGTCAGAAAAAGTGATTTTTTTTTAAACTAAATATTACAATTTATTCCATTTTCATGATTACAGGCATTACAGGGCAGGGTGAATAAACAAGGCAAATAAGGCAACCTCCTTTCCATCCCACACCACCCCCATCTAATCATAGGCAGCATTTTGGCATTTTTACGATATACAGGTTGACTTAATTCATTGACTTAGGTTGGAAGCTGGCAGCAGCAAATCTTTGTAATTTAGGATCTTTCTCCATAGCCACTTCAAGAATTTTAATTCCTGAACTACACCATGAACTCTGAAATGCAGCATTCATGAAGCTTTTACATCTTAATATGAGCTCTGACACCTCTTATTAAGATAGGGAACTGTCTTAACAGGAAGACTGAAATCCATCTTCCTCTTGGCTAACCCAGTCTACCAGCAACCTTAACAGTTAAATTGCTATATAAAAATAAAACTGTGCTTCCAAGCATTGACTGCAACTATTGTGCTGGGAACCCTTTCTGGAGCACTAGTTCCCTCAGAGAAAAGAGATCTTAACCAATTGCTTCCAAGAACAAATAACCCCAGTAGAGTGTCTGTAAAGTTCTTCAAAGAATGACTCAAGGTCAGGCAATCTTAGACATCGTGACAAGGTTACAAGTGTTTTCATACAAGACATATTTAAAACTGACCCCAGACCAAGTATTACAACCATAATCCCCCCCAAATCCCATTATTTAGAACACCAATATTCCTGCTGAGATGCCAAAGCTGGAAATCTCAAAGCAAAGAGTGACGGTTCACCATCTTTTACAAGTGAGAGAAAAATATCAAGGAGGAAAGGGAACTCCTCCCTCCTAAATTAATAAAATCAATGCTATCTTCAGTTCTAACTGACAAGAACCAGAGTCCTCAATTTCCTGATTTGAGACATCCATTTTCAAGGTGACTGTCAAGGTCAAGAAGAGCTTTCAGGCTTTTCTTTGCCATGACCCATGAACTCCAGTCCTTCACCAGGAATCTCCTTCTCCTTTGTTGCTTTCTGATCTGAACACACTGATGGTAGTGCTTGAAGAGGTCAATGCATGGGACCCTGGAGCAGTGCCCCCTGAGGAATTTCTTGGCAAACCAGTGACTGAAGTACTCTGAAGCACTGGTGTATGCACGCGCTTCATGTCGGTGCAAGCCTCCCCTAGGCTGTTCATGGCGTGGGCCAGAAAAAGTGATTGTATTGAAGCCTCACTGAACCCTTGGAGTAAGCAATTCTTCTGACAGCCAGTGAGCCATCACTTAGAGAAGCTGAAGACCAAGGCTGAACACTAAGTTGCTGAGATGTGAACATAGGGGTGGGGGGTGGGGTCGGGGCTCCCCAGTCCCTCCTCCCTCCTCCTTTACTCCGCCCCCCCATACCATCCCTGGCAGGAGGTGCCCCCTGTGCTTTGACATTTCCTCAAAACAGCAAGATGATGCAGGAAGAGCGGGCCCCAGAGGTGGAGGGTCATTGGCTGGGTGGTCTGTGGGGGGCTGCCGAACTTCCAGGGGGACTAGGCAGCTGAGTCGCCTGGGCCTGGTGCCCTGGGTCTTTGCCCTGCTGCCATCCGCAAGTGACATCACCGTCTCTCCGCAGCTCCTGTGCCTTTTGGACTTCTCCCTGCCCGTGGCGCCCTGAGCCCAGGAAGACTCCTCTCCCTTCATTAGGCCGACTGAAACTCAGGGGTTTTCTCAACTTCTGCTTTTGCCCTTTAACAGCCTCTCCCCAAAGAACCAGCCACGCAGAAGCCTGTGGAGAAATGGCAGCATAACCCCAACTCAGCTGTTTAAGGGAAAAGATCACGTCTGGTGAAGAGGTGGGCGGGACTGCAGACTTGGGGTGAGAACTTCGGATATTTAGGGCAGGTCTTCGAGACTGGACATTACTTTCAGGCTGGACGTTCCCTTCTCCTGTGGGTGAGAATCCTCAGGCAGGCATCACGGGCTTCCAACTCCTTCAATGACAAAGCCAGCCCCACCACATCCCAGAGTCTGCATTCCCCCACCCCCTCCCACCCACCGTTGCTAAATTTAAACCTCATCTGTCCTTTTCCTGTAGAACGAGGTTATTTTAGGGAGCGACAGCAGCGTGGTGCCGCGGAAGACGCAGCGACACCAGCGCGATGAAAATAAGCGTGCCAGTTCCTCCGTCTCTCAGATGCGCCTGCCTGCCGGCCTGGACTCACCCATCTCCCTCCCTTCCTGCCGCTCCTCGTCTTTCCAGGAGGGGGCGCCACGGAGCGGGAGGCCTCAGCAGGTCGCTGGGTGAGAAGAGGGCTTCCCGGGAGGCAGAGTGCAGGATGCCCAGAGACCACAGCGCACCAAGGAGCACTGAGGATGCAAGCTCAGCTCATGCTACAGGCACCCTGGGAACGTCCTAGGGTCTAGGTGTGTGTGTGTGTTGGTCGTTCAGTCGTCTCCAACTCTTTGGAACCCCATGGACTGTAGCCCACCAGGCTCCTCTGTTCATGGGATTCTCCAAACAAGAACACTGGAGTGGGTTGCCATTCCCTCCTCCAGGGGGTCTTCCCAACCCAGATATCCAACCCAGGTCTCCTGCATTGCAGGCAGATTCTTTACCATCTGAGCCACCAGAAAAAGCCAGGATCTAGGTGACTGGTCCAGAGGAACCCCGAGGGGAACCAGAGGACATATTTTGGGGGAACAACAACATGGAGATTAAAATGTGAAGGTAATATGAACTCTTCCACGGATGCTAGGAGACTGGGAGCAGACATGTCATGCCTGACCTGTCCCAGCAAAGCCCCCAAGGCAGGGGCTGGCAGCTGCCGAAATGCAGGTTTTAGGATCGTGGAAAGGTTGCAGTGTGGTGGAATCCTGACATGGTCAGAGCCCTGGTGTGTGTGCGTCCGTGCGTGTCCACTTCCCTGAAGACACAAAGGTGAGCATTCAGGTCTCTGGTCTAGTAATAGGATGCAGACACTTGATTCTTGATCACTTGGTTACCGTCTCTGCCACTACAGCTTCTCTCAAGGATCTGGCTCTCCATCACGCACTTTCCAGGAAGCTCATCAATTTTCACTGCAGAGAATGGACTTAACAGGAAAACAGGCTTTCAGTGCGAAAGAGAAGATCCGAATGAGGCCAAAGGAGATGTTTGCTGTATCAAATTACATGAGGAAAGAAATGGGAAGCCCTGCCCAAGTCCTGGCGTCCCGAGGCTTTGAGAGGTTCTGTGAGGGAGGTTGGGGAACTTTCCAGATCTTGAGCAACAAAATAGAAACCCATTTGGATTCCTGCCTGCCGCCCCTTCTCTGCACAATGGGAGTCGGCATCTTGCCTCACTCCTGATTCCCGTTTCCAGCGTGTGTGTGTGAGAGAGAAAGACTGACTGAGAGAGGAGAATGAGTCCACAAGCAAGAGTGGTCACTTGGGGCCATGTGGGGGCACATGGGCTTCAAAGTCTTCTCCAGGCACCCACCCACCCCATGGTGACGTGACCACCTGCCCCACTGTCATGTCAGGAGGTTCTGGCAGCCATGGGCTGGCATCTGGGGTGTTAGCACTAGGGATGAACAGGAGGGACAGGAAAGGCTGTACCTGTAAGACACAGTCTGTGGCCCATGACCCTGGAGAGTCCCCAGGAAACGAATGCAGAAAGGGTGCATTTCAGAAGAAACCTCGGTTGGTCCCAGAGATGGATGATCCACGGAGGCCGGAACTGGGCAGACGCTAAGAGATGGACTCTGTGCTGCCGATGTGTGTACTTGCCCCACCTGCTCCCAAGAGCTGGGGTTTGAATTTGAATGAAGACCCCGGGTTCTGAGTCTTGGCCACACTGTGGGGGCTCCCGGGGCAAATGGGCTTCCCATTTGGTGGCGCTAATGGTAAAGAATCCACCTGCCAGTGCAGAAAACCTGGAGATGTGGGTTTGATCCCTGGGTCGGGAAGACCCCCTGGAGTAGGAAATGGCAACCCACTCCAGTATTCTTGCCTGGAGAATTCCATGCACAGAGGATCCTGGCGGGCTACAGTCCATGGAGTCGCAGAGTCAGAAACGACTGAGTGACTGAGCAGGAAGGCAAACACTTGACTTCACTGCTCTGTGTAGGAAGCTGTGGACCCTGAGGCCAGGGATGCGTGAGGACTAGGAGGGACAGTAAGAGGAGAGGGGGTGAGCTCTCTGAAGTTTAAGACCAACGACTAAAATCTCACTCTCACACCTTGTTAGCACTGAGGCTTCAATATCTGAAGGCTCTGCCCATTGAGCCATTGCTCTGAGCAGCTCCAGGGAGAACGGGCAGGCTGCCTCCCACGTGTTATTGCCACAGACCTGGAAACATTACCTTGGCATCCACAAGGGCCCCTCCAGGAGAGGGTTCTGCAGGCACTTGCTGGGTCACATCTGTCCTCTGTGCCCTGACGCCCCCAGGCCAGAGGGCCACCAGAGCAGCTCCCCCTCCCCTCCTATCAATTCATCTTTTCTCAAAGAATCAGTCTGAGAGCCACATGCATCTCATTCATCCTTCAGAGCCCCTACTGCGTGCCAGACCCTGTGTGAGTTCTGAGGACACAGACAGTCTGGTGGTGGACACAGATGTGAACCACCATGTAGCGAAGAGGGCTGTGATAGAGGTGTGATCAGGAGGTGCCAGAGCACAGAAGACTTCCTGGAAGAGGCAACGCTACGTCTTGAGTGATAAGCACAAGGTGGCTAGGCGCACAGAGGGGAAAGGGCACACTAGACAGAGTGAATGGTACGTGCTGCAAGAACCAGCAGGGCAGGCTTGGGGAAAGACTGGTGGTTTGTGTGACCGGGACTTAGACGTGCAGGGGCGGTGGCAGGGAGGGCCAGGGAGATGGGGGGTGGCGGGTTGAGGGGCCTCTCAAGGAGTCCAAACTTGACCCTGACAGTGATTTGGAAGTAGGGAAGATTCCAGGAGGAGAACCTGCACTTTAGAAAAGTCACTCCGACCCAGAGGCAGGTGGAGTGGAGCAAAACACTGGAGGCAAGCAGAGGTAGGAGCCAGGTAGGTGACATGTAAGAGGCTCTTGCAACAGACCAGGCATGTACTGAAGACGATATAAACCAAGGCAGCACCAGCAATGGGGTGCCAGGGAGAAAAAGACACTGGAGAGATTTTGAGGGGTAAAAAGTAAAAACAACAGGGTTAGTCACCATGTGGACATGAGGTTAAGGGAGAGGGAGAAACCCCAACCCACTCCCAGGTCTCTGGCTCAGGTAACTGGGAGAAAGGCAAAACGGACAGAGCAGAATCTGGGCCAAGGTCGCATCTGAAGTACAGGACGCCCTAGTGGAGATGCCACTAGGTAGCTGGGCAGGAGGTCTGGGTGGACATCAACACATGGCCGGTCGCTGAAGCCAGGGGCCAGGATGGGTGCCTGGCAGAGGGAAGACCAGGCATGGGTGGCAGAGCGCTGGGCCAGTAAGCTTCACCCCAACCCCCTTGAGTCCACGAGGACCACAGAGAAGTAGCGATAACGTGTGTGTGTGTGTGCAAACACATGTGTGGGCTCAGTCATGTCCAACTCTTTGTGACTCCACGGACTATAGCCTGTCAGGCTCCTCTGTCCATGAGATTTCCCAGGCAAGAATACTGGAGTAGGTTGCCATTTCCTTCTCCAGGGGATCTTCCCAACCCAGGGATCAAACCCGAGAGCATTGGCAGGCGGATTCCTTACCGACTGTGCCACCTGGGGTAACATGACTGATACTCTAAGCCCCTCATCTCACACACAGTAATCAAGACCTGGGTCCCTGGTCTTCCCTGGGGCCAGGACACCATAGGAAGGATGCTCCGTCTACAGTGTACTCTTCTGAAATAACCCCATCTGGTTCCTGCCCCTTCTACCTGGGGGACACCTCTCAGAGCCCGTTCGTTCTTACAAACAGCAGGACTGGGACTTCTCTGCTGGTCCCATGGTGAAGACTCTGCTTCCGCTGCAGGAGGCACTGGTTCAATCCCTGGTGGGGGAACTAAGAGCCCACAGGCCGCAAGGTGCGGCTGATAATTAATCAGTTAATTAATTTTTAAAAGGGAAACCCCTTTTTAAAAAACAAATAGCAGGGTTGCCTGCCCTCTCCCCCACGACTCCCCTGGGGCTGGGCACACAGGCACCCCAGGTGAAAATTTTCAAGAGATGGGGGTGATGACAATGTCCTCCACAAAGCCCTGGCGTATGCAGCATCCCCTCAACTGTTTGTACTCTTCCCGGGGTGCAGTGGGAGCCATCGATCCTGGCCACAGCACCCAGAAAACCAGCCCTGCCCCTCACTTCAGCTCAGAGACCCCAGAGCGGCCACCCACAGAGAGCCCACCAGGCATCAAGCAGGACAGAGGCAGCTGACCAGGCTTTTCTCCAGTTGTTTTATTTGAAAACCCTAGGGTGTGTCCCCTCCCTCACACACCCACCACCCAACCCCCACTCCCACCCCAGGACGTGACAATGCCACACGCACACAAGGTTGTGAGCTGCACACGGAACACAGGGGCTGCGCTCACGACAACATGAAAAAATATACATTATATATAATCCAGCCGGGGCCCCCACCGCACTCCCACCCCTACAACCCGGCCACAGCCAGGCCTCAGAGAGGGGGGACAGGAGAGGAAGAGGAGGGAAGGGGGCCAGGAGAGGAGGGGATCCCCAGAGTGAAATGGAAAGGGGGGGCTCATTAAGAGAAGCAGAGAATGCCCGGCCAGGGGGCCCCATGGACAGGAGAGAAGGTAAGGGCAGGGGACAAGGTTTCCTTCAGTCCCTCCCCCCCATATAGCACATGGCCGGTGGAGGAAGAGACAGACGTGGATCAGCAAAGGGGGTGGCTGCCTGGCGACAGAGAAGGCAGCCAGAATCTCCCCCACCCGCGAGTAGGAGCCCAGAGGCACGGAGCGGAGCGGGGGTGGGCTGGGAGCTGAGGGGGAGGGGGCGGGCTCTGGTGGGCCCCCGGATTCTGAGATTAGGAGAGGACTCCTAAGAGCTCTCTCCTCCACCCCACCTGGTCTCTCTCCTCTAAGAAGCTCCTCCTGTCTCTTGGGTGTGTCTGTCTCACCGGGACAGAATTCTCTGTCTGGGGAGGAGCAGAGTCCTCAGTAGCGGTGAGGGGGGGTCTCAATGATGCGTCTCTCATCGCTGCTGGGCGAATCGGCTGCCTCCGAGTCGCTGCTGTCCTCGTCGTCCGGCTGGCCACCCGCAGCGCCCGCCACGCAGACCTGCCGGCTCTGGTAGGACTGGGGAAGGGTGGAGGGGGGGTGCTCATTGGGAGTCTTCCTGCTGGGAGTACGCCCCAGCTGCACCCTGACTCTGCCAGGCCCCCCACTCACCTCCATGGGGTTCACAATAATGGTGAGAGCTGAGTCATCCCAGAAGAGATCAGGGTCCTTGGGGTCGCTGGAGGACCCGGGAGGCCCGCTGGCCCCCGAGACGCGGCGGTGCAGTGAGTGGATGCGCACAAGACCCAGGACGACCATGAGCACCAGGAAGCCCACGCATACCACGATGATGAGGGTCGCAGCACTGGGGACCACTGCAGAGAGAGCCAGGCACACCTGAGCCAACTCCGCTGGCGGGGGAGGGGGGAGGGAATGGCAGGAGGGCGTCAGGGGCCTGGGGAGAGGGCATCTCTGAGCAAAAGAGAGGGTCCATGATGGCCCAGAAGAGAGGTCTCCACTGTAGAAGCTGGAAGAGAAGCAGAGTCCCACGGGTAGAGAATCTGCCTTCAATGCAGGAGACCAGGGTTCAGTCCCTGGGTCGGGAATATCCCCTGGAGGAGGAACTGGTAACCCACTCCAGTATTCTTACCTGGGAAATCCCATGGACAGAGGAGCCTGGCGGGCTACAGTCCAAGGGGTCGCAGAGAGTCAGACTCGACTAAGCGACCAGGGAAGGGCAGAGATGGGGAGGGAAGAGGGCGGCTAGAGGGACTGAGAGCCTGAGGGAGGGAGGAGGTTTGCACAGGAGGAAGGGCAAGGGGAGAAGGGCCGTCAGCCCAATGTTGCCCTGAGTGGTTCTGGGCTCGGCAGACAGGGCAAGGCCTGGACCCTGCCCAGGTCCTCTGCCTGCGCCTTCCCTGGGGACCATGCAGTCCAGGAAGGAGGTCCCAGGAGCCCAGAGGGGAAAGGAGAGAGGTGGCCACGCAGGATTGATGATACAAGAGGAGAGAATGTTCTCCTTCATTTGAAGAGGAGAAGTGGGCTCCAAGCACGGCCTGACACCCAAGGCTGGGGACAGGACCAAGAGGTAGAAAGCAGCCCCTTCAAGTACCCACCTGGACAGAGCTCACCCCTGCTCCGTGATGCCTCCCGTCTCCTTGTGGGCTCGAGCCTCCTGGACACCAGAGGCGTCCTGGACACCGGGGGCGTCCTGGACACCAGAGGCGTCCCGGACACTGGGGGTGTCCTGGACACTGGGGTCGTCCTGGACACCAGGGGGCTCTGCTCCCCTCGGGATGCACCCCCCGTCCCCTGGGCCCTGTCGTGCCTCTGGGCCTGCAGCCTCACTCTGAAGGCCAGGCTCAGGGGGGCGTGGACCCTAAAGGGCAGGGAGACCCAGAGCGGGGCATGCACCCTCACTCGGACCTTGGAGCTGATGGCGGCAAAGCACACATGCAGACACAGGTACACGCCCAGGAAGAGCGTGTGGGTGCACACCTGGACCAGGGTCGCCACGCCCCGCACCCGCGCCAGGCCTCTGCCGGCCAGCACGCCTGCCCGCACCAGCCACCTGACGGCCTGCTCACATGGCAGGACGGAAAGGACGTGCCTGAAAGTCTCCATCAAGGCACAGCAGAGCCACACGTGCAGCGCCACCCAGCTCCCCACCAGCTGAGCAGTCCAGGCGAGCCCCTGCAGGACAATGTACCCTCCACAGACCTGGATCCAGACGGCCACAGAGGCAGCAGCCGTGAGCACAGCCTTGCCCAGCTCCTGCACACACACAGACAGCAGGCGGAGAAGCAGGAGGAGGCAAAACAGAGGAGCCCACAGCCCCACGGACAGCAGGTGGAGGTAGAGACCCCACAGGCGTGCCCCCAGGCCCAGTGCCCTCACGGGCAGCTGGGTGACTACACCCCACATGGATGCCCACTCCTGCCAGCCACGTAGGAGCAGCGCCTCACTGACCAGAGAGGCTGTGTAGGACCCACACCCTGGGTGATCCCGTTGCTGAGGGGCTGTTAGTATATGCGTCTCACTCACACGCACACACACACGAGTTTACCCACAGCCTCCGAGCCTCACGTGGCCAGAGACGGAGCAGAGCACAGGGAAGCACACAGCATGGGGCACACCCTGGTGCACACCCGTCCCCCAGCAGAGAGTGCACGCACACGCTGCCACATGCTCCAGAGCCAGCCCGGTGCGGAAACACAAGCAGGTGTGGGAGCAGCCGCACTGGCCTCACGCCTCCCCGAGGCCGCCCTGATGGTGCTCTGCCAAGTCGGTCCCCACTCTGACCCGACCCATAGCCCATTTGGGGCCGATGACAACTGACTCTGCAGAGCAAGGGAGGCGGGCTCCCAGGGCGCCGGCTCTGGGGAGAGATGAGCCTGGCTGAATGAGTGTTTCTCAACTGCCTGGGGATGGAGGAGGAGGAGAGGGGAGGCCGAGCTGGCCTGTCGGCTCCTTTGCAGGAAAAAGCCCCTCTCAGGTCTCCAGGTCGGTGGGGCAGGATCCCAGAACAGTGACCCCCACCAGCAGAATGCCCCCGTAGCCAAGCCCAGGCTGTAGAAGTAGAAACGCCTCCTCGGGGCGGAGGCCACAGCGGGGGAACTGGCTCCACAGCCACAGTGGCGAAGAGCCAGAGCTTCTGCTCTGTGCCCTAATCAAACGCATCTGTCCCTCCAAGCTCCTGGCCTGGTAAAGGAAGTGACAAGCTGACTGCTGGCCATCAGAAAGGACCACAGGAAAGACCAAGTGCAGACACTGCATGTGCAGGCAAACAAGCACAGTTAATTAGTTTAAACTGAGCCAGGAGGCCAGGGAGATGGGAGGATTTTTAAGTTAGCTACAGATGGAAACCAAGAGTTCAAGAAACATCATCAACCTTTCTTACTGCATTAGCTCCAAGTAGTTGACTCTGGCCTCGAGTGACCTCCAAGGCCAACAGGAAGGAGTGTTTGAGTTCTAGCCAGTAGCCCATGTGAAACCCCTGGCTCTGTGTGAGTGTAAGGCACCGTGGATGCCCTGTCCACAGCCCTGCGTGGAGCCCCCTTTCTGCAGAGCCTGGGGAGAAACCTCCAACCAGAAACACTGGTGGGTCCCATCATATGACGTTCCTATCTGCTCAGATTTTCTCCTGTTTCAGCTCCAAGGAAGCTCAGGTCCAAATTCTGGCCACTCAAGCAATTGTGCAGTATCTCACAGCATGTGTTTTATGAACTGACTTATTCCCTGGCTTCATCTTCCTCCATCATTGTCCTTTCTGCCTCATGTCCAACTTCATTTTCTATTCTCATCCTAGTGCACTGTGGGTCTCTCCACAAAGTCTCAAATACTTGTAGGTAACAAAGCAAGGAAATAATTCCTAACTTGACTGCATATTGGAATCACCTGAGGACCTTTAAAAACCCACTGAAGCCTGGCTCCCCACCCCAGACCTTCTGATTGAACTGGTATGGGATGTGGCCGAGGCACTAAGTGTTTTTACTGCTCCCAGGTGATTCTGATGTGCATCAAAATTTGGCAGGACTGGATAAATGTTGTCTTCATCGCTCATCTTACCCTTCTCAGGCAGCATCGTTTTCTCCAAACACAACCCCCCAAGCCACCTCCCCCCACCCCGCCCCCAGTTCTCACACTCTTGTTCTCTCTCCTGTCCATCCACACTCCCTTCTACCCTCCAGGTTCAAGGTCAAGCTCTGAATGTGCCAGCAGACCTTCCTTGGCTGACTGTGCCAGTTCACACTGAGCTCTTTCCTGGTGCACTTAGGCGCTTCAGAGAAATGAACCTCCCATCCCATTGGAGAGAATTCTATCTCTTCCTCTTTTGCATGGTCAGAGTAGTTTGAAATCGCTAAAACACAATTCTGTAACTCCACTCTCAGGGCTGGAGGGAAGGGAGAGAAAGGGGACACTTTGAAGAGTCAGGAAAGGTACATGGACAAAATGGATCTCCTGATAAGTTCAGGAGCTGTCAATCACCAAGGCCCTCGGGTAAACTATGAACTCTGTACCCTACTCAGGCCAAAGTCAGGGGAAAGGAAAAGCAGGCTGCTGCTCTCAAGTGGGATCTCAGAACAAGCAGCGAAAACAAGGATGAGAGTTACTGAGCCCAACAGCAATGCCAACCAGGACCCACTTTGAGCCTAATCTGAGTGATAGACCCAGTATCCAACCCCAACAAGGTTGAGTGGGATGATTGCCAAGGAAAGAACTGGAAGAAGAGCTAGGGAGTCATGGCCCCAAAAGCCCATTTAACAAAAGCAGGTCGAGTTCACTCACATGTCTCTCAAGATTGTGTGAAGCTTCCTAGAACCTTGCAGCTTGCTTATGCCTTACACTCCCTCCTCACCCCTACTTCCATCTGCTTTGCTGTAGGCATCACAGGAAAACAATTAAAAGGTGTCTGCAGTTGTTTTCAGGGAGAGCAAGGGTGAGGGGAGCCAGTCCCAGGGAGAAGCAAACACAAGAGACAGCACAGGGGGGGCTGCTGCCCAAGGAGAGGAAACCAGACTGAATTCTGAGGGGTGCCCAGGAGCCAGCCTCAGTCAGAGACATCCTGGGAAGCCCTCAAAGGCTCCCCCAAATTAGGTGCAACTATAAAGTGATGGGACTTTTTTTTAAACATCTAACATGGAGAGGATATGAAGCGTGATGGCTAGGGCACAGGTTCTGGAATTCTGCTGGCTGGACTCGAATCCTGGCTCCACTATACTTTTGCTGTGTGATCTTGGATAAGGTACTTAACCTCTCTGGTCTCTGTTTCCTTGCCTTTAGTGGGGATCATTCTAGTGCCTATTTCATCTGTTGTCTGTAACGACTCACTGGGTTAATAGGTGTAAAATTCACAGGCAAAGTGCTTGGCACACCAATGTGCTCACTATTCTCAATAATTACATGGTTAACAAGAGAGCTGTCCTTTCAGGGTAGGGCTCAGTGAGTGACCATGACCTTATTCCAAGAAAGTGTGTTTGGAACTCCTCAGGGAATTGCCTTCGGAGCCTGCAACTCGCCTTTTGACTTTTTGTTACTCTCTTTTATTTTGGCTATGCCTCTTAGTTCCCCGACCAGGGATCGAACCTGTGCCCCTTGCAATGGAAGCACACAGTCTTAACCACTGGACCGCCAGGGAAGTCCCTGACTTTTCCTAATACGTGACACATCTCTGCCTTTCTGGAGTGAGTTTTACATGTACAAATGCAAAATGCTATCCAGAGCCAACTCTGACAAAAGTGGATTCTGATGTTGGGTAACATTGAACTAGGCCAAAGGCAAGGTATGTCCTGAAAGTAACAAAAATAAATGCATCTCATGAACTGACTTTGAAAGCAATGCTAAAAGAGGGATTCCAAAAATCACTTCCAGCAACATCAGAATCATTGCAGTTTTTAACAATGTGAAGACTCAATTTATAATATTAGGTGTAAATATTAGGTTACAAAATAGTTTGATCTCATGTTTGTTAAAAGAAGAAAAGAAAACAGTCACATAGGCAAAAACTGGGTTGAGACCCTATTAACAATGGGTCAACTGTGGTGGAATTATGGATGACTTTTCTTCTTTACACTTATAGTTTCTAATTTTTCTATAATTAAGCATTTCAAATCATGAATTAAAAATTGCATCACTAGTAAGCAACCCTGGCCAAGGAACAAGATGGCTCTGAAGGGCATCAGTCCATTTGGATGTAACACTTCACATGTTTGCATATTTTGTTTCAGAAGTAGCCTTATGACTTTATGCTGCTGCTACTGCTGCTAAGTCACTTCAGTCATGTCTGACTGTGCGACCCCATAGACAGCAGCCCATCAGGCTCTGCCATCCCTGGTATTCTCCAGGCAAGAACACTGGAGTGGGTTGCCATTTCCTTCTCCAATGCATGAAAGTGAAAAGTGAAAGTGAAGTCGCTCAGTCGTGCCCGACTCTTAGTGACCCCATAGACTGCAGCCCACCAGGCTCCTTCGTCCATGGGATTTTCCAGGCAAGAGTACTGGAGTGGGTTGCCATATAGCACATAATTTGACAAGCAATAGCACCACCCTTATTTAGAATAGAAACTGTATGTACCTTATAATTGTATTCTTAATGGTATTGTCGACAGCATTAGTATACAGTAGGTGCTTAATACGTGATAGCGTCACTACTGAAGATCCTGAAGTCCGGGGCTGACTTGATATTGTTGGCAGTACCAACAACAAAGACTACACCCGCACTGACCATCAGCCGGGATATGAGTGACCCTGTGATGACCCGGGGCTCGCGCTCTCTACTAGGGAAAGTGAATGAGCCAGGGGTGAAGGGATTGGATCGGAACCATCAACCACGCCAGGTTTCACAGAATCCATGGCTCCATCCCTTCCTCCTCACCCACCACCCCCAGAGGTGGGGAGAGGATGCTTGTGTCCACCTGCCCCCTGGCCCCACCCAGCCTTACGTACTGGAGTTGCGGTGGGAGCTGGCCAGGCTGTGTCCAGCCATCTCAGGAGGCGGCTGGTGACCGCGGTGCAGAAACTGCTGGGAGCTGAGCATGTGGCTGGGGTGGGCCACCCGGTTCACGCTGTGCAGGACGCTGACCTGGGGCGAGCACGGGCTCAGTGGGCACGCTTCCTTCTCCCCAGCCCTCCTCTAGCCCTCGGAGGCCCGTCTCTTCACCCCTGTCGCCCCCTCCCCCCGCTCCACCCCCACCCCCGCCCCAGCTTCCCCTCCTTCTCTACCCACAGCCCGGGTCCAGGAGTCCCCTGCCCGAGCTGCAGTTTCCATCCCCAACCACCAGGGGGCTCAGTCCACACCCCCATCCCGGCTCCTCGCCCGGGGAGGGGGCAGGGGGAGGGGTTGGAAGGGAGGGGGCTCGGGTTACCTCCACGATGAATTCATTGCTGGAGTAACGCCCATTCATTTCTGAGCAGGAGAGCCGGAACTTCCTGGAGTAGAGGGCTGCTCCGTGTCGCAGGCGATAACGCGCCTGCCTCAGGATCTCTTCGTACACGGTGATGCTCTCCACCCCTGGGAACCGGAGGCGGCTCAAAGCAGGAGCCAGCGAGGAGGCCCAGGGTCTCTCTCCCAGACTCCCACCTGTTGATGCCCCTCAACTCAACAGGAGTCATCAGAGGGAGAGAGGCTCCCCAGCACCCCGCCAGCTCTGCCTGACTGGGACAGAGAAACCGAGGCTCCATTTGCCCTCCTTTGCAAGCTGGAAGGAGGGATGGAGAGAAGGAAAACAGGGACGCATGCAGGACAGAGGGAGGAGGCAGCAGCGGGGAGACGTGAGGGGCAAACACAGAAGCCCTCCATGAGGCTCTGGAAGGGAATGGAAACAGGAAGGGACCGGCCACCTCATCTTCTATTCTCCCCAACAGAGGGTCCTTTGGAGAGGAGCAGGCTTCCCTGGAAAGCTGCCAAGTCATTACCACCAAACATTAAGAGATGAGCACTTAGGAACTTCCCTGGGGGTCCAGTGGCTAAGGCTCCATGCTCCCAATGAAGGGGACCAGGTTCCATCCCTGGTCAGGGAACTAGGTCCCACATGCTGCAACTAAGAGTTCGCAGGCTGCAGCTAAAGAGTCTGCATGCCGCAGCTGAAGACCCCGAAGATCCACAACTAAAAAAGACAGGCGTGCCACTAACCAAGACCCAGCACAGCCACATAAATAAATATTAGAAGAAAAGAAAAGCTATGCTGAATCCAAGAGATCAGTGAGATGGAAGACAGAGAAGATGGTGAGTAGCAAATGGCCAGAGAATAAGGCAGAGCCTGAGCCAGAGAAGAGTAGAGCCCAGAGCGGAGGTGAGCCGGGCTGGACAGAGACGCTGGGAAAAAACCATCAGGATTCCTAACCCCGGCCCCCACCTCTAGGGACAGTCTGGAAGCCAGAGGACCTCCAGGTGGGGAAGGTGCAAGGGGACACTTGGTCACATTCCTGGGCCTGGAAGGAGGACCCTCTGGGCTCCCCAGAGACTCGGTCATGGACGGGGGTGTCCCAAGAAAAGAGGACCGCCTCTTGGGCCCCACTGACCGGCAATGGTGAGGTAGGCGGATGTGTTGGTGAGCTCCAGGCCTCGCTGCTGCAAGGATGCCATGTCCAGGAGCAGACTTTCCCGCTCGGGATCCAGGTCATCCCCCACCAGGGAGATCTCACAGCCATCCAGGTTGTGCACGATCTCGTCTGACATGCGAGTGTCTGTCACTGGACGGGAAGGAGTCAGGGTCGGGTCAGAGCTGAAGGGCCCACCTCCTGGCCGCTCCTCCTCCCCTTCCCAGGTCATTCCCTGAGAGCTGCCAGCATCGCTGTCAAGAAGGTCACTACCTGACAACCTCCTTATACCTGGGGGCCTCCCACCAGCCCTCCTTCCCAGTAGCCAGGTGTTCTCGAAAAGCGAATGTGGGGCGACACTGTTCTCATGTCCAGCTCCAGATTTTCTCCTTCACGTTGGTTCCAGACACCGACCCCTCCCTGGGAGGCATGCTTACCTGTACCTTGCCAACTCTCGTCCTTTTTGGCCTCCACCTGATGCGAAATGGAGCAAGTGATCTGAAGGTCAGAGAACAAAGGAACCCCCTCCGGTCCCTCGAAGTCCACAGCTGGGCGGGCAAAGTGAGCGGTGCCGCTCAGCAGGATCTGGGGGGCATCCGGCTGTAGCACCACCACGTAGCCCTCCACTTCAGGGATGGAGACACAGGACTCCTCACTGAAGCACCTGCATCAGGAGAGGGGAGGGAGGCAGCCTGTGAGCCCAGCACCCGCTCCCTGATAATCTGTAATCTGGCCATCACTTGGGACCCCCACCTCTGCAGAGAGCACCCTATGTCAGGGAGGGAAAGGGGAGGAAAGGGAGACAGTGTCTCTGCAGACCACCCACACACACATACAGCAAAGCTGGAGGGGGAGATTCCCTTTCCCAGGAGGAGGCCACTGCAGAGAAGGGGCAGGGGCAAAGGTCAGGCAACCCTGACCTATGACATCACCAATGCCCAATCCCAAGACCATAGAACTGTATTTTACAAACTGAACTTACGGAAATGTAAATACATACACAGCTCTTCATCTAAGAGCTTTTTTGTTGCTTTGATTTTTAAAAAGCGTATTCAGTACAATTCCCTTCCTGGGTACCTATCTAAAGAAAATGAAATCACTGTCTCACGGAGAAGGAAACAGCAACCCACTTCAATAGTCTTGCCTGGACAATCCCATGGACAGAGGATCCTGGTGGGCTATCGACCATGGGGTCACAAAGAGTCGGACGTGACGGAGTGATTGAGCACACATTCAGTGCAGTTCCCTTCCTGGGTGTGTGAGGGCTTCCCTCATAGCTCAGTTGGTAAAAAATCCTCCCGCCTCCCGCAATGCAAGAGACCCCGGTTTGATTCCTAGGTCGGGAAGATCCACTGGAGAAAGGATAGGTTACCCACTCCAGTATTCTTGGGCTTCCCTTGTGACTCAGCTGGTAAAGAATCCGCCTGCAATGCGGGAGACCTGGGTTCGATCACTGGGTTGGGAAGATCCCCTGGAGAAGAGAAAGGCTACCCACTTTAGTATTCTGACCTGGAGAATTCCGTGGACTGTATAGTCCATGGGGTCACAAAGAGTCAGTTATATATCTAAAGAAAACAAGTGTGAGTATATATGGGTATATATCTAAAGATGAAATCACTATCTCAGAGCACTAGCTCCACCCTCATGTTCCCCACAGCATTACTCACAGTTGCCAAGACACAGAGACCACCAGAGGGTCCGTCCATAGGTGAATGGACCAAGAAGATGTGACATGTAAACAGTGAAATGCTATTCAGTCTGCCTTTTGTGATGATATGGAAGGGCCTTGAAGGTGTTATGCTAAGTGAAACAAACAAGATAAAGACAAATACCATACATATCACTTATATGGGGAATCTATCACCTTCTTTTTTATATTTTTGGCCACACCAAGTCATGCAGGGATCCTGGTTCCTCAATATCCACGACCCCTGCAGTGGAAGCTCGGAGTCTTAACTACTGGACTGGTAGATACGTGTCAAAAAATATTCAACAACAAAGGTGGGTGGGAGTGGGAAGTGTGTCAAAGGATGTCCACAAAACTATAATTCAAAAGATACATACACCCCTGTGTTATAGCAGCACTATTCACAATAGCCAAGATGTGGAAACAATCTGAATGTCCACTGACAGATGAATGCATAAATTAGACATGGTACATATATACAACGGAGTACTACTCAGTCATCAAAAACCAAAACGATGCCATTTGCAGCAACACAGATGCAGCTAGGGAGTATCACACTAAGTGAAGTAAGTCAGAAAGAGAAAGACTAATACCATATGATATCACTTATAAGTACGGGTTTCCCAGGTGGCACGAGTGGTAAAGAACCTGCCTGCCAATGCAGGAGAGCTAAGAGACCTGGGTTTGACTCCTGAGTCGGGAAGATCCCCTGGAGAAGGGAGTGGGAACCCACTCCAGTATTTTTGCCTGGAGAATCCCATGGACAGAGGAGCCTGGAGGCCTATAGGCCATAGGGTCACGCAGAGTTGGACACAACTGAAGCAGCTGAGCATGCATGCATGCACATCACTTATATGTGGAGTCTGAAATATGACCCAAATGAACCTATCTGTCAAACAGAAGCAGAATCACAGACATAGAGAATAGACCAATGGTTGCCAAGGGAGAGGGGTTTGGGGCAGGGATCGAGTGGGAGGCTGGGATTAGCAGATGTAAGCTTTTATATATACAATGGATAAACAACAAGGGCCTACTGTATAGCACAGAGAACTAGGTTCAATATCCTATGATAAAGCATAATGGAAAGGAATATTAAAAAGGTATGTATATATACGTATAAATGAATTACATTGCTGTACAGCAGAAACTAACACAACACTGTGAATCAACTACAATTAAAAAAAAAAAAAAAAGGACATCCTCCTCCCAGGTGTATCTTCCACTCATTTGGTCCAGCACCAGAGAAACACTCTTCGGTAGGCAAGCTAATCCGACCATCTCAGACCACATCCACCATCCCATGAAGCCTCTCTGGCCTCGGTGCCAGACAAAGCCTCCCAAGAGCACTAAGTCCTGAGCAACCAACATCACAGCCGCTCCAGAACACACTCCCAGGATCTCCTCCAGCCAATCTGAGGGTTATCCCCAGAGCACTTGCTGCACTGTGAAGCATTTTGCCCATATGTTTTCACTTAACCTTCTTTCACTGTTGTTGGACGGAGCAGAAGCCAAAGCTCCTGGGTCAAGCATCTTGGCCACATAAGAAATATGCATCCCAGTCCAGGCTTGAACCCATTCTTCTCATTCCAAGTACACGCCTTTCCACTAACCCACAGCCACCATGTGGAACCTGGGTTTGCACAAATCAAATTTATTTATAAAGAAGTGTCTCCTTGGAATTCCCAGGCGATCCAGTGGTTAGGACTTGGCACTTTCACTGCTGTGGACCTGGGTTCAATCCCTGGTTGAGGAACTAAGATCCCACAAGCTGCATGGTGCAGCAAAAAAAAAAAAAAAAAGTGCCCCCTTGAACATGCAGCTTTCACAGGGGAGGTGGCAATTCCAGAGCAGGGCTTGTGGTCCACCTGCCTCAACTAAGGGAAATTATTTTTCTAAAAGGATTGTCATTTGTGTTACTGAGTGAGTCCAGCTTGACTACTGGAGCCAAATGGGAGAAGGCATAACCTCAGCGGATACAATGAATGCAGAGCCCCTGAAGGGACCAAACCCACAACCTGCTGAGTTCCTAAGGACCAGGGCCTAAGACAGTCCACACAGTCCCAGAGAGACCTGATCAAAGCCTCCTGGGAAATAAGTCCAGCTGACTCCGGAAGCACAGCCTCCAGCAGATATTCCCACTGTGATGGGTGATCCAAAAGGGGGCCAAAGGGGACCAGGGGGCTGGCCTCCAGCAGACTTTCCCACTGGGATGCGTGTTCCAAAGGAGACCCAAAGGGGACCAGGGGGCTGGCCCTGGCACTGATGATCTGGTCGGGAAATTAGAATTTCTACACAAACCTTCAAACAAGAGCCAACATGGTCACCATCACATAAATGGAGCACATGCAAAACCCAGAGCGTTCAAAGTGGGAGAGGTTATTCTGGCTGAGATGGCAGTGCAGTATTTGGTCAGGGAGCGTAAGAATACTGGGAAAAAGTAGCAAGCGACCCAGCCTTTGAAGGATAGAAAGTTGACCCTCGAGTGGATGGAGAGGAGCACACGGAGGGGAGTAGAGGAACACGAAGCAGGAAAGGCTGGGACAGATGGTTCAGGGCTCTGAGCGCAATTTTGTGAGCGGCAGGAGGGAACCACAGATGTCTTCTTCAGCAGGGAAGTGTGAGGATGGACATTTGGATTTCGGATCACTAACCTAGCCTTTGGGTGGAGGTGGAACTGAAGTAAGAATACTAGACAGTCACCAGTTTGGAGGCTATCTCAAGAGGCCAGAGGAGTGGGCATGACAGCCTGCTGGAGCCATAACACAGACATGGGGAAAGAGGAAGCAGATACCAGACACGGGTGCAGAGGGGTCTGGGTGACCAGATGACTGATGGGGGTGGCGCATAAACATAGGGAGGCTCCAAGGCAGGTCAGAGGCCGCAAGCCAGGGTGACTGCAAGGACAGAGACACCGCCACTGAGGCAGAGAATTCGGGGGCAGGGCTGGTTCAGGCACTGAAGTTCATTATTAAGCTTTAGCTCGTTTGTTTGAGGTGTGGGCAGAACTTCTCAGACAGAGATTACAGCAAGCACGTAGAAATTCAAGAGCTAGGGAGAGCGAACAGAGCTAGAAAAAAAGATGTGGTGGCCATCTGTTCAGTGGTCAATGCCATGAGCAGACGGGCTTTCCAAGAATTCCAGAAAGATTAAAAAAAAAAAAAACTTAGGGAAAACCTACATTGACTGAACAGTTGCATGTGAAAGTGCTCAGTCGTGTCTGACTCTGTGGACCCATGGACTGTAGCCCACCAGGCTCCTCTGTCCATGGGATTCTCCAGGCAAGAATACTGGAGTGGGTTGCCATGTCCTCTTCCAGGGAATCTTCCCGACCCAGGGATCGAACCCAGGTCTCCCACATTGCAGGCAGAGTCTTTACCGTCTGAGCCACAAGGGAAGCCCAAGAATACTGGAGTGGGTAGCCTATCCCTTCTCCAGGGAATCTTCCCCACCCAGGATGGAGCCAGGGTCTCTTGCATGGCAAGAGGATTCTTTACCAGCTGAGCAACCAGGGAAGCCCCTCAATGAGGTGTTAGTGTAGCACTAACCACATGGAAACCCTGAAATGGAAAAATGAGACCTCCCTCCCTCTTAACCTCACAAAGGAAGAAGGCCCCACCCCTCTACTAAAGGAAGAGCTCAGGTTCCCAACCCTCAGATAAGCCTCTTCCCTGGTAATAAGTCAGAGTAATCCAGATTACCTGCCAGGGTAATGAGTGAGCGAAGTCGCTTAGTCGTGTCCAACTCTTTGCGACCGCATGGACTGTAGCTTACCAGGCTTCTCTGTCCATGGGATTCTCCAGGCAAGAATACTGGAGTGGGTTACCATTTCCTTCTCCAGGGGATCTTCCCAACCCAGGGATCGAACCTGGGTCTCCCACATTGGAGGCAGAAGCTTTAACCTCTGAGCCACCAGGGAAGCCCAATAGGTCAGAGTAATCCTGATGAGCCAGTAAACAGAGAGGGCATCAACTCCCACCTTGTCGGGCTGCCCCTTGCAAAGCTCCATCCTAAGCCAGAAGACAGAGCCCTCCCTCTGACATGGCCCCTAAGCCTGTGAAAGAGATGAGATCAATTCTTCGTCCCTGAGGGATGAAGACCTTGGCACCTTCAGAGCTGGGTGAGAGCCCTTTAACAGTTAGAGTTCTCACTGGAACCTGGCGGGGCCCATCCTGAGCACTGATCATTGTCCACGAGAACTCATCTGCCCATAGCCTTCAGCTCCACTCTAGGACCATACCCTAGTCCCCAAACCCGGCCCCGTCTTCCACAGCTTCAACTGGGAGGCTTGACAACCATGCCCATCACTCTCCGGGGCTAAGAGCCTTCTCTCCAAACCTGTTCCTGCCAGGATAAGGGCAAGTCAAAGATGCTTCTCTTCAGACAGCTTTTGGACAAACTGAGGCAGAGCAGGGGAGAAGGGAATCCAGAAACCCTGACCCCTCCATTGTGTGATGCTCCCACTAGAGGGCAGTAGCTCTTAAAACTTCCCTACAAGCATAAAGAGTGAAAATGCCTTCAGGTAACACGTGTATACCCGTGGCGGATTCATGTTGATGTATGGCAAAACCAATACAATATTGTAAAGTAATTAGCCTCCAATTAAAATAAATAAATTTATATTAAAAAAATAAGTGGTGAAAATGCCTTCAGGTAATAATCTTCCCTGGTAGCTCAGACCGTAAAGCGTCTGCCTACAATGTGGGAGACCCAGGTTCAATCCCTGGGTCGGGAAGATCTCCTGGAGAAGGAAATGGCAGCCCACTCCAGTATTCTTGCCTGGAAAATCCCATGGACGGAGGAACTTGGTAGGCTACAGTCCATGGGGTCACAAAGAGTCAGACGTGACTGAGCAATTTCACTTTCACTTTCATTAAGTGTGCAGAACAGGCACTCTGCTGGCATTTGATCTGAACTCAGTATTGTTCACTCTCACAACAATTCCATGAGTTAGATTCTATTGTATCTCTGTTTGACGGCACTTTCTCAGTACTAAAAAAGCTAGTAAGTAAAAACTCTGTATCTATAACTCTTGCGTTTTCATGACCCCTCAATCAATCTGTATTCTTAAATAACTAATATACTTAAGGGCTTCCTAGGTGGGTCAGCGGTAAAGAATTGCCTGCCAATGCAGGAGACATGGGTTCAATCCTTGGGTCGGGAAGATCCCTGGAGAAGGAAATGCAACCCACTCCAGTATTCTTGCCTGGAAAATCCCATGGACAGAGGAGCCTGGCGGTTGAGTCCATGGTGTTGCAAAAGAGTCAGACACAACTGAGCAATCAAACCACCACTCCTGGCGCCCAATCCAGGACCCTCCTCTGTCCCCTTTCACATGTCAGCACAGAGATACAGAGATTAAAACTCCTAAATGCTGGAAGTGTGCTTTGGTGGGGAGAGTATGTGTTAGCTGCTCAGTCATGTATGACTCTTTGTGACCCCATAGACTGTAGCCCGCCAGGATCCTCTGTCCATGGGATTTTCCAGGCAAGAATCCTGGAGTGAGTTGCCATTTCCTACTCCAGGTGATTTTCCCGACCCAGGGATTGAATCCAAGTCTCCTGCATTGCAGGCGGATTCTTCACCATCTGAGCTAACAAGTGGAAAGAGTAATGAACTCATAGTTGAAAAATCTGAGTCTAGTCCAGACTCTTCTTGCTGCATTGCTGTGGCAACTGGACAGGTCAGTTTTCCATCCCTAAAACCAGAGGGGAGGGGATGCATTATGTGCCTAGCCGTCGATGGCATCTAAGGCCAAAGAGTTCTGACACTGTCTGGCTCTGTGACTTGCCCACCCACCAGACACTCACTTGACGGCAGTGGTGAGGCGCAGGGGCCTGACGCCAGGCGTGGCAAAGCGCAGAGTGTTCATGTAAGCCACATGCTGCAGGGCATGGTTGAAGGTCTCCACATCATCCCCCTCCAGGGTGAGCAGGGACTGCGAGGGGTTCACGTGGACCTGGGCCCCAGACACAGACAGGGCTGAGAGCAGGACGGAGAGGAAGGGAGCAGAGGGGGTGGGGTGGGGCGGGGTGGGGACAAGGAGCATGCCCAGAGGGAGGGGGCCAGAGGAAGGGGCAATACCTTCATGCCTTTGCCCAGGCTCTCGAAATCCCTATAGTCCAGCCCCTCCCGACATGCATAGAGGCACTCGATGACCTCACGGCTCTCCAGGCGGCCTGAGCGCACGCTGAAACCAGCCAGGTAGCCGTGGAAGTAGTGGTGGATCGGCAAGGGGTCTCCTAGGGCAGGAACACAGGGGTGGACGGGAGGTAAGAGGTGACAGAGGGGAGGGCGGAGGAGGCCCCAGGCAGAGGAGGCTGAGAACAAGACAGAGAAAGAGCAGCAAGCTGGAGAAAGAAGACAGAAAGGAGCCAGGTAGGGCTAAAAGAAGGATGGATGAGAGGCAAGGGAGGCTAAGGGGAGATGGGAGAGGGAGAAGACAGAATAAAAACCCGGGCAGAGGGGGACGGAAGGCGAAAAATGGAAGCCACAGAATGAGAAAGGCTTCCAGGATAAAGAGAAGAAGGAAAGCAGGACCAAAGGGAGGAAAGAGACCCAAGGAGGAAGAGGAGAGTAAGCGAAGGAGTCTCCGCGGGGCATGCGGGGGGGGGGCGGGGGGGGGGGGGGGGGCGCCGGCAGGGATGCGTGGGAGCTTCAGGGATGCCCAGCTCTCCCGGCCGCGTGGCCGTCTCCTGCCCCCTGTGCTCTGCCACGCGGAAAGCCAGCGCGGGAACCCTGGATGTCACTCTGTGGACAGAAGAGGACACCGGCTCCCAGCCGGCTCCATCCAGCTGCACTCTCTCCGCCTGGCCACGCTGCTCGGAGGCTGTAACCCCCGTGGCGCGCGAGGCGGTGAAGCGCAAGGCCGGGTTGGACCGCGCGGATGCGGAGCCCAGAGCGCCAGGCTGAGATGCGAGCTCTGCAGGCCTCCAGGTCTCACACAAGTACCTGCTGTGGCGTCCGTACTGTTGTCAGCTCCCTTTGCCTTCTCTTTGTTCTTCTCCTCTGAGGGAGAAAGAGCGCCAGTGAGCTCAGGGATGCGGCGTCAGACCGACAGAGAGGTTGGGGAGGTCTTCCGGGGGCTGCCCCCGGCCATGTGGACTTGAACCTCTAACTGAGTCCCAACCTTTCTTTCGTCTTGTCTGAGGTTATCTCAGGCCTCTGTTGTAGACAAAACCCAGATATGCTGCTGAGGAAACACAAGGACTCTGGTACCCCCCCAACATACACACACCATACAAACCACATGCATTACTTACATAAAATACACCACACACACACACAAACACACCACGTACACACATACTAGATACATACACACTACATACACAAACATACGACAGACTATGCAGAGATACACCACACACACACTATACACACAAACCACATGCACTACACACATACACACACCACGTGTACACATACACCACACACAAGCACACCACATACACACATACCACATACACACCACTTAGACATACTATATACACAAACATATGACATATGACACACACACACCACATTCAGGTGCGCATACACACACACACACACACACACACACACACACACACATGCACCATCCCAGAAGGAAAAAATGAAAGAAACAGCTTAAAAGTTGGAAGGTTGCTGACTCTCTGCAGGGTTACTGTCCTCCAGCAGAGGAAAAGGCTGTGAAATCATGATGGGGACAGATCAAAGTATGAAGCGGCTGCAGGTACAGAAAGTGAGATGCTGGTGATGGCCAAGTCAGAGGGGATGACTAGTCCAGCCGGCAGGAGACCAGGGGGCGGTGGTCTCCTCCATCGGAGAGCTTTCCCAGCCTCCCTGCCCAACTTCAGGGAGACGAGGTCATAAGGTCAAGCTGCCCTTGCTCCTTCACCAACCACTCGGCACCTCTACCATGAGCGCCTCCGGGGAGAAGCTCAGTGTTGAGGCGGGGGTACTTACCAGCCCAGCAGGCCCCAATCATCAGTGCGGGTTCCCTTCGAGGCGGGTGGATGAGACCATTGTCGTGGATGAGGGCGGGGTCGAAGGAGATGCCGTCTGCATAGAGTGTGACCGTGGGAAACTCGAGATTCAAAGCATAGTGGTGCCACTCGTCATCACAGACCTGGGAACAGGGAATGGAAGGAAGCCCTTGGGTACTGCATCCCCAGGAAGGAGCCCCAGGCACTGCCCCACCCCCTGGGGGGCAGGAGACAGCCCTTCATGTTCCCTGGTCTATCAACAGGGCTTGCTAGTGAATTGCTGCCAACCCAGCTCAAGGAATCCTTGCCCAGAATGGATCAGGCTCAACCTCATAGGTAAACTACCTAAAATTCCACTCTTTCCATAAACCTTTAACTCCATCAACATTCCTAAAAGGAGCACTACTGTGTCCTTTGGCAGGTGCTGTGCATCCCAAGTCCAGACAGAACTAACAGCTATAGGTTTCCGTGCAGTCTTCTTCCGTCTCCATTTCCACACATCATACCCATCCTCAGTCTTTCTTTTTTTCCTTTTTAGACTATTTTTTATGTAGATCATTTTTAAACTCTTTATTGAATTTTACAGCATTGTTTCTGTTTTATGTTTTGGTTTTTTGGCCCCAAGGCATGCGGGATCTTAGCTTCTCCACCAGGGATGGAACTTGCACCCTCTGTGCTGGAAGGCAAAGTCTTAACTACTCGACCACCAGGGAAGTCCTCCCAACCTTTTTCGTGTGTACTGTTGCAACACCCTCATCTGAGCACTTGCACTCAGTTCTCTCTGATATCCTCCTCCCATAGTTCCTAAAGGGATTGCCTTCCTTTTTCCAGTGTTTAAATCACTACCAAATTTAATGTTGTCAAACAGTATGCACTAACAAGTCATTATTCTTGAAAAGATTGGATTCTCCTCACTTCACAAATGTTCCCAGATATAAATGACAATTATTGAAAAATCATAGCTAATTGCAAATTAAATACATTACTTGTAACTAATCTTTTCAGACACATAATTAGAAAAATTATTAATATTTTTGCAACAGAAATTTATCTTTAATTGAGAAATACATCCTAAATTTGTGGAGCAACGCCTTCAAAATTTAGAACTCTTTTTTTTTAATATGGAGAATAGTTGGTTTACAATGTTGCATTAGTTTCAGGTGGTGATGTTGTTATTTAGTCCCTAAGTCGTGTCCAACTCTTTTGCAGACCCATGGACTGCAAAACTTCTCTGTCCATGGATTTTCCAGGCAATACTGGAGAGGGTTGCCATTTCCTTCTCCAGGGGTTCTTCCCTACCCAGGGATTGTACCCACGTCTCCTACACTGGCAGGCAGGTTCCTTATCACTGAGCCACCAGGGAAGCCCCAGTTTCAGGTGTACAGCAAAATAAAGTAATTATACATATACAAAAGGATCTTCTTAACATGTGAGTCTGATCAGGCCACATCCCAGCTATAAACCTTTCAAAAGACTTCCGATCTCTCATAGCACAAAATCCAAATGACTTTAGCTAACAAAGTCCACCGTACACCTGATCACTGCCCAACTCGCCAGCCTCAAATCCAGTGTCTGCCCTTTTCACTGTGCCCTAACTGCCTGGCCCTCTTTCCATGCTTGGAACATGCTGGACACTTTTCTGCCTCAGGACCTTTGCATCTGCCCTTCCGTCTGCCTGGATTCTTCAGGATGAGCTTACATTTCGCTTCCATCAGGCCTTCCCTGAACATCCAGTCTGAGATGACTTCCCCTCTCCTTGCCTCCTATTCTCTACCTCGGTTCCTTGCTTCTTCTTTCAGAGCGTTAGCACAACTTATCTTTTTTATTATGTCTGAAAAGTAAAAGCGTTAGTTGCTCAGTCATGCCTGACTCTTTACGAGCCCATGGACTGTAGCCCACCAGGCTTCCCTGTCCATAGAGTTTTCCAGGCCAGAATACTGGAGTGGGTAGCCATTCCCTTCTCCAAGGGGTCTTCCCAACCTAGGGATCGAACCTGGGTCTCCTGCATTGCAGGTGGATTCTTAACTGTCTAAGCCACCAGGGAAGGTCTTACTACATGTCTTCTTACTTTTAAAAATCTATCTCCCCAACTAAAATGTATACTCAATGAAGGCAGAGATTTCGTTCCATCTTAGATTGCACTGTATCCCCATAACCTAGCAGAACGGCAGGGTACTTGTATTTACTAAATCTCTGTTGAATAAATAAGGATAAATAAAATAAAAATAGGAAGAGGAATGTTACCAATATTAGCAATGCGGGGGAAAGATCAAGAAGCAGATGGCAGACTATCTCTTTAAAAGAGTGCCTCAGAAAACAGAAACTTTTGTAGGTAGCCCTCAGTTATTGAGTTTGTGGGTTTTCATTCCCCTTTCTCTCTCTTCCACTTCCTGCCTTTTTTCAGCCATTTGCTTACTCAGCCAGTCCACCAGGGCTTACAAGAAAAACAGAAGGAGATGGAAACTCAATTAGTCCCTCTGGTCCCTGTGGTCAGCTTGGAGATGAATAAAGAAGAGGCTGCAACTGTTAGCTCAGGAGATTTTTCTTTTTTCTTTTTTTGCTCATTTTATTTATCCTTCATAATCATGAATAATAGTGAGGATTTATATACATATATGTGTTCAGTCGCTCAGTTGTGTCTGACTCTTTGTGGTCCCATGGACTGTAGCCTGCCAGGCTCCTCTGCCCATGGAATTTTCCAGGCAAGAATATTGGAATGGGTAGCTGTTTCCTTCTCCAGGGGATCTTCCCAAACCAGGGATCAAACCCAGGTATCCTGCATTGCAGGCAGATTCTTTACCATCTGAGCCACCAGGGAAGCCAAAACCCAATCTGTGCACCCTAGGTTACTTATTTCCTTGATTACAACACGCTAACTGCTTGAGAGTTCAGAATCCACACTGCTAAGTTTCCAGATAAGAAAGAAATGAAATAAAACAAGAGGAGATGGATGGTTGGTTGGTTTGGGGCTAGTAGTAATTTGTTCCCTACTTGCTTTTAACCCAGGAGTGCTTTCTGCAGGAGACAAGCCTTCAGAAAAGAGAACCAGAGAATGGAGCTGGGGCGGAAGGCAAGGGGATGTAAGAATAGTCAGGAACTGAAAGTGGAGATTGAAAAAAGGGACACAGGGCAACCCAGAAAATGCCCAGCCCTGCCCTAGGACCTCTTCCCCTGAAAGCAAGTTACACCCACCCAGCTTTCCCATGAGCCTGGCTCCAGCCTCACCTGCTCCAGCTTCCAGAGGAATTTGACTGGCCGGGCACTCTCAAGTAGAGGCCAGTAGAGGAAGGCAATTCTGCAGCCGTGGACAGTCAGTGAGTAGTGAGAGAAGCCATCCTCTGGGGGCAGAGGATGGGGACAGGAGTCAAACACAGCACTGGAGGCAAGAACAGATTCAAAGCACCAGAAGGGAGGGCTCCCTGGATTCTCTTTATTCCTTTATTCCTTCAGGTTCTCTCTGTCTCTCTCTAATTCTTCAGGATCTGTCACTCTCTCTCCAGCTCTCTCTGAGACTCACACACATACACAGAATCCAGTGTTGGGGATTTCTCAGGCACTCTGATTGGCTGAGGGGAGACAGTGACCAGCCTGCTCCTACCCAGATCTTTACTGCTCCTTTGGTTAATACAAACTTCATGGGTAGTGATCCTTTTCAGGTCAAGAGAAATGAGCTCCAAGAAGAGGCAGAAATGAAAGAGTAGGTCAAGGCTGAGCCCCCTGGAGAGGGACACCCTCCTGCCATAGAGGGAAGGGGGTCCTGGAGGCTGGAGCTCACGAGCCCTTACAGGAGGAGGCCAGGGTGGGGGTGGAAGGGAAAGAACGGGGCACAGCATTACTCAGGCTCTTCCATTCTGATAGGGGGCTTTACAGGGAGCAGACTGGGGGGTAGTCTACTACACAGGGGATGCAAGGCGATCGGGCAGCTACAAATAAGAAGGGCAGTGAGCAGTCCCATCACGCAGAGAGCAGTAGGATCTCAGCTCGTCCTGCCTGGACTGTGAAACCCAGCACTGCTATCTTACATACGAAGGGAGAGAGAAATGACCCACCCACGGCCACCGACTGGGCAGTGACAGAGGCCGGACACGAAGCCAGTCCTCTCCACACTTAGACAGGTGCCCCGAGGAAGGCTCACCATTCTGGACGGTGTTACACACGATGGTTTCCTCTTCCTTCTTGCTCTTGTTGGGAGTGACACCGTGCTTCATCCAGAAGGACAGGGTAAAGTGGTCACTGAGGCTGTCCGGGGGCCCGGAGCCCAGCCCCGCAGCGCCCCCCAGGGGCACCTGCACCGCCTGGGTGCCGTTGAACCAGTAGATGAGGCTGCTGTCCTGGCTATAGTGCACCGAGAGGCCCGCCGTCCAGTTGGCATTGGGGCCGGGCATGGGCAACAGATCCACTTCCCCGGGGGCCGCGCCTGCAGGAGCCCCAGAGGCACAGGTGTTGGAGCCGAGAGGCGGCAGATGGGGGACGGGATGCAGGCAGGAAAAGACCCCCTACAGCTACTGTCACCACCTCCTCTGGCCTCTCAGAGATGAGAAAGGAAGGGCTAGGAATAGCTCTCCAGTGACCTCAGCTCCTCCAGCTCTTCATCGCTCCCTGCCATTGTTCCGTATTTTATCTGGTGATTTTCTTGGGCCATAATCATGCATCTTTGCCAACCACATGTTTATGTGCTCTTTGGGCCACAAGAGAAAACCACATGCCACAACCCCCATAGATATAGACGTCTCTGTGTGCTATGCTAAGTCGCTTCAGTCGTATCCAACTCTTTGCAACCCCACGGACTGCAGCCCACCAGGCTCCTCTGTGCATGGGATTCTCCAGGCAAGAATACTAGAGTGGGTTGCCATGCCCTCCTCCAGGGGATCTTCCCCACCCAGGGATCGAACCTGAGTCTCTTTTATGTCTCCTGCTTCGGCAGGTGGGCTCTTTACCACTGGCGCTCTGGGAAGCTCTGATATATATACATCTATGGATGGGCTTCCCTAATAGCTCAGTTGGTAAAGAATCCGCCTGCAGTGCAAGAGACCCCAGTTTGATTTCTGGGTCAGGAAGATCCGCTGGAGAAGGGATAGGCTACCCAATCCAGTATTCTTGGGCTTCCCTTGCGGCTCAGCTGGTAAAGAATCCGCCTGCCATGCAGGAGACCTGGGTTCAATCCCTGGGTTGGGAAGATCCCTGGAGAAGGGAAAGGTTACCCACTCCAGTATTCTGGCCTGGAGAATTCCATGGACTGTAAAGTCCATGGGGTCGCACAGAGCTGGACACAATTGAGCGACTTTCACTCCACTTATGGATGGGCAAGCAGGTTCTTTCTGTTTTTGGTGGCACGGCATGGCTTGCAAGACCTTAGTTCCCCAACCAGGGATTGAACCTGCGCCCTCTGCCATGAAAAGCATGTAGTCATAACCACGGCACTGCTAGGGAAGTCCCAAGACAGATTCCTAAGAGAGGTAGAGGAGGGTCAGGAAAAGGCTGGGGGAATGGGCGATGGGCACAGGCAAGGAGGATGGGGGGAGGGCCACAAAGGGATCACACCCACCGCAGAGTTTCCGCAGTGCACGCTCCGAGTAGTTGTCACGGTCACAGCCCTTGGCCACATGGCTGGTCTGCAGTTCTATGGTGGCCTGAATGTTCCAGAGAGGTTCATCACAGGTCTCCAGGCGGATACCAGGGAACAGAGCCAAGCTCCCGGCGCCTGGTGCATATTCAATCCTTTTGTTCCAGCCTGCAGGGGTGAGAGGGAGCAGGCAGTGGAGCAGAGCCGGTTAAGGCAGCCCCTCCTACCCATTCTGCTGATGGCCTTGGGTTCCTAAGAAAATGGCCAGCCAGGGGAGACAGCTACAAGTCCGCCCCCGCAAATGCTGTCGTTCAGTTGCTTAGTCGTGTCCACCCCCATGGACTGTAGCACATCAAGCTTCCCTGTCCCTCACCATCCCCCGGAGTTTGCCCAAGTTCATATCCATTGAATGAATGATGCCATCCAACTGTCTCATCCTCTGTCGTCCCCTCCTCCTCCTGCCCTCAATCTTTCCCAGCATCAGGGTCTTTTCCAATAAGTCAACTCTTCACATCAGGTGGCCCCCCAAATATCCCTCCCCAGCTCCTAGCCTGGCCCCTGTGGTTGTCAGAAGGGAGGAAGAGGGAGACCAAGGTGAAGGATGGATCATGGGCCCCAAAGCATAGCTCCTCACCTTGCCAGCTGGGCTTACAGGTGGGCTTCACCTGGATCTCCACCTCAGCATCGTCCGCCGCCCGCTTCTTCCCGCAGTCATAAGCCGTCACCGTGAACTTGTAGAGCTTCTCACCACTGTACTGTAGCTTCTCTGTGTTCTCAATGTTCCCTGGGGTGGGGGACAGAGAGGGTCAAGGGCACTAGAGGAAGTCCGGGGGAGGACTCAGGAGCTAACTTTAGGGCAGGTGAATTAGGCAGCATGAAGCAGGCAGGAAGGAATCTGGGGAAAGAAGTTCCATACCTGGGAAGTAGGGTGAGGAATAAGGAGGTGAGGGGCAGAACAAGTGGAGGGCGCAGCCCCAGGGCATCATGAGGGATGTGGGCACCCAGGGCTGAGCATCTGGGGCGGCAGGGGCTGGACTCACCGTCATTGTCGATGAGGAAGGGGGTGTTGGGCGTGAGGATCTCGTAATAGCAGATCTGGCTGTATTGGGGGGAGCAGTCGCCGTCGATGGCCTCCACCCGAAGGATGCGGTCATACAGCTTCCCCTCGGTCACTGCTGCCCGGTACAGCCGCTCCACAAACACCGGGGCAAACTCGTTCACGTCGTTGACCCGCACATGTACAGTGGCCCTGCAGGCACCAGAGCAGGAAGAGAAGAAGGAAGAGTCAGCCCCCAATGGGAGTCCACACCAGAAGCCAAGGAGATGGAACCAGGGTGACCCAGAGCCTGGTCACGTTCATCCATCCCCCATTCAGGGGTACCAGGTACCACAAAGGGAGAGGAACCTCAGGAGAAAGGGTGACTGATGTACAGGGTAAAAATGACCCTGGGGGCCATCAGTGGCTGGTTTTGATGACTTCTGTACAGAATATTAAAGGACAGGATGGCAAGATGCGTGAGACAGGATTCTGAATCCGGCAGGTTGTTTTTTCACAAAGTCAGGTCCAATCAAGGCAGATACAGAGTAAATGCCAAAATAAAACCAACCATATTCAGGGAAGTGGCTTCCCCAGTGGCTAAGCGGTAAAGAATCTGCCTGCAATGCAGGAGAAGCAGGAGACACAGATTCAATCCCTAGGTCTGGAAGATCCCCTGGAGAAGGGCATGGCAACCCACTCCAATATTCTTGCCTGGAGAACCCCACGGACAGAGGAGCCTGGGGGGCTACAGTCCATGAGGTCGCAGAGTCGGACACAACTGAGCAACTGAACACACACACATATTCAGGGAAGTGGTTTTGTACCAGAGTCTCAAGTCATCTGATGTGTGCAGTGAGCTGTGGCCACTGCCCACTCCAGCCCACATCGGGCAAGCAGAGAAGGTGGGGGTGGGGCTAAACCCTTCATGCTGAGCCTTGCCCCCAGCCCAGATCCAAGCACCCAAAGCCCAGAGGCAAAGGTCCTATCTCCAAATGGGAAATTGAGTCATCAAGCAAAGCAGTTTATATCCAGCGCCTCATAGCAGCCCCGGTGTCCTGACCACCCACCTTCCCACCATTCTCAAGTAAGATGTGAGCTGGGGGCAGACAGAGGTAGGAGTCCCGGGTCCCAGCCTCCTTCCTGCCCATTTTCACCCACTGCTGTGCACGCGCACAGCGCACGTTCTGTGTGTGAGTGTGGCGCACACAGCGCTGGGCAGTGGGAAGGAATCCGGGGCTGTACTGAGGTGCCATCCTCCTCACTCTCTTAGCATCCTATCTCTGTGCATTGAATCCTTTCCCAGCTTTTGACACAAACCAACTCCTTTCATCTTCACAGTGACCTGAAGAAGCAGGCATCATCATTGCTCCATTTTACAGACAAGGAAAAGCAAATCCAGAAAGTCTGAGAAGTTGTCCACGGTCAAAAGAGACGGAGCCCAGACTGGTCCCACTGAGCTTCACCACATGCTCCCGTCCCCCTTGGCTGAAGGCTCCTAAACCCCATGAACAGAGAGGGGAGGGGATAGATCGTCAAGACGGTGAGAACAGAGGGAAGTGAGGGGCCTGGTCGTGGTGGGGGGACCTGCAGCAGAGGGCAAGGGCAGGGGCAGGGTGTCCTCACTTGTGGGACTTCTTGGTGTTGGCCCCGTCCGGGCCTTCGCCGCAGTCGTAGGCCTGGATGGTGAAGGTGTGCTCCTTCTGGGCCTCGCAGTCCACCGGCTCCTTGGCCCGAATCAGCCCTTCTCCTGTCGCCTTGTCCAGGATCACGGCCTCAAAGGGCACCCCGGACCCATGGAGCCGGAAGCCACAGATCTCACCTGGCCGGGGGCAGGGCGATGTGCGGGGGCAAGGATGAGGTTCCTGCTCCACTTCCAGGGTCTCCTTCCATCACTCGCCAACCTCCCCTCAGGCCCCCACTTCACCTCTCCTCCCAGACCCAGTCCTTTTCTTGCACGTGGAAAAGAATTAATTATCGAACATTCACTCCAACCCCAGGTTCCCTGAGCAACAACCTCTGAGCCACCAGCTCTGAGAGCTGGCAAAATCTGGATGTGTTAACCCCTGCCTGCCCACATCCTCCTCTGACTCCCTTCACTGTGCCACTGCTTTTCACCATCACCCGGTTCCCTCCTGGAGCCTCCTTCTTCCACTTTGCCTAAGTCCTCACTGCTCTCCCTCCCAGGACCTACCCCCTCCTCCCTTGCCCCTGCCCTCCCGCCCACTTCTCTCTGTCCCACCCACCCTGCCCTGCCCCAGCCCCACTTACCTGCATAGCGCAAGGGAGCATCCTTGTCCAAGGCAAAGAGCGGTGGGTTCAGCAGAACCGTGTTGTCATTCTCCATGACGATGCCTTGGTATTCTGCCTCAATCCATGGCTTGTGCTTGTTGGCTGACCCCACCCCCAGGGAGAGCAGAGGAAGCACCTGTGAGCTGGCCCTCCACAGCCTCACAACCCTTGTTGACCTAGACAGCACACTCCAGGCTCACCACCCTGTTCAGCCCCTGCAGAAGCGCCCGCAGGGGGAAGGGCTGAGGGCAAGAAATCAGCCATGAAAGGAGTCAGAGGTCACTGGATAGACAGTTTCCATGGCAACAGCCTGCCCTGTGGGGAGGAAGAGGTCCTGCCATCTCCCCTGGGAAACCTGGTCAGAGGATGGAGACTTTTCTTGGGCATTTCAAGTGCTGGAGTGTGGATGCTGGGCCTCCAGGGAGCAGCAATGGGCCATTAGAGGGCCCTGGGAAAGGGAAGGGATAGATTAAGGGCAGAGTGGAGATTAGGAAAAGAAGACTAGACGTTTCCTGAGGTCCTGGTTGTTGATCCTCTCCACCACGACCACCCCCCCATTTTGGTCCTGTTCCCTTCTCTTCCTGGCTAAGCCCCATCCTAAGGTCATTCTTCCAGAGGAGAGGAAAGAGGAGAGAAGGGAGAAGGGAGATATATAGGACAGAGGGAGGGGGACAGAGAGGGGCAGGGTTGGAGCAGAGGAATCAATGCCAAACGACGGGGCCCAGCAGAGCTGGCATCCTCAGGGATTATCGAACTGGCCTAGAAACTCAACAAATCCCCTCCCTGCTTCTCGCCCTCACACCCAAAAGAACACACTCATAATCATAACCAGCTGACTCCTATGTCCCCCAGAAGGCCACCAAACCCCACATGCCCTGAACCCCCTTCTTATAGAGTCATGGCTGAGTCCTAATTCTCGCCTATCCCACCCCTGTTCCCTTCAACCACCAGCCAATCCATGATAGGAGTGCAACCCACTCAGCCTCCATGTCTCCTCAACCACTACCAGGCTCAACTCAGTCCCGTCTCCTCCCAGGACCAAGTGTCCACTTGCCCCTGCAGGGCTCTGGGGAAGGCTCAGTGGGCTCCATCCCCCTCTACATCACCCCCAACCCCAACTTCCACTGCCTGCTCTATCGAATCCCATCAAGCCAAAGCGCCAGGCTCCCAAAGCACACCCACAAGGGCCCATCATTGAGACCTGAAGACTTATCATCAGAGAGAAACGGAATCACCCAAAGGACACTCATCCCCAGCTTGTCATGGTGAGCGAGAAATCCCGAGTTCCATTCTTTCCTCCAGTGACACCCCCAAAGCCTTCTGGTATCTGGTATGCCTGCCCCTTCCTCTCTGAGGACCACCACAACCCCCTTCCCTAGGGGCAGAGGAGAAAGCCACAGATGGTGCCTAGAAGGCAGCACAGGATGTGTCGGGAGGCTAAGAAGCCCACTGAGGTCAGAGACTGAGCTGAAGGTGGAGAGGCTGCACACAGCTCACCACTGCCCCTCGCCCTGCCCTCTCTCCCTGGGTCTCCCCGCTTCCTTCCTCTTGGCCCGACTCTCTCCTTGTGTCCATCTCCTCTCACTGACTCCTGGACTCCCTGCCTCCTCCCTCCTGAGCTCTTCCCCTCACCCTCTCCTCACCTGTTCTTCCTGATTTCTCTCCCTCTCCTTTGCCTCCACCTTGACCCTGGTCCAGCCGCTGCTCATCCCCTCCCACACTTCACCTCCCTTCTCCTTCTCCCTTCCCCTCTCCCCACTCATTAGCACCCCAACACACACACACACACACACACACACACACACACACCCCTGCCCTTTCCTGCTGTCTTCACCTACCTAAACCCTTGGCCCTCATCCGCTCCCTCTCTCCTGGCCCCTCTAACAGCCTCACCCAGCTAAATTTATCAGCCAGTCTGCCAGAGAGGGCAGCTCTGGTAACCCCCAGCCCAGCCATGTATGCAGGTGGAAGGGGATGGATGCAGAGGAACACGCCAACACATACGTGCTCCGAATTGCTGAACTATGGGAACAGTTCCTCCCCGGGATGAGATGGAGAGGGACCAGATGGATGTGGCCACACACCCTCAGCGCCGACACACCCCGTGAAACAGGGACCCGCCCAGAGAGGTCCATCACCCCCCTCAGGGACAGGTCCTTCTGAGACCCGAGATCGCTCCAGCAGGGAGCAATGGTGAGGGGGGTGGGCTGGAGGGGAAGATACAGACCCCAGGATGGGAATGGGGACCAACCTGGGAGCAACAGAAGCACATGGGTAGAGACGGACCAGAGAGGAGGGACCAGAGAGAGGTTCTGGGGATGCCAGCGAGAAGAGAAGGGGACAGGTCTGAGAAAATGGATGGAAAGGGGGATGGTGCGAAGAACCACCTGTCGTGTTCCAGGGAGCCTTAAAGGGCGCCTGCCCGCCTGGACCCCCACATCGCGGGGCGTGAGACCCCCTCCCTCTGTGCCCCCACCCCCACACTCACCTTTGTTACAGGAGCTGGAGGGGAGCAGGGAGGCCACCAAGAGGGGAAACAGCAGGGGGGTCATGGCGTGGTGTAGGCAGGGCAGGGCCCCGATTGCTCGCCCCCAGAGCCTGGAGCCCTGCTTGTTCCACCTTGGGCAAGGGATGCAGGGGCTCTCCGAAGAGGGGAGGGGAGAGGGCAGAAAGCAGGGCAGAGACGGAAAGGAGCCTGCCGCCCACCCTAGTCCATAGGGCAGACCCCAACCTGGGCGGCTGAGCAGGGGGAACCGGCAGTGGCTGCTGCTCCTTCGTTCTGGAGCCGGGCGTCCTCACTCTCTCTCTCTCATTCCCACCCCATCCCCGCTACTGCAGGATGACGTCAGCACGGCCAGGCGCGGATTGATGGGGCCGCTGGCCAATCGGGTGGCTGGGGGGGCCAGGTGCTGCAGGGCGGGAGGGAGCCAATGGGACTGGGGAGCAGGGGCGGGAGGATGTGTTAGGGCTTTTTCCCCTGACTGCAATTTGGGGGAGCAAGGGAACTGCGGGGGCTGGGGAGGAAGCTGGAAAGCCGTAGAGGAGGTGGGGAAAAAGAGGGACAGGGAGAGGATCGCGCAGCTAGAAGCCCGGGGGTGGGAAGAGGAGACGTCAAACGGAGATGTGAGGGAGGCGAGGAGGGACAAGTATCCACGTCACCCCACCACCACCACCCCGCCACCAACAACTCTGATTTAACCTCTTTTCACAGCCCATTCCGTCAGCAGGACCCTGCTGGGTGCCTCCCGGGAACCGCCAAGTAAAACCCACAACCTGAGCCCCAGAGATGCTAGCCTTTCAGGTCCCAGCCCCGAGTTTCTGAGAAAGCCAAGGGGTGGTCAGCAAGTCGGTGGACCGAGCTCTGGGACCCGAGGAAAAGCGAGATGTCTGTGCCCCACCCACCCCCACGCACCTGTCGGGACAGTTCACCACCAGGTGGAATTTTTTCCTGCTGTCTACCCTGCCTGCCTCCCTCTCCCCAAATTTCGCATCTTAAACCATGTTGACCCAAACCAGCCTAGTTGGTTCAGAAACCAGAAAAGTTGGTAGGTCTGAGAGACAGAGAAGAGTGAGGTGTAGTGTGGTGGGGAGGGGGGAGGGTAGGGCTAGAGCACACCACCTCCTCCTCCAAGGGAATACATCTGGGAAGCATGGACTGTGCAAAGGCTGGGGATGAGGGTAGCTGATGGTGCCATCCACGACTCCAGAGGGAAAGGGGAAATCCCTGGGTCCCAAGCCAAAGAGTGTAGAATTCTCCAGAACAGCCAGCCAAACTCCTCCCTCACCTTCTGCTCCAGACTTTGAACTCAGCAACTCAGACAGCCCCTCTGCAGTTTTTCTGCTTCCCTCCTCACGGTCCTGCAGGACAGGGTCCTGAACTCCAGCGTCGCGGCCCCAGCTCAGCAGAGCTGTGTGACGAAGCTGTAGGGGCCAGCGCTGGAGGATTTTCTTCACTGGGACTCCTGGCCAGCTGGCTGTCTTCACTTCTTTCCCCACCCCTTCCTCCCCTTCATACCTTTTGGGATCCCTGAGCCAGCCCCAGGATCTCAGGTGAGATATTGTTAGAACTCATCCTTGGGTGAGTCCAAAAGGTCCCTCCCTACCATCCAGTAAGGTTGCCTCCCTCCCCAGGGAGTCTGCCCCCGGGGCCTTGGATAGTTTCCAAGCCTTCCACACTTGGGCTGGAAGCCAGAACTGACCTTCGGAAAGGCTCAAGTGTTGCCTGACTGACAGCCCCCAGTCCTGGTCCAGGTTCCTTCCTCAGGAAAAGCCGAGGTCAGGCACAGCCTTGCCAAGTCCCCTGCCCCTCTCTGGGGCTGCGGACACCAGCCTCACGCTCATTGTGGGGGAAGCGGGGAGAAAGTCTGACAGGAACTCTTATTGCAGCAGGGCCCCCAGCGCTATAAAAACCCTGGCAGCTAGGACCTTACACAGGCAGCCTCAGCGTGTGCAGAGCCTGGCTGGGAGACTTCCAGCCCCACCTGTCAGACGACACTCCCTTCATCCTCCCCCAGTCTCTTACATTCTCCTGAAATCTTGACTTCCACCTTGGCCAGCCTGGACCATGCCTCCCAACCTCACCGGCTACTACCGCTTTGTCTCCCAGAAGAACCTGGAGGACTACCTGCAAGCTCTGAGTAATGGCCTCACCCCTCTCAACCCTTTCACTCCCCTCTTCCCCTCCCTCTTCCTGCCTCCAATCCATTGAGGAAGGGGTGATGCTGGGTTCTGGACATCATAGACAGGCTGGGGGTAGGGGGTGCTGGCACCTGACTTGGGCCCCTTTTCTAGCCAGGGGCATTGCTAGGAGAGAGTAAATCCACAGTCCCAGACCCGGGCAAGGGGATGCTCCCAGTCCTGGGCTGCTGATGCGGGTGGGGAAGCCCCCGGCCCGCTAAAAGGACACTCGCTCAGACCCTTGCTCAGAGATGGTCCCCACAGATGTCAACATGGCTCTGCGGAAGATCGCCCTGCTGCTCAAGCCTGACAAGGAGATTGACCAGCAGGGCAACCACATGACGGTGAAGACCCTCAGCACCTTCCGGAACTACATTCTGAAATTCGAGGTGGGAGTGGAGTTTGAGGAGGACCTGAGGATCGTGGATGGACGCAAATGCCAGGTGTCTTTTCTCAGGCCTGTAGGAAGGGGCTGTGGATGAGCATGGGGGCTCTTAACAACTGGGGGTGAAATAAAATGACCTGTCGCAGCAAGAAGAAACGATGACCACAGCAGCCTGCCCTGGGATAACAGACTGCTGATGTCACCCACCCACCCCCGACTCTCTCCTGCGTCTCCTCTGCCCACTCTGAGCACCAGCCAAAAGGGCAACAGGAACAGGTGACCCTCAGGCCAATGAGCAAGCCTGTGCTCACCCTCTAGCCTGTGGCCCTGTGGACACCACAGTCCCTTCTCTCAACCTCTGTAACTCCGCTCCTGTGCAGTCCTTTCTGCTTCTTTCGTGTTCCTTTTGACCTCCTCTGCAGACCCTAGTTCCCCTATTAATCCCTTAAACTGAGATTTTCCCCTAGTATCTTTTTTTTTAATTAGAGGATAATTACTTTACAATATTGTGATGGTTTTTGCCATACATCAACATGAATCGACATTAGGTAAACATATGTCTCCTCCCTCTTGAGCCCCTCTCCCACCTCCCTCACCATCCCACCCCTTTAGATTGTCACAGAGCACTTGCTTTGGGTTCCCTTCATCACACACCAAACTCCCACTGGCTGTCTATTTTATTTATGGCAATATACATATTTCAATGCTAGTCTCTCAAATCATCCTACCGTCTCCTTCCCCCGCTGTGTCCAAAATGTCTGTGTCTCCTTTGCTGCCTTGCAAGCAGGATCATCAGTACTATCTTTCTAGGTTCTCTATATATGCATGAATATGCAATATTGTCTTTCTCTTTCTGACTTACTTGACTCTGTGTAACAAGTTCTAGGTTCATCCACCTCATTAGAACTGACTCAAATGTGTTCCTTTTTATAGTGGAGTAATATCCCACTGTGTATACGTACCACAACTTCCTTATCCATTCATCTGTTGATGGCCATCTAGGTTTCTTCTGTTTTCTAGCTATTGCAAATAGTGCTGCAATCCCCTAGCATCTTGTCTTGACTTTCTCCCTCTTGTCTATGTACTATCCATGGGCTAAAGCATATACACCCGTGTGTTCAATGAAATCTACAAACTGCTCTAGACACAAACTCTCACTCTCACTCAGAGGTGCCACCTGAGCTCCAGGGCCAAGTTTCAACTGCCTGCAAAATGTTTCCATCTGCATGCCCCAAGGTCAAACCCAAAGTCATTATCTTCCTACACAGACCTCTTCCTGCCTTTATATTTACTGTCTCCATCAATGGCAACAACCAGTGGGAACAAAGCCTGGGAGTCACAGTTATTGCCTTATGTTCCCTTACCTCTGTGTTCCCAACACATGCGTGTATACACACACACACACACACGCATGTATGCACATGTGCACCACATGTGATGAGTCAAGAAGCCTTTATAATTGCTCTGCGCTGTCCAATATGGCAGCTACTAACCATATATAGATATTTGAAATGTAACTGGTCCAAATTTGACATGTGCTATCGGTATGAAATACACACTGGATTTTAAGACAATACCAAACAACAGTGTAAGACACCTCAGAAATTGTATATTGATTACATGCTGAAATATTATAATATTTTAGGTTGAAACATATATAATATAATATTACATATGATAAATTATAATATTTTAGGTTGAATAAAATATAATACTAAAATTAATTTCACCTGTTTCTTTTTGCTTTTCTAATGTGGCTACTAGAAATTTTTAAAATTATATATGTGGCTAGCGTTTAGGACTCACTACATTTCTATTGAGCATCAGTTGTTTACACGGCTTTCATCTGTTTCTTCCTAGCTTTTCTAACACCACCTTATTTCAGGCCCTTATTTCTCATCTGGTGCCCCAAATTGGTTCCCATTCTTGACTTTCCTCTAATCCACTCTGCCTACCATAACCACAGTACTTTTAAAATGTTAAAATGTCACTCCCTGACTTAAACCCTTTCAGACAACCTGGTATGTTCCAGGTAAGGTCCACACATTCCACACAGCATCCAAGGGCCTCCCCACACAAAAAACGCTAGGTTAGAGCCCCCTCACAACTATCTACTCTTCTTCCTTACCTCTGTTTTTTTTCTTGCTAGAAAGTTCCCATCTCCAATCTAATTAACTCCCTTCCTTGAAGACTCAGCTCCTCCCTCTCTGCTCCCATCACCAACAGTCTTGTTGGTATCACAGATATAATACCTACTGACCTCTCCTCTAACCGATCAAGACCCTGAGCTCCTTGGAAATTCCCTGGTGGTCCAGTGGTTAGGACTCAGAGCTTTCACTGCTGAGGGCCTGGGTTCCATCCATCCCTTGTTAGGGAACTAAGATCCTACAAACCATGTGGTATGGCCAAAAAAGAAAAACAAAAAAAACAAAAAAAAAGATGCATAAGATTCTGAACTCCTGGTTTGGGTAGGGTCTATCCTATTGGGGTTTCCCAAGTGGCACTAGTGATAAAGAATCCACCTGCCAAAGCAGGAGACACAAGAGATGGGCGTTCGATCCCTGGGTTGGGAAGATCCCCCAGAGTAGGAAATGGCAACCCACTCCAGTAGTCATGCCTGAAAAGTCCCATGGACAACTAAGCACACACGTAGACTATTGGGGTCCAAATAATGCTGCTTGGAATGCCTAGCTCTGGTCCACTCAGCTCTGATTTGGGGAGTTGACCCTTCATTCTCGAGGACATTGCAGCTGCCCTTGAGACTGAGAAAGAGGAGAAAAGAGATTCCCTGGTTGTCTCCCAACCAATCTCACTTCTTTCCCAAAGTCTCCTCCGGGTCAGCCAGAAGTATCACAGGACAAATTCTCCATTCTTCATCACCCAACCTCCAATTTCATCTCCCCCAACCGTGGGATTATCCTGCTTCACCCCCGCTCTACCCAAATGGTCACTGTCACAGTGTGGGGCCCCTTCCAGTGGCCTTTAGGAGTGGGAGGGGAAGGGAATTTTGCTGAGTCACTCAGAAGGAAGGGGCTGGAGCAAGACAGCATCTGCTGTGATGCAGGGGGTGGGGCAGCCCAGCAGAGTAAGGCGATGCATTTGGGGTGCCCTGCAACACCCCCCAGTCTTCCTTTATTCCTGCTTTCTCCGTAGACCATAGTCACCTGGGAAGAGGAGCAGCTGGTTTGCGTGCAGAAAGGAGAGGTCCCTAACCGGGGCTGGCGACTCTGGCTGGAGGGACAGATGTTACATCAGGTGAGCGGGGTGCGGACTGGGAGAGGAGATGCATGAGGGTATGTCTGGGAGGGGGGCCTCCAGCTAGGACCCATTCCCTTGCCCATATCAACTAAGTCTACTACTCCAGCCCGACCCCCACCAAAGAAGGCAAGTAAGGAAGGAACATGGGAGCCCTGGGAAGAGTGGAGAGGGGAAGAAGTCAAGTGGCCACGGTGGGCCCTGGCTGCAGGTCAGATGCGTGTCCATAAATCATGACCGGAGACATGGAGACTTAGCCGCTTCAGCTCCCTGACCAGCTCCCTTCCTTCTTCTGGGGTGGAAAGTTGAGGGTTTGGAAAAAGGATACAGTTCCCCATATATCAAACACTCCAGCTGACGTATCCTGAAGGATTCAGTGGAGGTCAAGAAACTTGAGAAAGGGAGTGAGAAGAAGTAAGAATCTTCTCTGTCCTGATTATTCCTACTCTGCCCCCAGGAAGTGACAGCACGGGATGCAGTATGCCAGTGTGTCTTCAGGAAGGTCAAATAGCCGGAGAGCAGCTGAGGGCCGCCCTCCCCTCCTGGACCACATGAGTCCCAGATTCCTCTTGCCTGTGTCCCCTTCAAGCCCCAGATGGTCCCAGGTCAGCAGTCCCTGTCCCAGGCCACTTACCCTGCCTCTGTGTCCCCCTCCCCCACCCCATGTTAATCTATAACTTGCAGCCCCCGGGCCAAAGTCCTTTCCTTCTCACATTCCACTGCCCAATAGTGACCTCATATCCAGCTCAAGGTCTGGCCTCTTGGATGAGAGAAACACACAAAGGGAAAGGGCCTTTGAGAATAACGGACTTCCACTCTCTTTCATTCATTTGGCCTCTTATTTTCCGTCTAAGAAAGCACTCAGCTTCATGCACTGGAGCATTAGTGGAAACTCCATCCTGGTGGAGCTTTTGAGAAAGTGACTGGACTCTCAAGAATCTAAGCAGGAGCTACTGGTGCTCTTGTCCAGTTCCTTGTCCTTCTTCTTGAGAAATTCCCTGGGCTCAATAAAACCAGGCCCAAGGCATGGCCCCAGCCACACAGAGTTCAACAGACGTGTTGACTGACACCTAATGAGCCTTGCCAACCGTATGCTTGCATCCTACATGTTGGGGAAGAGGAATGGGTCAGGGTGAGACCTTTATCTGGTGCCAGGGGAGGCGGAAAGTTTCTAAATAGTGAGGTGGTCTCCATGTCTGCTTTGGGAAGGACAGGCAACAAGAGGGTCAAAAAGGACTGAAAAGGGAAACAGATGAAGGTGTCCACTTAAAAACAGTCGCAACCTGAAAGTTCAGAGTTATGTTTTATTTGGTGAGAATTCTTAAGACTTCAGACCCAAAAGACAGCATCTCAAGTGACCCTGAGAGAACTGTTGGGGTGTGGGCATTGTCAGTCAGATTGTGAAGAAGTTTTGCAACAAGGGGCAGGTAATCTGAACATCAAAAGATTATTGTTAATTAAGGAAAACCAAATATCTCAAGTTAAGGAATTTAGCGCTTTTCTATGTATGGAGAGCCAATCAGTCCATCCTAAAGGAGATTAGTCCTGGGTGTTAATTGGAAAGACTGATGCTAAAGCTGAAACTCCAATACTTTGGCCACCTCATGCGAAGAGCTGACTCATTGGAAAAGACTCTGATGCTGGGAGGGATGGGGGGCAGGAGGAGAAGGGGACAACAGAGAATGAGATGGCTGGATGGCATCACCGACTCAATGGACGTGAGTTTGAGTGAACTCTGGGAGATGGTGATGGACAGGGAGGCCTGGCATGCTGCGATTCATGGGGTCGCAAAGAATCGGACAAGACTGAGCGACGGAACTGAACTGAACTGACTGATGTATGGGAAGATGCAAGAGCCTGGGCTTACTGAAAGCATTCCTTTCATATGCGCCTCAGCTATCTGGGGGCAGCATCCTGCAATTCGATTTGATTTGATTTGATTTTCACATCCTTAGTTCCTCAAGTGATGGACAGTAGGGAGTGGCTGCAGCCTGACCGCTGCTGGATTGCAGGCATTGTTTTCCTGGGTGCCCTCTGGGCTCAGAAATACACATTTGGAGGGCCGGACACGATGTTGGCCATGATATCCTTGTTTAATGATATGGCTGGGCTTCCCAGGTGGCACGGTAGTAAAGAATCCACGTGCCAAAGCAGGAGCTGCAGGAGACCCAGGTTCAATCCCTGGGTCAGGAAGACCTCCTGGAGATAAGAATGGCAACCACCCCAGTATTCTTCCTGGAGAAACCCCATGGACAGAGGAGCCTGGTGGGCTGCAGTCCATGGGGTGGCAAAGAGTCGGACACAACTGAGCAGGCACGCACTACGACTCCATTTCTCGGAGGGTTCAAGGCCAAGGACCTGAAAGATGAAGGACATGAGGGTGTGAAGGCAATAGTAGGTGTGAAGGCAGCAGGCCTCAAAGACCCTCTGCCTATAGTCCAGCAAGGCTGGGGACAGAAGGTAAGAAGGACAACTGAAGGCAGCATGGCTCCTCCCAAAGGAGCCCAGAATCGCTGCCCTGGAAAACAGCCCAGAAGGGTAGGGCCTGTCCAGAGGCCAGGCCAGCTGCAGCCTCTGGTCACCTCCCTACCTACAGAGGCCTTGGCTCTTTCAGAATAAAAGTCCCATGGGGCAAGAGCACAGAGAGAGGGCTCAGGTGGGGTGGGGACAGTGCCTGGCTGGGGGAGGGGAGGGGATTGCTGGAAATTCCCTCGCCCGGTGCTCACTGGATGCACACCCCTGCCTCCTCTTCCTGCAATGACTGGGCCCCAGAACATTTGAGATGGTCTCTGGGGCTCCGGCCACAAACTAGGATTGCAGCACTCAACCCCCGCACCAGCCTGGAACAAATTTGGAAAAGACAAGGACAAACTTAGAGCGGACCTGAGCCGTTACTTCCCTGCACAGACTCTTTGCAGGGCCCCCAGCAGAGGGGGGAGGGGAGAGCCCTCCGAGAACTGGGGACCCTACCTGTCCCTTCTGGGTGCAGGGAAGCCATGGGAAAAATGCTCTGGGTGTGTGCATTCACCAGGTCCTGGCCACTCGGAGCTCACAGCGCACGTCCAGGCCTCTATGCACAGGACTGCCCGCTGTGCTCTGCATGTCGGTCCCTGGCTGGGGTCTCTCCAGAGGGCCTGACCCGGGAGCACGTTGGCCTCCCCTGTGACCACTGGAGCCCAGCAGAAGCAGCCTCATCCCCCAGGACTCCTATGATGCAAGCACCCACACCCTCCCCACTGCAGATCGGCAGCCTCCCCTGGACCCCTTCCCTCCAGGAGCCAGAATCCAACAAGAGGCCTCCAGACCCCAAAGGAACACAGAGTCGGACACAACAGAGTCCAACTGAGTATGGACTGAGCTGCCTGCCTGGGTTCCCTCCAAGTAGAAGTGGACCCACCCAGATTAGGGCTGCTATTTCCCCTGTGGGCAGCAGGGGGCGCTGCTTGCTGCAGTGGGAGCCAGTTACCCACCAAATTCAGTCCCTCCTCCAACACCCTGTTGGATAGACACTCCATCCCTACTCTGGCCAGACAGACACACACACACACACACACAGTCCAGTTATCAGCCCACATGCGCTCACTATGCCAAGCCCCTACCCCTCATTCAAATCAGGCTGAACCACTCACTCTCAGATGGAGGAGTTAGTCACCAGGGGCGCTGATGGGTGAGTGATGAAAAGGGAAGGGTTGGGGTGCGGGCAAAACAGCTATGGGCAAGTTGTCCCACCCCAGCCTTTCCAGGATCACAAAGTTGTGGCTCCCAGGATCAGCTTTAATTTTGTTGACCAGAGTCTTAGGCCCTAGGGAGATGATCAGGAATCAAGGATGTTTATCTCCATGTGACATAGAGTGACTGCACCCTTCCAACCCAGCCCCATGCCAGGCCCCTGACCCCTCCGCATCCACCAGGCCTGAACACAAGCAACCTTCCAGGCCTGAACCCCAAATGATTCTCTGTGCTGTGCTTAGTCATTCAGTTGTGTCTGACTCTTTGCAACCCCATGGACTATAGCCTGCCAGGCTCCTCTGTCCGTGGGAATTCTCCCGGCAAAGAATACTGGAGTGGGTTGCCTTGCCATCTTCCAAGGGATCTTCCTAACCCAGGGATCGAACCCAGGAAGTGGGTAGCCTATCCCTTCTCCAGGGGATCTTCCTGACCCAGGAATCGAACCAGGGTCTCCTGCATTGCAAGTAGATTCTTTACCAGCTGAGTTACCCTAGGTCAGTCCAGATCCCTCTGCTCAGAAGAAACTAACCAACTTGGACAAGAGGTCAGGGTGGGCATGTGCCCTGAAGCAGACAATGCCACGTTGCCCAAGAAATCAGACTCTACCTTCTGGTTGGGGCTCCACAGGGGGCAGGAATGACAAAGTCTAAGCTGTGTATCCCTCAAGCTGCCCCCTCACCTTAGCCACCATCCCCATGCAGCTACCCCATGCGCCCAGACTTGCAGGTTGAAAGAGCAGCAGGAAAGTCCTCACCTGCAGAACACAAAGGCATCCCAACCAGGAGCTGATCCTGTAACTCAGCGGGACCCTACTTCGTCAGGGGACTCTTAGAGGCCACTGCAAACCCTGGAGTCCCAAAAGAGAGAGCAGAGTCCTAGCCCGATTCCCTCCCCTCAAATGTTATCCTCTGCAGGAAGGAGGCTCCAGCCATCCCTCCATTTGTGCTGGGCCTACCCAGTCCTTCCAGCCTGGCAGAGAAGCCACGAATATGTGTATTCCATCTCGGGGGCAGAGGCAGGGGTGGGGGGATGGCTGTGAGGCTCTTCATTGTGGCAGGGGCTTTTCTGTATCTTCAGCATGTTTCCCTGAGGCGTGTAGGATCTTAGTTCCATGACCAGGGATCAAAACCACATCTCCTGTATTGGAAGACAGATTCTCAACAGCTGGATCACCAGGGAACTCCTATCTGTGCAGCCTGTCATCCACATTCTAGAGGACTGCTGGAAGCCAGCCCTTCTCTCTTCCATGTTCTGCGCAAGACAAACCTAAAAACACAGCTTTCCAAGGTGCTGTCACTGCCTCACTGTGTGACCTTGGGCAAACTATTTCACTGCTGAGCCTTGGTCTCTTCACAGGACCTGTCCACTCAGCCTCCATGCTGGGTAATATCTACCATCCTGCCTTCCACACCCACCTCTCCCCTCGGCCTCCTCTCTCCTCCCAGCGGTTTGCAGACAAACATTGCCCACTGCTGTCTTTGACCCACCTGTGAGGAACCTGTTGTCATTCTTAATGTGTGAGGTCCCAGATGGAGAGAGAACCCCGACAAGGGGAGGGCAGCTGGGTCACAGAGCACTCCCCCACTCCTCTGCGGAGGGCTCCCCTGCCTCTGCTGCCACTCCCTTCCTTTCTTTGTGAGCAGCATAGATGTGACAAGGGGCACTGTTTCAAATAAGGGTTTGTTAAAGTCTTGGAGAAAACAAAAGGAGCTAGAACAGAGAGTATGACGGAAGTGGATCATCTGAGGTCCAAGTGCAGCCTTGCCCACAAACTCCTTATTGTCAAAGGAAGGGATGGTGCTGGCTGCAGCAGAACCGCCTGCCCATTAGCAACCCAGGCACATACACACTATGTTTAAAGAGTCCTTCACTAAAGGACTTTATTTCAGGCTTGAGAGTCAGCACAAAGCCCCCGAGGGGGTAAGAGCTTTGGAACTGAAACCTCTAGCGTCTGAACTCGTCGCTTTGGATGATCTGCTGGCGGGGAACCGCAGTCCTAGATTCTCACTATGTTTACCCTCCCAAGGTTGGAAAGGGCGTCCTGTCTGGGGCTCCTCTTTCCTTACCCATCCCTCTCCTTTTCTTGGTGCTTTTTTAACCCTTGGCTGTCTTCCCAAATCCCCACCTCTTCTCATGTTTGGTCCCCTGTAGGTCGTACTTTGATCTCTGCAATCCTTGATGGGGTAGACGAAGGAGTGTTTTGGTTGTTAGGGGTGAGGAGGAGAGGGTCAGAGCCTGAAAGGCACTCAGACTTCAGTTTGCTGCTGCTGCTGCTGCTGCTGCTAAGTCGCTTTAGTCGCGTCCAACTCTGTGTGACCCCATAGACAGCAGCCCACCAGGCTCCCCTGTCCCTGGGATTCTCCAGGCAAGAACACTGGAGTGGGTTGCCATTTCCTTCTCCAATGCATGAAAGTGAAAAATGAAGGTGAAGTCACTGAGTCGTGTCCGACGTCAGGTTACTGCATCTAAAATACAAACATATCTAGCAAAAGTGACATCCTGCTAGGTGGTCCTCTGTATTTATTGTACTAAAATATGCTGTCTATTTCTGGACTTCCCTGGTGGTCCAGTGGTTAAGAATCTGCCTGCCAATGCAGGGGACACAGGTTCAATCCCTGGGCAGGGAGTATTCCACTTGCCGCAGGGCAACTAAGCCCATGCTCCCCAACTACTAACACCCACATGTCGTAGAGCCCGTTCTCTGCAACAAAAGAAGCCACCGCAAGCAGAAGCCCAAACATTGCAAAGAAGGGTAGACCTCTGGCACCATAACTAGAGAAAGCCCCCATGCAGCGATGAGACCCAGCACAGCCATAATTAATTAATTAATTAATTCTTAAGAAGGAAACACCATAAAATAAAATAATCTGTCTACTTGTGTGATAGCCAGCCCCTAATCTGGCCCCCAAGGATCCCTGCTTCTCAGAATTCCCTTCCTGGAGTTGTCTCTTCCCACATTGTTTCAGAGTTGGTCTGTGGGCCCAATATAACATGGCAACAGGGATACTCTGTTACTTCCAAGGCCAGATTATAAAAGACAGTTCAGACTTTCTGTAAGACATTGTGCCTATAGCTAACCGTTGTACACTTAAAATTTTGTTAAGAGAGTACATCTAAGGTCAAGAGCTCTTCCATAATTTTTTTTTTTAATTTAAGCCATTTGGGCCCTGCTTTGCTCTTTCTCAGGCTTCCCTGGTGGCTCAGTGGTAAAGAATTTGCCTGCAATGTAGGAGACTCATGTTCGATCCCTAGGTCAAGACAATCCCCTGGAGGAGGGAATGGCTACCCACCCCAGTATTCTTGCCTGAAGAATCCCATGACAGAGGAGCCTGATGTGCTGCAATCCATGGGGTCACAAAGAGTCAGACACAACTTAGCAACTGAACAACAGCAATGCATGTGACTCTGTTCTGTATTTTCCAAGTCTCCTATGAATGTGCTATCATACTTTCATAATTTATAAAAATAAAATAAAAATTTTAAAGAATTGGGGGAAGATGATTTAGGGCAATAAAAACCTGTCCATCCACAAGAAGCTATGGCTCTATATCCAGTGTCATAGGCCCTTCCATCCTAGCCCTAAGCTCAGACACCTGAGCACCCAGAACCAGGGCCCGCATCTCAGTGTCCAGTCCTCAGAAGTCTAAAAAGAGTGGAGGTAGGTGGCCTGCCTGTCTAAAAAGACAGGCAGGTGGCCTCTGTTCTTCCTCTTAGAGGCCCACCTGCTGGACCACTATCTGAGAACCCACCTCTTCCTGAGGTGATTGTTACAAAGAACATCCAGTGTCTTCAGGTGATACCCCGCCCCTCTGACAGGTGTGTGTGCCTTACTTACTCTGTGGTTTCAATAGTGCAGCACAGTCCACCTTAGTAAGTCTCGCGTCATTAGAAAGTGTGCCCGTCCAGAGGCAGGGTGGCGGTCTCAGCTAGAGTCACATCTGTGCTGGTGGGGAGCTGATTGACAAATTCTGCAGAGGACAGAGAGGCAGGGACCCGAAGACCAGCAGCAATGTGGGTGGGGGTGGGGTGGTATCCACACAGACAAGCCTGGGAAGAGCCGTACCTGCACCTGGACTCTCGGGATACCTTGCCGAGTAGGGAATCTCTGGGATCCTCCCAGCCCTCAGGGGCCAGCACAGTGATCCTAGAGCCAGATGCTTCTTTGCTGAAAAGAGGGAGGGTGAGATGGAGAAACATGGGCGGAAGAAGACTCAAAGCAGATGCCAGCGGGTTTAACCAAATCTGATGACGGGAAAGAGGAGGCTACGAGGGAAGGTGTCTTAATGGCTCTGTGTCCCTGTATTCTCTCCAAAGGTCGGAGACTAGAGGCAGCCCCCTGGCCAGCCTCACTGCGACTTCTGAACACTCACCAGGCCAGATCCACCACAGTGCCAGAGCCCTGCCACCAAATAAAGACCAGAGTGGATATTAGCCAGGCCACCAGGTGAGGACCTGCCGAGCCATCTCGAGGACACCATCCATCCGCAAGACTGCTCTCTCTAACAAAGGGCAAGGTACCCAGCAGTGGAAGGGAAAAAGTGGAAGCTGTGACAGATTTTATTTTCTTGGGCTCCAAAATCACCACGGACCATCACTGCAGCCATGAAATTAAAGATGCTTTCTCCTTGGAAGAAAAGCTACGACAAACCTAGACAGCATATTAAAAAGCTGAGACATCACTTTGCTGACAAACGTCCATATAGTCAAAGCTATGGTTTTTCCAGTAGTCATGTATGGATATTAGAATTGGACCATAAAGAAAGCTGAGCACAGAAAAATTGATGCTTTTGTACTGGAATGTTGGAGAAGACTGTTGAGAGTCCCTTGGACTGACTGCAAGGAGATCAAAGCAGTCAGTCCTAAAGGAAATCAGTCCTGAATATTCATTGGAAGGACTGATGCTGAAGCTGAAGCTCCAGTTCTTTGGCTACCTGATGCAAAGAGCCAACTCACTAGAAAAGACGCTGATACTGGGAAAGGTTGAAGGCAGGAGGAGAAGCAGGCAACAGAGGATGAGATGGTTAGATAGCATCACTGATGCAATGGACATGAATTTGAGCAAACTCCAAGAGACAGCGGAGGACAGAGGAACCTGGAGTGCTACAGTCAATGAGGTTGCAAAGAGTTAGACACAACAACAACACAGCATCAAGGGGTGGGGTCACATGACAAAGGCCGGAACTCACTTCGGAGCACTGAAGGGCACGGGGTTACACTGGAGGTGAGCCTCCCTCCCTCCCTCGCTGGATCAGAGCAGGAAGGATGCTCAGGCACCTTCTCCCTGACCATCCACCCCCACTGCCAAGCCCAGCTCCTGGACGCCCCTGTCTACCATGGGCCCCCTTCCTCCCTGGGCATCTGCCTTGAAAACTCCAACACCTACCTGGTGCCTGCTCTCCCGCTCTGCCCCCCAGCAGGAGCTCACCCACATATATAGATGGTACCTCTGCAGGCCTGTAATGAAGAAGGTGCCCTGATAATGAAAGAGCTTGGTCTCCATCTTGAGGATCAGAGAGAAAAGTCATTGAAAAGTTTTAAACTGGGGAGGAGTGTGATCAGTGGATACTGTAGACAGACAGCTGACAGAATAGGGAAGGTGGACAAGAGGGGCAAGGCTAGTGGCAGACCTGCCTTTCAGATTGCTTCATGAGTGTGTGTGTGTGTGTGTGCACGCGCGCACGCGTGCTAAGTCACTTCAGTCATGTCCAAGTCCTTGCAACCCTATAGGCTATAGCCCTGGAGAAGGCGATGGCACCCCACTCCAGTACTCTTGCCTGGAAAATCCCATGGACAGAGGAGCCTGGTAGGCTGCAGTCCATGGGGTCGCTAAGAGTCAGACACAACTGAAGGACTTCACTTTCACGCATTGGAGAAGGAAATGGCAACCCACTCCAGTATTTTTGCCTGGAGAATCCCAGGGATGGTGGGCTGCCATCTATGGGGTCGCACACAGTCGGATAAGACTGAAGCGACTTAGCAGCAGCAGCAGCAGACTATAGCCCACCAGGCTCCTCTGTCCATGGGATCCTCCAGGCAAGAAACCTGGAGTAGGTTGTCATGACCTCTTCCAGGGGATCTTTCTGACCCAGGGTTCAAACCCTCATCTCTTTAAGTCTTCTGCATTGGCAGGTTGGTTCTTTACCACTAGCACCACCTGGGAAGCTCTCAGAGTGACTCAATCCCGCCCAAATACCCTTAGGCTATGGAAGTTAAGCTTGAAACCAGAGATGACTTGGGGTAGGGGAGCAAGAAGGACAGACCCAACTCCAACAGAGTCACTCTTTTTTAAAATGTTGTTTTTTAATTGAAGGATAATTTCTTTACAATGTTGGTTCCATTTCTGCCCATGGTTTCATTTCTGCTAATCAACATGAATTAGTACATATGTCTTTCTGCTTTATTGACTATGCCAAAGCCTTTGACTGTGTGGATCACAATAAACTGTGGAAAATTCTGAAAGAGATGGGAATACCCATCTCTTTGGGAATACCATATGACCTGCCTCTTGAGAAATCTCTATGCAGGTCAGGAACCAACAGTTAGAACTGGACAGGGAACAACAGACTGGTTCCAAATAGGAAAAGGAGTACATCAAGGCTGATATTGTCACCTTGCTTATTTACCGTATATGCAGAGTACATCATGAGAAATGCTGGGCTGGATGAACACAAGCTGGACCGGAATCAAGATTGCCGGGAGAAATATCAATAACCTCAGCTATGCAGATGACACCACCCTTATGGCAGAAAGTGAAAAAGAACTAAAGAGCCTCTTGATGAAAGTGAAAGAAGAGAGAGAAAAAGTTGGCTTAAAGCTCAACATTCAGAAAACTAAGATCGTGGTACCTGGTCCCATCACTTCATGGCAAATAGAGGGGAAACAGTGGAAACAGTGGCAGGCTTTATTCGGGGCGGGGGGGGGCTCTAAAATCACTGCAGATGGCGACTGCAACCATGAAATTAAAATATGCTTGCTCCTTGGCAGGAAAGTTATGACCAGCCTAGAGAGCATATTAAAAAGCAGAGACATTACTTTGCCAACAAATGTCCATCTAGTCAAGGCTATGGTTTCCCCAGTAGTCATGTATGGATGTAAGAGTTGGACTATAAAGAAAGCTGAGCACAGAAGAATTGATGCTTTTGAACTGTGGTGTTGGAGAAGACTCTTGAGAGTCCCTTGGACTGCAAGGAAATCCAACCAGTCCATTCTGAAGGAGACCAGTCCTGGGTGTTCATTGGAAGGACTGATGTTGAAGCTGAAACTCCATTACTTTGGCCACCTGATGCAAAGAGCTGACTCATTTGAAAAGACCCTGATGTTGGGAAAGATTGAGGGCAGGAGGACAAGGGGATGACAGAGGATGAGATGGCTGGATGGCATCACCAACTCAATGGACATGAGTTTGGGTAAACTCCAGGAGTTGGTTATGGACAGGGAGCCCTCTTGTGCTGCAGTCCATGGGGTTGCAAAGAGTTGGACACAGCTGAGCAACTGAACTGAACTGTACATATGTCCCCTCCCTTTGGGACCTACCTCTCACCTTCCACCTCCCACCCTATACCATACCTCTAGATTATTACAGAGCTTGGTTTAAGTTCCCTGAGTCATACAGCAAATTCCCATTGGCTATCTATGTTATACATGGTAGAGTATATGCTTCCACACTGCTCTCTCCATTCATCTCATCCTCTCCTTCTTCCCCCCAACCCTTGTCCATAAGTTGGTTTGCCATCTCCAGCAGAGTCACTCTTACCTCTAAATCCCTGGTCTGCCCACATCTATACTGACCATTAAGGACAGAAGCCCAGGATCCCTGACTCAGGCCTCCTTAGCCCCATCTGCTCTCCACCTCACCCCTGTACCTCTCCTCACCTGACTCTGGGCAGGGAACCTGTCCTGACCCAGGGCGAGCTGTCTAAAGACAGGAAACTGCCCCACCCTTTCAGCCCAGGGTCTTCTGAGGTTGTCTGGAATCCAAGAGACAGCAAACTCCTCTTTAATTTCTGAGGTCTAATGAAGGCTGCAGAAAAACCTTCCTGATCTGGAAAACCCAGCACCCCACCTCCACCTGCCACCCTGCCATCCCTGCCCCGATGGGCCCTTCCCCACACAGGACAGCAGGTGGCAGCACCAATGGGAATTGCCAGAATAAAACCAAAGGACTTCCCTGGTGGTCTAGTGGTTAGGAATCCACCTGCCAATGCAGCAGACACCGGTTCGATCCCTGATCCAGGAAGATCCCACACGCCTCGGAGCAATTAGGCCCCTGCGCCACAACTACTGAGCCTGAGCTCGAGAGCCCATGCTCGGCAACAAGAGAAGCTACTGCAAGGAGAAGTCCGGGCACTGTTACAAAGAACCAGCACAGCCAAAAAGGAGTAAATTTATTTATTTACTTAAAAAAAATAAAAGCAAAAATAAAACTCCAAACTGAAAATGAGTCTCTGTACTTAGTGCCCCGGTGGCTGTTTTCTCCCCTGCTCTGTCTCCATCCCCCACCACAGCTTCAAAGACTGCCCCCCTCCCTACCTCAGCCCCCTGCCTTCCTCAGTTAATGAGAAACACAACTCAGTAGACCCAGAAGTTGGCTCAGAAGGTGTAAGTGAGAACTGGAGATAAGGGCAGAGTAAAGACAGCAGGATACGGATTTGCCTTGAGATATAAACTCCCAGGAGCTTCCCTGGTGGTCTCAGCAATAAAGAATCTGCCTGCAATGTAGGAAACCCACGTTCTACCCCTGGGTCTGGAAGAACTCCTGGAGGAGGGCATGGCAATCCCCTCCAGGGTTCTTGCCTGGAGAAACCTAGAAGAGCCTGGCAGACTACAGTCCAGGGGGTTGCAAAGAGTAGGACACGACTGAAGCAGCTGAGCACACCGCATAAGCTCCCAGGACTGAAAGGATCTGTGTGGCCCGAGCTGGTAGCCAAGGACCAAAAGTTCTTCTCCATTAATCCCACGGATTCAAGATGCCCCCAGAGCCAAGGTCTATCATTGTCTTCAGGATCCACAGCCTCATTCTTCTAATCTCATCTGGCTTAGAAAGGGCTGGCTGGTCACAATGATCATTTTTGTTGTCTAGTCATTCAGTCGTGTTGGAATCTTTGCAACCCCATGGACTACCACACTCCAGGCTTCCCTGTCTATCGCCAACTCCCGCAGCTTGCTCAAACTCATGTCCATTGAGTCAGTGATGCCATCCAACCATCTCATCTTCTGTCACTCCCTTCTTCTCCTGCCCTCAATCTTTCCCAGCATCAGGGTCTTTTCCAGTGAGTCAGCTCTTCGCATCAGGTGGCCAAAGTGTTGGAGCTTCAGCTTCAGCATCAGTCCTTCCATAATTACCAAGCCCTTTTGTAATTATCAAAGTCATTTAGTAACATTACAAGAATTTCACTAAACAGAGTAACATTTTTTTAAACCATCCATAGCCCTATTCTCTAATATACTGTTCCTGTATATTAGAGGGTATTTATTTTAGACTGTTTCTGTGTTTTCTATTTTTGTAGACATAGTGTCCTTAGAGTTTCATTGTTTATTTTCTTTATTCAGTTCTCCTGCTGAGGGTAAGGGCCTCCACAGAGCAAATGTACTTCTACTCTTTAGGGGCTCACATTTGACTAAAGGAAGGGAGACAGAATAGATGATTCAAAGACAAGAAGTTACCAGTCTTCCTGGGACTAAATCTGTTTTGGGACTGAAAGCCCCGTGTCCCAGACAAACCAGGATGATTTCTAATAGGTCACCCTACTAGAAGCAAGTCCTCCCAAATTACATGGAGTTAGAGTTCAGAATTTCATTTCAATCCATAGATTGGCCTCAGCTCTACCTCTTTGCCTTTTTTTTTTTTAATCTTATTTTTAAATTTACTTTTAGTGGTTGCTCTAGGCAACTTTTCTCAAACTCTGTACCCTTGAAAAGTACTGAGATCATTTCGTCTTTCTTCTGCATTATTCATTCTGCTATTCAGGGCCTTTAACTCAGCTTCTAGAAGAGCCTGGCAGACTACAGTCCATGGGGTCGCAAAGAGTAGGACATGACTGAAGCAGCTGAGCACACCGCATAAGCTCCCAGGACTGAAAGGATCTATGTGGCCTGAAGTTGGTCCTTGGCAAATGTATTTTCTAATCTTTCTTTACTCCTCCTTATAGTTTCTAGTTTGTTTTTGCAGCATTAGCATTCCTTGTCAATAGCCTTTCTTAATTTCTTCAGAGATTGGCCCAACACTATAAATCAACTATGCACCAACTTGCTTCAGTTGTGTCCGACTCTTTGCAACCCCATGGACTGTAGCCCGCCAGGCTCCTCTGTCCATGGAATTCTCTGGGCAAGAATACTGAAGTGAGTTGCCATGCCCTCCTCCAAGGGATCCTCCCAACCCAGGGATCAAACCCAGGTCTCCCGAGTTGCAGGCCGATTCTTTACCCTCTGAGCCATCAGGGTACCGTCTCTCCTGATCTGTCCTCCAGTAGCTCATTCACCTTGATTCCTGCCCATAACCCTACAAACCCTAGGAGCATCTCTCCTACAGCAGCTCTGCTCACGACAAAGTCTTGAAGTTTTCTTTTATCTGAAAATGCTTTCATTTCATCTTCAATCTTGAAGAACATTTTCACTGGCAAAGTAACTCGGAGCTGAGGACTTTTTTTCTTTTGGTGTTCTGAAGATGCTGCAATACTGCTTGCTTCTATATGGTTTTTGATGAGAAAGCAGTGACATTGAGAATGTTGTTCTCTGTTTTCAGTATGTCCTTTATCTCTATCCAGCCTCTTTCAAGATTCCCTTCTTATCTTTGGTTTTTAGCAGTTTGACTCTGATGTGCCTTTTTGTTTATTTCCAATTCTGCTTGGAGTTTATGAAGTTTCTTGAACCTGAAGATATATGCCTTTCACAAAAGCTGGGAAGTTCCAGCCATTATTTCTTTGAATATTTTTGCTGCCTCACTCTCTCTCTCTCCTCTCCTTCTGGGACTCCAAGAATACATATCTTAGAGAGTTTTTTTAATATCATCCCCCTGAGTTTCTGCTCATTTTAAAAGTTTTTTCCCTCTCTGTCCTTCAGATCGATTAATTTCTATTTATCTATCTTCAAGGTCACTGACTCTTCTACCATCTCCATCCTTCTATTAAGCCGGCGATTTTTTTTAAATTTCATATCCTGCCTCTCTGTGGCTCTATATTTTAAGTTTCTGTTTCCCCGCTTGTGTTCCCCGCTTGTCTTTTTCTTTCAAAGGAGCATAGCTTGCTACCCAATGGACTGTAGCTTTGCATCTCTGTGTGCTGAAGTCCTTGGGCTCTGACTCCACCATCTGGGTCATCTCAGGGGCTGGTCTGTTGTCTTTCTCTAGAGTGTGGTTTGTGTTTTCCTGTTTCTTCTTATTTGGAGTGATTGTGGATTATATCCTGGACATTATAAAGTCTGTGGGTTCAGTGATGTTTCTCCAAAAATTATTGATTTCTTTTTCAAGTAGGCAGTTAACTTGGTTCACTCAACCTGTAGACTGTCTTGAGATGAGCAGTAGCCCAAATTTAAGTCATCTTCTTTTAGTCCTAGCTGGTTTGCCTGGAGCCTGCCCCCAAGCAGCCATTGTTGAGGGGAATGATGAAGAAATATCTGAGACACTCAAGTAGCTTACAGCCGGATTATAAGCCAAGAATCACACAGTGAGAGAATGATGCACTTGAGCTTGGAGCTCAGGAAGGTGGGTCAGGCTCAATGCTATGGCCCCCACCTCTTATCCTCACACGGCCTGTGCCCACATGCAGGTCGAGGTGAGCAAAAGCACCCGGTGGTGCAGAAATTAAGAAAGGCATGCTTGCTCTCCCTAAGACCTGCTCCCTTTCCCAAGGCTCCCCTACCTCCCCACTCCCAGCCCTGAGGACCCTCCATGCCTAAATCTCTGCCATAATCGATGGGGCAGCTACTTCTGCTTCTTCTGCCCAGCTTACAAACTGCAGAGCAACAGCTGCTTCTATCTCCCTGCCAGCTGGAGAGGAGGCCCCAAAGAGGGGAGGTTATCCTGAAAGCAGGATTGGGGAACTGCTGACCCCCAACAGCCCACACGGGCCTGCCTCACTAGCCCCCCTAGTTCCACAAGGGCCTGCAGTCACCAGCTGAGGCTCCTTCTCAGTCCCCAGTCCCTGGTGGCTTTCTCCCCTGACCCCAACACACACTACCGCTGCACCATCCAGGTGGGCCCTGATCAGGTTCTCCTGTGCAAAGGGTCAGATTCACCAAAATGGGGACTATGTCCAGGCCCTGGGCCTCTCCAGACTCCAGCTGCAGGAGGGGTCACTCCCCTTCACCCTCTTGGTCCCCTGCCCTCTTTCCCACCCAGTCTCCACCCAGAACTTTACCCCCTGTCCATTTAGAGTGACCAGTTGTCCTGGTTCATCCAGAATTTCCCCAGTTTTAAAACTGAGAGCCCTACATCCCAAGAAGGCTTTTAGTCCCATGCAAACTGGCGTCCTGCCTGCTGTGGGGTTTTCTTTCAAGGGCCTCCCCCTCCTCTCCTCCAGAATGTCTCCAGGAACAATGGGCTAACCAAGGTACTCCACTAAATCCTGCTCTTAGGCAGGGAGCACAAGCTTAGGAGCAGAGTACAACCCAGCCCACACAGACTGTCCAAGGGAACAGGGACTGATGCCCCAAAGAAAGACTAGAGGAGGATCCCCAGCCCCCATGGGAGCCTCAGCTGGTTTCTTCCCACCAGGTGGGTCATGGACAGTACTGTTGTTCACACCTGTGGATGTCTCCGGCTTCCCAGGTGCTCCTTGTGGCCCTAAGAGTTATATATCAGTAAAAGGGCAGGTTTCAGGACTTCCCTGGTGCTCCAGCAGTTAAGACTCTGAGCTTCCAACCCAGGAAGGCCGGGATTCGATCCTTGGTTGGGGAACTAAAATCTTGCATGCTACAGGGTGAAAAAATAGAATAAAAATAAACCATCTCCAATATTTACCCCTGAGTCAGACAGCAGTAGTATCTACTCTAGAGACTTTTTTAAGGTCATGCTGACAATCACTATATTTCCAGGAACTTTCCACTGTACCTGTTCCTTGAGCCTTCCCCAGACACAGTCCCACGGCCTCGCTTGGGCCAAGTCCTCACACTCTGCTTGGAGGGAAAGGACCGTTCTCCCACCTGAAGATGGAAAACGCAATGTGTCCGATATCCATTTAACTTTCTCTTTTCCTTTGAACATGTTAAGCTGCCTTTTTTCCTCCTCTAAATACTCTATAATGAAATGCTGGTACTTGGTTTTAGAAAGCAAGCCCACAAATGCTCATGAAATAAATCTCAGGAAGATGAGAGTATAATCCTTCTTATCCTGGAGTTGCAGAAAATCAGACATGATTCTTCTTCACAGAGTTGATCCTGATAAAGGGGCGAATCGAGAACATTCAGTGAAGATAGGTAATCCTGTTCTCTGTTATATTTCTGTCATCTTTGGGAGTGTAACTTGTATGGAGGAATCTTTTTAAGATATTCAGACTTCAGAGATGGTTGCTATAGGAGCAGTACAATGGCATCTATAAACTTTAAAAGGCGGCAAATCAGGAATAATCTGGAAATCCAATGGTTAGGATGCCAAGTTTCCACTGCCTGGGGTACAGGTTCAAGCCTTGGTTGGGGAACTAAGATCCTGTCTGTTGTGTAGCACAGCCCCAAAACAAACAAACAAAAGGCTGCAACTCTGCTCAGCCATTAATAACTTATTCCTCTGAAAACGATATTTAAATTAACTTCTTCAGGAACTTCCCTGGCGGTTCAGAGGTTAAGACTTCACCTTCCAATGCAGGGGGTGCACGTTCAACCCGTGATCCAGAAGCTAAGATCCCACATACTTTGCAGCCAAAAAACCAAAACGTAAAACAGAAAAGTGAAAGTGGACATCACTCAGTTGTGTCCAATTCTTTGTGACCCCATGGATTATACAGTCCACGGAATTCTCCAGGCCAGAATCCCAGAGTGGGTAGCCTTCCCCTTCTCCAGGGGATCTTCACAACTCAGGGATCAAACCCAGGTCTCCTACATTGCAGGCAGATTCTTTACTAGTTGAGTCATAAACAGAAGCAATATTGTAACAAATTCAATAAAGACTTTTTAAATGGTCCATAAAATAATAGTAAATTAACTAATTAACCTCTTCCCTTTCCAGAAAGCATAAGTACTTGTGAGACTGTGGTTTATTTGTTAGACCAGATAGATACCTTTGGGACTCTTTTCCTTTCTAGCATAAAGGTAAAATTCTATTACTCTGCTTGACTTTTTTTTCCCCCCAAAGTTTTTAAGAGCTTTGGAGCCTGCAGGTACTTGAATTAACAGGAGGAATCCCTGTGCTGTGACCTACCAGGAGAGAGAGGAATCAGCTTTATGGCACGCGCTGGGCATTCAGACAGGGCAGCCCTTTGTCCACAGACCCGCCCCACCCCCAACACCTGCCTACAGAAACTTTGGCCTGAAGCCGACCCTGCCCTGCGTCAGCCTGAGCCTGCTGGACAAGCAGCGTCAGGGGCCTGTGGGCGGGATTCAAGGACTGCCTCAGTGCGGGCCCCCAGCCATGTTTGGGGAGGCGGGAGGTACGGTGGTCATTAAGTTCGATGTGTACAAGAGGCTGGCTGGTTACAGAATGAGCAGGAGGTCAGGGAGGGAAAAGTTTTGCTGATTAAAGGCGAAAGGCTAACTCAGAAGGAGCCATCCTACCGAGTGTGAGACACGGAGATGGTAAAAATTAAACAGTGCGGAAAAGACAACAGGGAGTGCACCCACCCACCCCTGATGGCCTCTCCTGGCCAGGGCGGTTGTGGAGCTTTTTCCTCTGCTTTAGGGTAGGTGAGCTCTTCTTGAATCAGACAGAAGGTGGCGCTCAACCCAGAGAATTAGAGAAAAGGGAACTGAGGCGAATTACTCAACTCATTTCCAGTAACTTCTCCCTCCTCCCCCACAGGGCCTTCTCCAGCCCCACTTCCTGTTCCCAGACTCGGGCCAAGCCCTCTCAGGGCTAAAATGTCGGGTTCCAGATCCCTGGTCTCAGAGCTGCGGGAACTGTCTCTGGGGAAGCCTCACTCCACCCGCTGCCCAGGCAACATGTGAGTGTGCCTGGAGGGGCTGGAGAGGCTGGAGAGGCTGGGGAGGCTGGACAGGCTGAGGAGGGAGAGTCTGAGGAGGCTGGAGAGGCTGGAGAGGCTGAGGAGGCTGGAGAGGCTGAGGAGGCTGGAGAGGCTGAGGAGGCTGAGGAGGCTGGAGAGGCTGAGGAGGCTGGAGAGGCTGAGGAGGCTGGAGAGGCTGAGGAGGCTGAGGAGGCTGGAGAGGCTGGAGAGGCTGAGGAGGCTGGAGAGGCTGAGGAGGCTGGAGAGGGTGAGGAGGCTGGAGAGGCTGAGGAGACTGGAGAGGCTGAGGAGGCTGGAGAGGCTGAGGAGGCTGGAGAGGCTGGAGAGGCTGAGGAGGCTGGAGAGGCTGAGGAGGCTGGAGAGACTGAGGAGGCTGGAGAGGCTGGAGAGGCTGAGGAGGCTGGAGAGGCTGAGGAGGCTGGAGAGGCTGAGGAGGCTGAGGAGGCTGGAGAGGCTGAGGAGGCTGGAGAGGCTGAGGAGGCTGGAGAGACTGAGGAGGCTGGAGAGGCTGGAGAGGCTGAGGAGGCTGGAGAGGCTGAGGAGGCTGGAGAGGCTGAGGAGGCTGAGGAGGCTGGAGAGGCTGAGGAGGCTGGAGAGGCTGAGGAGGCTGGAGAGGCTGAGGAGGCTGGGGAGGCTGGAGAGGCTGAGGAGTTTGGAGGCCGAAGAGGCTGAGAGAAGTTTGGAGACATGGGAAGGGCACCCCGGGACATGTGCACGCTCACACACACACACACACACACACACACGCATATAGCCTCCAGCAATCTTCCCTGGGGTGTGCTGGCTCAAGCTCCAGCCAGGACACTATCATATTTAAATGTCTCTCGCTTGTAACCTCCAGGCTCATCAGACACCAGGGTGGGCTGGGGTTGACTGAAGTAGACAGAAAGCAGCCCCTGCTTGGATGAGCCTCTCCAGGGAGGTGGGCAGTGGTGGAAAACCCACAGTCCAAGCACAGGCTGACCAGGAGGCTGAAGGAATTGGGAGAGGAGGAGCCGTAAGAGTGTGGACAGAGGTGCCCAGGCCTCTCAGTTTTAGCAACGCCTGCCCCCTCATGTCTCCTCAGGCCACAGGCCACAGGCACGCAGCCCCCTCTGCCCTGGCCCACTCCCAGGTGGTGGTTCCTCCTCTGGGGAGTCCTCCAGGCTTTCCCCACACAGGGCTCCGTGGTGCTCCTGGCCCAGTGGCTGCCCCAGAACCTGACGTCCCCTGGGTACCCAGAGCCATACGTCAAAGGCCAGGAGAGCTCCACGGACATCAAGGCTCCAGAGGGCTATGCTGTGAAGCTCCTGTTCCAGGACTTTGACCTGGAGCCGTCCCCGGACTGTGAGCAGGACTCCATCACAGTGAGCTGGGTGGGGTTCTGGAGGGACTCCACGTGGGGAGGGCCCCTGCTGGAGGCCCAGGGCAACGGGAGGGGCCCAGGGCCTGAAACTCGAGGCTTACCCAGGAGGCCGGGTCTCCCAGCTGAGGCCCCATGCTTACCTGTGCACCCAGCCATCTGGGCCCCACCAACGAGAGAGAAGGCCACAGGTCAGGAAGCCTTACCAAGGGACACACACACACTGCAAATCCCTAGAGTCGAAAGCAAGAACTCACACGTCAGTCATTAAAAGTGCATCATCAAGTAAGTTGTGTGCCTGCACTGTCGGGCTCAGGAGCTGGATGTTCAGTTCAGTTAAATCGCTCAGTCGCGTCAGATTCTGCGACCCCATGGACTGCAGCATGCCAGGCCTCCCTGACCATCACCAACTCCCTCAGCTTGCTCAAACTCATGTCCATTGAGTCAGTGATCCCATCTAACCATCTCATCCTCTATTGTCCCCTTCTCCTCCTGCCTTCAATCTTTCCCAGCATCAGCATCTTATCCAATGAGTCAGTTCTTCACATCAGGTGGCCAGTGTTGGAGCTTCATCGTCAGTCCTTCCAATGAATATTCAGTTTGATTTCATTTAGGATTGACTGGTTTGATCTCCATTCAGTCCAAGGGACTCTCAAGAGTCTTCTCCAACATCACAGTTCAAAAGCATCAATTCTTCGGTGCTCAGCCTTTCTTTACTGTCCAACTCTCACATCCATACATGACTACTGGAAAAAATCATAGCTTTGACTAGACAGATCTTTGTTGGCAAGATAATGTCTCAGCTTTTTAATATGCTGTCTAGGTTGGTCATAGCTTTTCTTCCAAGGAGCGAGCATCTTTTAATTTCACGGCTGCAGTCACCATCTGCAGCCCAAGAAAATAAAATCTGTCACTGTTTCCATTGTTTCCCCATCTATTTGCCATGAATTGGTGGGACCAGATGCCATGATCTTAGTTTTTTGAATGTTGAGTCTTAAGACAGATTTTTCACTCTCCTCTTTCACCTTCATCAAGAGGTTCTTTGTTCCTCTTCACTTTCTGCCATAAGGGTGGTGTCATCTGCATATCTGAGGTTATTGATATTTCTCCTGGCAATCTTGATTCCAGCTTGTGCTTCATCCAGCCCAGCATTTCACATGATGTACTCTTAGAAGTTAAATAAGCAGGGTGACAATATACAGCCTTGACTTACTCCTTTCCCAGTTTGGAACCAGTCCATTGTTCTATGTCCAGTTCTAATTGTTCCTTCTTGACCTCCGTACAGGTTTCTCAGGAGGCAGGTAAGGTGGTCTGGTATTCCCATTGGTTTAAGAATGTTCCACAGTTTGTTGTGATTCACAGAGTCAAAGACTTTGGTGTAGTCAATAAAGCAGAAGTAGATGGTTTTCTGGAATTCTCTTACTTTTTCTATGATCCAACAGATGTTGGCAATTTGATCTCTGGTTCCTCTGCCTTTTCTAACTCTACCTTGAACATCTAGAGGTTCTCAGTTTACATACTGTTGATGCCTCAGTTCAGTTTAGTCACTCAGTTGTGTCCAACTCTTTATGACCCCATGAATCGCAGCACACCAGGCCTCCCTGTCCATCACCAACTCCCTCATGTCCATCAAGTTGGTGATGCCATCCAGCCATCTCATCCTCTGTCATCCCCTTCTCCTCCTGCCCCCAATCCCTCCCAGCATCAGGGTCTTTTCCAATGAGTCAACTCTTCCCATCAGGTGGCCAGAGTACTGGAGTTTCAGCTTTAGCATCAGTCCTTCCAATGAACACCCAGGACTGATCTCCTTTATGATGGACTGGTTGGATCTCCTTGCAGTCCAAGGGACTCTCAAGTGTCTTCTCCAACACCACAGTTCAAAAGCATCAATTCTTCGGCGCTCACCTTTCTTCACAGTCCAACTCTCACATCCATACACAACCACTGGAAAAACCATAGCGTTGACTAGACGGACCTTTGTTGGCAAGGTAATATCTCTGCTTTTGAATATGCTATCTAGGTTGGTCATAACTTTTCTTCCAAGAAGTAAGCGTCTTTTAATTTCATGGCTGCAATCACTATCTGCAATTTTTGGAGCCCCAAAAAATAAAGTCTGCCACTGTTTCCACATCTGTTTGCCATGAAGTGATGGGACCAGATACCATGATCTTCATTTTCTGAATGTTGAGCTTTAAGCCAACTTGTTCACTCTCCTCTTTCACTTTCATCAAGAGGCTTTTTAGTTCCTCTTCACTTTCTGCCATAAGGGTGGTGTCATCTGTATATCTGAGGTTATTGATATTTCTCCCGGCAATCTTGATTCCAGCTTGTGCTTCTTCCAGCCCAGCGTTTCTCATGATGTACTCTGCATATAAGTTAAATAAGCAGGGTGACAATATACATCCTTGATGTACTCCTTTCCCTATTTGGAACCAGTCTGTTGTTCCATGTCCAGTTCTAACTGTTGCTTCCTGACCTGCATATAAGTTTCTCAAGAGGCAGATCAGGTGGTCTGGTATTCCCATCTCTTTAAGAATTTTCCACAGTTTATTGTGATCCACACAGTCAAAGGCTTTGGCGTAGTCAGTAAAGCAGAAATAGACTTTTTTCTGGAACTCTTGCTTTTTCGATGATCCAGCGGATGTTGGCAATTTGATCTCTGGTTCCTCTGCCTTTTCTAAAACCAGCTTGAACATCTGGAAGTTAATGGTTCACATACTGCTAAAGCCTGGCTTGGAGAATTTTGAGCATTACTTTACTAGCATGTGAGATGAGTACAATTGTGCGGTAGTTTCAGCATTCTTTGGCATTGCCTTTCTTTGGGATTGGAATGAAAACTGACCTTTTCCAGTCCTGTGGCCACTGCTGAGTTTTCCAAATTTGCTAGCATATTGAGCACAGCACGGGATTTGAAATAGCTCAACTGGAATTCCATCACCTCCACTAGCTTTGTTCGTAGTGATGCTTTCTAAGGCCCACTTGACTTCACATTCCAGGATGTCTTGGTCTAGGTGAGCGATCACACCATCATGGTTATCTGGGTCATGAAGATCTGTTTTGTATATTTCTTCTTTGCATTCTTTCCACCTCTTCTTAATATCTCCTGCCTCTGTTAGGTCCATACCATTTCTGTCCTTTATCGACTCCATCTTTCCATGAACTGTTCCCTTGGTAAGGTGTCGTCACTCAGTCGTGTCTGACTCTTTGTGACCCCATGGACTGTAGCCTACCAGGCTCCTCCGTCCATGGGATTTTCCAGGCAAGAGTACTGGAATGGGGTGCCATTTCCTTCTCCAGGGGATCTTCCCGACCCAGGGATCGAACCCAGGTCTCCTGCATTGCAAGCAGATGCTTTACCCTCTAAGCCACCAGGGAAGCCCCCTTGGTATCTCTAATTTTCTTGAAGATATCTCTAGTCTTTCCCATTCTATTGTTTTCCTCTATTTCTTTGCATTCTTCACTTAGGAAGGCTGTCTTATCTCTCCTTGCTATTCTTTGAAACTCTGCACTCAGATGGGTATATCTTTCCTTTTCTCCTTTGCCTTTCACTTCACTTCTTTTCTCAACTATTTGTAAGTCCTCTTCAGACAACCATTTTGCCTTTTTGCATTTCTTTTTCTTGGGAATGATTTTGATCACAGCCTCTGGTACAATGTTATGAACTTCCATCCATAGCATGGTACAATCCAGTTATTGAGTTTCCATTTCAATTCTTGAAATACGGTGGGCTGTATGATGTAACTATGGCAGGCTAAAGAAATCAGCTAGGTATCTGGTCATGGATTGAAGAAACTTGGGAATCAGAAATGGAACAGGAACTGAGTTAAGGAAGTTTCCAGGAGGTGACACAGCTTCCAAACCCCAACAGTATGCAGAACCTTCAAGGCGGGGCTGGGGTCCACACTGACATGATCCTATGACCACGGGTGGTCAGGTTCTCCTCACACCTGGCTATCCCCTCCCCTTGCAGATCACAGCCAATGGGATGGATCTCGGCAAGTTCTGCGGGCAGCAGGGCTCCCTGCTGGGCAGGCCCCCTGGTCAGAGGGAGTTTGTGTCCTTGGGGAATAGTTTGCGGCTGACCTTCAGTGCACGGGCCTCTGAAGACAAGACCCCAGGCCTCCACAAGGGCTTCCTGGCCCTCTACCAAGCCGTGGGTGAGGGTGCCCCCAGGGTGCGGGGAGGGAAGGCCCTGCCCACAGCCCTGGCCCCGGTATCTTTTTTTTCTTTTTTGGCTGTGCTGGGTCTTCACTGATGCATGCCAGCTTTCTCTAGCTGCAGTGAGGGGGGCTACTCTCTAGTTGCGGTGCTCGGGCTTCTTGCTGTGGTGGCTTCTCTTATTGAGGAACATGGCTCAAGAGTTGTGGTGCACGGACTTAGTTCCTCCATGGTATGTGGGGTCTTCCTCAACCAGGGATCAAACTCATGTTGCCTGCATTGTAAAGCATTCTTAACCACTGGAACACTAGGGAAGCCCTCCCTGGTATCTTGAAGTGACCAGTGGAAGCTGAGACTGGAGGTTTGGGACACTGGGGCTTAGCCCCTTGCTGCCCAGCCTGCCCTCTGTTGAGTAGCCTGGTACCTGGGGCACCAGCTCAGCTCCATTGTTTCCGTGCAGGCCCAGTGCTGGCAGATCATCTCATATTTTAACAGAAGCTGAAAATTCAGATTTTTAAGTGAATTCTAGATTTACAAATGGTAACCCAGGCTTTTTGAAAGATAAGACATGCTCGTGAGTAAAATTTTCAATAAAAGTAATCTTCCTCTGATCTCTGGCCCTTAGTCCCCGGCTCCCTTGCCCAAAAATGACCCTGTTCTGTTTCCTGGGTATTCTTCCAAAGGAATTCTAGGCTGCTTGAATACAAATACTGTGGTATGTGTGTGTGTGTTGCATACTAGTCACGATGTTTTAAATTTGCCCTTTTTCATTCAATTAAATATATATATATGCCATACCTTGTAGCTTGCGGGACCTTAGCTCCCTAACCAGAGATCAAACTCAGGCCCTGGCAGTGAAAGTGCTGAGTCCGAGCCACTGCACCACCAGGGTTTAGGCAATTAGTATTGCCTGATTGTTTTTAAAGACCATACAATATTTCTATATTAATGCATCATAGTATATTTAATCAGTCTTTCACTGATAGATCCTACAAACAGTACTGCTCTAAATACCTTCGTATATACGTCATTGAGCACATGCATGAGGATAAATTCCTAGAAATAAAAAATTGAAAAATGTGTGCAATTTTAATTTTTATATTGCTAAATTTCCCTACAAAAGTTTTACTAATTTACACTCCCACTAATCACATATGAAAAATGTCTGTTTCCCCTTCCTTAATTTCACAGTTATTTTCAAACTTTTTTAGCATTAACAATCTGATTGGTGAAAAACAATTCAAATAATTCAAATGTTTAAAAAAAGAAAACACTGTGCTGGGAATTCCCTGTGGTCCAGTGGTTAGGACTTGATGCCTTCACTGTCAAGGACCTGGGTTTAATCCCTGGTCGGGGAACTAAGATCCTCCAAGCTGTGATGCAATGCCAAATAAATTAAAAAATAAAAATTTCCAAAAGACTGTGCAGGTCAAACTGAATATAGCCACAGACCAGATTCAATCCCTGGGTTGCCAGTTTGCAATTCTGTTCTCCGTACTAATGACCACTGTTTTCCTATAGCTGTGAATTATACTCAGCCCATCAACCAGGCCACTGGGGGCCCCCAGGCCATCCACAAACCTGGAGACAACCCCACTGAGATCCAGAGCTGCTGCCGGGAGCCCTATTACAAGGCCAAGCCCTCAGGTGAGTCCCCAGCTGCTGAGGATTCAGCTCCTACCTGTCTTACGCCCTCCCACCCCAGAGAGACCTGACGCCTCTTCCAGGCCCTACCTCCCTGCTCTGAGCCTATTCTCTGCCTCCCTCGTTTCACTCCTCAGGAACACTCACCTGCACTGCCCAGGTGCCCTGGAAGCAGACCCAGGAAAGGGAGGAGGCTCCCCGCTGTGTGCCTGGTGAGTGGGCACCCGTGGTGCCATGAAGACAGCCGCTTCCCAGAAGGGCCTCAGCTGTGTTTGGGCTTGTGGGTGCCAGACGGCCTTAGAATAGAAAGGGGGAAGGAAAGGCAGAAAGTGAGGAAGGAAAGGGGAACCAAGAAGGCCCAGAAAAGGAGAAGCAAGAAGCTCACCCCTTCTTCTTGAGGGTCAAGGGATAACCCAGAAAGGAAAAGCCATAAATAAGCTAATCAGATGGAAAATGAAAGAGGAAGAGAAACAGATGAGCTGAAATAAGAGAAAACCCTCTATTGACATGGTCTGCTTTAAGGATACACAGACAGGCTCTCTTCCCCCAAATATCTCCCTACCTTGATGCTATAGTGCCTGAAAGCCTAGCATTGTTTTAAAGCATTTGTGTGTGTGTGTGTAATGTAAAGTTCATATAACATAAAAATCACTAAAGTGCACAATTCAGTCATTTTTAGCATGTTCACGATTTGTGCAACCATTAGCACTTATTCTAGAACATTTCCATCATCCCCATAAGAGACTCCAGCTCTACCTTCTCCCAGTCCTCTGGCCACCACTAACCACTTTCTATCTCTGTGGACTTGCCTGTTCTGGACATGGCATCTCAAGGGAATCCTATAATGGCTTTCGTGCCTGGCTTCTCTCAGTTAGTGTGGTGCCTTCCAGGTTCACCCACGCTATAGCACGTGTCAGTACCCCTTCCTCCTCATGGCTGAATAGAATTCCACTGTGCAGACAAATCACTTTGTTGATCCATTCAGCGGTGGGTGGACATTTGCGTCATTTACACTTTTCTGCCTTTTATGGGTATTCCACAGCGAGAACACCTTTAGTTCTCTTGGATATAGGCCTGGGAGTGGCATTGCTGGCTCACACACTAACTCTGTGTTTACCTTTTTGAGGAATTGCCACACAGTCTTCCACAGCAGTTGAACCATTTTACATTCCTACCAGCAACAGAGGACAGTTCAAATCTAGCATTGCTGGCTGGTCGTCTATTTTGTTTTGTTCTTAATTTTTTGACTCATTCAGCTTGTGGGCTCTTAGTTCAATGAACAGGGACTGAATGGAATTACCATGGCAGCGAAAGTACAGAGGCCTAACCAGTGGACCACCAGGGAATTCCCTCAGACCCACCATTTTTGAAACTCAGTCAAACATTGCCTTTCTAACCCAATCTTAGTACCTTTGTCAGGTTTTACTCCAGAGCCACAGAAAGCTCCAGGGGCAGCCTGACCTCGTGCTCCGGGAGGGGGAGATGTCAAAAACACAGAAATGACACACAAACAGACAGGAGACACCACAGACAAATGGTGCTTGCTGCACGATACTGTTCAAAGAAGGTGGCAGGAAGTCTAAAAAAGTGGCTTAGGAAAAAAGGGGTGCAACTGGTTAAGAATCTGCACTTCGACTACAGAGAGCATGGGTTCAATCCCTGGTCAGGGAACTAAGATCCTACATGCCTGCATGGTGCAGCCAAATAAGTAAATAAATAAAGATGAAAATTAAAAAGCAGCTTTAAAAATGGCTGAGGAGGAAGAGGAGGTTGCAGAAGCAGGTTTTCAATAAGCGTCTCTTGATACAGCGCTGACTTTACCCCTCCTCTCTCTCAGTCTGTGGACGGCCGGTGGTCCCCATCTCGCAGACCCAGGAGTCCCTTGGCGCCTCCAGAGCTGAGCTGGGCAGCTTCCCCTGGCAGGCCCTCACCAGCATCTATGGCAGGGGCGGCGGGGCCCTGCTGGGCGACCGCTGGGTTCTCACCGCAGCCCACACCATCCACCCCAAGGACAGCATCTTGCTTGGGAGGAACCGGAGCGCCCAGGTATTCCTGGGCTACACAGACACAGACCAGATGCTGGAGCTGGGCGGCCACCCCGTGCGCCGCGTGGTCGTGCACCCGGACTACCATCGGGACGACCCCCACAACTTCCACGGAGACATCGCACTCCTGGAGCTGGAGCACAGCGTCCCCCTGGGCCCCCACCTCCTCCCAGTCTGCCTGCCAGACCGCGAGGCCCTGTACGGGCCCGGCCGGTGGGGCTACGTCAGCGGCTTCGGCGTGGAGATGGGCTGGCTGAGCACCAAGCTCAAGTACTCACGGCTGCCCGTGGCCCGGAGGGCGGCCTGCGAGGCCTGGCTCCGGGAGAGGCAGAGGCCCGAGGCATTCACCAACGGCATGTTCTGCGCCGGGGACCAGACGCGGCCGCAGAGTGTCTGCCAGGGGGACAGCGGCGGCGCCTTCGTGGTGTGGGACGATCGCGCCCGGCGCTGGGTGGCCACGGGCATCGTGTCCTGGGGCGTCGGGTGTGGCGAGGGGTACGGCTTCTACACCAAAGTGCTCGACTACGTGGACTGGATCCGGCGAGTGATGGGTGAGAAGGACTGACCCCGAGGGGCTGGGCTGGGCGCCCACTGTGGAGCCCAGACGGGAGAGGGCTGGGTTCAGGACTGAGCCTTGGGCGTGGGCGGGTGGAGGCAGGGAGACCTAATTAGGCCACAGAGCCAGAGAAATCCTTGCCTCCCAGAGCCCCTCCTCCTCACCCTCCATCTTCCCAGGGCACTTGTGCCACACCCAGGAAGCCCGATTAACCTCTGCTCTGAACACCATCTCCTGCAGACGCAGCTTCTTCTGTACTCTCTTAGGGGACAGTCGCCTTCTCACCCCCTGTTGAAGTGCTGTGAAGGAGTAGTCTCAATTCATTTCATTTCTGGAACATTCCAAAGCCCCTGTAGTCCACCTTCAAATACTCAAACTTTTGGCTTCACCAAGCACAACCCATGGCTGCCTTTGGAGTCGTAGCTCTTTTTGTTGTTTTAAATCAGAGAAAAAAAACAACGACAACCAGGCGCTTCCCATGTTACTTCACTGCCTCCTCACACCAACTTTGCAAAGGTTGAGTTGTTATCCGCTGCTTTACCAAGAAGGAAACTGAAGCTCAGGGAGATAAGGGACTTTTGCAAACCCCACAGCTGATACAGGAGAGCGAAGACATGTGCTTTTCAACACACCTCAACACCTCTAGGTGTCCTGAAGGCCTGCTGTATCGCCCATTCCCCAGTCCCCACATCCTTTCAGGCACTCCCTTGGGGAAGATCACAACGGGCGCTCACACCTTCCTGCTGGCCCCGCGACTGCAGACGCCTCTGTGAGCCCAGCCTGGGGTGGACGTTCCTGTAGGTGTTCCCAGCTCTGCTGGACTACCCTGTCCCCACCATCAAGCACTGCTCCACCTGAAAAGACCAACTCTTTAATTTTAATAAGGACTTGAGCTGATGCTTTTTTTCATCTTAAAGAGATGAGACTACCAGACAACTTGACCTGCCTCCTGAGAAATCTGTATTCAGGCCAGGAAACAACAGTTAGAACTGGACATGGAACAACAGACTGGTTCCAGATAGGAAAAGGAGGACGTCAAGGCTGTATATTGTCACCCTGCTTATTTAACTTATATGCAGAGTACATCATGAGAAATGCTGGACTGGATGAAGCACAAGCTGGAATCAAGATTGCCGGGAGAAATATCAATAACCTCAGATATGCAGATGACACCACCCTTATGGTAGAAAGCGAAGAACTAAAAAGCCTCTTGATGAAAGTGAAAGAGGAGAGTGGAAAAAGTTGGCTTAAAGCTCAACATTCAGAAAACTAAGACCATGGCATCCAGTCCCATCACTTCATGGCAAATAGATGGGCTTCAAAATCACTGCAGATGGTGACTGCAGCCATGAAATTAACAGATGCTTTCTCCTTGGAAGAAAAGTTATGACCAACCTAAATAGCATATTAAAAAGCAGAGACATTACTTTGCCAACAAAGGTCCATCTAGTCAAAGCTATGGTTTTTCCAGTAGTCATGTATGGACGTGAGAGTTGGACTATAAAGAAAGCAGAGTGCCGAAGAATTGATGCTTTTGAACTGTGGTGTTGGAGAAGACTCTTGAGAGTCCCTTGGACTGCAAGGAGATCCAACCAGTCCATCCTAAAGGGAATCAATCCTGAATATTCATTGGAAGGACTGATGCTGAAACTCCAATACTTTGACCACCTAATGTGAAGAACTGACTCATTGGAAAATACCCTGATGCTGGGAGAGATGGAAGGTGGGAAGAGAAGGGGACAACAGAGGTTGAGATGGTTGGATGGCATCACCAACTCAATGGACATGAGTTTGACTAAACTCCGGGAGTCGGTGATGGACAGCAAGGCCTGGCATGCTGCAGTCCATAGGGTCGCAAAGAGTCGGACACGACTGAGCGACTGAACTAAACTGAGCTGAGCTGATGCACAGTAAAAGAACCAAATAAAATGCAGCTTTTCACATGGAAATAGAAAATGAATACTGTAAAACAGAAGAAAGCAAATTTGCTAGCCTTCAAGGTCAAGTTAGCTGTATGGTTAAAGGTTGAATTTATCTTTGAAAAATATCAGAATTCAGAGTTATACATACATGTGGTTAGTTCCATTTTTAAACCTATGGATAGTATAAAACATTCAAAATATTAAACTGAGTTACTTTTAGTGATTGTGGCAGTTTTGTTTTTCCTTATTCTACACTATTTGCTAAGTTTTATTTAATGAGTACATGTTACTTTTATTTATCTTACTTGTTTTCATTATTGGAAACATGATATGAGTTTTTCCCCCTAGCAAGTCAATGTTAGAATATGTAGGAATATATCTTTTGCCTTGATAGGGAGAAACTCATACCACATTTTCAATAATAAAAACAAGTAAGGTAAATAAAAGTAACATGTACTCGTTAAATAAAATTTAGGAAATAGTGGAGTCTATACTTCTGTATCTATATATCTATATCTAGACATATCTAGATATGTCTCGAGGTAGATATAGGTACAGGTATATAGATATAGAGATATAAATATACCCACAGAGGGATAACATCTATTACCTTAAGAGAGAAATGTTTTTCTCCCCAGAATCAAATCTTAAAAGGCATGATCAATATAACAATGTCTTAAGTACTGGTTTCAAAACAAGTGCCTGAGCAATGTCCATTCTTTCTGTCCAGCGTGTAAGTCAAGGGTATACCACAGTATATGAAGGAAGTGAATGTTAGTTGTTCAGTCCTATCTGACTCTTGGCTACACTATGAACTGCAGCCTGCCAGGCTCCTCTGTCCATGGAATTCTCTGGGCAAGGATACTGGAGTGTGTTGCCATTTCCTTCTCCAGGGGATCTTCTCGACCCTGGAATAGAACCCTGGTCTCCTGCACTGTGGGCAGATTCTTTACCATTTGATCCACCAGGAAACCCCAACACTATGTATAAGTCAAGGTTGTTGTGTGTGGTTGGGCAGAGTGGGGGTCAGGCTGCGGCTGAGCTAATGAGGTCCAGTCATGCTACATGCCATCAGGACAGAACTCAGACCCCTAGGACAGATGGAAGAGCTCCTGCCAAGACTTACCTTCTTGGAACACCTCTTCTACCAGTACGTCTTCCATCCTACCATCATGGTAAACACACAACACACACACAGACACACACACACTGCCGTCCAGATACTAATGTGAAATTTACTAGACCAGATGCACCTTCTTTCTTTTTCAAGATCTATTTTTATTTAGACCATTTTTAAAGTCTATTGAATTGGTTACAATATTGCTTCTGTTTTATGTTTTGATTTTTTTTTTTTACCACAAGGCTCCCCAATCAGGGATCAAACCCTCACCCCCTGCAATGGAAGGCTAATTCTTAACCACTAGACCCCCAGGGAAGTCCCGAGATGCCCCTTCTGTCTTGCCCCTGGATCTGGCCCTCACCCTCTCCCCTGTCTTCTGTCCCTCCTCAGCTGACAAGGGCACAGATCATGCCATGGGTCATGTCGTGGGTCAGCCCTGCCAGCAGATTCACTCCTTGGCTCTGACATACAAGCCTGCTGGGGAAACCCTCCAACCTGGCCCCTTCAGCGCTCCTGCTCTCAGACTACACTCAGTGATGACCTGCTCACTGCCGCACAGGGAGCTGCCCCAGGGCCTGGGAATGCACCTGGCACGTTAAATAGGTAGCTTCCAAATGGATAAGTGAGCGGGCAGGTGGAGAGATGGAGGAACTCATCCAATAGGGGAAACAAGCAGGGTAGACGACAGAGGCCTGAGAACTTAAAGGCTGTTCTGGATCTGAGCCACCTGGGGGAACACATTGTCATGGGGTTTCTGAGCCCTGGAGAGAAGGCTTTCCTAAGGAGCAGATGTTTAATACAGAACACGATGGCCTGAAGTATGGAAGATACAAGAGCCCTTTCTCCTTCTGGGGGCCTGACTTCTGCTGGGAAAATACGAAGTCACTGGTGGTCCACAGCCACCCTGTTTGCCCAGCCCCAGGCTCCGTAACCCTCAGGGGCTCACACTCTGGACCAGATGCTGAGGATAAGAAGAAGTCTTCATCCTGTCCTCAACTGCCTTTGTTCCTCTAAGGAACAAGTTCATTGGCAGGCCTGAGTCCACTGAGGAGGGAGGAAGGGTTGTTTTGTTTTGTTGCTCCACTGCGTGTGGGATCTTAGTTTTCCAACCAGGGATCAAACCTACGCTCCTTGTATGGGAAGCTGGGAGTCCTAACCCCTGGACCACCAGGGAAGTCCTGGGAGGGCCTTAAAACAGACCCTAGTGGTGCTCTGCAGTCGCAGCAACCCCCCACTCTACTTTTTAAAATTTCTTTATTAGCAGCACCACATGACATGTGGTATCATAGTTCCCTGACCAGATGTCATACCCACACACCGTGCATTGGATACATGATGTTTTAACCACTAGACCATCAGGTAAGTTCCCTCTGTGTGTCACTGATGAGGGAAGCAGGGTGGGTCCCCAGGGCAACCAAGCTTCTCTCTCCTCTGCGTCCTCCTACACTTCCCATCTCTAATCTTGATCCTGTTCCATTATTCCGGGCATTCCTGGACCAGAGCTGCTGGCTGACTAAGGACGGGGAGAACAGGTTAATGGAGAGAGAAGGCCAGAAAAAAAAAACCCTTAACTGTGATTTCTAGTGCCCTTTGGGTAGGAACCCTGAACACACAGCTGCAGTCCCCAGGAAGGGCCCTGAGGAAGGGGGCATTCCCATCAAATTTAGAAAGTGGCATCTGGGCCTCAAACCCAAGGCTTTTCTGTTCCTAAAAATGCAGAATCTGTCTGCAATGTAGGAGAGCCCGCTTCTATTCCTGGGTCGGGAAAATCCGCTGCAGAAGGGATAGGCTACCCACTCCAGTATTCTTGGGCTTCCCTGTGGCTCAGCTGGTAAAGAATCCGTCTGCAATGCAGGAGTCCTAGGTTTGATCCCTGGGTTGTGAAGATCCCCTGGAGAAGGGAAAGGCTGCCGACTCCAGTATTCAGGCCTGGAGAATTCCATGTACTGTTTAGTCCATGAGATCCCAAAGAGGCGGACACACCTGAGTGACTTTCACGGCTGCTACTAAAAATGCAGAACCATCTCTAGCCCTTATCCATGTGGGCCAGCAGGTGGGAGCACCATCAGATATTTCACAACCAAAACTAAATTAAACTGGAAACAGAATTTTTTTTTCTGGTTTTGCTTATGCAAATAGCTCATTCCCTACAACCTTCCTCCTGGGAATGGTTTCCCAGAATGGTCACCACTTCCCCTCCACAGTCCCTCCCAACCCCTTCCCTCCTCTGCATGACCCTGCTCTCCCTGGTCACAGAGTGGATGAAGACCTTGTCATGAGAGTTAGAGATCCAACAACAGGCCTTAAGAAATGTAAGCCTGATGGGGACCAAGGAGGGAGGGAAACACAAAAGGGGATGATCCTGGACACAGGGGGGCCCCTTTGCCCAGACTTACTCAGAGAGGTGGGAGCACCCTCCCGCTCCCCATATATCATATCCCTCCAGTGTGCACACGCAGGAACACACTCAAACACATGCCCCATCCCTCCTCCTGGGGAGAAAGGAGACTCAGACCCAGGAGGTGAAGCCACACTGCCTTCCTCCTCCAGCTCATAGGGAGCAGCGACGTGGAGAGTCCCTCAGCCTGGACAGTCGGCCTCCGTGCCTTAGACCCTCTTCCATAGGCGGTCTCTCCCAGAGGCCTTGCTGAGCATGTGGGAGCCATTTCAGAGACCATGACTGGAAACCCTCACCCTCAGCTAACTGGTCCCAAGCCACGCGATTCCTGGAAGGGGAGCAGAGTGATGCAACAGGGCAGGGAGGAGGCTGGGGAGAGAGGTGGGGGGAGCGTGGTGACCTCTGGACTGGACACTGGCCCCGGGGAGGAGCACCCAGTGCAGCAGCTGCAGAGACCAGCCTGCCCCCTGCAGCCTCCCCACCCACCCTAGGACATCTCCCTGAGATCTAGAATGGACCGAGAGGAAAATGCCCAGCGGTACGGCAATCCCGTCCCCTGCCAGACAGCAAGGGTCTGCACCCCTCCCGCCCTACAGACACCTTTTCCCTTTTGGCAGGTGGCTCTTATACCTCCTGCTGCTGGTCCTGTTCTACGGGGTTGGAGGTGCCATCCCCACCCCTCAGAAGCTCTACGGGGAGGTGACGTCCCCTCTGTTCCCCAAGCCTTACCCTAACAATTTTGAGAGGACCACTGTGATCACGGTACCCACAGGGTACAGGGTGAAGCTTGTCTTCTGGCAGTTTGACCTGGAGCCTTCGGAAGGTTGTTTCTATGACTATGTCAAGGTAGGGGGCAGATGAGGGGGGTGGGCAGAGGGAGAACTGAGTGTCTCTGGAACCTGGGGACCCGGGTTCTGACCAGCCTGGATAGGACACCCTGCCTGGGGACACAGCCCCAAGCTGGTGAAAGCTGATGGCCAGGTGGGGCTCTGAAAGTCCAGGGGTGTCGAGGATGGAAGGCCACTGGTCTGAGAGACCATCGTGGAGCAAAGAGCGGGGAAACAGAGAGGGAGGGGACAGGCCTTGTTCTTGGGGAATGCACTGTCCACAGGAGTCAGAAAAACCTTCCCTGTCTGCTTACTTGCCCGGAGGATTTTGGAAACTTCCTTGCCTCGGTTTCCCTGTTGCCATGGAGAGTGTCACCACTCCATGGCTGCCTCCTCACCAGGAACACAGGGACGTGGGGAAGTGGCCTGTGTGTGGTGGTGGCTCAAGGGTGGTCTGCAGCCAAGACAGTGGGCTCAGTCCCCTCTCCTCTGTCACGACCAAGGGCCCATCCCAGTCCCTCTTTCTACATCCAATAAAAATGAGATTCCTGGAGACTTCCCCAGTGGTCCAGTGGCTAAGACTCTGTGCTCCCAAGGCAGGGGGCCCAGGTTTGATTCCTAGGGAACTTAGGTGGGGAACTAGGATTCCACATGCACAGCCTAAAAATAAAATAAAAAATTTTTAATGAGATTCTTGATTCAGGACCCAGATAGAGCCTACACACGACCCATAAATACTATTTCCAGGAGATCCCCTGGAGGGTATAAAAGAATACCATGAAAATGCCATATCTTCCCAGCCCAGAGGACTTGAGATGTCAGCAGCATTGGTAGGGAGGGTCCTGGTAGCAGGCAAAGTGGGGATGAGATAGGAGGAGAGACGTCTTCTGCTTTGCAGGACTTAAGGAATCTGTGAAGGAAGAGGTAAGGAGAGCTCAGTGATGCTTGCTAAGCTGGCAGGTCCCAGATGCTCACATTCAGCTGAATATCAGGAGTCATGGCTGGACAGGAATGGGTTGACCAAAACAAGGTGGAAGGACAGGACAGAGGGTTAAGCAGACCCTCCAGGCTCTAGGGATGAAGGAATGATAGAAACCGGGAAGAGGTAACCAGGATTCCAGTGGGAGATGGACACAGAAGGAGGTGGGGGGTGAAGAAAGGTCTGACACACGTTGTTGTTCAGTCACTAAGCCCTATCTGACTCCTTGCAAACCCATGGAATGCGGCATGCCAGGCTTCCCTGTCCTTCACTGTCTCCCAGAGTTTGCTCAAACTCATGTCCATTGAGTCAGTGATGCTATTCAAGCATCATTCATCTGTCGTCCCCTTCTCCTCCTGCCCTCACTCTTTCCCAGCATCAGGGTCTTTTCCAATGAGTCAGCTCTTCGCATCAGGTGGCCAAAGTATTGGAGATTCAGCTTCAACCTCAGTCTTTCCAATGAATATTCAGGGTTGATTTCCTTTAGGATTGACTGGTTTGATCTATCTGTTGTCCAGGGGATTCTCAAGAGTCTTCTCCAGCATCATGATTTGAAGGCGTCAAATTTTCAGCACTCAGCCTTTGTTATGGTCCAGCTCTCACATCCATACATGAATACTGGAAACACCATATCTCTGACTACTTTGTCGGCAAACTGATGTCTCGGCTTTTTAATATGCTGCCTAGGTTTGTCACAGATGGGGCACATAAAAGGGAGGGCCAATGTCCCAGGCACGGGATAATGTGCAAGGTCAGCTAATAGGGATGCAGGACAGAGGAAAGGCCCCTGGGGAAGTTGCAACAGCCAGAGCCCAGCAGGTAGAGAGCAGTTGGAGGCTGTCCAGAAGGGGGCGGGATCACTTCTGTGGTTCAGAAGAAGGATGACCCTCACCGACATTCATGATGTTCCATGTGGGGCGTGTCCCTTCAACGGCTTGTCCCCCTGTCCCTCCTCCACAGATCTCTGCTGATAAGAAGACCCTAGGGATGTTCTGTAGGCAGCTGGGCTCTCCCCTGGACAACCCCCCCGGAAGGATGGAATTCATGTCCCAAGGAAACAAGATACTGCTGACCTTCCACACAGACTTCTCCAATGAGGAGAACGGCACCGACATATTCGACAAGGGCTTCCAGGCCCACCACCAAGCCGTGGGTGAGTGGTGCCTGTACTGGGCTCCTGGCCTCGTACTGAATGAAAGATAGAATTTGGGGTTCTTGAATCCGAAGAAGCGGGAAGCCTGGCCTGCGGGTTCCCACCCCTCGCACTGAAGTTCCGGTACAGTCCTTCTCAGTTCACACGGCCCTGTGCTCTCTCCTAGTCAAGGACTGCGGGCAGCCCCGAAGCCTGCCCAACGGGGCCTTCAATCACACCACCAGAGAGGGGGTGAACACCTACGAGGCCCGTATCCAGTACTGCTGCCACGAGCCCTTCTACAAGATGCACACCAAAGACGGCACAAGCGAGTCTAAGCGAGGTAGGGACACGTGTAAATGGCTGTCTTCTCCCTCTTGTTGGGAATCTTCTGCAATTTCTTCCAATAGAATCTCCAAGGAGGGAATATTAAGATATTTATCCCGGGCACTGGTTTCGGGGGTGCCAAGAGGCTTCTAATAAGGTTGAAGATGGAGACACATGAGCTGATAGAAAGAAAGACCTGAATCTCACAAACAGCTCTCTCTCATCACCACCATCACCATCACCATCAAAACCACGACCATCACTACCTGCTGGGGTCCAGCCCCAGTGGATCCAGGGAATTCGAAGGGGAGACGGAGTCAGCGTCCTAAGAAAGAACTATTTAATTAGAAATATAAAGAGAGATTAGGAAAGAATAGTGTAGTAGGAAAATAAGTGTAGAAAAGAGGCTGAATAACTTGGTTTACGTGGAATACCAATAAAACCTCAAGACAAGAGGTTTACACCACCTACGTAGGCCGCAGGCGTCCTCCCGTTCTCCCGAAGGAGAGGAGACACTAAGGCCTCCCCGGTCGGATCTTAGAAGCCCAGGCAAAATTAGTAGGCTTGGCGAACATCCATGCTCCAGATGGGAATTCAGCCAGAAAGTGAAAGAAAGAACGACATGAGAACAGTCTTTCCAGAAACTGGTCGGTTTTCTTTATTTTCCAGGTTTGCTTATATGCTTTTTGTTACACATAGAGATAGAATACAGAGTCACGTGGGGTCAGCAGACCTGACCCTTGTCAAAATTAGGTGCTTCATACAAATGTATACAAAGGTCTTAGGGGCTTTACATCATCTTCTGGCCATGAGGCCTGCTTACATTTTATGGCCCTTCCTTCTGATAACGGTCAGTCAACCAGAAAACTTATTCTTCCAGGGGTGATTTTTCTTAAAACAGGCTCCACCTTCCGAAGGCACCAGATGAAGTTGCATTCCTACAGGGTGCGGGTGTAGGGGGTTACAATTAAGAAAGTTTAACATGATTAATATCAAAGGTTAATACCTATTTCTCCTATATGCTAGTTATATTCATTTATGTGTATAAGGGCAGGGAATATGGAGACTTGGCAGCAAATATTGGCCCAAGAAATGAAAACCCTTCACCACTAATACTATACTAATAATTTTCTAACTTCTCAAAAGAGTCTGTATTTAGAAAGTTTAAAGCATCTCATGCCTCTCACGGTTGGGAGGCTGTGAACAATCACATGTGGCTGGACAAACCTGTCAGGCAAGCTACAGAACTTTCAGAGGAGTTTGTAAGTTGAAACACTCTTGTCATGCCCAGGAATTTTTATTAACTGGAGCTGCACGTTAACTCCTTCTCCGAGAGAGGTGGTGGGGGACAGCCCCCCGTAAAGTCAGAGGTGTAGGTGAGAGCATGAAGCAGTAAAGTAGGCAGACTCTGGTTTTGGGGGTAGATGCTCGGGAACAGGGGGTCTCCTGAGGCTCCATCCCACCTTTGCGTATGCCAAGCCTCCTTCCTCATGACCTTTGCCATGGCCGGAGTTCCTCACGCTGGCTCCTGGCAACTACCACTGCCATCAGCATTACCACCACCACCAGCACCATCATTACACCACTATCACAATCACCATCATGACCCCCACCCCCACCCCCACCCACACTACAGGTTTAGCAGTGGGGTTTCCTCAGCATTCTCCCCACATCCCCTCTCAGGTTGCTGTGTTGTGACTTTTTGCATTTCTAGACTACTCTCAAACTCATCTATGGTCATCTTAAAAACTTTTTTAAAATAAAAGAAATCATATGCCTTGTAGGTTTGAAATGTGCAAAACAGAAAAACAATCTTATTTATATGCTGTATAGGGTATTATTTAAGAACTCGGCTTTGAAGTCCAACAGTCCTCCCTTTGCATCTTGGTTCTGGCACTTAGAAGTTATATGACCTTGTGCAAAAAAATTTAAACCCAGTTTCTTTGTCTCTAGTGTTAATCATTCAGTTGTGTCAGACTCTTTTCAACCCCATGGATTATAGCCCACCAGGATCCTCTGTACATGGAATTCTCCAGGCAAGAATACTGGAATGGGTTGCCATTTCTCTCTCCACGGGGTCTTCCTAACCCAGAGATTGAACCTGTGTCTATCACGTCTTTTGCATTGGCAGAGTTCTTTTCCACTATCTCTGCCTGGGAAGCTGAAAAGCATCACCATGGTGCTTCAGTGACATAACACAGATAAAGTGTTGAGCATCAAGCAGGGTTTGTTGTCCACAATCACAAGACATAACTACGGGGAATTCCCTGATGGTCCAGCAGGTAGGACTTCACATTTTCACTGCTGAGGACTCAAGTTGAATCCCTAGTTGGGGAACTAAGATCTACACTGCTCGGCCAAACAAATGCCCCCCTCCAAACAAACAAAGAAGCAAAAAATAGCTCCCAATATCATCCACAACTCAGCACCAAGATGCAATCGTTGATGAGATCTTCCTGATAAGTTCCTTCCAGTTTTTGTGTCAACTTTCACACATAGGGATCACACTGAATATGAGTTAAGTATTCTGATTTTTCCATTTAGCATCAAAACAAAAACATACGCATGGTGCCCCTTAGACTTTCAATATCCTATCTGCAGATATCTGAACCTTTCCCTTTGTTCCTCGTCTGCTGTGTTCTTGCTTTGGTGCTCTTGGCCACTGCCCATGACCCTCAAGCCTGAGCTCAGGCCCCTGTCCCCTGTGCAGGGCTGTACACCTGCACGGCTCAGGTAGCATTTGGAAGAACGAGCTGGCAAGAGAGAAGATGCCTCGGTGTTCGCCAGGTGAGTGGAAGCCCTCCACTGTCCTCTGTGGCCTTGGCAGCCATGCAGGGCCTCAGAGGAGCGGCGGCATAGACAAGAGAGAGACAGTCCAGCTTGAAGCTGAAGACGGACATGGGGCATCTGAAAAAAGGAGAGGAGATGCCCCAGGAGAAGGGCGGAGGGACCCAGAGAGCTGGCCCTGTCCTGATAATCCTGGACTTTTCACTGAGCAGATGGGAGACCAAGATTAAATAAAAAGGGCAAGAAAAGCCCTGGGGAAGAATAAACAAGAACGAGGAGAGGTGGCTGACAATATGCCAAAGACCAGGGGTGAGGAGAGGGGTGGGGTGGGAGGGTGGGGAGAGAGGAAAGGGCCCTGAGCCAAAAGAGGGACAAAGCGGAGGGAAAGGCCATGGAGGGAGGTGGGCGGACGGGCACTGACGTTTCTCTCCCTGAACCCATCTTCTCCTCTCCACTGTGCAGGAAGCCAGTCCACCCGGTCGAGCAGAGGCAGCACATCATTGGAGGCCAGAAGGCCAAGCTGGGCAACTTCCCCTGGCAGGCCTACACCAACATCCATGGGCCCAGGGACTGCGCACTGGGGGACTGCTGGATCCTCAAGGCCGCACACAGCATCAATCTCAAGGACCTCCAGGGGCAGGGCAACGTCAGCGTGGATGTATTCCTGGGCCACACAACATGGAAGAGATCATCAAGCTGTCCAACTACCCGGTCCGTAGGGTCATAATCCACCCGGACTACCGCCAGAAAGAGTCCCACAGTTTTGAGAGGGACATCACCCTCCTGGAGCTGGAAAATAGCATCACCCTGGGCCCCAATCTCCTTCCCATCTGCCTCCCAGACAATGAGACCCTCTATGACCTGGGTCTCATGGGCTATGTTAGTGGCTTTGGGATCATGGAGGAGAGAATTTCTCACGACCTCAGGTTTGTCCGTCTGCCGGCAGCTAGGCAAGAGACTTGCAAGCACTGGCTCCGGCAAAAAAACAGGAATGATATGTTTTCTGAAAACATGTTCTGTGCTGGGAGCCCAACCTTAAAGCATGACGTCTGCCATGGGGATGCCGGAGGGGTCTCTGCAGTGAGGGATAAGAAAAATGACCGCTGGGTGGCCACGGGCATCGTGTCCTGGGGCATCGGGTGTGGTGAAGGGTATGGGTTCTACACCAATCTCCTCAACTACGTGGACTGGATCAAGAAAGAGACGGAAGTGGAAAACTGAGCTCAGGATTGCCTAGGTCAGAATCCAGAGAGCAGTGACCAGTTGTTGATAACTGCTAAGAATCCGTATTAAAATCACTACCGCAGAAAGATACCATGCGAAAGATACCATTTCTCTTCTCTATAATCCCACCCACGTTCTTCACCTGAAACAACTTAAAGGGCACCTTTATTTCACCCAAGGATTACAGAAGATACCATAATCTCTAGTTATCACTGTCCTCTTCCTTGTTTATACCACCGGGTAACTGAATATAGAACACCTTCCAAATAAAGTTTTATGAGAAAGCCCATGGTGTAAAATAAATTAAAAGCAGTGTTTAATAAATATAAATCTATTTAGTGAGTTTAGGACTTCCCTGATGGCTCAGCTTCCTGACCTGCATACAGATTTCCCAAGAGGCAGGTGAGGTGGTCTGGTATTCCCATCTCTTTCAGAATTTTCCCCAGTTTATTGTGATCCACACAGTCAAAGGCTTTGGCATAGTCAATAAAGCAGAAGTAGATGTGTTTCTGGAACTCTCTTGCTTTTTCCATGATCCAGCAGATGTTGGCAATTTGATCTCTGGTTCCTCTGCCTTTTCTAAAACCAGCTTGAACATCAGGAAGTTCATGTTTCACGTATTGCTGAAGCCTGGCTTGGATAATTTTGAGCATTACTTTACTAGCATGTGAGATGAGTGCAATTGTGCGGTAGTTTGAGCATTCTTTGGCATTGCCTTTCTTTGGGATTGGAATGAAAACTGACCTTTTCCAGTCCTGTGGCCACTGCTGAGTTTTCCAAATTTGCTGGCAAATTGAGTGCAGCACTTTCACAGCGTCATCTTTCAGGATTTGAAATAGCTCAACTGGAATTCCATCACCTCCACTAGCTTTGTTCATAGTGATGCTTCCTAAGGCCCACTTGACTTCACATTCCAGGATGTCTGGCTCTAGATGAGTGATCACACCATCGTGATTATCCAGGTTGTGAAGATCTTTTTTGTACAGTTCTTCTCCGCTGGATCATGGAAAAAGCAACAGAATTCCAGGAAAACATCTATTTCTGCTTTATTGACTATGCCAAAGCCTTTGACTGGGTAGATCACAGTAAACTGGAAAATTGTGAGAGAGATGGGAATACCAGACCACCTGACCTGCCTCTTGAGAAATCTGTATGTGGGTCAGGAAGCAACAGTTAGAACTGGACATGGAACAACAGACTGGTTCCAAATAGGAAAAGGAGGACGTCAAGGCTGTACATTGTCACCCTGCTTATTTAACTTATATGCAGAGTACATCATGAGAAACACTGGACTGGAAGAAACACAAGCTGGAATCAAGATTGCCAGGGGAAATATCAATAACCTCAGATATGCAGATGACACCACCCTTATGGCAGAAAGTGAAGAGGAACTAAAAAGCCTCTTGATGAAAGTGAAAGAGGAGAGTGAAAAAGTTGGCTTAAAACTCAACATGCAGAAAACGAAGATCGTGGCATTCGGTCCCATCACTTCACGGGAAATAAATGGGGAAACAGTGGAAACAGTGTCAGACTTTATTTTGGGGGGCTCCAAAATCACTGCAGATGGTGATTGCAGCCATGAAATTAAAAGACACTTACTCCTTGCAAGAAAAGTTATGACCAACCTAGACAGCATATTCAAAAGCAGAGACATTACTTTGCCAACTAAGGTCCGTCTAGTCAAGGCTATGGTTTTTCCAGTAGTCATGTATGGATGTGAGGGTTGGACTGTGAAGAAAGGTGAGCGCCAAAGAATTGCTGCTTTTGAACCGTGGTGTTGGAGAAGACTCTTGAGAGTCCCTTAGAATTCAAGGAGATCCAACCAGTCCATTCTGAAGGAGATCAACCCTGGGATTTCTTTGGAAGGAATGATGCTAAAGCTGAAGCTCCAGTACTTTGGCTACCTCAGGCAAAGAGTTGACTCATTGGAAAAGACTTTGATGCTGGGAGGGATGGGAGGCAGGAGGAGAAGGGGACAACAGAGAATGAGATGGCTGGATGGCATCACTGACTCAATGGACGTGAATCTGAGTGAACTCCGGGAGTTGGTGATGGACAGGGAGGCCTGGTGTGCTGCGATTCATGGGGTCGCAAAGAGTCGGACACGACTGAGCGACTAAACTGAACTGAACTGAACTGATGGCTCAGCCATAAAGAATCCACCTGCCAATGCAGGGTTTGATCCCTGATCCAGAAAGATCCCACATGTGGCTCAGCAACTAAGCCAGCGCACCTGCACTCTACAGCCTTCCAGCCACAACTACTGAAGCTGCGTCCCCTAGAACCTGTGCTGGGCAATAAGAGGAGCCACCGCAATGAGAAGCCCAGGCAGCAACAAAGACCCAGCATAGCCAAAAATGAATGAATTAATTTAAAAAAATATTTAGTGAGAGTATCTCTGAAATATTTACTTCGGAAGGCAATGAGAACAATTGAGTTGCTGCCCACATTTATCATTAGAGTTGTAGATAATTTATCTCTGTATTTTGTTTTGATTATACACTACAAAGAAAATCCTTATTTTCCCGCATACATAGTTGCAGATATAAGAGCTTTTTTAACATCTCACTTTCCAACCTCTAAATATTCCTTAAGAGAAGAATGCTATGAAATTTTTTTTCCCAAACTGAGTCACTAATAGGACTTTTATCTTTTTAATCATTTATTTACATATGTATGTATTTATTTTTTGGCCACCCCTAGCAGCATGTGGGATCTTAGTTCCCTAACCCGTAATGGAACCTGTACCCCCTGGAGTGGAAGTACAGAGTCTTAACCACTAGACAGCTGGGGAAGTGCATTAACAATATTTTCAAAGAATTCATATTCTTTCAGATATATTTAAAGGCCAGAGAAGGGCCCAAAGCTTGGGATAAGCGTTATACATATTTATGCCAGAATATTATCATATTATTGCACAACCAACTCTGCTGGACTTGTCTGAACAACTTTACTACAGTTGACTCACAGAGGCCTGAAATTAAGAATATCAAGGCAGAGTTAAAACATTCCCAAAAAGTGATGGGTTTGTAAGTCCACAGGCAGGTCCACAATCCCTTATCTGACACCCTCAAGTCCACGTGCCTTTCAGTGTCCATCATTTTACAGATTTCAGAAATGCAGTGTACTGTCTGTGTAAGGTAGTGTCAGTGCATTGCAGCAGCATCCAGGGCAGCACCCTGCAAGGTGACTCAGAAAGAGAAAAACAGGTATCATACATTAACACACACGTGGAATCTAGAAAAATGGTACGGGGCAGGAATGGAGTCACAGACCTAGAGAATGAAACAGCCCATGTCTTTCGAGTCAAACATTGCCTTTCTAACCCAGTCTGACTGGTGTCTCAGGTTTTACTCCAGAGCCACAGATAGCTTCAAGCTACACATAGTATCAAACACTCAAAATATTAAACGGAGTTACTTTTAGTGGTAGTTTGGCTGTTTGTTTTCCTCTATTCTGCATTATTTGCTAAATTTTATTTAATGAGAATATATTAGTTTTATTTATCTTTATTTTTATGTCTAGACACACATCTAGATATATATTTTCTGCCTTGGCAGGGAGAAACATATCTTGTTTTCAATAATAAAAATAAATAAGATAAATAAAAGTAAGAGATACTCATTAAATAAAATTTAGCAAATAGTGGAATCTATATGTCTGTATTTATATATCTAGGTATAAATAGAGGTAAAAACAAATATAGGTGCAGGTATATAGATATATAGATATAAACATATCCACAGAAGGAAAATTTCCATTGCCTTAAGAGAGATACTTTTTTCTCCCCAGAATCAAATCTTAAAAGTCATGATCAATATAACAATGTCTTTCATACTGGTTTCAAAACAAGTGTCTGAGAAATCATCACAGCCATTTCTTCTTTCTGCCCAGGATGTAAGTCAAGGGTATAACACAAAGTATAAAGGAAGTGGAAGTGTTAGTCACTCAGTGATGTCCAGCTCTTTGCAATCCTATGAACTGTAGCCCTCCAGGCTCCTCTGTCCATGGAATTCTCCAGGCAAGAATACTGGAGTGGGTTGCCATTTCCTTCTCCAGGGGATCTTCCCAACCCTGGAATAGAACCTGGGTCTTCTGCACTGCAGGCAGATTCTTTATCCATCAGGGAAGCCCAACACTATGTATTAGTCAAGGTTGTTGTGTGTGGTTGGGCAGGGTCGGGGTCAGGCTGGGGCTGAGCTAATGAGGTCCAGTCATGCTACATGCTATCAGGACAGAACTCAGAACCCCTAAGACAGATGGAAGAGCTCCTGCCAAGACTTACCTTCTTGGACCACCTGTCCTACCTGTACGCTTGCCATCCTACCTCCATGGTAAACATACACACACACACACACACACACACACACGCACGCACGCACGCACACATACATATACACACACTGCCGTCCAGATACTAATGTGCAGTTCGCTAGACCAGATGCCCATTCTTTCTTTTAAGATTTTTTTTTTGTAGACCATTTTTAAGGCTATTGAATTTGTTACAAAATTGCTTCTGTTTTATGTTTCAGATTTTTGACAGCAAGGAATATGAGATCCTAGCTCCACACACAGGGGTCAAACCCTCGCCCCCTGCATTGGAAGGCTAATTCTTAACCACTGGACCCCCAGGGAAATCCCGAGATGCCCCTTCTGTCTTGCCCCTGGATCTGGCCCTCACCCTCTCCCCTGTCTTCTGTCCCTCCTCAGCTGACAAGGGCACAGATCATGTTGTAGGTCATGTCGTGGGTCAGCCCTGCCAGCAGATTCATTCCTTGGCTCTGACATACAAGCCTGCTGGGGAAACCCTCCAACCTGGATCCACCTGGCCCCTTCAGTGCTCCTGCTCTCAGACTACACTCAGTGATGACCTGCTCACTGCCTCACAGGGAGCTGCCCCAGGGCCTGGGAATGCGCCTGGCACGTTAAATAGGTAGCTTCCAAATGGATAAGTGAGCGGGCAGGTGGAGAGATGGAGGAACTCATCCAGTAGGGAAAACAAGCAGGGTAGACGACAGAGGCCTGAGAACTTAAAGGCTGTTCTGGATCTGAGCCACCTGGGGGAACACATTGTCGTGGGGTTTCTGAGCCCTGGAGAGAAGGCTTTCCTAAAGAGCAGATGTTTAATACAGAACACGATGGCCTGAAGGATCAAGATACAAGAGCCCTTTCTCCTTCTGGGGGCCTGACTTCTGCTGGGAAAATACGAAGTCACTGGTGGTCCACAGCCACCCTGTTTGCCCAGCTCCTGACACTATGACCCTCAGGGGCTCACACTCTGGACCAGATGCTGAGGATAAGAGGATGTCTCCAACCCATCCTCAGCCGCCCTTGTTTCCCTAAGGGACAAGTTCATCAGCAGGCCTGAGTCCATTGAGGGGGGAGGAAGGGGTTTTTGTTTATGTTTTGCTGGGATCTTAGTTCCCTGACCAGGGATCAAACCCATGTCCGCTACACTGGAAGTTGGGAGTCCTAACGCCTGGACCACCAGGGAAGTCCTGGGAGGGTCTTGAAACAGACCCTAGTGGTGCTTTGCAGTCGCAGCAACCCCCCACTCTACTTTTTAAAATTTCTTTATTAGCAGCACCACATGGCATGTGGGATTTAATTCCCTGGCCAGAGATCGAACCCACACCCCCTGCATTGGATACATGGTGTTTCAGCCACTGGACCTTCAGGTTAGTTTCCTCTACAAGTGATTGCTGAAGGAGGCAGGGTGGGGCCCCAGGGCAACCAAGCTTGTCTCTCCTCTGTGCCCTCCTGCACTTCCCATCTCGAATCCTTGCTCCTATTCCATTATTCTGGGCATTGAACCCTGGTTGTTCCTGGGACAGAGCTGCTGGCTGACTAAGGACAGGAAGAACGGGGTTAACAGAGAAGAGAAGGCCAGGAAACAACCCGCCTCAACTGCAATTTCCAGTGTCCTTTGGATAGGAACCCTGAACACACAGCCACAGTCCCCAGGAAGGCCCTGAGGAAGGGGGGATTCCCATGAGATTTAGAAAGGGACACCTGGGCCTCCAACCCAAGGTTTTTCTGTCCCCAAAAGCCCATCTCTAGCCCTTCCTGGGCTACCAGGGTGGCTCAGAGGGTAAAGAAGCCACATGCGGTAGACCGGGGTTCTATCCCGGGTTTGGGAATATCCCCTGGAGGAGGGCATGGCAACCCACTCAAGTATTCTTGCCTGCAGAATCCCCATGGACCGAGGAGCCATGGGGTTACAGACACGAGTGACTAAGCACAGCGCAGCAGTTCCCCATCCAGACCAGCAGGTGGCAGCACCATCAGGGATTTCAAAACTAAATTAAACTGGAAACAATTTTTTTCGTGGGTTTTCTTTATGAAAATATTTCATTCCCTACAATCATCCTCGCAGAACGGTTTTCCCATTTCCCCTCCACAGCGCCTCCCTCCTCCTTCCCTCCTCTGCACCACCCTGATCTCCCTGGACGCAGAGTAGATGAAGACACTGTCATGAGAGAGACCCAACAACAGGCCTTGAAAAACATGAGTAAGCCTGGTGGGGACCCAGGAAGGAGGGAGACACCAGAGGGGACAACCCTGGACACGGGCTGCCCCCTGTGCTCAGAGTCATACAGAGAGGTGGGCGCACCCTGCCCCTCCCCCTACATCTCATTCCTCCAGCGTGCACACGCATGCACACTCACAAACACAAGCCCCATCCCTCCTCCTGGGGAGAAAGGAGACTCAGACCTCAGGTGAGGCCACACTGCCTTCCTACTCCAGCTCATCCAGAGCAGCAAGGTGAGGGGTAGTCCCTTGGCCTGGAGGATCGGCCTCTGCGCCTGAGACCCTCTTCCATAGGTGGTCTCTCCCAGAGGCCTGGATAGTTGAAGGAAGGCTTCCCCAAAGAGCAGACATTTAATACAGAACGCGATGGCCTGGAGGAAGGGAGACAGGAGCCCGTTCTCCTCCCAAGGCCTGGTTTCCGCTCGGAAAAGACCAAGTCACTGGTGGTCCACAGTCACAGTGTTTGCACAGCCCCAGGTGCCGTGACCCTCAGGGGCTCACACTCTGGACCAGACGCTGAGGATAAGAGGATGTCTCCAACCCATCCTCAGCTGCCCTTGTTTCCCTAATGGACAAGTTCATTGGCAGGACTGAGTCTATCGTGAGGAGGAGGAAAGTTTTCTTTCTTTCTTTTTTTTTTTTTTTTTCGGTTGCACTGCATGTGGGATTTTATTTCCCCGACAAGGGATGAAACCCATACCCCTTGCATTGGAACCTCAGAGTCTTAACCATTGATTTTTGTTCAGCCACTCAGTCGTGTCTGACTCTTCACGACCCCACGGACTGCAGCAAGCCAGGCTTCCCTGCGCTTCACCATCTCACCATCTTGCTAAAACTCATGTACATTGAGTCGCTGATGCTGTCGAATCATCTCGTCCTCTGGTGTCCCCTTTTCTCCTGCCTTTAATCTTTGCCAGCATGAGGGTCTTTTCTGCTGAGTCGGGTCTTCCTCAGGTGGCCAAAGTATTGGAGCTTCAGCTTCAGCATCAGTCTTTCCAATGAACTCTCAGGACTGATTTCCTTTAGGATGGACGGGTTTCATTTAGGTCCACACCATTTCTGTCCTTTATTGTGTCCATCTTTGCATGGAATTCTCCCATGGTATCTCTAATTTTCCTGAAGAGATCTCTAGTCTTTCCCATTCTATTGTTTTCCTCTATTTCTTTGCATTGATCACTGAGAAAGGCTTTCTTATCTCTCCTTGCTGTTCTTTGGAATTCTGCATTCAGATGGGTATATCTTTCCTTTTCTTCTTTGCCTTTCACTTCTCTTCTTTTCTCAGCTATTTGTAAAGCCTCCTCAGACAACCAATTTGCCTTTTCACATTTCTTTTTCTTGGGGATGGGTTTGATGTACAATGTCATGAACCTCCATCCATAGTTCTTCAGGTACTCTATCGGGTCTCATCCCTTGAATCTATTGATTACTTCCACTGTATAATCAATCATAAGAGATTTCATTTTGGTCATACCTGTAAGGCCTAGTGGTTTTCCCTACTCTCTTCAATTTAAGTCTGAATTTTGCAATAAGGCATTCCTGATCTTTAGCCACACTCAGCTCCTGGTCTTGATTTGCTGACTGTATAGAGCTTCTCCATCTTCGGCTGCAAAGAATATAGTCAATCTGATTTCACTATTGACCATCTGATGATGTCCAAGAGTCGTCTGTTGTGCTGTTGGAAGAAGGTGTTCACTAAGACCAGTGCTTTCTCTTGGCAAAACTCTGTTAACTTTTGCCCTGCTTCATTTTGTGCTCCAAGGCCAAACTTGCATCTTACTCCAGATATCTCTTGACTTCCTACTTTTGCATTCCAGTACCCTACGATGAGCTGACTCATTTGAAAAGACCCTGATGCTGGGAAAGATTGAGGGCAGGAGGAGAAGGGGACGACAGAGGATGAGATGGTTGGATGGCATCACCTACTCAATGGACATGAGTTTGGGTGGGCTCTGGGAGTTAGTGATGGACAGGGAGGCCTGGCGTGCTGTGATTCATGGGGTTGCAAAGAGTCAGACACGACTGAGCAACTGAACTGAACTGAATTGACCTTGATTCATGGAACTAACATTCCAGGTTCCTGTGCAATATTGTTCTTTACACCATTGAACTTCACTTTCACCACCAGTCACATCCACAACTGGACATTGTTTCCACTTTGGCTCTTCCTCTTATTCCTTCTGGAGCTGTTCATTGGCTCTTCTCCAGCAGCATATTGGGCACTTACCGACCTGGGAAGTTCATCTTTCAGTGTCGTGTCTTTTTGCCTTTTCATACTGGACCACCAGGGAAGTCCTGTTTTAAGACAGACTCTAGCGGTGCTTTGGGGTCATGGCAGTCCCAGCTCTACATTTCATTTTTTAAAAGTTCTTTATTAGAAGCACCACATGACATGTGGGATGTTAGTTCCCTGACCAGGGATCAAACCTGTTCCCTCTGCCTCGGAAACATGGATTTTTAGCCACTATACCGCCAAGTAAGTTTCCTCAACTTGTCATTGTTGAGGGAAGCAGAGCAGGGCCCCAGGTCAACCAAGCTTCTCTCTCCACTGTGCCCTCCTGTACTCCCCGCACTCCCCATCTCTAGCCCTTGTTCCTGTCCCATTATCCTGGGCATTGAACCCTGGTCATTCCTGGACCAGAGCAGCTGGCAGACTAAGGACAGGGACAGTGGGGTTAAGGGATAAGAGACTGCCATTTCCACTGCTCTTTGGGTAGGAACCCTGAACATAGCCTGAACCCAGAGGCAGTCATCAGAAAGGGCCTTGAGGAAGGCGGGGATTCCCATCAGATTTAGAAAGGGACATCCGGGCCTCCAACCCAAGGCTTTTCTGTCCCTAAAAATGCAGAAGCATCTCTAGCGCTTCCCTCTGTGGGCCAGCAGGTGGCAGCACAATCAGGGATTTCAAAACTAAATTAAACGGGGAATTTTTTGTTGTTGTTTTTTGTTTTCTGTATGCAAATAGTTCATCTCCTACAATCTTCCTTCCAGAATGGTTCCCCCCTTCCTTCTCCAAAGTCTGTCCCTCCCCCTTCCCTCCTCTGCATGACCCCGCTCTCCCTGGATGCAGAGTGGATGAAGACCTTGTCACGAGAGTCAGGGATCCAACAACAGGCCTTGAGAAATGTGAGTAAGCCTGATGGGGACCAAGGAGGGAGTGAGACACCAGAGGGGACGATCCTGGGCACGGGAGGACCACTGTGCCCATGATTACTCAGGGAGGTGGGAGCACCCCGCCCCTCCCCATACACTTTACTCCTCCAGTGTGCACACGCATGCACACTCACAAACACTTGCCCCATCCTTTTTCCCAGGGAGGAAGGAGACTCAGACCCAGGAAGTGAGGCCACACTGCCTTCCTCCTCCAGCTCATAGGGAGAAGCAAGGTCGGGGCAGGGGGTCCCTCAGCCTGGAGGGTCAGCCTCTGTGCCTGAGACCCTCTTCCATAGGCGGTCTCTCCCAGAGGCCTTGCTGAGCCTGTGTGAGCCCTTTCAGAGACCATGACTGGAGACCCTCACCCTCAGTTAACTGGTCCAAGCCAGCCCAATCCCAGAAGGGGACAGAGTGAGGGGACAGACCAGGGAGGAGGTTGGGGAGAGAGGTGGGCGGAGCGTGATGACTTCTGGAATGGACACTGGCCCAGGGAGGAGCAGCGAGAGCAGCAGCTGCATGGAGCAGCCGTCCCTTTCACCCACCGCACCGACCCTGGCGCATCTGCCTGGGATCTCGATCCCAATTCAGGGCGTCTGGGTTCCATACCTGGTCAGAGAACTAGATCCCACATGCCACAGCTAAGAGTTCGCATGCCACAACTGAAATATCCTGCATGCCTCAACGAAGATGGAAGACCCTGCCTGCCACAGTCAAGACCCCGAGCAGCCGAGTAAATAAATAATATACAAATAAAATAAATAGTTCTCACAAAAAAGAAAAACACACAGAATTATAAATACAAAAAGAAAGAAAGAAATGCAGGCCATCTCCGCCTTTAAAGCAAATGTAGCAGTTGGATACTGACTTACACTGAGGTCCAGACTGTGTGAAATGATGCTTTTTCCTCTTCCTGAAATCCCCTCCATGTCACTACACATCTAAATTATATCCACCCACCAAGGCGAGATTCAGATACAATCCAGTGTCCTTTACCCATAACCCTTGGGTCCAGATATGCTTCAGAATTCAAGATTTTGTGGCTTTTGGAAAAACCAGTGCAGGGAATTCCTTGGCAGTTCATTGTAGGGACCCCAGGTCTCATTGCTGAGAACTCAGGTTCAATCCCTGGTTGGGGAACTAAGATTCCCCAAGCCTCAAAACATGCCCCCTCCCAAGAAAAGACTCCCCCTGGCATAGAGACCCAATAGCTAACATCTTCTCCTGTGCCTCATCCCTAGGGGGCTGGAATAATGCTCCATCATCAAACATTAATATCTCTGCAGCTAAACAGATTGATCCTCACAATAAGTAGAATTAAGTTACCAATTAGTTATCATTACATATTCTATTTATAAATTACTTTAAGTCAGTTTAGGTTAGGTTTTGGTGCCAAACATGGGGGAAAAAAACAAAAACGAAACACTTTGATTCCAGACCCTTTTGGAATTTAGAGCTTCAGATAAGGGAACAAGGTGGACCTGTACACCTCCTCATCAGAGCCTTCCCTGACTCCCCCAGCTCTCCTCTGTCCTTTGTCACTTAGAAGCTCTATACAGTCAACAAAAACAAGACCAGGAGCTGACTGTGGCTCAGAGCATGAACTCCGTATTACCAAATTCAGACTCAAATTGAAGAAAGTAGGGAAAACCGCTAGACCATTCAGGTATGACCTAAATCAAATCCCTTATGATTATACAATGGAAGTGATAAACAGATTTAAGGGCCTAGATCTGATAGATAGAGTGCCTGATGAACTATGGAATGAGGTTCGTGATATTGTACAGGAGACAGGGATCAAAACCATTCCCACGGAAAAGAAATGCAAAAAAGCAAAATGGCTATCTGGGGAGGCCTTACAAATAGCTGTGAAAAGAAGAGGGGCAAAAAGCAAAGGAGAAAAGGAAAGATATAAGCATCTGAATGCAGAGTTCCAAAGAATAGCAAGAAGAGATAAGAAAGCCTTCTTCAGCGATCAATGCAAAGAAATAGAGGAAAACAACAGAATGGGAAAAACTAGAGATCTCTTCAAGAAAATTAGAGATACCAAGAGTACATTTCATGTAAAGATGGGCTCAATAAAGGACAGAAATGGTATGGACCTAACAGAAGCAGAAGATATTAAGAAGAGGTGGCAAAAATACACAGAAGAACTGGACAAAAAAGATCTTCATGACCCAGATAATCACGATGGTGTGATCACTCATCTAGAACCAGACATCCTGGAATGTGAAGTCAAGTGGGCCTTAGAAAGCATCACTACGAACAAAGCTAGTGGAGGTGATGGAATTCCAGTTGAGCTATTTCAAATCCTGAAAGATGTTGCTGTGAAAGTGCTGCACTCAATATGCCAGCAAATTTGGAAAACTCAACAATGGCCACAGGACTGGAAAATGTCAATTTTCATTCCAATCCCAAAGAAAAGCAATGCCAAAGAATGCTCAAACTACCACACAATTGCACTCATCTCACATGCTAGTAAAGTAATGCTCAAAATTATCCAAGCCAGGCTTCAGCAGTACGTGAACCGTGAACTTCCTGATGTTCAAGCTGGTTTTAGAAAAGGCAGAGGAACCAGAGATCAAATTGCCAACATCTGCTGGATCATGGAAAAAGCAAGAGAGTTCCAGAAATACATCTATTTCTGCTTTATTGACTATGCCAAAGCCTTTGACTGTGTGGATCACAATAAACTGGGGAAAATTCTGAAAGAGATGGGAATACCAGACCACCTCACCTGCCTCTTGAGAAATCTGTATGCAGGTCAGGAAACAACAGTTAGAACTGGACATGGACCAGCAGACTGGTTCCAAATAGGAAAAGGAGGATGTCAAGGCTGAATATTGTCACCCTGCTTATTTAACTTCTATGCAGAGTACATCATGAGAAATGCTGGACTGGAAGAAACACAAGCTGGAATCAAGATTGCCAGGGGAAATATCAATAACCTCAGATATGCAGATGACACCACCCTTATGGCAGAAAGTGAAGAGGAGCTAAAAAGCCTCTTGATGAAAGTGAAAGAGGAGAGTGAAAAAGTTGGCTTAAAGCTCAACATTCAGAAAACGAAGATCATGGCATCCGGTCCCATCACTTCATGGGAAATAGATGGGGAAACAGTGGAAACAGTGTCAGACTTTATTTTGGGGGGGCTCCAAAATCACTGCAGATGGTAACTGCAGCCATGAAATTAAAAGACGCTTACTCCTTGGAAGAAAAGTTATGACCAACCTAGATAGTATATTCAAAAGCAGAGACATCACTTTGCCGACTAAGGTCCGTCTAGTCAAGGCTATAGTTTTTCCACTAGTCATGTATGGATGTGAGAGTTGGACTGTGAAGAAGGCTGAGGGCTGAAGAATGGATGCTTTTGAACTGTGGTGTTGGAGAAGACTCCTGAGAGTCCCTTGGACTGCAAGGAGACCCAACTAGTCCATTCTGAAGGAGATCAGCCCTGGGATTTCTTTGGAAGGAATGATGCTAAAGCTGAAACTCCAGTACTTTGGCCACCTCATGCGAAAAGTTCACTCATTGGAAAAGACTCTGATGCTGGGAGGGATTGGGGGCAGGAGGAGAAGGGGACGACCCAGGATGAGATGGCTGGATGGCATCACTGACTCGATGGACGTGAATCTGAGTGAACTCCGGGAGCTGGTGGTGGACAGGGAGGCCTGGCGTGCTGCGATTCCTGGAGTCGAGAAGAGTCAGACACGACTGAGCACCTGAACTGAACTGAACTGAACCCCCATCTTAGGGACTGCATTCCAGTGAATCTACAACTTCATCCAGTGAAAATGCCCCCTTATTTGACATACCCCTAGAAGGCAATAGCACCCCACTCCAGTACTCTTGCCTGGAAAATCCTATGGACGGAGGAGCCTGGTAGGCTGCAGTCCATGGGGTCGCTAAGAGTCGGATGCGACTGAGCGACTTCACTTTCACTTTTCACTTTCATGCATTGGAGAAGGAAATGGCAACCCACTCCAGTGTTCTTGCCTGGAGAATCCCAGGGACGGGGGAGCCTGGTGGGCTGCCGTTTGTGGGGTCGCACAGAGTCGGACACGACTGAAGCGACTTAGCAGCAGCAGCAGCAGGAATTTTTTAAGTTGCCAAATAAACTGTCTCATATCATTGACTCCAAGATGCATTCAAATTCAGAAGTGTTCTAAACAAACGATGCTGGATATTGTGGGGCTTGGCCTTCTTCAGAGCAATTTATCACATTAACATCTATTCCAGAGTTATTGATATGGCAGTGAGCTGTGTTTTTTTGTTCATTTGGTTTTTTGGTTAGTTTTGCTATGGACCACTTTTTAAGCCTTTACTGAATTTGTTACAATATGGCTTCTGTTTTACGTTTTGGTTTTTTTAGCCACAAGGCATCTGGAATCTTAGCTCTTCAACCAGGGATTGAACCTACACTCCTGCCCTGGAAGGCAAAGTCTTAACCACTGGACTGCCTGGGAAGTCCCTGGGAGAGAGTTTTTAAATACAAATGTCAGTACTTGGTGGACTGTTTGAGCTATTAAAAACAGTTTTACATTAAAATAACGGCAAGTGTAAATCTGAAAAATAGTCATAAAAATTATTCCATTCCAAACCATACAAGTGGAATGATCATGAAGGTAGGTAGGCATTTCTGTTGAGCAGCTGTGGTGATGAGACTTACTTGCTCACCAACTCTGAAATTATTCAATTTTTAATAATGACACAATTCTTGGTAGTTAAAAAATAATTTGTAATTAGCATCTAAACTGAGACTTTGTTGGTGTTTTTGTTGTGCTATTTCACACTGGCATAAAATGGTGCCAAACCGTATCTAGTGTCTCGGTGAGGTGATGAAAGAGAAACAATATGTGATGTGTGCAATCATTAAGTTTAGAGTCCCACTTTTTAGGGAATTCTATTTGCTTTAAAACACTGGGGACGTACATGGGACTTTCTCAGTGGTCCAGTGGTTAAGACTCATTGTTTCCACTTCAGGGGGCATGAATTCAATCCCTGGTCAAGGACATTCTGGAAAATTAAATTAAATTAAAATACTGGGGATGAAGGTGGGGTGAGTGGGGATTATCAATGAAACAAATTTGGCCATAGGTTATGAGAGTGTTAATAGCCTTTGTAGGGAGGCCAGAGGTCTCCAACAGCAGGAGGAAATAGCCCCGGATCAAACTGCTCTCCTCCAGAGGCCAAGAATCCTGGCTTTGTTCACGGCTCATAGCAGCAACCTTTCATCTTGGGGTCTCGTCTGGTTTCAGGACAAGGTAAAGACATTCAGAGCTCTAGTTCTTTGTTCTCCTAGTAAACACGTTTTCTGCTTTACTTTGCTAACTGTACAGTGTGCCTGTGTGTGTGACTGAAAGAAATGCACAGACAAATGTGAAGCAAGAGTTGCGTCCTAATCTGCGGTTCTGTGGCAACCTCATATGGTTTATAGCAGAAATCACTGGGGGATTATACTGACCTGCTAATGTCAAGAGGCACCAATGACTCCTCTGGGGGAGCAGCCAGAGATGAATGAAGCGTGTGGATGGAACCCTCCTTTCTTGGTCAAACTTTCTGGTCTCTTTGACCATTTCATACCTGCCTGGGAATTAGAAGTACTAACCTAATCTGTCAGGTTATAGACTTTCAAGGGACTTGTGATCCACTCTTACTAGGTACTTTTACTTAGATCCCAAGTTTGGAAGCACCTAGCCTTGCTAGGAACCATAAGTTACAAGAACATATTAAGGAACGAGGCGGAATTCTAGCTCCAGGAGCGTCTCTCAAGCTAGAGGTCACTCTTTTGGCTGCCTGCCCCAGGGGCCAGTGACCTAAAAGTGAATCTTTGCCGTGGCTGTCCCTCCGATCTATGTGGATAGAATCGCTGCTGGTGATCATGAGGCTTTGAGGACACAGATCGGGAATTCCAGGGTCTGGTCAGGTTGGAAGTGCAATGGGCTTCTTCCTTGGATAGCGCTAGCTCTTAGTGGACCAGAGGAGGCTCTCAGGTGGCTTCTGTCTCAACTCCTTAAGTGTTCTTTCTGTGGAATCTGTGGAATGAGCTGGAAGGATGGGGCTTAATAGCTCGAGGACAAAAATCGCTTTTTTCTCGCAGGCTGGTCCATCACCGCCTCTTTTGCTATCGCATATACTGATGTGGTGACACTCAGAAGGGACATCTGGTTGTTGTTCACCCCCTTATGACTCAGCACTTCTACTGCAGTCAGGACGGAGCTCAGGAATGGACACTGGCACACAGAGGACAGATGTTTCCCCTAGCAGTCCTAGCTCGGGAGGCGTTCTGGAAGGCCACTCTGGAGAGGGAAATGGCAACCCACTCCAGTATTCTTGCCCGGAGAATCTCATGGACAGAGGAGCCTGGTGGGCTACAGTCCACGGGGTCGCAGGGTCGGACCCGACTGAGCGACTGCACTTTCGCTTTCACTCTGTTGCTGCCAGGTGGCATCAGAGAAGGAAAAAAGAATCAGGCAAAGGTTTTAATGGGGAGGAACTGGACTTCAGTCTTGGATGCCATCAGGTCTACCCCTGTGTGTCTCCACCCCGCCTTGGTGGTAGAACCAGGAGGGACGAGGAAGGAGCCTGTGTCAGTAAGGGACAGACTAAATCTGACCAGGAAGGAAAGCTTCAGTGTAAAGTCTGTCTCCACTCCCATCTAGAGCACGGAGGGACACCTCCAGTAAAAAAAAAAAAAGCCTAGGTTGTGGCGCCACTTTTTTCTCTCTTACAGATGGGAGCTAGCAGTTCCAGAACCACCCCCTTTAAAATGTATTTTTAAAAAAACTGAAACAAATTAGATCTCCAGAGTTTAAAAAGACATGTCTTATGTTCTGTGATACTGAATGGTCACAGTATCCTTTGGAAGATGGGGGATGCTGGCCAGTTGAAGGGTCTCTTAATTATAATAACTGTTTTACAGTTAGACTGGCTCTGTAAAAAACAAGAAAACTGGGCAGAAGTGCCATATGTATTGCTCTTTCTCTCTGCAAGACATGCCAGACTTGTGTCTTAAGGGTGCAGATTTGGGTGTGAAATCTTCAGCTCCCTCCTGTCCTCTTACTTTGCGCATTTCTGGGGCTCCTAACTAAGCAAGTTGAGAGTCAGGACACCCTTCCAGGAGAGGCTGCCTCAGTCTCAGTAGAAATTCAAACAGTTCCAATTGCAGTTGAGACTGTTTAGAGGATCCAAAAAGTATATAGAAGCCTTTATGGGACTAACTGTACTTTATGACCTTACTTGGAGAGACATAATATGTGTCTTGGTACAGACACTAACTCCCAACTCCAATATTGAGTTCTGGGGAAAAGCTGTTGCCTATGGCGATAAATGGCTTGGTAATGAATCAGCAGAAAAAGGAGAGGGCAAGACAGCCACCTTCTCTACTGGGAACCAGATGGTCCCCACAAGAGAACAGAGTCAGACTGGGATTATAACGTGGCTAAAGAAAGATGGGGACCAGAGTCCCTTTGTCAGATGTGTTCTTGTCAGGACTCAAGTGGGTGCACGCTAAGACTTTTTGCCAAATTGACTAACACAGAACAGGGAGAGAAGGAAGCTCCTGGTAAATTCCTAGATAGACTGCAGGAAGCCCTTCACAGATTCACTGAGATTGACCCCTAAATTGCAGAGGGAGGACTGATTTTAAAAGAGAGGCTTCTCACTCAGCTGGCTCCAGATATCCACTAAGCTCCTAAAACAGGCGTATGAACCAAATCAGTCTTTGATAACCTGTTGCAAGTGGCTCAGACAGTTTGTTATGGCAGGTAGGAGGAGGAAAAGAGGCAGAAAAAGACCAGGAAAGACTGAAGCCTGAGCAATGGCTCTCAGATCTTCTCTAGAACAGCCAGAGGAAAATGCCCAGAGGGACCCAGGAGAAGAGGGATGGACTTGCTATTACTGGGGAAAGGAGGGGCTTCTCAAGTGAGGTTGCTCTCAGATATCTAAGTCGCCCCCAGCTCCATGTCAGGTCTTCAAAGGACCACACTGGAGAGGAGACTGCCCTCTGAGGCATGGGCCCCAGGGGTCAGACTGTCAAGACAATCAGGACTGAAGGTGCCCGGGGGTCCCAACACAAGCTCCTATTCTAATTACACCTAAGGAACCACAGGTATTAATAATGGGGGGGGGAGGGGCGGGGGGGAGGGGAGAGCACAAATCAGTTGATTTCCTTTTAGACACTGGGGCAACTTACTCCATGCTTACTGAAGCCCCGGGCCCACTTTCTCCCTGATCCACTACTGTAACGGGGCTGTCTGGAAGAGCCAAACATTATTATTTCAGTTGTCCTCTAAGCTGCAACTGGAACTCTGCTATTTCCACACAAATTTTTGATTGTGCCAGAGTGTCCCTCACCCCTTTGGAGAAGGATATACTGAGCAAGATCCATGCCTCTGTTTTCATGAATATGGAGCCCTCTCTCTCCCATTAATTGGACAAAATGCAAATCCTAGAGTATGGGCTGATGGAAAATCTGTGGGTCAAGCACAGACTGCTATTCTTGTCATCGTCAAGCCCAAAGACCCTCACCTATTTCCACATCAAAAGCAGTAGTCACTGAAACCCAAGATTATGAAAGGGTTAAAACCCACCGTTAAGAATTTAGAGGAGCAGGGGCAGTTAATTCCCTGTAACAGTCCATGCCACACTTTTATCTTGGGTGTAAAAATGTCGAATGATAAATGGAGATTAGTTCAAGATTCACAATAACAAGTGAGACTATGGTTCCTTTACACCCCGAGGTGCCTAATCTTTATACTGCATTGTCTGAAATTCCTAAATGAGCCAGATATTCTTCAGTCATTGATTTGAAAGATGCTTTCTTTTCTAGAAGGGGCGAGGGCCATAGGCCCCAAGAGAATTAAGCCTATATTAATCATCGACTACCTATGACTTTAAGACAATTTAGAGTATTTGGGGCATCACAGGCTGTTGCCACATTTGGATTCTGGGTTATGGGGAACTTGTCCGCCCTTTATATAAACTTATAACTGAAACTCAGCAGGCCCAAACCAACAAGCTGGTTTGATCTCCAGAGACTCAAAAGGCTTTAAAGCTCTTCAAGCTGCTCTTCTGCAGGCTCCGGCTTTGAGCTTGCCCACAGGATCAGAGTTAAGTTTGTTACTGGAAAAAAAAAAAAGGCTATGGCCACATTGCTTAAGGGTAATTGCGACTACTGTTTTGCTAATACCTAAAGCTCTTAAGTTTATTAATGGGCAAAATCTCACTGTACTGACTTCTGATGTGAGTGAAATCTCAAACTCTAAAGTTAATGTTTGGATGACTGTTCCTTTGTTTGGGATGTGAAATGGAAAACAGGTTATGCCATGGTGATAGCTGAACAGGTTTTAGAAGCAAAGTCTCTCCCCTCTCAGGGATGAATGTTCAGTTAGCGGAGCTCTAGAGTTAAGCAAAAGTTAGCTAGTAAATATCTACACTGATTCCGTTTGCTTATTTGACTACATGCTCCTGCTGCAATATGGAAAAAAAGCAACAGGAAAACCTATTAAACATTTCACAGAGATTGAAAGACTTTTGATGGCCTAAGAAAGTAGCTGTTTTGCATTGCAAAGGGCACAAATGGGATGGAAGTAAAGTAGCCCAGGGTAATCAGCTGGCTAACTGCTGAATCCCTTTTTGAACTCCTTTACGAAGGAACCCCTTTCACTACAGATACACTTGTTCTGGACAGGTCTGGTTGAACAGGAAGAATCTCAATATACAGAAGAAGAATTAAAAAGATAAAGAAAAGAGGAGCAAAGATTACTGAAAAGGGATGGATACAGTCTGAGGATGGAAGATTAATAATTCTTGAAAATGCTCAATGAATAATTCTTAAAGGCTTACACCCAGAGTTTTCCTAAAGGCTTGGAATTAACTAACTATGTAACTCAACTGTTAGCTTTTCTACAGACATTACAGGAACTCTGGGAGGTAACTCCTGACCCAGCCTCTGAGTCAAACAATGCTGTTTGAGCCAGGAACCAAGATTCTGATAATAAAGACATTGGGACCTGGGGGGCAATCTCTCAAGCCCCTCTGGGAAGGCCCTTACCAGATGTGTTGGGGAAGCACAATGACTGAAACTGCCCACCCTGGCCAGGCACCGTAGTAACTATTTGCATGAGTTGTTTTATGACAGGAGATCCTGATAAGGAATACGGAACTAATAAGCCACCACCAACCGGAAGAGTTCGGGGAAGGTCGAAAGGAAACACCGCATGTCTGTCCACTTCCCAGAATCCCTCTTGGCTGAGCGATGCGTGTGCCACCAGGAAAGACTTTGAATTAGAATGATTGGCCAAAGACCACCCGGAAACTAATCCCATCACCATAAAACCCGAGACTGCGAGCCACGCGGCAGAGCAGTTCTCCTGGGCTCCCTTACCCTACTGCTCTCCACCCGGGTGCCCGTTCCCATTAAAATCTCTTGCTTCATCAGCACATGTGTCTCCTTGGAGCATTCATTTCCAGGTGTTAGACAAGTACCCAGTTTCAGGCCCTGGAAGGGGTCCCCCTTCCTGCAATATGTGGGCCTCGTAATCTATGTGGGCCTGCTTTTGCTGATTCCAAAAATCCTGAGTTTGCCCGTTTGACCCTCAAGACAACACCTTCCTGTCCTAGGCTCATTCCTATACCTCATTCCACAATCTGTCCAATTGCTGGGTCTGCAGAGTGCTCCCCTCCTCATCAATGGAAGGTTTCCCATGGTAGACATCCCCACTTCAGGGAAAGGACTTTTTCCAAGTCCACGACTACCTTTGCCAACAACAATCATATGTGATGTCTCTTCTTAATCTAATGACATCTAACAGTCCTAAGATGGACTGATGTAACCCTTTGTACCTTTACGTGACTTTTAACTTTGCTGATCGTTCTGTTTTTGCTGTTTGCTCCCTACACCTGTAACTGTGTAGCTGGATTTGTTTCTAGCTGCATGAAGATATGGTTAATCAGTCTCCTACGAGTGCCACAGCCTCCTCCAACTATTACTTTGGGTCCCTGGATCAGAGACCCTTAATAGAAGGCTTAGGAGTATCTCTGTAGTTGCTAAGTCGTGTCTGACTCTTGCAACTCCATGGACTGTATAGCCTGCCAGGTTCCTCTGTCCATGGGATTCTCCAGACAACAATACTGGAGTGGGTTGCCATTTCCTTCTCCAGGGGATCTTCCCGACCCAGGAATCGAACCCAGGTCTGCTGCATTGCAGGCAGATTCTTTACCAACTGAGCTATGAGGGAAGCCCCATAAGAGAATATGTTGCCTCAATAATTTAGGGACAACAACCCTTACCAGCTCAGAAGCAGTTATGGAATGAGAACACCCCACCCCTTTCCCTTGGCAACACAATTCTCGTAAGAGACAATGAGAGCATTAATATCCTTGGTAGGGAGGCCAGAGGTCCCCAAGTGGCAGGCAGAAATAAAACTCCAAGTGGCAGACATTTATTTTTTCTTTTTTCTTCTAATCTTGTGTTGTCATGGCGACACCTGGTTCCTCTGGAACTTAACTTTATCTTAAACCTTGAGCTAAGTGAAAGTGAAAGTGAAGTCGCTCAGTCCTGTCCGACTCTGCGACCGCATGGACTGTAGCTTATCAGGCTCCTCCGTCCATGGGATTTTCCAGGCAAGAGTGCTGGAGTGGATTGCCATTTCCTTCTCCAGGGGATCTTCCCAATCCAGGAATCGAACCCGAGTCTCCTGCATTGCAGACAGACGCTTTACCGTCTGAGCCACCTGCGTTTTTCTTATGAAAATGATTTCTTAAGCTATGTTAGTGAACTATGTATTTGCTTGGAAATCTACCTGTCTTCAAGATTCATGTCAAATGTTTTATAGCCCAGGGATGACTCACCTTGTGCCAATGCTATCTCAAAATGCATGTTGTGGGTTAGGGACCTGGTGCGACCTTCTCAGTTTTGAGGCATTTCCTTTCTCTAATTAGCAGCTTGCTAATAGGTATATAACTCCTTGCTAAAAACAAGCAAGGGGGCACTCTTTCTGTCCCCTTCTGATGCCTATGTCAGAAGCTTTCTCTATCTCTTTTATACTTTAATAAAACTTTATTACACAAAAAGTTCTGAGTGATCAATCCTTATCACTAGCCCCAGATTGAATTCCTCCTCTCCGGAGGCCAAGAATTCCAGCATCATTCATGTCTCGTAGCAGCAACCTCTCAGTTATAATTATTGAAATGGTGGGTAGTGTGAGTTTATTATATTATTTTCTTCAGTGTATGTTTGAAAATGTGTGTGATGAAAAGTTAAAAATAAATAAAGAAGGCTGGTTCTGTTCACATTAAAAAAAAAAAATGCAGGGGGAAAGCCACATGCCCAGGAACCAATAAAGCACGATATTTGTGATCACGTCTTGCTTCCAGCTGACACTGGGCCTGGAATCAGAGGACAGGCCAAGTCTCCACTCAGCCACTCACCAGCAGAGGGACCTTGGGCTCATCATCTAACTTCTTAGCATCTTCAAGGATGAAACAGAGAGAAAGTCAGCTCTGTCTACCTGACACGGCCTGTCTGTCAGAATGACCTAAGGAAACAAAGAGAGTGGGAGGGCTCAAACAACTACAAGTTGAAAGGAAGGGAATTCTGAGTCTATGAGGTGTCTGCAGGCAGGTTCTAGGTGTGACTCACCTTTGCGTGCTCCATGTCTAGCTGCTTCATTCATGCAGTTGATATAAAAAGGACCTTTAGGTGTTCCTCTGGCTGCCCAGCGTCGAAACATCTTTACCACATTTGGGGAGCTCCTCACTGTGAGACTTGGGAACAGAGCCCATCTCCCAGGAGAGAAGGTGCACATGCAGGAAGCAGGTCCCTCAGCAGTCTGTCAGCTCTGGAGGAAGCCATACCCTCATGCTCTGTTCATCAGAGGCCCTGTCTAGACTTTGAATCCAGAAGCAGTAATGCCAAGAAGCAGGCCCTACAGAACCTCTGGAGACAGTGGTAGCCACCCTAAGATGTAAATCAATTATACATCAATAAAATAATATTTTTTAGATAAAAGAAGTAAGTTCTGTGAGTATCTGAGGAATGAATGACTGCATGAATGCACCAGTGAAGTCAGACCGTTTACTAGCTCCTTCTAGCTGTGTGACTTTTGGAAAGTTATTTAACCTCTCTGAGGGTCTCACGTCCTTCCCTGTTCTCTATTTCCTGGGTATTCTTCCTAAGACATTCAAGGGCACGAGAATATAAATACTGTGGGGAGTGTGTGTGTTGCATAATAGTCATAATGTTTTAAATTTGACATTTTTCATTCAATTAAAGATATATAAATTATATATATATATTGGCCACAGCATGTAGCTTGTGGGATCTTAGTTTCCTGATCAGAAGGGCCTCAGCTGCGAATGGGCCTGTGGTTGCCAGGTGGCCTCAGAATAGAAAGAGGGAAGGAGAGGGAGAAAGTGAGGAAGGAAAGGGGAACCAAGAAGGCCCAGAAAAGGAGAAGCAAGAAGCTCACCCCCTCTTCTTGAGGGTCAAGGGATAACCCAGAAAGGAAAAGCCAGAGGGAAGTTAACCAGATGGAAAATGAAGAAAGAAAAGGAGCAGATGATCTGAAATAAGAGAAAACCCTCTATTGACATGGTCTGCTTTAAGGATACACAGACAGGCTCTCTTCCCCCAAATATCTCCCTACCTTGATGCTATAGTGCCTGAAAGTCTAGCATTGTTTTAAAGTGTTTGGTGTGTGTGTGATGTAAAGCTCATATAACATAAAAATCACTAAAGTGCAATTCAGTCATTTTTAGCATGTTCACGATTTGTGCAACCTTTAGCACTTATTCTAGAACATTTCCATCATCCCCAAAAGAGACTCCAGCTCTACCTTCTCCCAGTCCTCTGGCCACCACTGACCACTTTCTGCCTCTGTGGACTTGCCTGTTCTGGACATGGCATCTCAAGGGAATCCTATAATGGCTTTTGTATCTGGCTTCTCTCAGTTAGTGTGATCTTTTCCAGGTTCACCCACGCTGTAATGCCTGTCAGTACTCCACTTCTTTTCACGTCTGAACAGAATTCCACTGTGTGGGTAAAATACATTTTGTTTACGCATTCAGCAATGGGTTGATATTTGGGTCATTTTCACTATTTGCTTTTTATGGATATTGCTGCAGTGAGCATTCCTGTACAAATTTCTGTTTTAAGAGTCTTCAGTTCTCTACTGGGATTGCTGGTTCACATCCCCAGTAGTTCAGCAGTAAAGAATCCATCTGCAGTGCCACAGACACAGGAAACAAGGATGCATCTATGAGACGGGGAGATCCCCTGAAGGAGGAAATGGCAACTCACTCCAGTATTCTTGCCTGGAGAACTGCATGGACAGAGAATCCTGGGGCACTACAGTCCATGGGGCTGCCAAGGGTCAGACATGACTGAGCGCACGCGTGCGTGCGTGCGTGCACACACACACACACACACACACACACACACGTCCTAACTCTGTGTGACTCTTTGAGGCACTGCCATGCTGTTTCCCACGGTGACTGCACCGTTTTACACCCCCACCAGCAACAGATGAGGGTTCAGGTCCACCATTTGGGATCTTTGGTTGTTTTGCCTTTTCAGTTTTTTGGCTGAGTCACAAAGTTTGGGGTCTTAGCTCCCCAACCAAGGATTGAACCCAGATCCATGGCATTGAAGGCCCAGAGTCCTAACCACTGGACCACCAGGGAATTCCCTCAGGTCCATCATTTTTGAAACCCAGTTTTTTTAGTCAAACGTGGCCTTTCTAACCTAGTCTTAGTCATTTCTCAGGTTTTACTCCAGAGCCACAGAGAGCTGAAACCTATACCTAGTACCAAATGCTCAAAATAGTAAACTGAGTTACCTTTAGTGTTATTTTGTCTGTTTTGTTTCCCCCTATTCTCCACTATTTGCTAAACTGTATTTAATGAGCATATATTAATTTTATTTATCTTATTTATTTTTATATCTAGCTATATATATTTTTGCTTTGGCAGGGAGAAACTTGTATCATTTTTTCAATCATCAAAATAGATAAATAAAACTAATACATACTCAATAAAATTTAGCAAACAGTGGAATCTATATGCCTGTGTCAACGTATTTTGATCTAGACATATCTAGATATAGACAGAGGTAGATACAGACATAGGTACAGGTACATAGTTAAATCTATACAGCATATTAAAAGATTAAAAAGCAGAGACATTAAAACCAAAGCATATTAAAAAGCAGAGATACTACTTTGCCGACAAAGGTCTATCTAGTCAAAGCTATGATTTTTCCAGTAGTCATGTATGGATGTGAGAATTGGACTATAAAGAAAGCTGAGTGCCAAAGAATTGAAGCTTTTGAACCATTGTGTTGGAGAAGACTTTTGAGAGTCCCTTGGACTTCAAGGAGATCCAACCAGTCAATCCTAAAGGAAATCAGTCCTGGATATTCATTGGAAGGACTGATGCTGAGGCTGAAACTCCAATACTTTGACCACCTGATGTGAAGAAGTGACTCACTGGAAAAGACCCTGATGCTGGGAAAGATTGAAGGCGGGAGGAGAAGGGGACGACAGAGGAAGGGATGGTTGGATGGCATCACCAGTTCGATGGGCATGAGTTTGAGCAAGCTCCAGGAGTTGGTGATGGACAGGGAAGGCTGGCATGCTGCAGTCCATGGGGTTGCAAAGAGTCGGACATGACTGAGAGACTGAACTGAACTGATATAGTTATATGGATATAAATATATCCTCAGAGGAAAAACTTACATTACCTTAAGAAACTTTTTTCTCCCCAGAATCAAATCATAAAAGGCATGAGCAATATAACAATGTCTTCAATACTGGTTTCAAAACAAGTTCATGAGCAATAGTCACATGGCCATTTCTTCTTTCTGCCCAGGGTATAAGTCAAGGGTATAACACAACCTATGAAGGAACTAAAAGTGTTCAGTCATTCAGTCACGTCCAGCTGTTTGCGACACTATGACTGCAGCCCGCCGGGCTCCTCTGTCCACGTAATTCTCCAGGCAGGAAAATTGGAGTGGGTTGCCATTGCGTCCTCCAAACCAAACCAGGTATTGAACTCGGGTCTCCTACAGGGGCAGATTCTTTACAGCTGATCCACCAGGAAATCCTAACACTAGGTATAAGTCAAGGTTGTTGTGTGTGGTTGGGCAGAATGAGGGTCAGGCTGGGGCTGAGCTAATGAGGTCCAGTCATGCTACATGCTATCAGGACAGAACTCAGAACCCCTAGGACAGATGGGAGAGCTCCTGCCAAAACTTACCTTCTTGGACCACCTCTTCTGCCCACACATCTGCCATCCTACCCTCTCGGTGAACACACAGCACACACACACACTGCCGTCCAGATGTTAATTTGCATTTGCTAGACAAGATGCCAATTCTTTCTTTTTAAAGATTTTTTTGTGTGGACCATTTTTAAAGTTTTTATTCACTTTGTTACAATATTGCTTCTGTTTTATGTTTTGGGTTTTTTTTTTTTTTACCACAAGGCATGTGAGATCCTAGGCTCCCCAACCATGGTTCAAACCATCGCCCCCTGTGTTGGAAGGTGAAGTCTTAACCACTGGACTGCCAGGTAAGTCCCTAGATGCCCCCTCTTTCTTCCCCCTGATCTGGCCCTCACCCTCTCCCCTATCCTTTGTCACCTGACAGGGCACAGACCGTGTGTGGGTCATGTCATGGGTCAGCCCTGCCAGCACATCCACTCCTCAGCTCCAACAAACGCCTGCTGGAGAAACCCTCCAACCAGGATCCACCTGGCCTCTTCTGCGCGCCTGCTCTCAGATGACATTTAGTGATGACCTTCGGTTCAGTTCACTAGTTGAGTCACGTCTGACTCTTTGTGACTCTAAGCTACCCCATGGACTACATGGACAACTCTCACATCCATACATGACTACTAGAAAAACCATAGCATTGACTGGATGGGCTTCCACGCTAGCTCAGTTGGTAAAGAATCGGCCTGCAATTTGGAAGACCTGGGTTCGATCCCTGAGTTGGGAAGATCCCCTGGAGAAGGGAAAGGCTACCCACTCTGGTATTCTGGCCTGGAGAATTTCATGAAGTCGCAAAGAGTAGAAAACGACTGAGCGACTTTCACTTGACAAGATGGACCTTTGTCGGCAAAGTAATGTCTTTGCTTTTTACTATGCTATCTAGGTTGGCCATAGCTTTTCTCCAAAGGAGCTAGTGTCTTTTAATTTCATGGCTGCAGTCACCATCTGCAGTGATTTTGCAGCCCAAGAAAATAAAGTCTGTCACTGTTTCCATTGTTTCCCCATCTATTTGCCAGGAAGTGATGGGACCAGATGCCATGATTTTAGTTAAGTTTTAAGCCAGCTTTTTCACTCTCCTCTTTCATCAAGAGGCTCTTCAGTTCTTCTTTGCTTTCTGCCATAAGGGTGGTGTCATCTGCATATCTGAGGTTACTGATATTTCTCCCAGCAATCTTGATTCCACCTTGTGCTTCATCCAGCCCGAAATGAAATGTACTTCATTTCACATGATGTACTCTGCATATAAGTTAAATAAGTAAGCAGGGTGACAATATACAGCCTTGACCTACTCCTTTCCCAATTTGGAACCAGTTTGTTTCATGTCCAGTTCTAACTGTTACTTCTTGACCTGCATACAGATTTCTCAGGAGGCAGGTAAGGTGGTCTGGTATTCCCATCTCTTTCAGAATTTTCCACGGTTTGTGGTGACCCACACAGTTCAAGGCTTTGGCATAGTCAATAAAGCACATTTGGATGTTTTTCTGGAACTCTCTTGCTTTTTCTATGATCCTACAGATGTTGGCAATATGATCTCTGGTTCTTCTGTCTTTTCTAAATCCAGCTTGAACATCTAGAAGTTTTCGGTTCACATACTGTTGCAGTGAGCGTGGAATTTTCAAAATTACTTTGCTAGCGTGTGAGATGAGTGTAAGTGTACAGTAGTTTGAGCATTCTTTGGTATTGCCTTTCTTTGGGATTGGAATGAAAACTAACTTTTTCCAGTCCTGTGGCCCCTGTTGAGTTTTCCAAATTTGCTGGCATATTGAGTGCAGCACTTTCACAGCATCATCTTTTAGGATTTGAAAGAGCTCAGCTGGAATTCCATCACCTCCACTAGCTTTGTTTATAGTAATGCTTCCTAAGGCCCACTTGACTTCCCATTCCAGACTGTCTGGCTCTAGGTGAGTGATCACACCATCGTGGTTATCGGGGTCATGAAGATCTTTTTTGTCCAGTTCTTCTGTGTATTCTTGCCACCTCTTCTTAATATCTTCTGCTTGTTAGGGTCATACCGTGTTCTTTATTGTGCCCATTTTTGCATGAAATGTTCCCTTGGTATCTCTAATTTTCTTGAAGAGATCTCTAGTCTTTTCCATTCTATTGTCTTCCTCTATTTCTTTGCATTCTGTCATTTTTTCGAGATTGCACCCAAGTACTGCATTTGGGGCTCTTTTGTTGACTATGAGAGCTACTCTGGTTCTTCTAAGGGAATCTTGCCCACTGTTGTAGACATAATGGTCATCTGACCTACTCTTCCTCCTAGTCTCCCATTCCTGTCCATTTTAGTTCACTGATTCCTAAAATGTCAGTGTTCACTCTTGCCATCTCCTGTTTGACCATTTCCAATTTACCTTGATTCTGAACCTAACGTTCCAGGTTCCTATGCAATATTGTTCTTTACAGCATCAGACTTTACTTCCATTACCAGTCACATCCACAACTGGTGGTCCACAGCCAGCCTGTTTGCCCAGCCCCTGGCGCCATGACCCTCAGGGGCTCACACTCTGGACCAGATGCTGAGAATATCTCCATCCCATCCTCAGCTGCCCTTGTTTCCCTAAGGGACAAGCTCATTAGCAGGCCTGCGTCCATTGAGAGGGGAGGAAGGGCCTTTTTCTTTTCTTTTTTGTTTTGCTGGGATCTTAGTACCCTGACCAGGGATCAAAGCCATGCTGCTTGCTTGAGAAGCTGGGTGTCTTAATCCCTGGACTACCAGGGAAGCCCAAGGAGGGTCTTAAACCAGACCCCACTGGTGCTTTGGGGTCACAGCAGTCCCTGTTCTACGTGTCATTTTTTTAAATTTCTTTATTAGCCGCACTACATGGCATGTGGGATCTTAGTTCCCTGACCAGGGATTGGAAACACAGAGTTTTAACCACTAGAACTTCAGGTAAGTTCCCTCTAAGTGTCATTGCTGAGGGAAGCAGGGCGGGACCCTAGATCAAGCAAGCTTCTCTCTCCTCTGCACCCTCCTGCACTCCCCATCTCTAATCATTGCTCCTGTCCCATTATCCTGGGCATTGACCCCTGATCATTCCTGTACCAGAGCTTCTGGCTAACTACGGACAGGGAGAATGGGGTTAAAGGAGAAGAGAGGGTCACAAAAGACCCCCCTCAACTGCGATTTCCACTGTTCTTTGGGTAGGAACCCTGAACACTCAGCCGCAGTCACCAGAAAGGACCCTGAAGAAAGGGGGCGGGATTCCCATCAGATTTAGAAAGGGGCATCTGGGCCTCCAAACCAAGGCTTTTCTATCCCTAAAAATGCAGAACCTTCTCCAGCCCTTACCCTGAAGGCCAGCAGGTGGCAGCACCATCAGGCATTTCACAACCAAAACTAAACCGAAACAGAATTTTTTTTTTTTCTTTCTTGGTTTTGTTTATGCAAATAGTTCATTCCCTACCATTCATCCCGGAATGGTCACCCCTTCCCCCTCCACAGTCCCTCCCTCCCTCTTCCCTCCTCTGCATGACCCTGCTCTCTCTGCACCCAGAGTGCATGAAGACGCTGTCACGAGAGTCAGGGATCCAACAACAGGCCTTAAGAAATGTGAGTAAGCCTGGTGGGAACCAAGGAGGGAGGGAGACACCAGAGGGGACGATCCTGGGCACAGGAGGCCCCCTGTCCCAGACTTACTCAGGGAGGTGCGAGCACCCTGACCCTCCCCATACACCTGATTCCTCCAGTGTGCCCACACGTGCACGCTCGAAAATGCATGCCCCATCTCTCCTCCAGAGGAGAAAGGAGACTCAGACCCAGGAGGTGAGGTCACACTGCCTTCCTCCTCCAGCTCATAGGGAGCAGCAAGGTGGGGTTGGGGGAGCCCGTCCCTTGGTCTAGACAGTCAGCCTCTGTACCTGAGACCCTCTTCCATAGGCGGTCTCTCCCAGAGGCCTTGCTGAGCATGTGGGAGCCATTTCAGAGACCGTGACTGGAAACCCTCACCCTTAGTTTACTGGTCCAAGCCAGCCCAATTCCTGGAAGGGGAGCAGAGTGATGCAACAGGGCAGGGAGGAGGCTGGGGAGAGAGGTGGGGGGAGCGTGATGACCTCTGGACTGGACACTGGCCCCGGGGAGGAGCACCCAGTGCAGCAGCTGCAGAGACCAGCCTGCCCCCTGCAGCCTCCCCACCCACCGTAGGACATCTCCCTGAGATCTAGAACGGACGGAGAGGAAAATGCCCAGCGGTACGGCAATCCCGTCCCCTGCCAGAGCAAGGGTCTGCACCCCTCCCGCCCTACAGACACCTTTTCCCTTTTGGCAGGTGGCTCTTATACCTCCTGCTGCTGGTCCTGTTCTACGGGGTTGGAGGCGCCATCCCCACCCCTCAGAAGCTCTACGGGGAGGTGACGTCCCCTCTGTTCCCCAAGCCTTACCCTAACAATTTTGAGAGGACCACTGTGATCACAGTACCCACAGGGTACAGGGTGAAGCTTGTCTTCTGGCAGTTTGACCTGGAGCCTTCGGAAGGTTGTTTCTATGACTATGTCAAGGTAGGGAGCAGATGAGGGGGGTGGGCAGAGGGAGAACTGAGTGTCTCTGGAACCTGGGGACCCGGGTTCTGACCAGCCTGGATAGGACACCCTGCCTGGGGACACAGCCCCAAGCTGGTGAAAGCTGATGGCCAGGTGGGGCTCTGAAAGTCCAGGGGTGTCGGGGATGGGAGGCCACTGGTCTGAGAGACCATCGTGGAGCACAGAGGGAAGAAACAGAGAGGGAGGGAACAGGCCCTGCTCTTGGGGAATGCACTGTCCACAGGAGTCAGAAAAACCTTCCCTGCCTGCTTACTTGCCCGGAGGATTTTGGAAACTTCCTTGCCTCGGTTTCCCTGTTGCCATGGAGAGTGTCACCACTCCATGGCTGCCTCCTCACCAGGAACACAGGGACGTGGGGAAGCGGCTTGTGTGTGGTGGTGGCTCAAGGGTGGTCTGCAGCCAGGACAGTGGGCTCAGTCCCCTCTCCTCTGTCATGACCAAGGGCCCGTCCCAGTCCCTCTTTCTACATCCAATAAAAATGAGATTCCTGGAGACTTCCCCAGTGATCCAGTGGCTAAAACTCTGTGCTCCCAAGGCAGGGGGCCCAGGTTTGATTCCTGGGGAACTTAGGTGGGAAACTAGGATTCCACGTGCTGCACAACACAGCCTAAAAATAAAATTAAAATTTTAAAAATGAGGTTATTGATTTGGGATTCAGATAGGGCCTACACACAGCCCATAAATACTATTTCCAGGAGATCTCTGGAGGATATAAAAGGATACCATGGAAATGCTGTATCTTCCTACCCCAGAGGACTTGAGATGTCAGCAGTGCTCATAGGGAGGGTCCTGGTTGTAGGCAAAGTGGGGATGAGATAGGAGGAGGGACGTCTTCTGTTTTGCAGGACTTAAGGAATCTGTGAAGGAAGAGGTAAGGAGAGCTCAGTGATGCTTGCTAAGCTGGCAGGTCCCGGATGCTCACATTCAGCTGAATATCAGGAGTCATGGCTGGACAGGAATGGGTTGACCAAGACAAGGTGGAAGGACAGGACAGAGGGTAAAGCAGACCCTCCAGGCTCTAGGGATGAAGCAATGATAGAAACCAGGTAAAGGCAACCAGTGGGAGGTGGACACAGGAGGAGATGTGGGTAAAGAAAGGTCTGACCCATGTTGTTGTTCAGTCACTAAGTCGTGTGAGACTCTTTGCAAACCCATGGACTGCAGCACGCCAGGCTTCCCTGTCCTTCAGCATGTCTGAGTTTGCTTGAATTCATCCATTGAGTCAGTGATGCCATCCAACCATCTCATCCTCTGTCATCCCCTTCTCCTGCCTTCTATCTTTCCCAGCATCAGGGTCATTTCCATGAATCAGCTCTTTATATCAGGTAGCCAAAATATTGGAGCTTCAGCTTCTGCGTGAGTCCTTCTAGTGAATAATCAGAGTTGATTTCCTTTAGGATTGACTGGTTTGATCTATTTGCTCTCCAAGGGACTCTCAAGAGTCTTCTCCAGCACCACAATTTGAAAGCGTCGGTTTTTCAGCGCTCAACCTTCTTTATGGTCCAACTCTCACATCCATACATGACTCCTAGAAACATCATAGCTTTGACTAGATGTATCTTTCTGGCAAAGTATGTCTTTGCTTTCTAGTATGCTGTCTAGGTTTGTCATAGCTGGGGGTCATAAAAAGGGAGGGCCGAGTCCCAGACACGGGATAATGTGCAAGGTCAGTCGGTGGGGATGCAGGACAGAGGAAAGGCCTCTGGGGAATTTGGAACAGCCAGAGCCCAGCAGGTAGAGAGCAGCTGGAGACCATCCGGGGGGGTGAGGGGAGTGGGGTGGGGCGGGATCCCCTCTCTGGGACAAGAGAAGGATGACCTTCATGACCTTCCATGTGGGACATGTCCCCTCAACAGCTTGTCCGCCTGTCCCTCCTCCATAGATTTCTGCTGATAAGAAGACCATGGGGAGGTTCTGTGGGCAGCTGGGTTCTCCCCTGGGCAACCCCCCGGGAAGGAAGGAATTCATGTCCCAAGGGAACAAGATGCTGCTGACCTTCCACTCGGACTTCTCCAACGAGGACAACGGCACCATCATGTTCTACAAGGGCTTCCTGGCATACTACCAAGCCGTGGGTGAGTGGCGCCTGCGCTGGGCTCCTGGGCTCAGACTGAGTGGGGGCCAGAAAAGGGAATTCTTGAATCCAAAGAATCGGGAAGCCAGGCCTTCTTGTTTTTCACCAAGAGAGCTTTTGCTAGGAGAGAACTATCCACCAGGGCCCTGTCCCCACTGAGCAGGTCCCAGAAAGAGTCAGAGGGGCCGGGAGTTCCAGGTGGCCTGAGATAACCTTGTCCTTAGGCCTCTGATGAGTGACCTCGCTGAGACCAGCGCCTCCACAGGTCCCTGCCCCGCCCCCCACCCACCCTGGCTTTTGTGAAATTGAATCCTTCCTTCTGGAATCTTTTCCAGACCTGGACGAATGTGCCTTGCAGCTCAACTCGGTTGAGGAGGACCCCCCGCCCCGGTGCCAGCACCTATGCCACAACTACGTCGGCGGCTATTTCTGCTCCTGCCGTCCAGGCTATGAGCTCCAGCAGGATGGGCGTTCCTGCCAGGGTGAGGTCTTGCCTGGGTGGTCTCAGAGGAGGCAGGGACTGAGCAAGGTGGGGCTCTCTGGGTGACCCGCTCTCGCTCTGCTCCCCCAGCCGAATGCAGCAGCGAGCTGTTCACGGAGCCCTCGGGCTACATCTCCAGCTTGGAGTATCCCGGACCCTACCCCCCTGACCTGCGCTGCAACTACAGTATCCGAGTAGAGCGAGGCCACACCCTCCACCTCCAATTCCTGGAGCCTTTTGAAATCGATGACCATCAGCAAATACACTGTCCCTACGACCAGCTGCAGGTACAGCCAACCCACCCCCAGAGAGAAATCCTTTCGTCCCCATCCCCACGCGTCTCCTCTCACCCCTCCTCCTCACTGGACCGTCTGGCCAATGGGCGCAGAAATGGCCAATGTCCCACATGAGTTGTCCTACACACCTGGCATCCAGGTGGCTCTAGTGGTAAAGAACCCATCTGCCAGTGCAGGAGATGTAAGAGATTCAGGTTCAGTCCCTGGGTCAGGAAAATACCCTGGAGGAGGTCATGGCAACCCACTCGAGTATTCTTGCCTGGAGAATTCCATGGACAGAGGAGCCTGGCGGGCTACAGTCCATAAGGTCGCAAAGAGCTGGACTCAACTGAGCAACTTAGTGCACACTCCTAGCCGGTGGGTCCTCGGGAGACTTTCTCCCCTCCAGCTGAAAACATACACCAAGCAGGATCCACACCACTGGCACCACCGCCCTAGCCCTGTGTCTGAATTGGAGACATGACCCTCTCTCTGTCCACCCCCACCACCACGGCAGATCTATGTCAGCGGGAGGAACATTGGTGAGTTCTGTGGAAAGCAAAGGCCCGAGCGCATTGATGCCCAAAGCAACTCAGTGGACCTGCTCTTCTTCACGGACGAGTCAGGGGACAGCCGGGGCTGGAAGCTGTACTACACCAGTGAAGGTAAGGCTGCCCGGGGGCCCTCACAGGCCAGAAAGGAGGCAGGATGAGGCAGGTAGAAAGGAGGTCAGTGGCTCGGAAATAAATGTGCCCTCTGGTCTCCCTAACAGTCATCAAGTGCCCCCAGCCCAAGACCCTGGACGCATTCACCATCATTCAGGACCTGCAGCCTCAATACCAGTACCGGGACTATTTCATCGCTACGTGCAAAAAAGGCTACGAGCTTGTGGAGGTAAGAGCCAGGGCCGAGGGAAGGGAGCTAACCCAGAGTCCGGCATAATTCACACGGAAGATGGAGGCTCAGCCCCACATGGAAACATAAGCATGTTTGAGCTGGAAAGGTTACCCGGCCTGCTCCAACTTGACTGCACACTGGAAATAGGATTTCAAAATTCTGATGTCCAGTCCCCTGCTAGAGACTAGTTCATGGGTCTGAAGGGGAGCATGGGTGTCAGGATTACCTATAGTTACTCGGTGATTCTAATGCCCAGCCAAGTCTAAGAACTACAGGTCCTCGCCCTATAACTCACTATCCAGTGAGGAACCGAACAGGCAGGGGTGGAGTTGAAGCGCAAGGCCTCACTCACGCAGCCTCACTGGGACTGGCAACAAATGCCCTACCTCTTGCTCCAGGGCTCTGTTTTTGTTTTTAAAACCTACCTGGCTTTACTCGATGATTCATGAATTGGGCAGCATTCCATTGAACAATCAGAAGAGGCTCCGTTTATGTCTACCGGTGGTCTTACCCCAGACCCACCACCCTGTCCAGAGCTTTGCAGACCCAGGAAAGAATGCAGTTTGCTCCACTGGTCAATCTCACAAAAGCTAGGAGACTAAAATGCTCCTCTCGGGACTGCCTGGTGGTCCAGTGGTTAAGAATCCACCTTCCAGTGCAGGGGGCGAGGGTTTGATCCCTGGCTGGGGAACTGAGATCCCACGTGTCTCAGGGCAACTAAGCCCATGCGCCACAACTACAGAAAGCAGTGAGGAACCAGTGAAGGCAATTAATAATATTAATTAATTAATGCTATTTTTTATAAACCATACAATTGGAGTTACCCTGGCTAGGGACCTGGGACTGGACATCCCATCTTTGTCTAGTAGGTCCCCTCGGAAGACCCACCCTGAATCAGAGAAGAGACCTTTGGTTTGTTGTGGTGAATTCACCCAACAAACATTTTAAGTGTTGATTCAGGCAGTGTTCTGGATGTGGGAGGTACAGTCAAAGAAACACACATGTTCACACAGGTTTCGTGGAACTTCCCTTTGAATAGAGATGAGTCAGCCAGATCACTGCTCGTTAGTCCAGGAAGGACTTGGGGGTCCTGGGCACGCCGCCCACTCCCGTTCAGGTTGCAACCCGCCCCGTCTATGCCCCCAGCACCCTCACCTTGTTATCATTCACATCACCAACTTTAAACCTAGTCGCACAGTTTATCTCACATTATTTACTTTTTATCTGACTCAGCAGTAAAGACTCCACCTGCAACGCAAGAGACGTGGGTTCAATCCCTGGGTGGGGAAGATTCCCCTGGAGAAGCATATGGCAAACCACCCCAGTATTCTTGCCTGGAAAAGTCCAGGGACCGAGGAACCTGACGGTCTATAGTCCATGGGGTTGCAAAACAGTCGGGACATGACTGAGCGACTACATAATAATTGACATTTTGCTCAGATATCCCAGTTGTTATGCACATTCTCTTGCAGTCTGATCCAGGGCTGGCAATCTGAGATGATTGTTGGTGTTAATAAAACTCATTCGTGTTGTCCAATTACTTTTCGTTTCAAAGGGTGCTGTCTCCTGGCCTGTCCCCGCCATCTGCTGGCCTAGGACAGCGCTTAGCATATGTCAGCATCTTGGGCCCCCTTGAAAGTGGCTGGGCTGCACTAGCATTTTAGGAAAGGCCCTTAGCCTTGAGAAGACTGCAGTCTAGGGGTGATGGGGTGATATGGGGCTTACCTGGCAGGGCAGTCCAGAGGGAAGAAACACGGCCCTGCTTCAGGGCAGAGACTTTTGTTTCAGTGCAGAGAAAGTGCAACTGTGCTTGTGGCTTGTTTGCTTTTTAATTTAAAACTGTGAAGTTCAGGGACTTCACTGGTATTCCAGTGTCTGAGATTCTGGACTCCCAATGCAGGGGGCCTGGGTTCGATTCCTGGTCGGGAAACCTGACCCCACATACCTCAACTAAAGATCCCACAATGAAGATTAAAGATCCTGAATGCCACAACTAAAACCCAAAGCAGCCAAAATAAATAATAATAAATAAATATTTTTTAAAATAAAATTATGGGGTTCAACTGGACCTCAGTGGAAACTCTTGAAATCCCCTCAAGATTCTAGAGAGGGGCTTATTGGATATAACAACTAGCCCTAGCTCCAATATTATTTTTTTTTAACTATTTATTTATTTACTTATTTGGCTGTGTCAGTATGTGGGCTCAGTAGTTGTGGCATTCAAGCTTAGTTGCTCCCCAGCATGTGGGATCTTAGTTCCCCGAACAGGGATCGAACCCAGGTCCCCTACACTGGAGGACAGATTCTTAACTACTAGACCACCAGGCAAGTCCCCCATGCTGACTTCCTGCTGTGTGGCTCAGTGAGCCCAGCTGTCAGTCTGGTATGAGAGGACCGGCTGGGAAGAAGGGCCCAGGAGCCACATCCACAGGTGTTGAGGTTCAAGAGCTGAGAGCTGACTTTGCCTCCTTACTGCTCCCCTGTGGGCAAGGGCAGGAGGCAGCCTCAGGGCCTCCTTGTACTAACGGCTGTTCCACCTCTGCTCCAACAGGGGAACAAGGCACTCCTGTCCTTCACAGCTGTCTGCCAGGATGATGGCACATGGCACCGTGCCATGCCCAGGTGCAGGAGTAAGTTGCAACTCAAGCATGTGTCTCCCCCCAGGAGAAGGGAAGAGGGTTGGGCCTAAGCGTGACCCCCAAAAGCCATTCCCCTGACTTGTCCTTTGAAGGCTCCAGCTCACGGGGAACCAGTCGGCCTTCATCTCTGCAGATGAGGGGCTCTGCCCAGAACTGAGTTTTATCCCATCCAATTATCATGCCTCACAAGAGCCCCCAATGACCATGTTTCCCGAAGGCTCTCAGCCTGTTCTGCGGGTTCCCACCCCTCCCACTGAAGTTCCGGTACAGTCCTTCTCAGTTCACACGGCCCTGTGCTCTCTCCTAGTCAAGGACTGCGGGCAGCCCCGAAGCCTGCTCAATGGGGCCTTCAATTACACCACCAGAGAGGGGGTGAACACCTACGAGGCCCGTATCCAGTACTACTGCCACGAGCCCTTCTACAAGATGCACACCAAAGACGGCACAAGCGAGTCTGAGCGAGGTAGGGACACGTGCAAACGGCTGTCTTCTCCCTCTCGTTGGAACATCTGCAATTTCTTTCAACAGAGTCTCCAAGGAGGGAATATTAAGATATTTATCCCGGGCACTGGCTTCAGGGGTGCCAAGAGGCTTCTAATAAGGTTGAAAGAGCAAACATTTGAGCTGATAGGATGAAAGACTCAAATCTCTCATAAACAGCTCTCTCTCACCGCCACCCCCACCATCACCACCCCCACCCTCAGCAGCACCCCCAACAGCACCCCCTCTACAGGTTTATCAGTGGGGTTTCCTCAGCATTCGCCCCACATCCCCTCTCAGGTTGCTGTGTTGTGACTTTTTACATTACTAAATTACTTTCAGACTCATCAATGGGTATCTTAAAAGCTTTTTGATGAAAGAAATCACGTGATTTGTAGGTTTAAAACATGCCAAAAAAAGAAAAAAATATCTTGTTTATAGGCAATTGTTGTTGCTGTTAGTTACTCAGTCACGTCCGGCTCTTTGTGACCCTATGGACTGTAGCCTGCCAGGCTCCTCTGTCCATGGGATTCTCCAGGCAAGAATACTGGAGTGGGCTACCATGTCCTTCTCCATGTTTACAGGCTATATAGGGTATTATTTAAGAGCTGGACTTTGAAGTAAGACAACTCTCCATTTGCATCTTGGTTCTGGCACTTAGAAGTTATATGACCTTGTATAAATTATTTAAACACAGTTTCCTCAACTCTAGTGTTAGTCTGACTCTGAGACCTCATGGACTGTAGGCCGCCTGGCTCCTCTGTCCATGGAATTCTCCAAGCAAGAATACTGGAATGGGTAGCCTTCCCCTTCTCCAGGGTACTTCCTGACCCAGAGATCAAACCCTGGTCTCCTTCACTGCAGGCTGGCTCTTTACCGTCTGAGACACAAGGGAAGCCCTCCTTGTGTCTAGGAGGAGGGTAATGATGCGTATCTGAAAGCATCACCAAGGTGCTTCAATGAGATAAAATGTTGAGGTCAAGCAAGGTACACTGTCCCCAATCAGAAAACATAGCTACAGGTAATTCCCTGACGGTCCAGCAATTAGGACTCCATGCTTTCACTGCTGAGGGTTCAGGTTCAATCCATGGTTGGGAAACTAAGATTTGCACAGCAGAGCCAAACACCCTCAAAAAATAAAACAATAAAACATAACTTCCATTATCACCCACTACCCAGCACCAAGATGCAATAATGATAAGATCTTCTTGATAAGTTCCTTCCAGTTTTTGTGTCAACTTTCACACATAGGGATCACACTGAATATGAGTTGAGTATTCTGATTTTTCCATTTAGCATCAAAACAAAAACATACACATGAAGCTTTTCAAAACACACACTTTCAGTCTCCCATCCGCAGGTATTCCAACCTTTCCCTTTGTTCCTCCTCCATTCTGTCCTCGCTTTGGTACTCTTGGTCCCTGCCCACACCCATCCCCCAGCCTGAGCTCAGCCCCCTCTCCCCTCAGGGCTGTACACCTGCACGGCTCAGGGCATTTGGAAGAACGAGCTGGTAGGAGAGAAGATGCCTCGGTGTTTGCCAGGTGAGTGGAAGCCCTCCACTGTCCTCTGTGGCCTTGGCAGCCATGCAGGGTCTTGGAGGAGGGGTGGCATAGACAAGAGAGAGACAGTCCAGCCTGAAGCTGAAGACGGACATGGGGCATCTGAAGAAAGGAGAGGAGATGCCCCAGGAGAAGGGCAGAGGGACCCAGAGAGCTGGCCCTGTCCTGACAGTCCTGGACTTTTCACTGAGCAGATGGGAGACCAAGATTAAATAAAAAGGGCAAGAAAAGCCCTGGGGAAGAAAAACAAGAGCAAGCAGAGGTGGCTGACAATATGCCAAAGACCAGGGGTGAGGAGAGGGGTGGGGTGGGAAGATGGGAAGAGAGGAAAGGGTCCTGAACCAAAAAGAGGGACGAAGCGGAGGGGACAGGCCATGGAGGGAGGTGGGCGGACGGACACTGCCGTTTCTCTCCCTGAACCCATCTTCTCCTCCCCAGTGTGCGGGAAGCCAGTCCACCCTGTCGAGCAGAGGCAGCGCATCATTGGAGGCCAGAAGGCCAAGCTGGGCAACTTCCCCTGGCAGGCCTACACCAACATCCATGGGCCCGGGGGCGGTGCACTGCTGGGGGATCGCTGGATCCTCACGGCCGCACACACCATCCACCCCAAGGACCACGAGGCTCAGGGGCCCCCCAACTTAGATGTGTTCCTGGGCCACGTCAATGTGGAAGATATCACCAAGCTGTCCAACCACCCGGTCCGTAGGGTCATAATCCACCCAGACTACCGCCAGGAAGAGTCCCACAATTTCGAGGGGGACCTCGCCCTCCTGGAGCTGGAAAATAGCGTCACCCTGGGCCCCAACCTCCTGCCAATCTGCCTCCCAGACAATGAGACCCTCTATGACCCAGGTCTCGTGGGCTATGTCAGTGGCTTTGGGATCATGGAGGAGAGAATTTCTCACAACCTCAGATTTGTCCGTCTGCCAGTAGCTAGGCGAGAGCTTTGCGAGCGCTGGCTCCAGCAAAAAAACAGGAATGATGTGTTTTCTGAAAACATGTTCTGTGCTGGGAACCCAGCCACAAGGCAAGATTCCTGCCAAGGGGATAGTGGAGGGGTCTTTGCAGTGAGGGACAAGGAAAATGACCGCTGGGTGGCCACGGGCATCGTGTCCTGGGGCATCGGGTGTGGTGAAGGGTATGGGTTCTACACCAATCTCCTCAACTACGTAGACTGGATCAAGAAAGTGATGGAAGTGGAAGACTGAGCTCAGGATTGCCTAGGTCAGAATCCAGACAGCAGTGTATTAAAAAAAATTTTTTTATCTGACCAGTTGTTGATAACTTCTAAGAATCCATATTAAAATCACTAATGCAGAAAGATACCATGTGAAATAAATTCTCTTCTCTATAGTCCCATCCACGTTCTTCACCTGAAACAACCCAAAGGTCACCTTTATTTCCCTCAAGAATTGCACAAGATATATTCCACCATATCTAGGTATCATTGTCCTCTTCCATTTTTATACCATGGTGTAACTGAATATAGGGTGTCTTCCAACTAAAATTTTATGGGAAAGCCCATTGTGTAAAATGAATTAAAAGCAGTATTTAATAAATATAAATATATTTAGTGACATCAGGGCTTCCTTGGCAGCTCTGCCATAGAGTCTGCCTACCAATGCAGGAGACAGTTTTGATCCCTGCTCTGGGAAAATCCCACATGCCTCAGAGCAACTGAGCCCGTGCACCTGGGCTCCACAACCTTCCAGCCGCAACTACTGAAGCCAGTGTACTCTAGAGCCCGTGCTGGGCAATAGGAGAAGCCCACGCAACAATGAAGACCCAGCACAGCCAAAAGACTGATTGATTTTTTTAAATATTTAGTGAAATCATATGTAAAATATTTTCATGGGAAGGCAATGGGAATAGTTAATTTGCTGCACACATTTATCATTAGAGTTGTAGACACTTTCTCTCTCTCTTTCGTTTTGATTATACACTACAAAGAAAATCCTTATTTTCCTGCATAAACAGCCGCAGATACAAGATCTTTTTTAACAGGTCAGTTTCCAATCTCTAAATATTCCTTAAGAGAAGAGTGGTATGAAATTTTTGTTCCCAAATTTAGTCACTAACAGTACTTTTTCTAATCATTTATTTACATATGTATTTACTTTTTGGCCACACCTCCCAGCATGTGGGGTCTTAGTTCCTGGACCAAGAATGGAGCCTGTACCCCTGTAGAGGAAGTGCAGAGTCTTAGCCACTGGACAACCAGGGAAATCCCATTAACAATATTTCCAAATAATTTATATTATTTAAGATATGTTTAAAGGCCAGAGAAGAACTGAAAACTTGGGATAAACATTATAAGCATTTACACCAGAATATTATCATGATATTATTGCAGGTATATTGTCACCCTGCTTATTTAACTAATATGCAGAGGACATCATGAGAAATGCTGGACTGGATGAAGCACAAGCTGGAATCACGATTGCCGGGAGAAATATCAATAACCTCAGATATGCAAATGACACCACCTTTATGGCAGAAAGCGAAGAAAAACTAAAGCGCCTCTTGATGAAAGTGAAAGAAGAGAGTGAAAAAGTTGGCTTAAAGCTCAACATTCAGAAAACGAAGATCATGGCATCCAGTCCCATCACTTCATGGCAAATAGATGGGGAAACAATGGAAACAGTGACAGACTTTATTGGGGGGGCTCCAAAATCACTGCAGATGGTGACTGCAGCCATGAATTTAAAAGATGCTTGCTCCTTAGAAGAAAAGCTATGACCAACGTAGACAGCATATTCAAAAGCAGAGACATTACTTTGCCAACAAAGGTCCGTCTAGTCAAAGCTATGGTTTTTTCAGTAGTCATGTATGGATATGAGAGGTGGACTAAAAGAAAGCTGAGCACCAAAGAATTGATGCTTTTGAACTGTGGTATTGAAGAAGACTCTTGAGAGTCCCTTGGACAGCAAGGAGATCAAATCAGTCAATCCTAAAGAAAATCAGTCCAGAATATTCACTGGAAAGACTGATGTTGAAACTGAAACTCCAATACTTTGGCCACCTGATGTGAAGAACTGACTCCTTAGAAAAGACCCTGATGCTGGGAAAGATTGAAGAAAAGAGGACAAGGGATGAGATGGTGGGATGGCATCACTGACTCAATGGACATGAGTTTGAGAAAGCTCCAGGAGTTGGTGATGGACAGGGAGACCTGCTGTGCTACAGTCCATGGGGTCACAAACAGTCGGACTCAACGGAGCTACTGAGCTGAACTGATTATTGCACAAATGACTCTGCTGGACTTGTCTGAACAACCTTACTTGAGCTGACTCACACAGGCCTGAATTAAAGAAGATCAAGGCAGAATTAAAACATTCCTGAGTAATGGCGAGTTTGTAAGTCTAAATGCAGGTCCACAGTCCCTTACATGACACCCTCAAGTCCAAGTGCCTTTCAATGTTCAACATTTTACAGATTCCAGAAATGCGATGTACCATCTGTGTCATGTAATACCGTCATATTACAGCAGTGTCCAGGGCAGCACCTTGCAAGAACACAGATAAGTGAAGTGAGTCAGAAAGAGAAAAACAGATATTATATATTCTCACATCCATGTGGAATCTAGAAAAATGGTACTGATGAACCTATTTGCAGGGCAGGAGAGGCAACACAGATGCAGGGAACAGCCACATGGACACGACAGATGGCAGGGTGAGAAAGGGGGTGTGGGATGAATTGGGAGATTGACATGTACACTATTAATATTATGTATAAAATACGTAACTAATGAGAACCTATTGTACAGCACAGGAACCTTACTCAGTGCTATGTGGTGACCTAAATGAGAAGGAAATTCAAAAAGGAGGGGATATATGCATACATATAGCTGATTCACTTTGCTATACAGTAGAAATTAGCACAACATTGCAAACAACTATACTCCAGTTTTTTAAAAAGAAGAACTCTTCTGAAAAAACATTTGAATAGTCATAGTAAGTGTGATAAACACTCTGGATAGCTATCTATCAGTTACTGTCAGGTTTTGCCACTAAATAAGTTTTGGTGTCAAACTTATTAAAACACTTTCCATTTTTAAGAGCATTTTAAATGTCAGGATTGGGGATTTTAGGATCGTGGACTTCTATAGGTGAAAACGAAAAGAAAACGTTTTCTCATGGAGTCTACGCGAAAGCATACACAAGTGGCGTGGGCTACGTTTGAAGAGTATATGCCAGTTGCAGTTCTTTTAATGTTTAGAAATGTTTTTAGAAGTGAAACACTGAGGATTCTGATGGAGATAGGAGTGGAGTGGGTGGAGATGAAAATGGTGAAAACTAAAACTAGATCTAAAAAATTTAAGTTGTATGTTATTTCTAAGATTCTTGGCAAATTTAAGATTCTGAGTCCTTGGTCCTTATTGTAATTATCTTGGACCTTATTGTATGGTCCAATTATCCTTATTGGACCTCAGGAGAATTCAATGACTGCTCTGACCTTCTTGTTTCCCACTGTCTTCCCCCAAAGTCTTGTCCATCTTATTCTTCAAGGGCACTGAATAGAAAAATAAGGACAAAACCAATATTCTGTGAACATGCAATTAATAGAAAAAAATACAAATTGCTTTTGGACTTTTGGGATTAACGTAACTCATAAAAAGGAATATATTTAAATTAAGATGCCACTTTTTTTACCAATAAGATTTACCAGTAATATATTATATTGGTGAAGACATAGAGAAGACAGTCACTCATGCATTGTTTTGGTTTTGGGGGGTTTTTTGGTTTTGTTTTGTTTTTTTTGGAATGTAAATTGGTACAAACTCTGTACAGAGCAATTTGCTAACATGCAATCAAAGTTACAAAGGCACATTCCTTTGATCCCACAATTCCAACTCCATGAATTTTTCCCACAGATATTCTCATATATGAGATAAATGACCTATGTACAAGGGTGCACACTCCAGCGTTGTTGGTTATAGCAAACTATTAGAATCCTGAATTCTGAAAATTCTAGTACCAAAGTTTCAAGTAAATTATGGAATACCCAAATAATAGAACACAACATAGTAATTCAATCTCTAAGACAGATAAATGAAAAAAGTAAGAAGCAGAACAGTGTAACAAAATACTACCATTTGTATTTTCAAAAGAGTAGTTATATACTACTTTTACATGTATAAAGTATCACTGGAAGGTTAAATAAGAAACAGTGGTGGTTTCTGGGGGAAGATAGGAGTAAAAAGAAAAGTTACCACTGTATTCTCTTTTGATCTTCCCAATTTTGAGTAGTGTAGATGTTTTACCCAAGCTTCCCAGGTGACTCCGTGGTAAAGAACCTACCTGCCAATGCAGGTGGTGTGGATTCCATCCCTGGGTCGGGAAGATCCCCTGGAAAAGGATATAGCAACCAACTCCAGTGTTCTTGCCTGGAAAATCCCATGGACAAAGGAGCCTGGCAGGCTACTGTTCATGGAGTTGTAAAGAGTTGGACATGACTTAGTGACTAAACAACAATAGGAAGATGTTCCAAAAGGAAAGACAGAGCTGCATTCAGTTCAGTTCAATTGCTCTGTCATCTCCAACTCTTTGCGATCCCATGGACTGCAGCACGCCAGGCTTCCCTGTCCATCACCAACTCCTGGAGCTTTCTCAGATTCTTGTCCATTAAGTCGGTGATGCCATCCCACCGTCTCATCCCTTGTCCTCCTTTCTTCAATCTTTCCCAGCATCAGGGTCTTTTTAAGGAGTCAGTTCTTCGCATCAGGTAGCCAAAGTATTGGAGCTTCAGCTTCAGCATCAATCTTTCCAATGATATTCTGGACTGATTTCCTTTAGGATTGACTGGTTTGATCTCCTTGCTGTCCCAGGGACTCTCAAGAGTCTTCTCCCACACCACAGGTCAAAAGGATCAATTCTTCAGAGCTCAGCTTTCTTTATGCTCCAACTCTCAGAGCTATATTAAAATATTTTTTAATTTTTGAAAGGTTTAAGGAAATAACCTCATTGAGAAAGCTTATATTTAGCAAAGATTGAAAAAATTCAGATATTCAGAGACTTCAAGTGCTAGGGGTGCTAAGTCGCTTCAGTCGTGTCTGACTCTTTGCGACAACCAGGCCCCTCTGTCCAAGGGATTTTCCTGGCAAGAATACTGGAGTGGACTGCCATTTCCTTCTCCAAGGGATCCTCCTCACCCAGGGATGGAACCCTTGTCCTTTACATCTCTTGCATTGGCAGGCAGGTTCTTCACCACTAGCACCACCTGGGAAGCCCTAGGGGGAAAACATTCAGGAAGAGGGAACAGGCAGTGCAAAGGCCCCGAGGCAAGAACATGCTGGCTCCATTAGGGACTTACAAAGACAGCCAAAACAGAGCTCACGGATACAAACTCATAGTTCAAAAGGCTTATTCTGGCTTCTGGATTGTGGCCAGAGTATATATGGGGGTGGGGGTGGGGGTGGCAGGAAGCATGAAAGCGACCAGTTAGGAGTAACTGGCTACCAATTATGGTTACCCCAGCAAGAACTGATGGTAACTCAGACCAGGTAGATTTAGTGGAAGTGATACAAAGTAGTCAAAATTTGCAGAGAGCCAAAATATTTCTTGATGGAGTAAATATTGGAGAAAGAAGGATGAGAAAAGGAAAGAAGTCAACTAGATGCAGAAGACTACAAAGGGAGGAGATTTTATTAAAAACCATGAATCGTCTTTTGAACATGCCGAGTTTGTGTCTGTGTGTGCTCAGTCGTGTCCATATGCTCAGTCGTGTCTGCCTCTTTGTGGCCTCAGGGACTGTAGCCCACCAGGCTCCTCTGTCCATGAAATTTTCCAGGCAACAGTACTGGAGTGGGTTGCCAGTTCCTCCTCCAGGGCATCCTCTCTACCCAGAAACTGAACCCACATCTCTTGCATCTCCTACATCGGCAGGTGTATTCTTTACCACTGTGCCACCTGGGAAGACCATGAAGTTTTTAATAAACGCCTGTTAGAGAGGGCTTCCCGGGTGGCACTAGTGGTGAAGAACCTGGCTGCCAGTGCAGGAGATGTAAAGGACATGGGTTCCATCCCTGGGTCAGGAGGATCCCCTGGAAAAGGAAATGGCAACCCACTCCAGTATTCTTGCCAGGAAAATCCATTGGATAGAGGAGCCTGGTAGTCACAAGGAGTTGGACACAACTGAAGCAACTTAGCACCCCTAGCAGCCTAGAAAGATGGAGTAACAGAGATCAGATGGACCCTCCCGCCTGAACCAGACAAACCATAGCAGCAACAAAAACATCAAATATGTGAAACAATGGTGTTTGAGACATTGGCCCTCAGGTACTGAAGACAATGATTCCTGAGAGACTGAATCCTATGATTGTCTCAGCTTAACTGCCTTGAGAGAGATTCAAAGCTGAGGTGCTAGGAGAAACCCAGGTAGGGCTCAGCAGACTCCTTGAGTTGAAGATACAAAGCCACAAGCGCACAGAACTTAGTGTCAGAGAGGAATCAGCCACACACAGAGAACTCCAGAAGATCCTTACAAATATTCACCCACAGGCGAGGAAATTACTGAAGGATGGAGGAAAAAAGCCTTCTGAGATGATTAGAGGTAATAGCACCCTGAATGTGTGTGTGCTAAGTCGCTCAATCGGGTCCAGCTCTTTGTGATACTATGGACTGTAGCCCACCAGGCTCCTCTACCCATGGGATTCTCCAGGCAAGAATGATGGAGTGAGTTGTCACACCCTCCTCCAGGTGATCTTTCCCACCCAGGGATTGAACTCAGGTCTCCCACACTGCAGAAAGATACTTTACTGTCTGAGCCACCAGAGAAGACCCAATAATACCCTACCAAAAAGCACATGAAAAGATATTCAACATCACTAATTATTAGAGCAATGAAACTCAACACTACAATGAGGTATCACTTCACATTGGTCAGAACGGCCACCACCAAAAAAATCTCCAAACAATAGCTCTCCGGCCAATCACCACCATACTGCCACCACAGACACAAGCTGTGTGCAGCCCGTTAAGCTTGCCAGGGTCACCAAGGTACTGGGCAGGACTGGTTTGCAGAGACAGTCAAGTTGGTGCATGTAGAATTCATGAACAAGGTGAGCAACTCCATCATTCAAAGTATGAAAGGCCCCGTGTGTTAGGGCAACGTGCTCACTCTACTGGAGTCAGAGCAAGAGGCTCAGAGGCTGCGCTGAACTTGTGGCTCCATTCTGGATGTCTGGTTGACCACTTAGCCCATGAGGATGATCTGCTGTTAATAAATCATTTATTTTGTATGTTTAAAAAAATCCACAAACAATAAATGCTGAAGAAGGTGTGGGAAAAAGGGAACTCTCCTACACTGTTGGTGGCAGTGTAAAATGATACGGTCGCTATGAAGAACAGAATGGAGGTTCCTTTAAAAACTAAAATTAGAGGCAACATGCATGCATGCCGAGTCACTTCAGTCATATTCAACTCTTTGCGACCCTATGGACTATAGTCAGCCAAGTCCCTCTGTCCAGGGGATGCTGTAGGCAAGAATGCTTGGAGCAGGGTGCCATGCCCTCCTCCAGGGATCTTCCCCACCCAAGGATCGAACCCACATCTCTTACGTCTCCTGCATTGGCAGACAGGTTCTTACCCCTAGCGCCACCTGGGAAACCCAACCAAACTGGAAAACCTCCAAACGTATGGGGCATTAGGTAGGGTGGGTCAATTCAGTCACTCAGTCATGTCCGAATCTTTGTGACCCCATGGACTGCAGCATGCCAGGCCTTCCTGTCCATCACCAACTACTGGAGTTTACTCAAATTCATGCCCATTGAGTTAGTGAGACCATTCAACCATCTCATCCTCTGTCATCCCCTTCTCCTCCCGCCTTCAGTCTTTCCCAGCATCAGGGTCTTTTCAAATAAGTCAGCTCTTCACATCAGGTTGCCAAAGTATTGAAGCTTCAGCTTCAACATCAGTCCTTCCAATGAATATTCAGGACTAATTTCCTTTAGGATGGACTGATTTGATCTCCCTGAAGTCCAAGGGACTCTCAAGAATCTTCTCCAACATCACAGTACAAAAGCATCAATTCTTCAGTGCTCAGCTTTCTTTATAGTACAACCCTCACATCTATACTTGACTGCTGGGAAAACCATAGCTTTGATTAGATGGAACTTTATCAGCAAAGTAATGTCTCTGCTTTTGAATATGCTGTCTAGGTTGGTCATAACTTTCCTCCCAAGGAGTAAGCATCTTTTCATTTCATGGCTGCAGTCACCATCTGCTGTGATTTTGGAGATCAAAAAAATAGTCTCTCACTGTTTCCATTGCTTACCCATCTATTTGCCATGAAGTGATGGGACCAGATGCCATGATCTTCGTTTTCTGAATGTTGAGCTTTAAGCCAACTTTTTCACGCTCCTCTTTCACTTTCATCAAGAGGCTCTTTAGTTCTTCTTCACTTTCTGCCATAGGGTGGTGTCATCTGCATATCTGAGGTTATTGATATTTCTCCTGGCAATTTTGATACCAGCTTGTGTTTCATCCAGTCCAGCATTTCTCATGATGTCCTCTGCATATAAGTTAAATAAGCAGGGTGACAATATACAGCCTTGACCTACTCCTTTCCCAATTTGGAATTAGTCTGTTGTTCCATGTCCAGTTCTAACTGTTGCTTCTTGACCTGCATACAGATTTCTCAGGAGACAGAAGTCTGGTATTCACATCTCTTTAAGAATTTTCCACAGTTTATTGTGATCCACACAGTCAAAGGCATATAAAGCAGAAGTAGATATTTTTCTGGAACTCTCTTGCTTTCTTGATGATCCAGCGGATGTTGGCATTTTGATCTCTGGTTCCTCTCCCTTTTCTAAATCCAGCTTGAGCATCTGGACATTTTTGTTTCACGTATTGCTGAAGCCTGGCTTGGAGAATGTTGAGCATTACTTTGCTGGGGTGTGAGATGAGTGCAAGTGTGCAGTATTTTGAACATTCTTTGGCATTGCCTTTCTTTGGGATTGGAATGAAAACTAATGTTTTCCAGTCCTGTGGCCACTGCTGAGCTTTCCAAATTTGCTGACATATTGAGTGCAGCACTTTCACAGCATCATCTTTTAGGATTTGGAAGAGCTCAGCTGGAATTCCATCACCTCCACTAGTTTTGTTCATAGTAATGCTTCCTAAGGCCCACTTGACTTCGCATTCCAGAATGTCTGGCTCTAGGTGAGTGATCACACCATCGTGGTTATCTAGGTCATGGAGATCTTTTTTGTATAGTTCTTCTATATATTCTTGCCACCTCTTCTTAATGTCTTCTGCTTCTGTTAGGTTCATGCCATTACTGTCCTTTATTGTGCCCATCTTTGCATGAAGTATTCCCTTGGTATCTCTAATTTTCTTGAAGAGATCTCTAGTCTTTCCCATTCTATTGTTTTCCTCTAGTAGAAGGGTCTTATCTCATAGCAGGGAACAATGGGCCACAGATTAAATGTTGCTCTGGTCCCAGCTAATAAATGTTAAAAGCAAGACTCAACTGAGTCCAAGAACAAAGCTCAAAAATATTTATAGAATTACAAAAATATCCCACACTCAACAAGATAAAATTCACAGTCTGACAGCCAATCAAAGAATATGAAATATTCAAAAAAGCAGGAAAATACGATCCATAACAAGGGGGAAAATCCACCAAAACCAAGCCAGAACTGATACAGATGTAAGAATTAGCAGACTCATTAAAATGATTGTTCTAATGATATGGTTATAACTGTCAAAAAGTTACAAACATGTCTATGAGACTCCCTAGGAGAGATGTTAAGTCGGCTGATGTGTAGATTTGGAGTTGACACAAAAGGTCTGAGCTAAAAATGTAAACTTCAGAGTCATTGGTAGGTATATGGATGTGTGTTTAAAGCCACAGCATGGACGAGGCCACCAAAGGAGTGAAGCAGGATAGAGAAGAGAAAAAATCAAGATCAATGAGTATGCCCTGAGACACACCATCAAAAGCCTGGGAGAACAGAAAAAATCAGCCAAGCATGCTCAGAAATAGCAGCTGCTGTGGAGTGAGTCTGTGTCTCTCCCTCAAAATTTATATGTTGAAGCCTTAACTTCTAACATCATGGTATTTGGAGGTAATATAACCCAAAAAGGAAACCAGCTGCTCAAAAGCCAATAAAGAGGCCAGGTTGGTGATGGAAAGGAAAGTTTGCTTTATTTTGGATACCGGCAACTAGTGGGAATAAGAAGCTTGGATGGCATTACCACTCAATGGACATGAGTTTGAGTAAACTCTGGGAGATACTGAAGGACAGGGAAGCCTGGTGTGCTGCAGTCCATGGGGTCACAAAGAGTCAGTCATAACTGAGCGACTGAACTGAACTGAAGGCAATTTTACATCCCCACTCTCAAGTAATCTCTCCATCTCTGCTCATCAAGATGAGTTCAGTTCAGTTCAGTTCAGTTGCTCAGTCGTGTCCGACTCTTTGCGACCCCATGAATGGCAGCATGCCAGGCCTCCCTGTCCATCACCAACTCCCGGAGTTCACTCAGACTCACGTCCATCGAGTCAGTGCTGCCATCCAGCCATCTCGTCCTCTGTTGTCCCCTTCTCCTCCTGCCCCCAATCCCTCCCAGCATCAGAGTCTTTTCCAATGAGTCAACTCTTCACATGAGGTGGTCAAAGTACTGGAGTTTCAGCTTTAGCATCATTCCTTCCAAAGAAATCCCAGGGCTGATCTCCTTCAGAATGGACTGGTTGGATCTCCTTGCAGTCCAAGGGACTCTCTAGAGTCTTCTCCAACACCAAGGTTCAAAAGCATCAATTCTTCAGCACTCAGCCTTCTTCACAGTCCAACTCTCACATCCATACATGACCACAGGAAAAACAATAGCCTTGACTAGACGGACCTTAGTCAGCAAAGTAATGTCTCTGCTTCTGAATATGCTATCTAGGTTGGTCGTAACTTTTCTTCCAAGGAGCAAGTGTCTTTTAATTTCATGGCTGCAATCACCATCTGCAGTGATTTTGGAGCCCCCCAAAATAAAGTCTGACACTGTTTCCACTGTTTCCCCATCTATTTCCCATGAAGTGATGGGACCAGATGCCATGATCTTCATTTTCTGAATGTTGAGCTTTAAGCCAACTTTTTCACGCTCCTCTTTCACTTTCACCAGAGGCTTTATAGTTCCTCTTCACTTTCTGCCATAATTGTGGTGTCATCTGCATATCTGAGGTTATTGATATTTCTCCTGGCAATCTTGATTCCAGCTTGTGCTTCTTCCAGTCCAGCATTTCTCATGATGTCCTCTGCATATAAGTTAAATAAGCAGGGTGACAATATACAGCCCTGATGTACTCCTTTTCCTATTTCGAACCAGCCTGTTGTTCCATGTTCAGTTCTAACTGTTGCTTCCTGACCTGCATACAGATTTCTCAAGAGGCAGGTTAGGTGGTCTGGTATTCCCATCTCTTTAAGAATTTTCCACAGTTTATTGTGATCCACACAGTCAAAGGCTTTGGCATAGTCAATAAAGCAGAAATAGATGTTTTTCTGGAACCCTCTTGCTTTTTCCATGATCCAGCGGATGTTGGCAATTTGACCTCTGGTTCCTCTGCCTTTTCTAAATCCAGCTTGAACATCAGGAAGTTCTCAGCTCACGTATTGCTGAAGCCTGGCTTGTAGAATTTTGAGCATTACTTTACTAGCATGTGAGATGAGATGAGCGCAATTGTGGGGTAGTTTGAGCATTCTTTGGCATTGCCTTTCTTTGGAATTGGAATGAAAACTGACCTTTTCCAGTCCTGTGGACACTGCTGAGTTTTCCAAATTTGCTGGCATATTGAGTGCAGCACTTTCACAGCATCATCTTTCAGGATTTGAAATAGCTCAATTGGAATTCCATCACCTCCACTAGCTTTGTTCATAGTGATGCTTCCTAAGGCCCACTTGACTTCACATTCCAGGATGTCTGGCTCTAGATGAGTGATCATACCATCGTGATTATCTGGGTCGTGAAGATGTTTTTTGTACAGTTCTGTGTATTCTTGCCACCACCATATCTATTCACACTGAAGGATAAAAGATGATAATGAGAACAGCATAAGATGCCAAAGCAAGTAGCCAAGTTCAAGAAAAGGAGACTGGAAAGGGTCAGGACCATCTAAGACACACTGAGACAATTTCATAAATTTCCGGGGGAAAATTCTACATTAAATTATGTCACAAGTATTAATACATACACACACACACATGCCCAAGCAGTTATAAAGTTCACCTAGGTCGAAACTGTGCTCAATCGGTCTGTCGTATCCAACACTTTGCAACTCTTTAGACTGTAGCTGTGCAGGCGCTCCTGTTGTTCATTCAGGCAAGAATAATGGAGTGGGTTGCCATTTCCTCTGCCAGGGGATCTTCCCAACCCAGGGGTTGAATCTGCGTCTCCTGCGTCTCCCACACTGCAGGCAGATATTTCACCTATGAGCCATTGGGGAAGCCCAGGTCCACCTTAGTTAATTAATTTTTCCAAAATCTCAATCAGAATACCTCTGTCCAGCCTCTTGGGTTCAGCCCTTTTCCATTCTCACCACTTCTGCTTGGCTCCATGTAAAGACCAGATTCTCTTTCTTTGCTTCCAGTGATCCCAGAATTGTATTTCTTTTATCCTGAGTTTGTCTCCACTGTTTACTTAGGTACTTTTTTTGCTTTTATCCCTGGCTCCTGTGAATTTTTATTCTAACCAACCTCTTTTTTTTCCATTGGAAACCTTAGGTTCTTCTTGTTTCCTGTGCAAGAGAGATGAGGAAAACATTTTCATTTTACCCATGAGTAGAGAGTACCTAGACAAACCTGAGCATACTGTGCCAAAAATATATCAAAGTCTGTCCCAAGCAGAGAAGACAAAGGAGAATGCTAAACATAAAGGAAGACAGATTGCAAACAGCCTATTTGGAGGTCAGACAGAATACAGCGGTTAAAATTAGGATTAGCGCCTTGCTGAGCTGTTGTTGGTATTCTATGTCATTTGTATTCCTTTGTAGTACAAGAGGCTTTTCAAACAGAAGCTGCACCCCCAAGAAAGAAGACCACTAGGCAACAAAAGCAAAAATAAACAAGTGGGACTACATCAAACTAAAAAGCTTCTGCTCAGGAAGGAAACCGTCTTCAAAATGAAAAGGCAACCAACATGATGGGAGAAAATAATCTGAAACTGCTTCTCTGATGATCGGTCAATATCCAACATACACAAGGAACTCCTATGACTCAATAGCCAAAAAAAAAAGGAAATAACCCAATTCAAAAATGAGCAAAGGACCTGAGCAGACGTTCCCCAAGGAAGCTGTATGACAGTGGCCAATGGGTACGTGAAAAAAATGCTCAGCATCGCTAATAATTAAGGAGATACAAATCGAAGCCACAGTGAGGGAACTTCCTGGTGGTCCAGTGGTTAACACTCTGCGCTTTCACTGCCAAGGGCGTAGGTTCAATCCCTGGTCAGAGAACTAAGATCCCACAAGCCTCGCGGCACATCCAAAAGAAAAATGCATACACAGACAAAATGAAATATCACTTCATATCTGTTAGGATGGCTATTATCAAAAACACAAGAGATATCAAATACTGACAAGGATATGGAGAAAAGGGAATCTTCGTACATTGTTTTTGAGAATGTAAATTGATACAGCTGCTATTAAAACAGTATGAAGGTTTCTCAAGAAATCAAAAATAGATCTACTGTGGGATCCATCAATTCCACTTCTGGGTGTTTTTCCAAAAGAAATGAGATGCTTATCCCAAAAAGACATCTGTATCTCCATATTCATTGCAGCATTATTCGCAATAGCCAAGACTTGGAAATAACCTAAGTGTCAATCAACAGATGGATGGATCAAGAAAAAATAGTGTGTGAATGTATGTGTGTGTGTGTGTATACACAATATATATAATATTCTTCAGCCTTAAAAAAAAGAGGAGGGGGGAAATCCTGTCATTTGCAACAATATGGGTGAAACTGGAGGAGGTTACCTTAAGTGAAATAAGCCAGAGAAAGGCAATACTGCATGATATCACGTATGTGTCAAATCTTTTTGAAAAAGTTAAACTCATAGGAAGAGAACGTAAAAAAGTTGTTACCCTGGGTTGAGGCATAGGGGAAATAGAGAGTGATCAATACAAGGGTATAAATTATAGTTATAAGATAAATAAGGTCTGAGGATATAATGTGTAACATGGTGACTATAATTGACAACAATATATTGCATCACTGAAATTTGCCAAGAGAGTAGAACTTCAATGTTCCCACAAAAAAAAAAATTAAGGAGAAATACGTGAGTTGAGGGCTTCCCTGGTGGCTCAGACAGTAAAGAACACGCCAGTGCAGGAGATGCAAGAGATGCAGGTTTGATCCCTGGGTCAGGAAGATCCCCTGGAGAAGGGAATGGCAGCCCACTCCAGTATTCTCGCCTGGAAAATCCCATGGACAGAGGGGCCTGGTGGGCTATAGTCCATGAGGTCACAAAGAAATGGACACAACTGCGTGAGTAATACACACACACACGTGAGGTGAGAGGTGTGTGAATTAACTGGATAGAAGATATCCTTTCACAATACATATGCAGGTCAGATCATCACATTGTACACTTTAATTATCTTACAATTCATTTGTGAGCTACACCTGAAAATAGCTGAAAAGAAGTTTTCTCATATTTTTAAATCTAAAAAAGAAAAAGGATGCATATTCAAAAAGTTTAAAAGTCACATTTTCACAGATTTTTTTCTGATAGAAATCAAAGTAAAGGCAATTTATAGAATCCCAAAATCCCACCAGATCCTTCTGGTCCAATTTCAACCAGGGTCTTTCCCAGAGAGTCCTCTTGGCCTCTGGTTGACATCTTTTTTCCCAGGCGTGAGGCGCGGATCCACCAGTCCTTTTTCTTTTTTTCTGACCAAAGAAAAGTGACAGTTCACCTACTTTTTGAAAAGTTGTCTTTCCTTGAGTTTCAGATGAAGCACACACGTTCTCAAGTGACTTGCAAGGCTGTATGACTGATTTAAACCACAGTGAACAATTTTCCAGCCCTTCTAGGCCTTGGCAAGGAGCCCTTCCCAGCTCTAAAGTTTCTCTGATGATGACTCACTTAGAACCCTTCCCTGCCACTCACCAGGGAAATTGTCTGATAATACAGCTAATGATGAGAAAAACAACCCATCTTGTTGTCTCAGGCAGCAGCAACAAGCAAATCTTCACCAATATCTCTGCCAATCAGTGACAACAGAACCCAGATAGACTGAAGACTCTCACTGGTAGAGATAGACTTCTTTTCTCTGTTATTTGTCAGATTCCAGGTTAATTTTTTTTCTATTCCTCCAGTTATTAAAAAGAAGGAAAATGTCTACATCACAAGCATATTTCTTAATCTTAATATTTTTGCGATTCTTTTTTTTTTTCCTAGAAGATTCTCCCTTCTCCTGTCCAAAGCACTGTAGTCCAGGGTTCACAGTCAACTCCATGGCACATGGAATGACAGGTGGTGGTCAGGAGGGAAAGGTAGTTGGCAGGTATACAGTTAAGGAGTAACATAAATGGCTTTATGCTCCATGCTTACTTGGATAAGATCCTTCCAGAAGCTTCCTATCATAAATCCCCTTTGGTTCTTCAGACCTTTCGATTAACGTTCTATTTACTTCACCATGTTTTAATACAGTCTAAGGTCAGCTGTGGAATTTGGCCCTTTTGGTCTGTGGGAGATCAAAGTCCTTTCTTGACAGGCCACATATACACCCCCTTTGGCTTCTGATAAAAAAATTTAAAAAAATGGATTCCTGAAAGCCACGTGTCACATCAAACAGACCAGAGTCCCCTTGAACTCTTAATCTCAGGCCATGGCTTTTGTAAGATACCTCATCTGGGGCAATGGCCACCCCAAGATAGCTCTCCTGTCCTCAGTTTAAAAAGTACTAATCTCTGGGTAGAAAAGCTTATGGTTACTGAAGAGGGGAAGGGGTGGGAGGAATAAATGAGGAGTTTGGGATTAGCAGATTCCAAACATTTATATACAGGGTAGATATAAAAAACAAGGTCCCACTATATAGCACAGGGAACTATATTCAATATCCTATAATAAACTGTACTGGAAAACAGTATTGTGGAAAAGTTGGCTTAAAACTCAACATTCAGAAAATTAAGATAATGGCATCTGGTCCCATCACTTCATGACAAACAGATAGGGAAACAATGGAAACAGTCAGACTTTATTTTGGGGGGGGGGGCTCCAAAATCACTGCAGATGGTGACTGCAACCATGAAATTAAAAGACACTTGCTCCTTGGAAGAAAAGTTATGACCAACTTAGACAGCATATTAAAAAGCAGAGACACTACTTTGCCAATAAAAGTCCGTCTAGTCAAAGCTATGGTGTTTCCAGTGGTCATGTATGGATATGAGTTCAGTTCAGTTCAGTTCTGTCGCTCAGCGCTGTCTGACTCTTTGTGACCCATGGACTGCAGCATGCCAGGCCTCCCTGTCCATCACCAACTACTGGAGTTTACTCAAATTCATGCCCATTGAGTTAGTGAGACCATCCAACCATCTCATCCTCTGTCATCCCCTTCTCCTCCCACATTCAGTCTTTCCCAGATTCAGGGTCTTTTCAAATGAGTCAGCTCTTCCCATCAGGTTGCCAAAGTATTGAACTTTCAGCTTCAACATCAGTCCTTTCAATGAATATTCAGGACTGATTTCCTTTAGGATGGACTGGTTGGGTCTACTTGCAGTCCAAGGGACTCTCAAGAGTCTTCTCCAACACCACAGTTCAAAAGCATCAATTCTTTGGCGCTCAGCTTTCTTCACAGTCCAACTCTTACATCCATACATGACCACTGGAAAAACCATAGCCTTGACTAGACGGACCTTTGTTGGCAAAGTAATGTCTCTGCTGTTTAATATGCTATCTAGTTTGGTCATAGCTTTTCTTCCAAGGAGCAAGAATCTTTTAATTTCATGGCTGCAATCACCATCTGCAGTAATTTTCAAGCCCCAAAAAATAAAGTCAGCCACTGTTTCCACTGTTTCCCCATCTGCCATAGTGATGAGACTGGATGCCATGATCTTGGTTTTCTGAATGCTGAGCTTTAAGCCAGCTTTTTCACTCTCCTCTTTCACCTACATCAAAAGACTCTTTAGTTCTTCTTCACTTTCTACCATAACAATGGTGTTATCTGCATATCTGAGGTTATTGGTATTTCTCCCGGCAATCTTAATTCCAGTTTGTGCCTCATCCAGCCCAGTGTTTCTCATGATGTGCTCTGCATATAAGTTAAATAAGCAGGGTGACAATATACAGCCTTGACGTACTCTTTTTCCTATTTGGAACCAGTCTGTTGTTACACGTCCAGTTCTAAATGTTGGATATGAGAGTTGGACTATAAAGAAAACTGAGTGCTGAAGAATTGATGCTTTTGAACTGTGATGTTGGAGAAGACTCTTGAGAGTCTCTTGGACTGCAAGGAGATCCAACCAGTCCATCCTAAAGGGAATCAATCCTGAATATTCACTGGAAGGACTGATGCTGAAGCTGAAACTCCAATACTTTGGCCACCTGAACTGACTCATTTGAAAAGACTCTGATGCTGGGAAAGATTGAAGGTGGGAGGAGAAGGGGACAACAGAGAATAAGATTGTTGGATGGCATCACCAACTCAATGGACATGAGTTTGAGCAAGCTCCAGGAGTTGGTGATGGACAGGGAAGCCTGGCGTGCTGCAGTCCATGGGATCGCAAAGAGTCGGACACAACTGAGCGATTGAACTGAACTGAACTGAACTGATATATGTGTGTGTGCTCAGTCACTTCAGTCGTGTCTGACTCTTAGTGATCCCATGGACTGTAGCCTGCCAGGCTCCTCTGTCCTTGGGATTCTGCAAGCAAGAATACTGGAGTGGGTTGCCCTGCCCTCCTCCAGGGGATCTTCCTGACCCAGGGATGGAACCCACATCTTCTGCAGCTCCTGCATTGCAGGCATATTCCTTATTGCTGAGCCATCAGGGAAGTATATATATATATATATGTATATATATATATATACTTTTATATATATACTTTTATATATATTTAGAACATTGTAAATCAACTGTACTTCAATCAAAAGAAAATACTAGTCTCTATTGTCCAGTCCTTCTTCACCACTGATCATTTTGTGGAAAATGAGGAGTTATTTGTTTGCTTGCTTGCTTGTTTTTCTGTTTCCTTGGAAAAGACTAGAAAGGAGACTTTGGGTCCCTCCTCACCAGAATAAACTGTAACATCTCAGTGCAGCACTCAATCCAGAGAAGACATTGCTGCCTAACTGACAAATTAACCAAAACCACCAGGGAAGCAGATGAGAGCATGCAGAATTTATTTTGTTTTTCTTTTTCATTAGGTCATAATTTTGTATTAAACAAATGCTCACAAAAGGAAAACTCACTTTCAGGAGACACACTGAAGTAATTTTTGCCTTGAAGTTTTAGACTCTAAGATCTTAAACAGCCAATTCTAACTGCTGTATGTGGACTTCTGACTGAGGTTCAGGTATGTTTGATGAGTTTCTAAAGCAGAACATGGTACCTCGCATTGACGTTATGCTAATCCATGCTCAGTTACTCTCCATTGGCAGAGAGGAAAGAAGCTGATTCCCTGTTTTCATGATATTTAAATATGAGCTATCAGGGCCCTGAGTTTCCAGGACACAACAGCCCATTAAACTCCCTTTCTATGGCGCTGAGGTCTTGATGTGGAATGAGACAAGCCAGCCAGCACTGGGTTATAAAAATGCTTTATTACAAGTAGATAGCAGAAATGAAATAGTCAACTTCAAACAGGTAAAGGGGAAACAAAAAAAATCAAGAGACTGCCCCACAGCAAATTTCAGAGTCAGAACTGGAACAGGAGTAGGTCATCCAGAAAGAGGACCCCCCGTGAATAGAGAAAGAAATGGGTCCCCTTGCACACTGAAGTCCACAGGATGGACTCGGGGGAGAGGACCCCACGTAGTTAGTCCAACTATACTGAAAGACCAGCACAACCACAGGAGCAGAACCCTACCTCCAACCAGGTATCCCGGCAACCAAGTCCTAGCAATAGCTCAGTCTCACTCCCCTGTCCTCTCAGTCATGGTGAAATAATGGGACTATTGCGAGGAACAGGAAATCCAGAGGGGTCACGGCCCTTAGAGAGGCTGGTGGGACCTGTACAGTTAGTCTACACTGGGGGCACTATATTCCTGCATTGTCTTCCTTATCCAGTCAACGTAGTTCTTGACTCGCGTGTACATCCCGTAGGTCCCACACTGGGGGCCCCAGGACACCAAACCAGCAACATAGAATTTGGGGCTGTTTTCCTTAGGGTCCTGTACAGCAAAGGCCCCACCACTGTCTCCCTCACAGCTATCAACACCTTTGTCATTACCAGCACAGATCATGTTCTCAGTGAAAACAAAAGAACTGATATCTATTTCAGGATTGACCCCCTTCACCTTCTGGCATTTGGATAAGGGAGCAACGGGTAGCTTTGCCCCTCTGAGCTTAAGAACGTGACTTCTGGCATTTGTTCGACCCCAGCCTGAGATCAGCCCCAGGACGTTTTCCGGGGGGTCGTATTCCGAGGAGGTGCCTGGTAGGCAGATAGGGGAGACCTTGGGTCCCATTTTCACTGGGTCTGTCAGCCGCACCAGCGCAATGTCATTGTCAAAATTCTTTCGTGTTATCGAAGAATCCAGGACCTCCCATCCTGGATGGATAAACACTCTCTCGGCAGTGAGCATCTGAGCATTTGACAATTGTGAGGTGACCACTGAGGAGGACCCAACATACATCACTGGGATATCGTTTCCCTCCACGACATGGGCAGCAGTCAGCACCCAGTATTCATCAATGAGAGCCCCACCAGCCCGTGGGTTCGAGAAGAAGACTTGCCAGGGGAAATTTTCAATCTTCGCAATGGAGCCTCCAAATATTCTTTGTGTTGATATAAAAGGCTCGCTGGGGGTGCCACAGACTAGAAAGAAAAAAGAACAAGGTGGGTAGTCGCTGGCCCCCAGCAATCCTCCAGCCACTCAAACACCTGCTGGGCTTCGTTATTCTCAGCACAACACAGCCAACGTTATACAGGAAATCCCCTACACCAACCTTCAAGTTGTAAACTTTCAAAGATGTGAACATGCGCTTGCACATCCAATCACATAAGTAAGTTCAGCTGTCTGGGGGACAATGTGTCCTGTAGCTGTGCATTTGTGAATTTACTGTACAGTGGTATAAAGTACAGTAGTATAGCATCTCTACTTCAAGCCCAGGATGTCTGGAAGCCAGTGTAAAAACAGCAGTGATATGGCTGGTACTGTTAAGAAGCTCCAGCTGTTGAACAATACTACTGTACTTTTCAACACTTTTCAAAGTGTTTTCTTGGGATTTCTCAGGTGGCCCAGGGGCTAAGGCACTGTGCACTCAAACCAAGAAGCCTGGGTTCCATCCCTGGGTTCCATCTGGAGAACTAGATCCCACATGCTGCAACTAAGACACAGCAAAGCCGAATAAGTAAATAAAGATTTTTTGAAGAAAATGTTTTCTTTATTTTTTGTATTGTTTTGTATTTTATATGTATTATTTGTGTGAAAGTATTAGAAACCCTTTGTGTGAAAAGTATTATAAACCATTATTATACTATAAGGTGTTATAGTACAGTACAGTTGTGTTAGTTGGGTACCTAAACTTATGTTGTTGGACTTATGAACATGCTCTTAGAACAGAACTCATTCATATGTAGGGGACTTACTGTATTTGGTCAACCAACTCAGTGCCCGACTTATCTGAACTCACCTAAGGATCAAATATCCCACATTGCCAGTGCCAAGAGCAGGGGGAGGAGACTGGTTAAACAGAGCCCATGTATAAAGTACTGAACCTAAATGAGCCTCACACTATGGACAGCTTAACTCACAGTCCTACAGGAGGCACGTGTCACCCCAGTCTCGATACATCTGGTCAGGGACCCAACCAGGAGCCCGTGCTGGGAGTCTCTGTTCTCACACATGTAGTGGGAAGGCAAGCCTTCTGTCTGCCTCTGATGCCTAGGTTCAACACTTATCACCTTCACTCAAGTCCTAACTGAAGCCAAGTCCCTCCTAGTAACTGGATGTAGGGCAAAGAGAGGGTTCTCTTTTCCCATCTTTCATCTCATCCTCCAATGACCCAGGTGAGGTTGCTTTGCCATTACCCAATGCAACTAAAACTGAATTGTATTTCAGATCAAGTTGGCTTACCTAAATCCCACACTAGTCAGCCCGAATAGACTCTGAGTTGAGCATAACAGACAGATGTAGGTTTAAAGCCTATCCCATCTCTTCCTGAACTGTGAACTCGTAATGAATTCACTCAACTGTAAAGCAGGACCAATAACACCTTGTCCAGAGGGTTATTGCAAAGACTTGATTGAATGAGATAATAAATTCAATTAGTTAGCTGAGTCCCTAGCTCTCAATTACAATGTTGTTACTACGAGCATCATTATTATATTCCTGGCTTTGTCTGGGAGTCTTCTTCCACTCAACTCTAATTTCTATAATGATGGTCTGAGTGTTAGTTGCTTAGTCATGTCCAACTCTTTCTGACCCCATGGACTAGCTCACCAGACTCCTCAGTCCATGGAATTCTTCAAGAAAGAATACTGAAGTAGGTTGCATTTTCCTACTCAAGAGGATCTTCCCAACCCAGGGATCGAACCCAAATTGCAGGTAGATTCTTTACCATCTAAGCCGCCAGGAGAAGCCGTCTAATCTCTGTATAACCCCTTATTTCTTTCATTCTTCTGTATCTTTTTGCCAGATAGGCTTTTAATACAATAACTAGGATATGCAACTAATCTTGTTTCTAAGTGTTGGTTGCTCACTATCAATTTTCAGACCCTGTTTTTAGCAATCCTAGATCCTCTTCCCGCACCAACATTACCAAATCTAACCACCCCAGACTCTGACACCAACTGTCACTGGTTGACTTTTCTCTGTAGAGTCAGTCACTCCCTGGCAGATCCATGCCCAGATTTGTCTCCACCTCACTGAGCTAGGCTCTGGCAGGCCCAGACCATCAAGTCCCTTCCCAAGAGGATTACAACTCCTTTTAGAAGGTGAGCCCTATGTGCACACCTGAGGACACGCTCTCTCTCCAAGTCCAAGCCCTGATTACCTGCAATGCATTTCGGCAGCTCTGTGCCCAGCACCTTGTTCACCCAGCTCCCATTGCCACTGCAGTGATACACCTCTGAAACAGCACAGAAAGAGGGAACACACTCACCATCACATCTTCTCACTTATCTTCTGCCTTCCATTCAGAGCCTCATCGCCTCTGGGATTTTAGGAGGCAATGGGATCAAACCTACCATAAAATAATCTTGAGAACATCCTCCAAACAATCCCTTTGACCCCAAACAATCCCTTTGGCCCCAAACAATCCACTTGCCCAGGGATTAGAAGGAACATTCTCCAAAGCAGAAGGAAGAGGATTAAGGTGGAGGCTGGGAAAATGCTTCAAGTAGGAAATTAAATTGAAAGCAATGAACTGGGACATATCATGAGCCATCCAGCCCTTCATCCAGCACCACCACGGTCTTTCTATCAAGAAAGTCAGTTGTGGGACTTCTCTGGTGGTCCAGCGGTTAAGACTCTGTGCTCCCAATGCAGGGGGCACTGGTTTGAACCCTGATTGGGAACTAAGATTCTGCATGCCACATGGTGTGGGGGAAAAAAAAAAAAGTCATCATAGAATAGAGACTTGAAGCTGGAAGCATTATTCCTGTGGGCTCTACATTACATAGTTGATCAAAAGCTGGATGATCACATGAAAATGGATATTTTAGGGGGGGTTCCTGAAGCTGAGCTAGGTGACCTCTATGATACTCTACAGATGATCCTGAACAACCCATGCCCCCAACCCCATCCTGTGTGAAAATTGTATCTTTAGACTAAACAAAGAGGATGAACAAAGCCCAGCCCATCTCCCTCATTCTCTCCAAACTCTCTCCAACCCACAAAGATTGTAGTATTCACCCTCCAACACTCTCACTCTTTCTTTCTCTTTTCTTTAGACAAAGGAACCTTACCGCTCCCTTCATATTCCAGGCTGTAGTATGGCACCTCACAAGAGTAGCGAGTGATGGAACCAAATAGAGTACTTTCTGGATCCTCGACTCGACCATGCCGAATGGGTTCAGGAGCGCCACAGTCCACGGCTACAGGAGGAAGGCCGGAGAGAGACGATCAGGATAGACACTTCCTCCCAGAAAGAGTCTCTGGGCCAGTCCATCTCCCCAGCTGTGTTCCTCACTCCTTCCCTGCCTCCCCCATCCATAAGCACATCTGGGGTGAATCCCCCACATCAGCCTCTCTGTGGCCATGCTCATCTCTCCAGCCCACTGAGTCCTGACACTCAGATGGCCCCTTGAAAGTGGAAAGAACGAACCTGGTTCCCAGTGGTTGGTGAGGCCTCTGTAGAAATGGACCCATAGAATGCTATTAACTCTACGAATCTCATAGACTCTCTCTTTGTAAGAAACCTGCTAGCTTGGCCGGCCTGGGGTCAGATCAGGACTAGGATTCTACGACTGACTTCCCTTCGAAACCCAATCCACTGTCTCACAAGCCTAAGAAGAAACCATGTATTTGTATCTCAGTGCCTTAATCTTTCCATTTCCTTTATTCTTAAGGGAAAGAAGGTTTATTCAGGAAGATACACAGTCCATAGACAGACTGTGGGCTATCTCAGAAGGTGAAAGGCACCAGGGTTGTGAGTTTTCATAAGACTGAGTAATTTCATAGGCTAATGAGTAGAATTATTCCAACTATTTTGGGGAATGAGTGGGGATTTCCAAGAATTGGGCCACTGCCCTCTTTTTGACAAAAGTAGTCCCGTTTTAAAGAGATGCATACGTTGACACCGCAACTTGGAATTACTCCACTTTCCATTGCTTTGACAAGTTGAGTAGAAAGATGGGGAACCAACACTTCCCTGGAAAATAATAAACCTCAATATTAGTTTATAAAAGAGATACAGGGAATCAAAAGCCAAAAATGGAATTGATCTCTGGGCTTGGATCAGTGAGAAGTCTTTACCACAAGAAGCCTGGGGACATCTTAGTAGAATGACCCAAAGTATCCAGGAGTTGGAGCTAAAAGAACTTTGTCCCAGCATACCAGTCCCCTTCCCCAGGAAAACTGAAGCCAAAAGGAGAGTGTGAAAATGTCCAAGGATCTTCATGGCTGAGAAGACAACTAGAGATCCTGAGGGGTTCTCTTGATGGAGAAGGTGCTAGACCTCACTCAAACAAAAACATTCGGTAACTGATCAGATGATTCCAGTGTACTCATCCTGACCTAGGGATGAGAGAGGAGCCCCTGACAGTGCTTTACCTGTACAACTTCAAACCCATCCACACAGGTTATCTTCACCACATCTCTGAACACATATTTTGCTCTCTCAGGCTCCCAGAAGGAATTGGCAGTGAGTTCTTTAGGACAAGGGATTGCTTGAAAAGGATAGGAAAAGAAATTAACCAAACCATTGGAGAATCATTATTACATATAATCATTCTCACATTTGTTGGGTTTCCCTGGTGGTTCAGTGGTAAAGAATCCACCTGCCAATGCAGGAGATGCATGTTTGATCCCTGGGTCGGGAAGATCCCCAGAGAAGGAAATCTCAACCCACTCCAGTATTCTTGCCTGGGAAATCCCATGGACAGAGAAGCCTGGACGACTGCAATCCATGGGGTCACAAAAGAGTCAGACACAGCTCACCAACTAAATAACAACATATTTTCTACAGTTGTTGACTCATCCTCGGAGGTGGTTAAAATAATATGGCAGGGAATTCCCTGGTGATCCTGTGCTTAGGAATCAGCGTTCTCACTGCTGAGGGCACAGGGTTGATCCCTAGTCAAGGAACTAAAATCTCGCCAGTCTGACAGTGAAGTAAAATGGAATAATGACATTACTAACTAACCACCCCCAGGGCATCTGCATTTGAAAATCCAGTTGAAGGATTTCTAAAAATTGAGGGTTTCTCACAACCACTGACAGGTTTACATGGTGCTGAGGAGCTGCTGTGTTCTCAGGATATCCATCCGTACAACAATCTACTGTTTTGATTTTACCTTGGGCAAGGACTCTGGTCCCACCAACCAAAGGACAGCTTCCAGGTTACTCACGATCTCCATGGTAACGAAATTTCCATCCCTTTCTTTGTTCTGATCCATCAGTTTGGAAGATGATATTCAGAGCACTGCTCTGGGTTTCAATTGTGAGTGGCCCAGGAAAGCCATTCCCACAGTAAGGACCAAAATGCTGATCTCCTGTCACAAACTGAAGAGAACCAAAATGGGGAAATCAGAAGAGAGAAAGAACTAAAAGAAAAAGGTAACACGGAAGGGATAAAAGTAAAATAAAATAAGAAGGAGAGAAAGAAAGAAAGAAGGGACAGAAAGCTAGATAATGTGTCTTCAGGGAGAACTCTCTCTGAGTGAGTTGGAAGAAAACTGATCACCCATCACGCACAAGTAAGCTGTCAGGACAGTGGCCCTCGGAGTCAGCTGGCTCCACATCAAAGTCTTCTCTCCTCATAGTCACCACCACTCGGAACCCCTCCTCCAGCTGGATCTGATAGTCACACCTTGAGCTCTCTGGGTATGGACTGGGGTAATTAGGACTTTCAACCTCCCCAGTCATTGTGGTGAATACACTCCCACTGCAATTGACTAAGGAAGAAAAAGAGAAAAGGAGAATCAAATACAGGGTCAGGCCAAGGAGTCCCAGCTCTTTCTATGATCCTTCTCATGAACTGAAGCCCATGTGCCACAATTACACACCAGCGCATAACAGCAGAGATACCTAATATGTATTGGGTTTCCATCGCATCGCTTGTGTGGAGCTTTTCTTGTTTATGAAGAGGCCCAAGTTGACACCTATCTCTCTTCTCCAATTAATTAACTTGACCCTATAGGCTTATCTTCCTCCACTCTTGTGGCTCCCTTTCTGTTTATGAGTAACTAAAAACTGATGCCAAGCCAAGGCCGTGGCTAATCAAAATCGAAAAGGGTAGACAGACACCTGACTGAAGGCTCCAGCCAACCCAAATCCCAGGGAACATTCGCCTCTCTTGATGCCAAGCTCACCTCCACAGTTCTTCCTGTCTTCATGGAGGAAGTATTCTGGAGGGCAGGAGCAGAAGTAACCACCAATGAAGTTATTGCAGAAGTGGCTGCAAGGAGCGTCTGCAAAGGCTGTGCACTCGTTTACATCTACAAAGAGCAGAGAAAGACGGTGATCAAGGACAAAGACCTAGAAGGAAGAATGAAGTTAAGCCCAAAACTGCAAGTGTAAGAAAAGTAGAAAGGGTCTGTTGCTTAGAGACATTCAGTGAATCACATTTCAGGATACTACTACTCTATACTGTGTTGAGTCACTTCAGTCATGTCCAACTCTTTGTGACCCTATGGACTGTAGCCCGCCAGGCTCCTCTGTCCACGGGATACTCCAGGCAAGAACACTGGAGTGGGTTGCCATGCACTCCTCCACTTATTCTATGTTGCTGCTGTTGCTGCTAAGTCACTTCAGTCGTCTCTGACTCTGTGTGACCCCACAAACGGCAGCCCACCAGGCTCCCCCGTCCCTGGGATTCTCCAGGCAAGAACACTGGAGTGGGTTGCCATTTCCTTCTCCAATGCATGAAAGTGAAGTCGCTCAGTCGTGTCCAACCCTCAGCGACCCTGTGGACTGCAGCCTACCAGGCTTCTCCGTCCATGGGATTTTCCAGGCAGGAGTACTGGAGTGGAGTGCTGTTGCCTTCTCCGTATTCTATGTTACTCTCCTGAAATATGATTCTAGAATTGTGCTCTCCCATTGTGCATCTATAGTGGGAGCTGTCAACACCAAAGACCCTTGACCTTTTTCATAAACAGAGCATTTCCGCTCCAGGGACAGCACTCTGCAAGCTTAGCATAATACGTCTTCTGTAAGGAGGAACAACTAATACATGTATTACCTTACATGATGCTGGCACTTCTGTCAAACCTAAACAAGGCTTTGGCTTTATGAGATGTTCTAACATCATGATACCCTGAAGATAGTTATGGACGCACATAGACTGTGAAAGTTTGTTTGCTATATGTTAAATGGGTTTGAATATCACACATTCCTTGTGTGAGCCTTGGCAAGTTATTTAACTTCCTCAATCTTTACTTTTCCTACCTTTAAGGAGAGATAATAACACCTACTTTCAGAAGTGAGGTAGGACTTCGCTAGAGGTCCAGTGGTTAAGAATTTGCCTGACAATGCAGGGGACACAGGTTCGATCACTAGTCCGGGAAGATTCCACGTGCCTCAGGGCAACTAAGCTCTTGCACTATAACTGCTGAATCCACACGCCACCACTGCTGAAGCCCACATGGCCTAGAGCTCATGCTCTGCAACAAGAGAAGCCAAAGCTACAGCGAAGAGAAGCCCATGCACTCTAACTAGAGAGTAGCACCCGAGAGAGCAAGGAGAGACAGCCTGTGTGCAGCAGCGACAAGCGCAACCATAAGTAAATAAATATAATTTGAGTGAGTGCTAAGACACTTCTGTCCAAATCTTTGCAACATTATGGACTGTAGCCCACCAGGCTCCCCTGTCCACAGCATTCTCCAGGCAAGAATACTGGAGGGGGTTGCCATTCCCTTCTCCAGGGGGGTCTTCTCAAACCAGGGATTGAACCCGTGACTCTGCGTCTCCTGCATTGACACGTGGGTTCTTTACCATGAGTGCCACTTGTGAAGCCCTTCAAATTATATAATTTAGGTAAAGATTTAATTAATATAAGTAAAGTTCTTAACACAATACCCAGCTCATAGTGGTTCTCAATAAATTACTGGGGTGTCTTTTAACACGTTTGACTTTCACAAAAGCAATTCATGGAGTGATCCAAGCCAAGTCAATACTTCATAAGAGTTACAAATGGAATCCTCACTCCCTGCATTGCTCAATGTTTGTCCTGCTCCCAGTCTCATGGCTGGATCAATGAGGCACAGAGAGGTGAGCCTTACCCTCGGCGACATAGTACGCAGCAAACCCAGTGAAACGTTCCTCGTTGGAGAAGTCCGACCGGAAGATCACCTGGAGTTTATTGTATGGGATGTGGAACTCTTTCACCACTGGGGAGTTGGAATTCTTGCTGGTCCTCCGTCCACAGAGTTTCCCTTCTTCATGGCCTCCCGACATTATCTAAGAGAAGAGTCAAAAGAACCCAGGAAAGGGTAATATTTTGGTATGGAGGGCAGAGAGATAGACCACTTCCCACCTTAGGACCATGTGACCCAGCTCACTGTGTGCTCACGCTCTCAGTCCACCACCCCAGCCCCGTCCTCCCGCGCCCATCACAGTGTACCTGTACTGAGTCATAGGAGCAGTTCTCGGACAACTCTATGTCCAGGTGGGTGAAGTAAAGGTGGATCCCGTACCCTTCAGGGACTTCTATGTCCCAAGACTTCTCGACCTCATTGGGGTACGCCTGAGGGTAGTTGGGGGATAGAACCTCCCCATACATAGTAGGCTCGGCATAAACCCAGGCCACAAGGGAAAACAGGACAATGCACCTAAAAAATAATAATAATAAAAGCAATTGGAGAGGTGGGTGACCCAGGTATGAGTGGACTAGGGCAAGGAGAAGGGAGGGGAGAGGCGAAGGGCACCAGCACATGAAACAGAATCTTGGGCTGGAATGAAGCAGAAAGGCCGAGGGCAAAGCCAACCCAGGCTTAGGATCTGAGCTGCTCTCCCAAGAGGATGAAGGGAATGCGTTCCATGTACATCTCTCTAGACCTGGGATCACTCACCACATTTCTGGCAATTTGTTCATCCCTGGTGAGCAGCTCATCTCTTGGTCCTGGCTCTCTGCACCTCTGACTTTGGAGCTAAAGGGGTGGCAGGCCTGGCAGTATTTGTCTAACAAACACAGGCACCTGTTTCAGTGGTAAGGGGTCAGTGTCACCTTGGGAAGAATAACACAGAGGTTAAACAGAGCTGTGTCGTTAAGCAACAATGTATGACACCCATCCTCTCACCCTGGCTCTCATTCTAGACTGAAACTAAACCTTATCCTTCTCCCATGGCTTCTCAGGACCTTCTCCCAGTTTTCTTCCAAAATCATGAGACTTTTTCCAAGTGCTTTGCTTCCTCTGTTCTCCTTCTTCACCCCCAACCTCCACCCTGCCCCCGCTCTATCAGCCTCTCTTCTCCCCTCACAGAACAGTATCCTCGTCTCCACTTGGGGTTTCAGGAGTTTGTCTGCATCATGACCATCCACCAGGACAGGTCTCCCTCCTCTTTTGACAAGGAGCCCCCTTATCACTTCAAACCAACTCTCTTGCCTGTGTATTATTGCATGTATTTCTCTTAATGCTCCCAAAGACCACTGATGGAGAAATGGATTTGTTTCCCTAGGGGAAGGCAGTGACCTTGGGAGAAGTGGTCTCAGAGTTGTGTTGGGGGGAGAAGAAAAGGGGCAGCTGAATGAACATAAAAGGAGACAAAAGCCATTTCTTCAATTTCCTACCTTAATTTTCCAGATCTTTTTTCCTTTTCCTTTTTTCCTTTACTAAAAAGATAAGACATCTCCTCATAGTTCCTAGGAAAGTGTTGCCAAATATGCTTCTAACCCTGAACACTGTTTAGGGGGCAGGGGGCGGTGACATGGGGGTGAATGGGGTCAACCTAAGAGAAATAGGTGGTCTGTAGTCTCCCTCCTTTGGATTCTGCTCATCTCAGCCCTCCATCTCTGCCTGAAACTTCCCTCTGTAAAGTTTTCTGCCTTCCTTTTTCCTTCCATCAAAGCTCTGCTCTTCAAGTTTAAGAATTTTACCTTCAGAAGCTGATGGGAACAAGTAGGTCAGTCCCGTCCCTCTTGCCAGTGGGCAGGCCGGGCAACCCTGCCCGCTCCCAGGAAGAGCGGCTCCGAGCTGGGCGCTCCCTCTGCAGGAACCTCCGCTGGCCTCCCTGGATCTGGTTCTCTGGTTCCTTCCCGGTGATCCTCACCCCAGGGTGCATGTCTGAAATTCCCTGATCCAAACAAAGAGGGGGCTGGGAGACCATGGCTTAGGGAAAGTGAAGCTCAGCTTTGGTCTTGGAGCTCCCTCTGCTTTTGAAACAAGAACTGCATCCTTTTTCCAGCCTGACACTCCTCTGTCCCGGGCTGCAGGCTCGAAAAGAGGGATTGGGGAATTTCACTGATTGCCTAACACTCTTTTTTAGCCAAAGGGAGTGTTGAGTTTTCGGGGAAGTCAGGTGATTTGTGGGAAAAGGAGGGGATTAATCCTGTAAGGAAAAGCAAAACACAGGAAGTCCAGCCCTCCAACTGCATATGAAACACAAATTAAAAGAGAAAGGAGTTATCAGAAATGCCACTTAGGGACTTGCCTGGTGGTTCAGTGGCTAAGACTCCCTGCTACCAATGCAGGAGGCCCAAGGTTCAATCCCTGGTAAGGGAACTATAACCCACATGCCACAACTAAGAGTTTGCATGCCACAGCTAAAAGACCCTGCATGGCCGAACTAAGACCAGGTGCAGCCAAATAAATAATAAATAAATAACTTTTAAAGAAAGAACAGTACACAGAGTGCATAAATATTTACAAAAAAGAAAGAAATGCAGGTCATCTCTGCCTCTGAGGCAAATGTAATGGTTGGATACTGACTTACACTTAAACCCAAGCTGATGTGTTATTGTTCAGCGGCTAAGTCACATCTGACTGTGACCCTATGGACTGCAGCAGGCCAGGCTCCCCTGTCCTTCACCATCTCCCAGAGTTTGTTCAAACTCATGTCCATTGAGTCAATGAGGCCATCCAACCATCTCATCCTCTGTCGCCACGTGAGATAATACTTTTTCCTCTTCTTAAAATCCCTCCATGTGTCCACGTATCTAAATTATATCCAGCCATCAGGGATTTCCCTCGTGGTCCAGTGGTTAAGAATTCAGCTGCCAAAAGAGGGGACATGGGTTGGATTCCTGGTCCAGGACAATTCCACAGTGGGACAGGGCAACTTAGCCCACGCACCACAACTACTGAGCCCTCGCCCTAGAGCCCTCGAGCTGAAACTACTGAAGCCCACACACCTATAGCCTGTGCTCTGCATCGAGAGAAGCCACCGCAATGAGAAGCCCAAGAACCACAACTAGAGGAAGCTCCCCCCACAGCAACCAAGACCCAGCAAAGCCAAAAATAAATAAGTCAAAATAAATTCCTATATCAAAGGACAGAAAGAAGTATAAAACACGTTTGGTTTTTTTAAATAAAATATAAAGGCAGTGCAGGGAATTCCCTGGCAGTCCAGTAGCTGGGACCCTGTGATTTCACTGCCAAGGGCCCAGGTTCTATCCCTGGTTGGGAAACTAAAATCCCACAAGCTTCAAAAAATGGCCAGGGGAAAAAAAAAAAAAAGTAGGTAACATCTCTTGTTGTCCTTCCCCATGAGGGACTGGGATAATGCTCCATCAACAAACAATATTTCTGCAGCTAAACAGATTGATTGTCACAGTGACTAGAATAAAGTTATCATTATAGATTATGTTTAAAAATTACTTTGCATTAGTTCAGGTTAGGTTTTGGTGCCAAATTTGGAAGAAGAAAACAAATAAACACTCATATTCCAGAGCCTTTTGGAATTTAGAGCTTCAGATAAGGGACCAAGGGTGGAAGCCTTTCTCATCAGAGCCTTCCCTGACCGCCCCCCGCAAGCTCTCCTCCCGTCCCTTGTCACTTTCTACCCCGTCTTAGTGACTGCATTCCAACGAATCTACACTTTCTTCGAGTGAAGGGCCCCCTTATTTGACATCAGTTCAGTTGCTCAGTCATGTCTGACTCTTTGTGAACCCATGAACCGCAGCACGCCAGGCCTCCCTGTCCATCACCAACTCCCGGAGTTTACCCAAATTCATGTCCATTGAGTCAGTGATGCCATCTAACCATCTCATCCTCTGTCGTCCCCTTCTCCTCCTGCCTTCAATCTTTCCCAACATCAGGGTCTTTTCAAATGAGTCAGCTCTTCACATCAGGTGGCCAAAATCCTGGAGTTTCAGCTTTAACATCAGTCCTTTCAATGAACACCCAGGACTGATTTCCCTTAGGATGGACTGGTTGGATCTACTTGCAGTCCAAGGGACTCTCAAGAGTCTTCTCCAACACCACAGTTCAAAAGCATCAATTCTTCGGCGCTCAGCCTTCTTTATAGTCTAACTCTCACATCCATACATGACCACTGGAAAAACCATAGCCTTGACTAGACAGACCTTTGATGGCAAAATAATGTCTCTGCTTTTTAATACGCTGTCTAGATTGGTCATAACTTCCCTTCCAAGGAGTAAGCATCTTTTAATTTCATGGCTGCAATCACCATCTGCAGTGATTTTGGAGCCCCGAAAAATAAAGTCAGCCACTGTTTCCACTGTTTCCCCATCTATTTGTCATGAAGTGATGGGACTAGATGCCATGATCTTAGTTTTCTGAATGTTGAGCTTTAAGCCAACTTCTGCACTCTCCTCTTTCACTTTCATCAAGAGGCTTTTTAGTTCTTCTTCACTTTCTGCTATAAGGGTGGTGTCATCTGCATATCTGAGGTTACTGATATTTCTCCTGGCAATTTTGATTCCAGCTTGCGCTTCATCCAGCCCAGCATTTCTCATGATGTCCTCTATATATAAGTTAAATAAGAAGGGTGACAGGAATTTTTAAGTTGCCAGTTAAACTGTGCCATATCATTGATTCCAAGATGCATCAAATTCAGAAGTGTTCTAAACAATGCCAGATGTTGTGGGGCCTGGCCTTCTTCAGAGCAATTTATCACATTAACTTCTACTCCAGAGCTACTGATATGGCTATGAGTTGCGTTTGTTTGTTTGTTTTTTTGTTTGTTTTGCTGTGGACCACTTTTTAAGTCTTTATTGAATTTGTTACAATATTGTTTCTGTTTTATGTTTTGGTTTTTGGCCACAAAGCATCTGGAATCTTAGCTCCTCAATTTGAGATTGAATTCACACTCCTGCCCTGAAAGGCAAAGTCTTAACTACTGGATCCCTAGGGAAGTCCCCGGAAGAGAGTTTTAAACATAAATGTCAGCACTTCATGGCATTGTTTGAGCTATTAAAAACAGTTTTACATTAAAATAATGGCACGCGTTAATCTGAAAAATAGTCACGATAATTATTCCATTCTAAACCATACAAGTGGAGTGATCACTAAGGTAGGTAGGCATTTCTGTTAAGCAACTGTGGTGACAAAAACATGACAGACTTACTAGCCTACCAACTCTGAAATTATTTAATTTTTAATAATTACACAATTCCTGGTATTTAAAAAATAATAATTTGTAATCAGCATCTAAAATGAGACTTTGTTGATACTTTTGTTGTGCTACTTCAAACTGGCATAAAGTGGTGCCATACCATATCTACTGTCTTGGTGAGGTGATGAAAGAGAAACAGGCATGTGACGTGTGTAATCACTAAGTTTAAAGTCCCAGTTTTTAGGGAAACCTATTTGCTTTATAAAAAAAAAACACTGAGGGGTGGGTTTGCCCAGTGGTTAAGACTCCATGCTTCCACTTCAGGTGGCATGAGTTCAATCTCTAGTCAGGGGAGTTCTGGAAAATAAAATTAAAATTCTGGGGGTAGAGGTGGGGGTGAGTGGGGATTATAGATGAAACAAAATTGGCCTTAGGTTATCATTATTGAAATGATGGGTAATGGGAATTCATTATGTTATTTTCTTTTAGTGTATGATTGAAAATGTCCGTGATAAAAAGTTAAAAATAAAGAAGGCTGATTTTGTTCACATAAACAAAAAATTTCAGGGGAAAACCACATGCCTAGGAATTGATGCAGCATGATATTTGTGATCATGTCTTGCTTCTGGCTGACACCAGGCCTGGACTCAGACAGCCCAAGTCTCTGCTCTGCCACTCACCAGCAGGGGGACCTTGGGCTCATCATCTAACTTCTTAGCTTCTTCAAGGATGAAATAGAATATCAGTTTTGTCTACCTTCCCTGGTGGCTCAGAGGATAAAGCATCTGCCTGCAATGCAGGAGACCCGGGTTCGATCCCTGGGTTGGGAAGACCCCCTGGAAAAGGAAATGGCAACCCACTCCAGTATTCTTGCCTGGAGAATCCCATGGACAGAGGAGCCTGACAGGCTACAGTCCACGGGGTTGCAAAGAGTCGGACACACACGACTGAGCAACTTCACTTCTTCTGTCTATCTTGCATGGCTGTCTGTCCAGATGATTTAAGGAAACAGTGAGAAGAGAGGGCTTTGAAAAGTGTGGTGCCAAATAAATGCACACTTTGGAAGGAAGGGAATTCTGAGTCTATGAGGTGTCTGCAGGCAGGTTCTAGGTGTGACTCACCTTTGCGTGCTCCATGTCTAGCTGCTTCATATATGCAGTCAATGTAAAGAGGAACTTTAGGTGTTCCTCTGGCTGCCCAGCATCGGAACATCTTTACCACATTTGGGGAGCTCCTCATTGTGAGTCTTGGGAACAGAGCCCATCTCCCAGGAGAGTAGATGCATATGCAGGAAGCATGTCTCTTAGCAGTCTGTCAGCTCTGGAGCAAACTGTATACTCAGTCCATTCATCAGAAGCACTCTCTAGATTTTGAATCCAGAAGCAGTAATGCCAAGAAGCAGGCCCTACAGAACCTCTGGGGATAGTGGTAGCCACCCTAAGATGGAAGAGGAGCTGGGGCTTGCAGGCAGCACCCAGCAGCCTGCCCCAGTGGGTGAGCCTCGCAAGGTGAAGTGACCAGGACATGGCAGGGGCAGTGGCAGCCACACTGTGTCCACTGCTCCTGCTGCGACGTGTCCACACCCGGCTCCCCAGCTCTCCTGGCATTTCTAAAAGCATTCCAGAACCCCTTTAATAAATTCCTCTTCTGCTACAATCTACCAGAGCTGGTTTCTATTTCTTGCAATTAAGAACAATGCTCAGTGGATAAACAACAAGGTCCTACTGTACAGCTCAGGGAACTATATTCAATATCCTGTCATACACTGTAATGGAAAAGGATTGATATACACATAACTGAATTACTGTGCTGTACAGCAAAAATTAACACAACATTGCATATCAACTTTATTTCAATAGAATAGTTTTGAAAAAAAAAGAGCTAAGCTCCGTGAGTACCTGAGAAATGAATGACTACATGAGTGCACCAGTGAGTTCAGACCATTTAGTAGCTGCTTTTAGCTGTGTGACTTTTGAAAAGATTTTTAACCTCTCTGAGCTTCATCATGTGTAGAATGGGAATAACATCACCTACCTCAAAAACAGCTGGACTAATATCATCAGCTCAAAAACAGCTGTCATTGTCAGGGCCTGTTATGACCATGATTAAATGAGATCATGTATGCTAGGCATTCAGCATATATTCAGCACTCAGTAAGCCCTTAATAAGGCTTCCCCAATGCCTCATAGGGTAAAGAATCTACTTGCCAATGCAGGAGACCCAGCAGACAAGGGTTCAATCCCTGGGTCAGGAAGATGCCCTAGCAAAGAAAATGGCAACCCACTACAGTACTCTTGCCTGAAAAATTCCATGGACAGAGGAGCCTGGAAGAATACAGCCCATGGGGTCACAAGAGTTGGGCACAACTGAGTGACTAAGCATTCAAGCCCTTAATAAATAAACGGCAATAACTTCATCTCTAAACACGAGCACAAGGGAAAAAAACATGTCACCAAATCGCCCATGATTCCTTCTCCTCATTCTGTGGAATTCAACACTCGGCAAAAAGTTGGTGACTGACGCACACCACATTCCGTCTTCTCTTTTTCAATTTTGCCACGCAAGTGAAACATTTTCGGTTTACAACTCTCAAGGAGACAGCAAATCACACATGCAATGTTACATGATCGGAAGAAATCATCTTGAAAAGGGTTCATTTGGGCATTCTGTACTTAGCATGTGGGGGTGGGGGCGCTCCTATGCATTTCCCCTCTGGAGACCCAAGCTTCTGGCTCTCAAGGCTGGACTGGTAGATGAGCTCTGTCTGGTAATTCAGCCTCCACAGTGCAAAGAGGGCAGATGTTTTCAACCCTGGGCCTCTGTGTCTTTTGCCTCTGTGGTCACTGAGATGGGAAAAGCCTTTCTCCTAGATGTGACTCTCCCTTCAAATTCATGCTTATTTCAGCTGGACAAAAACGCCTTCAGTGGATTCTTGAACTGAGGCCCTGACTCCTTCGAAGGCTGTGAGCCTAGTTAAGGAATAATACCTCTGTCAGATGCCCTGATACTAGTCTTTCTTCCACTTTTTAATTTCAATAACAAATTAGGGTGACTTCAGGGTACAGGCAATGCCAGCAAGCTCACCTACAATAAGTATATCACGTGGAAACCCATTCAGCAATTTTTTGAGAATTTTCTACTCTCAAACCTTTGAACAAACCACTTGAATTCAAGGTCAGACTTTCCAATTTCCTCCTTGGCCCTGAATGAAGGATGGAGTTGGCCAATTTAGCACTCTCGACCTTACCCAGGCCCTCGCAGATGAAAGCTGAAGTCTCCCCTGTGCCCTGCGGCACTTGCAGAGCTTTGCTTCCCTGCAGGAAATATTTCTAGAAGGAAACATTGGGATTAAGAAGAATCCTAGTTCCACAACATACAGGGGATCTGGACCAGGGTCAAATAGAAGCCATGCTTGCCAAAATTCCAATTCCTGTACTGTTCAGGAACACTAAAAGAGGATTGTTTATTGATGTACTTCTTTCACGTAGAAAAATCACTTTTAAAAAAGAAGTGTAGCTACATCCCAACACCAATAAGAAGGCCCAGTTCCCTCAAGGAACTTTCTAGTAATGGAAAGAAAATTGTGTGAAATCCTTACAATAATAATTCTAGTAGCTTTTATTTTTATCTTTTTAATTTTTATTGTATACTATAGTTGATTAACAATGTTGTGTTAGTTACAGGTATACAACAAAAGTGATTAGGTTATACGTGTATCTGTTCTTTTTCAAGTTCTTTTCCCATATAGGTTGTTACATAATATTGAGCAGAATTCCATGTTCAATAGGTCCTTGTTGGTAATTTATTTTAAATATAGCAGAGTGTACATGTCCATCCCAAACTCCCTAACTATCCCTTCCCCTCACCCTTCCCCCCGGTAACCATAAGTCTGTGTGAGTCTGTTTTGTCAACAAGTTTATTTGTATCACTTCAATTCCACAATTTTTCTTAGATATAGGTGATATCATATGGTATTAGTCTTTCTCCATCTGACTTATTTCACTTAGCATGGTACTCTCCAGGTTCATCCATGTTGCTGCAAGTGACAATGTTTTGTTCTTTTTCATAGCAGAGTATATTCCACAGTATATATGTACTTCATCTTCTGTATCCATTCTTCCATGGATGGAAATTTAGGTTGCTTCCATGTCCCTGCTATTGTAAACAATACTGCAGTAAACACTGGGATGTATGTACCTTTTTGAACCATGTTTTTCTCCAGATATATGCCCAGGAGTGCTTTATTTTTAGTTTTTTGTTTTTGTGTTTTTTTGCTTTGTGGGGATTTGAGGGAGGGGAGGATTGTTTTTCATTTGATTGTTTTTTTGGCCGTACTGTGTGGCTTCCAGGACCTTAATAATAGTTTCCCTACCAGTAATTAAACCCAGGCCCCATCCTCGTACTCACGGGACACTCACTCTTGGAACCCACATGCCATGCTGTGAGGAAGCCCAGGCCATGTGGATGTGCTGGCTGAACCCACTGAGCTTACAGCTGTCAATCAACATTAGTCTCAACACCAGGTTTGTGAGTGAGGAAGCGCTCACAAAATGAGTCCATCCCCATCTGACTGCAACTACAGGAAACCCATAAGTGAGAGCCGCCTAGCTGAACCCAGTGAATGTCCTGAACCATGAGAGATAATAAGGAAATAATAAGAGACTTCCCTGGCGGTCCAGTGGTAAGGACTCCACCTCATTTCAACTGAAGGGGCACAGTTTCCATCTCTTGTTGGGGAACAAGATCCCATTCACCAGAGAAAAGGAAATAATAACAATAAGTATTGCCATTAAGTTTTGGGGTGACTTCATTATTTAGGGCCTCCCTGGTGGCTCAGATGGTAAAGAATCTATCTGCAATTCAGGAGACCCGGGTTCGATCCCTGGGTCGGGAAGCTCCCCTGGAGAAGGAAATGGCAATGCACTCCCGTATTCTTGCCTGGAAGATTCCAGGGACAGAGGAGCCTGGAGGGCTACAGTCCATGGGGTTACAAAGAGTCGGACACGACTGAGCAATTGAGTACACACACACATTATTTACCAATAAATAACTGGAACTGAACTGCAACTAAGACCCAATGCAGCCAAATAAATATTAAAAACAAAAACAAGAAGTTTTGTAAAAGTCAGCAGAACAGCAAAGGCCTTCCATCTTCCACACATTACTTCCAGGGCCACTGTAAGAAAAGAACATACTGGATCAGAGAGTGGGAGATTTCTATGGGCCAGGGCTAGGTGTGGTACACATAAGTCCTATTCACATTCCATTGGCTAGAAGCCAACCACAAGTTCACATCTAACTGTGAGCGTGTGCCCAGAAAGAAGAGGATTTGGTTAGCAGCTTTTAGTGTCTGCCACAGCCTCTAAATGTAACCTATATTTCTCCAAGCTGTGGATACAAATAAGACCCCTTAAATATTTCTTGGGCTTTTCTACTTGGGGGAGGGAAAAAACTTTCCTCTACCCTTTTAGGTTCTTCTGGCTGATCTCAGAATTAAATTGACATGATAGGGACTTCCCTGGTGGTCCAGTGGATAAGAATCTGCTTGCCAACGCAGGGGACACGAGTTTGATCCCTGGTACAGGAAGGTTGCACACGTTATGGAGCAACTAAGCCACTGCACCATAATGAATGAAGCTGACACTTTAGGGCCTTCAAGCTACAACCACTGGCAACTCCTGAGCCTGAGTGCCAAGAGCCTGTGCTCTGCAAAAGAGAAACCACCACAAGGAGAAACCAGCATACCACAACTACAGGGTAGCCCTGGATGGCTGCAACTAGAAAAAGCCTGAACACAGCAATGAAGACCCAGCACAGCCAAAAAGGTTAATTAATTAATTAATTTTTTTAAAAACTTTGAAAAGAATGTGGGGTCCAAGTTAGGCAACTGAGGCTCATGTGCCATCTGAAAGTAAAGGGGGTGGGAAATTTGAACTTCAGCAGAGAAGAAGGCAATTCATGTGGATATGGAATAACAAACGCTTGCTAGACAGACATTTGCTGGGCTGTGCAGAGACAATGAGACACGGGGAAGACTGATCTCAGCCCCACCAGACACATAGCCCCTCTTCCCTTATAGACATCTCTGGTAAGAGTGCTCTTCCTGGACCAAGCTCTTCATTCAGATTCTATTTTTGGTATCTATTTATTTGGCTATGCGAGGTCTTAGTTGCAGCACGCAGGATCTTCAACATTCATTATAGCATGGGAACACTTGGTTGTGGCATGTGAAATCTAGCTCCCCGACCAGGGATCAAACCAGGGCCCCCTGCATTAGAAGCACAGAGTCTTAGCCACTGGACCCCCAAGGAGTTCCCACCTTTATCTAAATTCTTAGGGACTTTCAGATTGACGTGTACACATCGCTATATTTTTAAATGCATAATGAACAAGGATCTGCTGTATAGCACAGGGAACTCTGCCCAATGTCATGTGGCAGCCTGGACGGGAAGGAAGTTAGGGGGAGAATGGATACATGTATATGTATGACTGAGTCACCCTACTGTTCACCTGAAACCATCACATTGTTAACCGGCTATAATCCCATATAAAATTCAAAATCTTTTCAAATAAAAAGAAAACTCTTTTAGGCAGAGGAAGTAAAAGAATAACTTCCTAAGTCTTCTATTTCTTACAAATAACCAACCTAAAAAAATCCTCATGCCAAAGAGATCCACTCTAGGGTGGCAGATTTTGCTTCCTGTACCCTCTCCCCACTTACACAGGATCCTCATGTTCATAAACACTCTATGACCCGACAATTTCCTTACCAGGCTGTGGGGACTATAACAACCCAGCAGTGCCATCTCCCGGAAGGGAGCTCCTGCTATTGCTCAGAAGCCCTTTACAGGCTAAAGCTGCACTGTAAGTAACATAGAGGCAAACACTGCCTTCTTGCCCTTTTTTTTTATTTTAATGAGTTTGAAATTTCAAAGAAGGCTTCTTAGAGCATGATACTTAGGAGCTTAATTTTTTAAACTTTAAATATATATATTATATAATATATATTTATATGAATACATATATTTCATATTTACATTTATAAAATGTTTCTATAAAATATAAATATATTATGATAAATATAAATTATAAATAAATTAAATTATATATATAGCATATATATGCTAAGTCACTTCAGTCATGTCCAACTCTTTGCGACCTATGGACTGTAGCCTGCCAGGTTCCTCTGTCCATGGGATCCTCCAGGCAAGAATAGTGGAGTGGGTTGCCATGCTCTCCTCCAGAGGATCTTCCCAATCCAGGGATCAAACCCATGTCTCTTATATCTGTTGCCCTGAAGGCAGGTTCTTTACCACTAGCGCCACCTGGGAAGCCTAAATATAGATAGATAGATAGATAGATAGATAGATAGATAGATAGATAGATAGGCAGAAGGAGAAGAGAGTGTCAGAGGGTGAGATGGCTGGATGGCATCACTGATGCAAAGAGCATGGACCTGGGCAAACTCTGGGAGATGGTAAGGGACAGGAAGGCCTGGCATGCTGCAGTCCAATGGGGTCATGAAGAGTCAGACAAGACTGGGTGACTGAACACCAGAACAACATACATATATATATATATATGTATATATGTACATATATACATATATATATATGTACATATATACAATATGTATATATATATATATACACACACATATTGGCCATGCCCTGTGGCTTTTGGGAGCTTAGTTCCCCAACCAAGAATCGAACCTGTGCCCTCTGCCATGGAAGCACAGAGTCTTAACCTCTGGACCCCGAGGGAAATCCCCCTTCTTGCTTTTTGGTTCTTTCTTTTAGGGAGTACCAGGGCAGCATGCCGGGGCTCCAGGGTCTTGTGGAGTTTTCAGTGACATGGTTCTTGCATTGTTTACGCACAGTCTCATGGGTCCAGATAGGAACTGATCAGGGCTGATGTGAAAAATGACTTGAGTGACATGCGCTGGGCAGTAATAAGAATGCTGTCAGTCAGTCAGTCAGCACTTGCTATCTGCTGCGTCCCAGGCTCCCCTAAGCTCTGCTTGCACAGTGTAAACAAACGACATCGCCCTTGCCCTCACAGGAGTCACAGTCCAGTGTGGGGAGTCTCGCATCAGTGCTGACCCAGAGATTTTGTTACTGAACTGAGCATATCAGAACAGATTCCTCCTTGCCTTTGGTCAAGTTCTCTCCTGGGGGGAGGCTCCTCAAGCAAACAGGTTTCTGATACACTCACCTGGCCCATTCCCCAGAGAGAGCCATATAGCTAAGAATCTTAAGTCAGGCTGCACCACCATCCTCTGCCTCTCATTATACAGGTGAACTGATCAGAGAGGATAAGGCTGCTGAAAGAAAATATGCCAAAACTAGCCAACAAATATGCTGATTTGCTTTGTCTAGTATTGGCTTCTTGGTGTATCAAATGATAAAGAATCTACCTGGAATGCAGGAGATCCAGGTTTGATCCTGGGTCAGGAAGATCCCCTGGAGAAGGGAAGGGCAACCCACTTCAGTATTCTTTCCTGGAGAATTCCATGGACTGGGAAGACTGGAGGGCTACAGTCCTTGTTATTGCAGAGTCCGACACAACTGAGGAACTAACACTTTCATTTTTCAGTATTGGCCTACACAGCACTTTTAAAACTTTTCAATTAGTCACCAAGATTAAAAAACAGATTAGAGACATGTATCCCAGTGTTCATTGCAGCACTGTTTACAATAACCAGGACATGGAAACAACCTAAATGCCCATCAATAGAGGAATGGATGGAGATGTGGTGCACACACAACGGAATATTACTCAGCCATTAAAAGATATTAAAGTGGGTCATTTGTAGAAATGCGGGTGCTTTCAAATTGTGCTGGAGAAGTCTCTTGAGAGTCCCTTGGACTGCAAGGGGATCAAACCAGTCAATCCTAAAGGAAATCAATCCTGAATAGTCATTGGAAGGACTGATGCTGAAGCTGAAGCTCCAGTACTTTGACCTGATGCAAAGAGCCGACTCACTGGAAAAGACCCTGATGCAGGGAAAGATTGAAGGCAAAATGCAAAGGAGGTGGTAAAGGATCAGATAGATAGATAGCATCACCGACTCAATGGACATGAGTCTGAGCAAACTCTAGGAGATAGTAGAGGACATGGGAGGTTGGCGTGCTGCAATCTATGGGGTCACAAAGTCAGACACGACTTAGTGACTGAACAATCAGTTCAGTTCAGTCTCTCAGTCATGTCTGACTCTCTGCAACCCCATGAATCACAGCACGCTAGGCCACCCTGTCCATCACTAACTCGCAGAGTTCACTCAGACTCACGTCCATCGAGTCAGTGATGCCATCCAGCCATCTCATCCTTGGTCATCCCCTTCTCCTCCTGCCCCCAATCCCTCCCAGCATCAGAGTCTTTTCCAATGAGTCAACTCTTCGCATGAGGTGGCCAAAGTAGTGGAGTTTCAGCTTTAGCATCATTCCTTCCAAAGAAATCCCAGGGCTGATCTCCTTCAGAATGGACTGGTTGGATTTCCTTGCAGTCCAAGGAACTCTCAAGAGTCTTCTCCAACACCACAGTTCAAAAGCATTAATTATTTGGCACTCAGCTTTCTTCACAGTCCAACTATCACAGCCACACACAACCACTGCGAAAACCATAGCCTTGACTAGACAGATCTTTGTTGGCAAAGTAATGTCTCTGCTTTTGAATATGCTATCTAGGTTGGTCATAACTTTTCTTTCAAGGAGTAAGTGTCTTTTAATTTCATGGCTGCAATCACCATCTGCAGTGATTTTGGAGCCCAAAAAATAAAGTCTGACACTGTTTCCACTGTTTCTCCATCTATTTCCCATGGAGTGATGGGACCAGATGCTATGATCTTGGTTTTCTGAATGTTGAGCTTTAAGCCAACTTTTTCATTCTCCTCTTTCACTTTCATCAAGAGACTTTTTAGTCCCTCTTCACTTTCTGCCATAAGGGTGGTGTCATCTGCATATCTAAGGTTATTGATATTTCTCCCAGCAATCTTGATTCCAGCTTGTGCTTCAACCAGCCGAGCGTTTCTCACGATGTACTCTGCATAGAAGTTAAATAAGCAGGGTGACAATAGACAGCCTTGACGTCCTTCTTTTCCTATTTGGAACCAGTCTGTTGTTTCATGTCCAGTTCTAACTGTTGCTTCCTGACCTGCATATAGGTTTCTCAAGAGGCAAGTCAGGTGGTCTTGTATTCCCATATCTTTAAGAATTTTCCAAAGTTTCTTGTGATCCACGCAGTTAAAGGCTTTGGCATAGTCAATAAAGCAGAAATAGAAGTTTTTCTGGAACTCTCTTGCTTTTTCGATGATCCAGCGGATGTTGGCAATTTGACTGTACAATAGTTAACAACAATTTCATAGACTAATGAGTGGGAGGATTATTCCAACTATTTTGGAAAAGGGATAGAGATTCCCAGGTATTGAGCCACTGCCCACTTTTTGGCCTTTAATGGTTAGCCTGGGAACTACCATGGTGCCTGTGGGTGTGTCATTTAGATGCTGATGTATTACAGTGAGGAGTGTAAACGTGAACCATGAACTTCCTGATGTTCAAGCTGGTTTTAGAAAAGGCAGAGGAACCAGAGATCAAATTGCCAACATCTGCTGGATCATCAAAAAAGCAAGAGAGTTCCAGAAAAACATCTATTTCTGCTTTATTGACTATGCCAAAGCCTTTGACTGTGTGGATCACAATAAACTGGGGAAAATTCTGAAAGAGATGGGAATACCAGACCACCTAATATGCCTCTTGAGAAATCTGTGTGCAGGCCAGGAAGCAACAGTTAGAACTGGACATGAAACAACAGACTGGTTCCAAATAGGAAAAGGAGGACGTCAAGGCTGAATATTGTCACCCTGGTTATTTAACTTATATGCAGAGTACATCATGAGAAACGCTGGACTGGAAGAAACACAAGCTGGAATCAAGATTGCTGGGAGAAATATCAATAACCTCAGATATGCAGATGACACCACCCTTATGGCAGAAAGTGAAGAGGGACTAAAAAGCCTCTTGATGAAAGTGAAAGAGGAGAGTGAAAAAGTTGGCTTAAAGCTCAACATTCAGAAAACTAAGATCATGGCACCCGGCCGCATCACTCCATGGGAAATAGATGGAGAAACAGTGGAAACAGTGTCAGACTTTATTTTTTGGGCTCCAAAATCACTGCAGATGGTGATTGCAGCCATGAAATTAAAAGACACTTACTCCTTGGAAGAAAAGTTATGACCAACCTAGATAGTATATTCAAAAGCAGAGACATCACTTTGCCGACTAAGGTCCGTCTAGTCAAGGCTATGCTTTTTCCTGTGGTCATGTATAGACATGAGAGTTGGACTGTGAAGAAGGCTGAGGGCTGAAGAATGGATGATTTTGAACTGTGGTGTTGGAGAAGACTCTTGAGAGTCCCTTGGACTGCAAGGAAATCCAACCAGTCCATTCTGAAAGAGATCAACCCTGGGATTTCTTTGGAAGGAATGATGCTAAAGCTGAAACTCCACTACTTTGGCCACCTCATGCGAAGAGTTGACTCATTGGAAAAGACTCTGATGCTGGGAGGGATTGGGGGCAGGAGGAGAAGGGGACGACCAAGGATGAGATGGCTGGATGGCATCACTGACTCGATGGACGTGAGTCTGAGTGAACTCCGGGAGCTGGTGATGGACAGGGAGGCCTAGCGTGCTGCAGTTCATGGGTCGCAGAGTCGGACACGACTGAGCAACTGAACTGAACTGAGCTGAACTGAAATGAGGCTCAAGCTCTACTGAACATCAAATCTTCAGCCATCTTGGACCTGTAGAAAGTGAGTGTTCGTCGCTCAGTTGTGTCCAACTATTTGCACCTCCATGGACTGTAGCCCACCAGGCTCCTTTGTCCATGGGGATTCTCTAGGCAAGAATACTGGAATGGGTTGTCATGCCCTTCTCCAGGGGATCTTCCCGACCCAGGGACGGAACCCAGGTCTTCCTCATTGCAGGCAGATTCTTTCTTGTTTGAGCCACCCAGGATGATTCTAATCAGTTTGTGTCATGACCTCAATGGCGACATCATTCTTTTAAAGGTTGTGCCCTGCCCTCTTCTCAATTTTACTTCCATCATGGAAAGCCAGCATTTTGTTCTTATTACATTTAGACACTTCAGATATGACTTCACCCTCCCCACATGCACTGTTTCTGTCAACCTACCATCTGTGGACTTAGAGAACACCTTTTCCATCATCATGGATGGATGACACTGCTTCTTAGTGAAACTGAGTGGGGCTCTGTGGGGTTCCCAGGCGTGGAAGACTTTCTGTCCCCCGTTTCTTGTAGGCAAGACTTCAGCCATTATAACCTTCCCTAGGTTCCCAAGGGAGGAGCAACCAAGAAATCACCTGAGGGCAGATTAAAGGGAGCAGAGAAGTTCACTAGGAGATGGATTACCTAAAACGAGATAAAGTGAGTATAAGCCCTGCTCACACTCTAATCTTGTCAGAGACCCCACCTTTGACCTACTGTTATAAAAAGCCTCATCAGGCTTCTCTGGTGGCTTACAGGGTAAAGCATCTGCTTGCAATGCAGGAGACCTGGGTTTGATCCCTGGGTTTGATCCCTGGGTTGGGAAGATCCCCTGGAGAAGGAAATGGCACCCCACTCCAGTACTCTTGTCTGGAAAATCCCATGGACGGAGAAGCCTGGTAGGCTACAGTCCATGGGGTCACAAAGAGTCGGACACAACTGAGTGACGACACCTTATCAAGTTCTCTGGAGTTGCACACATGAGCGCTTAGTCCCTTCAGTTTTGTCTGACTCCCTCTGGACTATAGCCCACCAGGCTCCTCTGTCCATGGGGTTCTCCAGGCAAGAATACTGGAGTGGGTTGTCATTCTCTTCTCCAGGGGATCTTCCTGACCCAGGGACCGAACTTGGGTCTCATTGCAGGTGGATTTTTTTTCCTGCTGAGCCACCAGCGAAGCCCTCTCTGGAACTGAGACACATAGTTTTTTCAAGGCAGAACTCCACTGTGTCTCTCCTTGCCCAGCAAAGCAATTTTGTTGTTCAATCACTCAGTCGTGTCTGACTCTTTGCAACCCTGTTAACTGCAGCACACCAGGCTTCCCTATCTCCCAGAGTTTGCTCAAACGCATGTCCATTGAGTCAGTGATGCCAAGCAATACGGATATCCTTTTCTACTTCATACAAAACACTGTCTCCAGGTGTTTTGATTCGACACTGGTGTACAGAGAGGCCAAGCTTCTAGGAACATCCAGGAACTCACTTCACAGTGAAAGAAGTGGAGGAACAAGCCCCTGTTCATGGAATTCACTGGTTGCATCACGTTCCTGACCACCTTGAAGCAGCTGGCGTGATAGCTTTTGTGGACTTCTGAAGACTCAATTACCATGATGACAGGGTTCAGGACAGGCCACCCCAAGATGTGCCATGCTGGCGTGCAGATTACTTTGAGCCAGAAAATAGGCAAGGCCTGAAAGACTCAGAAAGAACCTTTGAACAACATCCCCACTAATTGCCCATCCCAGGAAGGACTTATCAGGGTAGATAACTATAGCAAAGTGTAAATTAGGTGTGGTGGGCAGGGAGGAACCTAGCAAGACCCACTTGATCAAAGTCCTATTTGTGACCCATTGTCTTTGGATTTATTTACCAGATATTAACTCTTTTTAATCTTCCTGTGAATTACCTTACATTCCTTTGAAGTATCATGCTCCTACCTCCTTCTCCTTACTGTCCTGATGTACTCAGTCGTGGCCAACTCTTTGTGACCCCATGGACTGTAGCCTGCCAGGCTTCTCTATCCATGGCATTTTCCAGAAAGGAATACTGGAGTGAGTCACCATTTCCTTCTCCAGGGCTCCTTCTCCTTATCAATACCAATACCAAGAGTCGCTCAGTCATGTCTGACTCTTTGTGACCCGTGGACTGTAGCCCACCAGGCCCCTCTGTCCATGGGATTCTCCAGGCAAGAATACTGGAGTTGGTTGCCATTTCCTTCTCCAGGGAATCCTCCCAACCCAGGGATCAAACCCAGGTCTCCTACATTGCAGGCAGACGCTTTAACCTCTGAGCCACCAAGGAAGCCTTTTCCTTAGTCCAAGATAATAAATATTCTCTCTCTCTTTTTTTTTTTTGGCTGTGTTGGATTTTCCTCACTGCTTCCAGGCTTTCTCCAGTTGCAGCAAGTAGGGGTTATTTTTCTTTGAGGTACTCGGGCTTCTTACTCTGATGGCTTCTCTTGCGCAAGCTTCAGTAGTTAGAACTTAGTGGTTCCAAGGCACATGGAATCTTCCCGAACCTGGGATTGAATCCGCGTCCCCTGCATTGGCAGGCAGACTCTTAACCATTGGACTGCCAGGAAAGTGTAAGGATAATATATATTCTCTGTCTTGCCTTGCTGTCTTTGGACTTCTTCATGCTTATATGGACTCCTCACAGCATGTAATAAATTTTATTTTCTCCTGTTCATCTGCCTTATGCCATTTAAATTTGTCAACCAAAAAGAACTAAGAGGAGGAAGAGGAAATTTCCCTCTCCCACAGTGTTTTTGAGGAGGAAGAAATTGTCCTCTACCCTTATAGATTCCTCTGGCTAGTATAAAAATAAAATTGATGTGAGACAGAATAACAGGAGAAAATCAAATAAAAATTAGTAACTTGTCTACATAGGAGAGACCCAGGAAAACTGAGCAACAAAATGAACAAAATCTTAATTTTTAATAGTATCTTCAGCTAAGGACAAAAGAGAATGGCAGGGAGACTTCCCTGGAAGTCCAATGGTTAAGAATTTACCTTCCAATGCAGGGAGTTTGGGCTCAATCCCTGGTCAAAGAGCTAAGACTCCACAGGCCTCATGGACAAAATACCCAAATGTAAAACAGAAACAGTATTGTAACAAATTCAATAAAGACTATAAAAATGGTCCGCATCAGAAAAAAAAAAAAACTAAAAAAAAAAAGAGAGAATGATAGGAAAATGAGTTTGGAACCTCAAAAGGGAGGAAGGCAATACATATGGAGATGAAAAAGTGTTTAGTGGGCTTCCTTGGTGGCTCAGTGGTAAAGAATCTGCCTTCTAATGGGTTTGATCCCTGATCCAGGAAGATCCCACATGTCACACAGCAACGAGGCCGGTGCATCACAACTATTGAGTCTGTGTTCTGGAGTCCAGGAACTGCAACTACTGAAGCCCTCGCACCCTAGAGCCTGAAGAGAAGCCACTGCAATGAGAAGCCTGAGCATCGCAACTAGAGAAAGCCTGCGTAGCAAGGAAGACCAAGCACAGCCAAAAATCATAAAGAGAAACATATTTTTTAAAAAGCAAGTGTTTGGTTAACAAATGTTTGCTGGGATATGGAGATACACTGGACACAAAGCAGACCCTGATCTTAGGTCCTGCCTGGAGCTTCCCCAACCCTTGCCCCACTCAACCCATATCCTTTGCAGATATCTCTGGTGATAGGTCTATCCTAGGAACAAGACCTCTGTCTGAATTCTTTTAGGCAGTTAGGAAGAAGGTCAAAGGTTCTTCCTGAGTTCTTTATGCCTTATTTTCAGCTCAAGATAATCCACATACCAAAGAGACATTTTAGGATATCAATAACCTCAGATATGCAGATGACACCACCCTTATGGCAGAAAGTGAAGAGGAACTAAAAAGCCTCTTGATGAATGTGAAAGAGGAGAGTGAAAAAGTTGGCTTAAAGCTCAACATTTAAAAAACCAAGATCATGGCATCCGGGTCCATCACTTCATGGGAAATAGATGGGGAAACAGTGGAAACAGTGTCAGACTTTATTTTTTGGGCTCCAAAATCACTGCAGATGGTGATTGCAGCCATGAAATTAAAAGACGCTTACTTCTTAGAAGAAAAGTTATGACCAACCTAGACAGTATATTCTAAAGCAGAGACATCACTTTGCCGACTAAGGTCCGTCTAGTCAAGGCTATGCTTTTTCCTGTGGTGATGTATGGATGTGAGAGTTGGACTGTGAAGAAGGCTGAGCGCCGAAGAATTGATGCTTTTGAACCTTGGTGTTGGAGAAGACTCTTGAGAGTCACTTGGACTGCAAGGAGATCCAACCAGTCCATTCTGAAGGAATCAACCCTGGGATTTCTTTGGAGGGAATGATGCTAAAGCTGAAACTTCAGTACTTTGGCCACCTCATGGGAAGAGTTGACTCATTGGAAAAGTCTCTGATGCTGGGAGGGATTGGGGGCAGGAGAAGAAGGGGACGACAGAGGATGAGATGCCTGAATGGCATCACGGACTCAATGGACGCGAGTCTGAGTAAATTCTGGGAGTTGGTGATGGACAGGGAGGCATGGTGTGCTGCAATTCATGGGGTCACAAAGAGTCGGACATGACTGAGCGACTGAACTGAACTGAACTGAACACTGGTCACACCTTGCAGGGCTGGGACAAGTTTCTCTAGAAGACCGTGTATACTCTGAATCAGCATCTAACATATGGCACTATTCCTCCCATAGCAAAGATTCATGGGTCCAGGTATCTAGGAGTAGAAATAGGAGATCACTACTAACCCTAGAAACCACAAGTGAAATTTTTGCTTCTGTCCCCATGTCCTTATGCTCTGCTGGCCTGGAGGTCTTAGTTCAGAGGAAGGAATGCTTCCACCAGGAGACATAACAATGATTCCATTGAACTGCAAGTTAAGACTGCTGCCCAGCCACTTTGCCTGTTGATTTAGAGGCGTGAGAGACTCAAAGAAGGGGGTTACTGTGCTGGCTGGACTGAGTGACCCTGACTTCTGAGGGAAATTGGACTGCTTCTCCACACTAGGCATAAGGGAGAGTGAGCCCACCACACCAAAGAGCCCTTAGGGCTTCTCTTCCCATTAACATGCCCTGGGATAAAGGTCAGTGAAAACTGGCAGTCCAGTCCAGGCAGGACCATTAATGACTCAGACCTCTCAGCAATGAAGGTTCAAGTCACTCCACCAAGAAAAGAACCACAACCAACTGAGGTGCTTGTAAAGGGATTATATCAATAGAATGAGTAATAAGGACTTCCCTGATGGTCCAGTGGTTAACAGTCCAACTTCCAAAACCAGGAGACATGAGTTCAGTCCCTGGTGGGGGAACTAAGATCCCATATGCTGTGGGGCACCTAAGCCTGTCCACCACAACTAGAAGCTAATGATAATTACCAGCTATGACCATGTGACCAGTTATATAAACACTGTAATTATCATAAGTATTCCTTCTCATTTTGTTATGTGAAACACACACACACACACACATATGGTTCAAATGGTAAAGAATCCACCTGCAATGCAGGAGACGTGGGTTTGATCCCTGGGTGGGGAATATGGCCTGGAGAAGGGAATGGCAACCTACTCCAGCATTTTTGCCTGGAGAATCTCATGGACAGAGGAGCATGGTGGGTTACAGTCCACATGGTCGCAAAGAGTTGGACATGACTAAGCTACTAACACTTTCATTTTTACTTTCGTATATATATAAAATCTTTGGCTTTTCTCCCCCTTATTCCTTTTCATGTACCATAATATACATTGATTTTCTTTCATACAAGTTATGTGTTTGGGTTTCTTTTGGGGGGAAGAGGTTAGGGTTGTTTGTTTGTTTTTGCCATGCCATGCTGCTTGTGGAATCTCGATTCCCCAATCAGGGATGGAAAATGGGTCATTGTCAGTGAAAGTGTGAAGTCATAACCAGGGCATTCCCAGTGATCTTTTATATTTTACATCAATAGTATATAAGTTAAGGGGCTTCCCTGGTGGCTCAGCTGGTAAAGAATCCACCTGCAATGTGGGAGATCTGGGTTCGATCCCTGGGTTGGGAAGATCCCCTGGAGAAAAGAACAGCAATCCACTCCAGTATTCTGGCCTGGAGAATTCCATGGAGAAAAGTTATGACCAACCTAGAGAGCATATTCAAAACAGGGACATTACTTTGCCGACTAAGGTCCGTCTAGTCAAGGCTATGGTTTTTTCTGTGGTGATGTATGGATGTGAGAGTTGGACTGTGAAGAAGGCTGAGTGCCAAAGAATTGATGCTTTTGAACTGTGGTGTTGGAGAAGACTCTTGAGAGTCACTTGGACTGCAAGGAGATCCAACCAGTCCATTCTGAAGGAGATCAACCCTGGGATTTCTTTGGAAGGAATGATGCTAAAGCTGAAACTCCAGTACTTTGGCCACCTCATGGGAAGAGTGGACTCATTGGAAAAGACTCTGATGCTGGGAGGGATTGGGGGCAGGAGGAGAAGGGGACGACAGAGGATGGGATGGCTGGATGGCATCACTGACTCGATGGACATGAGTCTGAGTGAACTCCGGGAGATGGTGATGGACAGGGAGGCCTGGCGTGCTGTGATTCATGGGGTGTCCAACTGAGCGACTGAACTGAACTGATACAGTCGCAGAGTCAGATGTGATTGAGTGATTTTCACCTTCACTTTCACTTTCATTTAAGTTAAGAAAGCCCAAGGAGAAGAGCAAACATCACCCAAGAACTTTACCTCTTCTTCTGGGGAAGGGGTTGGTTGCATTTTCAGTTGTGCGCAGGATGACTGTATCATGTTTGGTGGAATGATGACCTTGTTGTTATTTTTATTTGGAGAATAAGAATGGCTTCAGGAGATGCAAAAGAGTGCAAGTTGACAGGGGGTAGACCTGTGATGCTCAATTTTATGTGTTAATTACCTGGGGGTCATGTGGGCCCAGATAGTTGGCTAAACATTATTCTGGTTGTGTGTCTGAAGAGTTTATCTGGATGAGATAAATGTTGGAATATTAAGACTAAGAAAAGCAGATCACCCTCCCCAAAATGAGTGGGCTTCATCCAATCCTTTGAAGGCCTAAACAGAATAAAAGGTTGAGTAAGGGAGAATTTGTTCTCTGCCTGCCTTTGAGCAAGAACATTGGTCCTCTACCTTTGGACTAGGACTTAGACTATAATAAAAATCACTCCTTTGGCTTGCCTGGTTGTCGGGCCTTCAGAATTAAACTGGAACTCAACTATTTCTCTCCTGGGCTTCCAGTTTACCAAGTATGAATACTGGGACTTCTCAGCCTCCATATTCACAAGGGCCAGTGCTTTAATATATATAATATATAGTTGACCCTTGGATAACATGGGGGTTAGGGGCATCCAACCTTTTAGGCAGTTGAAAATCTGTGTGTAACTATATAGTCAATGTTCCCTATTGGTGATTCTGCATCTACTAGTTCAACCAACTGCGGATCGTGTGGCGCTACAGTATGTATATAGTAAAACAAAATCTTTATAGCCATGAACCCACACAGTTCAAACATCTATTGTTCCAGGGTTAACTGTATATATATATATATATATATATATATATATATATATGTTCTATTAGCTCTGTTTCTCAGCAGAACCCAGACTAATACAGAAGCTTAAGCATGTTCTTTAAAGATATAAAAGTCTTCCAAAAAATAGATTATCTAAAAGTTTTTTTGTTTGTTTTTGGTCATGCAGCTTATGGGATGTGGGATCTTAGTTCTCCAAACAAGCATTGAAACCTGGGCCCTTGGCAGTGAGAGCACAGAGTCCTAACCAGTGGACCACCACGGAATTCCCTAAAAGTAATTTTTCTAAGTAGACCATTAGAAGAATACTTTTAAAACAAAGAGGGGACTTCCCTGGCGGTGCAGTGGATAACAATCTGCCAGCCAATGCAGGTTCAGTCCCTCATCTGGGAAGATTCCACACACTATGGGGCAACTAATTCTGAGCATCATAACTACTGAGCCTGTGCTCTAGGGCCCAAGAGCCACAGCTCCTGAGCCCGTGACTAGAGCCCGTGCTCCGCAGAAAGAGAAGTCACCACGATGAGAAGCCTGCACACATCAAGGAAGAGAAGCCCTCCCTCACTGAAACTAGAGAAAGACCCAGCACAGCCCAAAATTTCAAAACTAATAAATAATTATTTTTTAAAAAGAAAAAACACTTTTTTAAGAAAAGAGGAAAATTTCTCATAAAGATGGCAGATTAACTTGCCTCTTGTGCCTAAAACCCCACTGAAACATAGTAACAGTAAAGTGAAGCTGCTCAGTCGTATCCGACTCTTTGCAACCCCATGGAGCCTGCCAGGCTCCTCCTCCATCCAGACCTAATGTTTTAGGTCTAGAATTTTTCCTGTCCATTTTCTGGATGAATATATTTCTCTGCCTGGTACTGGTGGGATTGGGTACTTACCTGACCTTGGTGGTGGGGAGGGGTCTTGAGGGTATAACTTTTTGTTTCTGTGTTTGGCTGTACCTCTGGCATACGGGGTCTTAGCTCCCTGACCAGGTTTTGAACCCATGCCCTCTGAGGTGGAAGCATGGAGTCTTAACTGCTGAGGGGTCCAACTTTTTGGCGTCTAGGTTTTCAGGCCAGTCCTCCTGCTGGGTTCTTGGTCAGCTGCCTCCCCTGGGCTGTGTCATCACTACTCCCTCATCTTCTTTCCATTTTCCAAAACTGCATCTAAATGTTTCATCCGCTTTTCTTCTATTCACTTTGTTCCTATAGATTTATACCTTCCTTAGAAGGAAATGGCAACCCACTCCAGTATTGTTGCCTGGAAAATCCCATGGAGAGAGGAGCCTGATGTGCTGCAGTCCATGGGGTCACAAAGAGTCACACATGACTGAGCAACTAACACTATTGCAAGAAACAAGGGAGAGATGTGGACCCAAAAACTGGATGTACATCCTCCAGGCAGAAGACTCGCAGCTTCCTCTCAGTTCAGTTCAGTTCAGTCACTCAATTGTGTCTGACTCTGTGACCCCATGGACGGCAGCACACCAGGCCTCCCTGTCCATCACCAAATCACGGAGTTTACTCAAACTCATGTCCATGAGATCGATGATGCCATCCAACTATCTCATCCTCTGCCATCCCCTTCTTCTCCCGCCTTCAGTCTTTCCCAGCATCATGGTATTTTCCAATAAATCAGCTTTTCACATCAGGTAAACGAAGTATTGGAGTTTCAGATTCAACATCAGTTCTTCCAATGAACACTCAGGACTTATCTCCTTTAGGATGGACTGGTTGGATCTCCTTGCATTCCAAGGGACTCTCAAGAGTCTTCTCCAACACCACAGTTCAAAAGCATCAATTCTTTGGCACTCAGCTTTCTTTATAATCCACCTCTCACATTCACACATGACTACTGGAGAAACCATAGCCTTGACTAGACAAAAGTTTGTTGGCAAAGTAATGTCTCTGCTTTTTAATATGCTGTCTAGGTTGGTCACAACTTTCCTGCCAAGGAGTTAAAGCGTCTTTTAATTTCATGGCTGCAGTCACCATCTGCAGTGATTTTGGAGCCCAAAAAATAAAGTCTGACACTGTTTCCACTGTTTCCCCATCTGACCTTTTCCAGTCCTGTGGCCACTGCTGAGTTTTTCAAATTTGCTGGCATATTGAGTGCAGCACTTTCACAGCATCATCTTTCAGGATTTGAAAGAGCTCAACTGGAATTCCATCGCCTCCACTAGTTTTGTTCATAGTGATGCTTCCTAAGGCCCACTTGACTTCACATTCCAAGATGTCTGGCTCTACATGAGTGATCACACCATTGTGATTATCTGGGTCATGAAGATCTTTTTTGTACAGTTCTGTGTATTCTTGCCACCTCTTCTTAATATCTTCTGCTTCTGTTAGGTCCATACCATTTCTGTACTTTATTGAGCCCATCTTTGCATGAAATATTCCCTTGGTATCTCTAATTTTCTTGAAGAGATCTCTAGTCTTTCCCATTCTATTGTTTTCCTCTATTTCTTTGCACTGATCACAGAGGAAGGCTTTCTTATCTCTCCTTGCTATTCTTTGGAATTCTGCATTCAAATGGGTATATATTTCTTTTCTCCTTTGCTTTTTGCTTCTCTTCTTTTCACAGCTATTTGTAAGGCCTCCTCAGACTGCCATTTTGCTTTTTTGCATTTCTTTTTCTTGGGGATGATCCTGATCCCTGTCTCGTGTACAATGTCACAAACCTCCGTCCATAGCTCATCAGGAACTCTATCAGATCTAGTCCCTTAAATCTATTTCTCACTTCCACTGTATAATCATAAGGGATTTGATTTAGGTCATACCTGAATGGTCGAGTGGTTTTCCCTACTTTCTTCAATTTAAGTCTGAATTTGGCAATAAGGAGTTCATGATCTGAACCACAGTCAGCTCCCGGTCTTGTTTTCACAGACTGTGTAGAGCTTCTTCATCTTTGGCGGCAAAGAATATCTGATTTCAGTGTTGACCATCTGGTGATGTCCATGTGTAGAGTCTTCTCTTGTGTTGTTGGAAGAGAGTGTTTGCTATGACCAGTGTGTTCTCTTGGCAAAACTCTATTAGCCTTTGCCCTACTTCATTCTGTACTCCAAGGCCAAATTTGCCTGTTACTCCAGGTGTTTCTTGACTTCCTACTTTTGCATTCTAGTCCCCTATAATGAAAAGGACATTTTTTGAGGTGTTAGTTCTAAAAAGGTCTTGTAGGTCTTCATAGAGCTGTCCAACTTCAGCTTCTTCAGCATTACTGGTCGGGGCATAGACTTGAATTATCGTGATATTGAATGGTTTGCCTTGGAAATGAACAGAGATCATTCTGTCATTTTTGAGATTGCATCCAAGTACTGCATTTTGGACTCTTGTTGACTATAATGGCTACTCCATTTCTTCTAAGGGATTCTTGCCCACAGTAGTAGATATAATGGTCATCTCGGTTAAATTCACCCATTCCAGTCCATTTTAGTTTGCTGATTCCTAAAATATCAACATTCACTATTGCCAGCTCCTGTTTGACCACTTCCAATTTGCCTTAATTCATGGACCTAACATTCCAGGTTCCTGAACTGTGGTGTTGGAGAAGACTCTTGAGAGTCCCTTGGACTGCAAGGAGATCCAACCAGTCCATTCTGAAGGAATCAACCCTGGGATTTCTTTGGAAGGAATGATGCTAAAGCTGAAGTGCCAGTACTTTGGCCACCTCATGGGAAGAGTTGACTCATTGGAAAAGACTCTGATGCTGGGAGGGACTGGGGGCAGGAGGAGAAGGGGACGACAGAGGATGAGATGGCTGGATGGCATCACGGACTCGATGGACATGAGTCTGAGTGAACTCCGGGAGCTGGTGATGGACAGGGAGGCCTGGCGTGCTGCGATTCATGGGGTCGCAAAGAGTCGGACACAACTAAGCGACTGAACTAACTGAACTGACTGATGCAATACTGCTCTTTACAGCATAAGACCTTGCTTCCATCACCAGTCACGTCCACAACTGGGTGTTGTTTTTGTTTTGGTTCCATCTCTTCACTCTTTCTGGAGTTATTTCTCCACTGATCTCCAGTAGCATATTGGGCACCTACAGACGTGGACAGTTCATCTTTCAGTGTCTTATCTTTTTGGCGTTTCATACTGTTCATGCGGTTCTCAAGGCAAGAACACTGAAGTGGTTTGCCATTCCCTTCTCCAGCAGACCACCTTTTGTCAGAACTCTCCACCATGACCCATCCGTCTTGGGTGGCCCTACATGGCATGGCTCATAGTTTCACTGAGTTAGATAAGGCTGTGGTCCATGTGACTATATTGCTTAGTTCTCTGTGACTGTGGTTTTCAGTCTGTTTGCCCTCTGATGGAGAAGGATAAGAAGCTTATGGGAGCTTCCTGATGGGAGAGACTGACTGAGGGGGAAACTGGGTCTTGTTCTGATGGGCGGGGATTAAATCTTTGATCCAATTTTCTATTGATGGGTGGAGCTGTGTTCCCTCCTTGCTATTTACCTGGGGCCAAAGGAAATGGCAATCCACTACAGTACTATTGCCTGGAAAATCCCATGGACAGAGGAGCCTGGTAGGCTACAGTCCATGGGGTCACAAAGAGTTGGACACAACTGAGTGACTTCACTTTCACTTTAAACTATGGTGGAGGTAATGAAGATAAAGGTGACCTCCTTCAAAAGATCACATGCATGTACTGCTACACTCAGTGCCAACCCTGCAGCAGGCCACCACCCATCCACGCCTCCACTGAAGACTTCTGGACACTCACAGGCCATTCTGGGTCAGTCTCTTGTGGGGTCACTGCTCCTTTCTCTTGAGTCCTGGTGCACAAGGTTCTGTTTGTGCCCTCCAAGAGTCTATGTAAGTTCTGGCAGCTCTATGGTGGGGTTAATGACAACCTCCTCCAAGAGGGCTTATGCCATACCCAAGTTCCTCTGAGAAGAGGCTGAATAATCCTAGAGAATAAACCCTCCACTGACTGACATTTGGAAGTTTCTCAGTCAAAAGGGGAACTCCCAGCCCAATCAATTTCAGGGAAATTCACCAGGCAACAAGCCCTATTCATAGCCCATACATCTAAACAACTTTGTAATGCCTTGTTTGTATATGAAAGGATGACCAGCATCTTAAAACAGATAAAGTGAAAGAAAGTGAAAGTCACTCAGTCCTGTCGGACTCTTGGACTCTTTTCGATCCCATGGACTATACAGTCCGGAGAAGGGAAGGGCAAACCACTTCAGTATTCTTGCCTTGAGAACCCCATGAGCAGTATGAAAAGGCAAAAAGATAAGACACTGAAAGATGAACTGTCCAGGTCTGTAGGTGCCCAATATGCTACTGGAGATCAGTGGAGAAATAACTCCAGAAAGAATGAAGGGATGGAGCCAAAGCAAAAACGATACCCAGCTGTGGATGTGACTGGTGATAGAAGCAAGATCCGATGCTGTAAAGAGCAATATTGCATAGGAACCTGGAATGTCAGGTCCATGAATCAAGGCAAATTGGAAGTGGTCAAACAAGAGATGGCAAAGGTGAACGTCGACATTCTAGGAATCAGCGAACTAAAATGGACTGGAATGGGTGAATTTAACTCAGATGACCATTATATCTACTACTGCAGGCAGGAATCCCTCAGAAGAAATGGAGTAGCCATCATGGTCAACAAAAGATTCCGAAATGCAGTACTTGGATGCAATCTCAAAAACAACAGAATGATCTCTGTTCGTCTCCAAGGCAAACCATTCAATATCACAGTTATCCAAGTCTATGCCCCAACCAGTAACACTGAAGAAACTGAATTTGAACGGTTTTATGAAGACCTACAAGACCTTCTAGAACTAACACCCCAAAAAGATGTCCTATAGGGCACTGGAATGCAAAAGTAGGAAGTCAAGAAACACCTGGAGTAACAGGCAAACTTGGCCTTGGAATGCGGAATGAAGCAGGGCAAAGGCTAATAGAGTTTTGCCAAGAAAATGCACTGGTCATAGCAAACACCCTCTTCCAACAACACAAGAGAAGACTCTACACATGGACATCACCAGATGGTCAACACTGAAATCAGATTGATTATATTCTTTGCAGCCAAAGATGGAGAAGCTCTATACAGTCAACAAAAATGAGACCAGGAGCTGACTATGGCTCAGATCATGAACCCCTTACTACCAAATTCAGACTCAAATTGCAGAAAATAGGGAAAACCACTAGACCATTCAGGTAGGACCTAAATCAAATCCCTTATGATTATACAGTGGAAGTGATAAACAGATTTAAGGGCCTAGATCTGATAGACAGAGTGCCTGATGAACTATGGAATGAGGTTTGTGACACTGTACAGGAGACAGGGATCAAGACCATCTCCATGGAAAAGAAATGCAAAAAAGCAAAATGGCTGTCTGGGGAGGCCTTACAAATAGCTGTGAAAGGAAGAGAGGTGAAAAGCAAAGGAGAAAAGGAAAGATACAAGCATCTGAATGCAGAGTTCCAAAGTATAGCAAGAAGAGATAAGAAAGCCTTCTTCAGCGATCAATGCAAAGAAATAGAGGAAAACAACAGAATGGGAAAGACTAGAGGTCTCTTCCAGAAAATTAGAGATACCAAGGGAACATTTCATGCAAAGATGGGCTCAATAAAGTACAGAAATGGTATGGACCTAACAGAAGCAGAAGATATTAAGAAGAGGTGGCAAGAATACACAGAAGAACTGGACAAAAAACATCTTCACTACCCAGATAATCATGATGATGTGATCACTAATCTAGAGCCAGACATCTTGGAATGTGAAGTCAAGTGGGCCTTAGAAAGCATCACTATGAACAAAGCTAGTGGAGGCGATGGAATTCCAGTTGAGCTCTTTCAAATCCTGAAAGATGATGCTGTGAAAGTGCTGCACTCAATATGCCAGCAAATTTGGAAAACTCAGCAGTGGCTACAGGACTGGAAAAGGTCAGTTTTCATTCCAATCCCAAAGAAAGGCAATGCCAAAGAGTGCTCAAACTACCGCATAATTGCACTCATCCCACATGCTAGTAAAGTAATGCTCAAAATTCTACAAGCCAGGCTTCAGCAATACATGAACCATGAACTCCCTGATGTTCAAGCTGGTTTTAGAAAAGGCAGAGGAACCAGAGATCAAATTGCCAACATCCGCTGGATCATCGAAAAAGCAAGAGAGTTCCAGAAAAACATCTATTTCTGCTTTTGACTATGCCAAAGCCTTTGACTGTGTGGATCACAATAAACTGTGGAAAATTCTGAAAGAGACTACCTAACCTGCCTCTTGAGAAATCTGTATGCAGGCCAGGAAGCAACAGTTAGAACTGGACATGGTACAACAGACTGGTTCCAAATAGGAAAAGGAGTACATCAAGGCTGTATATTGTCACCCTGCTTATTTAACTTATATGCAGAGCACATCATGAGAAACGCTGAACTGGAAGAAACACAAGCTGGAATCAAGATTGCCGGAAGAAATATCAATAACCTCAAATATGCAGATGACACCACCCTTATGGCAGAAAGTGAAGAGGAGCTAAAATGCCTCTCGATGCAAGTAAAAGAGGAGAGTGAAAAAGTTGGCTTAAAGCTCAACATTCAGAAAAACAAGATCATGGCATCTGGTCCCATCACTTCATGGGAAATAGATGGGGAAACAGTGGAAACAGTGTCAGACTTTATTTTTTGGGCTCCAAAATCACTGCAGATGGTGACTGCAGCCATGAAATTAAAAGACGCTTACTCCTTGGAAGAAAAGTTATGACCAACCTAGATAGTATATTCAAAAGCAGAGACATCACTTTGCCGACTAAGGTCCATCTAGTCAAGGCTATGCTTTTTCCTGTGGTCATGTATGGATGTGAGAGTTGGACTGTGAAGAAGGCTGAGTGCCGAAGAATTGATGTTTTTGAACTGTGGTGTTGGAGAAGACTCTTGAGAGTCCCTTGGACTGCAAGGAGTTCCAACCAGTCCATTCTGAAGGAATCAACCCTGGGATTTCTTTGGAAGGAATGATGCTAAGGCTGAAACTCCACTACTTTGGCCACCTCATGTGAAGAGTTGACTCATTGGAAAAGACTCTGATGCTGGGAGGGATTGGGGGCAGGAGGAGAAGGGGACGACCAAGGATGAGATGGCTGGATGGCATCACTGACTCGATGGACGTGAGTCTGAGTGAACTCCGGGAGCTGGTGATGGACAGGGAGGCTTGGCGTGCTGCGATTCATGGGGTCGCGAAGAGTCGGACACGACTGAGCGACTGAACTGAACTGAACTGATACAGTCCTTGGAATTCTCCAGGCCAGAATGCTGGAATGGGTAGCCTTTCCCTTCTCCAGGGCATCTTCCCAAGCCAGGGATCAAATCCAGGTTTTCCACATTGCAGGCAGATTCTTTACCAGCTGAGCCACAAGGGAAGCCCTAAAACAGATAAACAGCAAAAAACCAGAGGGAAAAGGAAAAATACTGAGAATAAAAGAAGAAATATAAACAACAATTTTAAAAATCCCCCCAAATCCCTAATTCATGTTCTCAGAAGATTAATATAGCAGAGTTCATCCATGAAATCAAGAATGCTGTTGAGGGGTAAAAAGAATATGAGACAGGGAATCCCCAAGCAGTAAAATGGTTAGGACTCAGCTTTCACTGCCAAGGCCATGGGTTCAGTCCCTGGTCAGGATTCTGAGATTACACATAATGTATTGCAAGGTCAAAAAATAAAAAAGCTCTTAAAAAAAAATATGAGACAGAGAAGCTCGGCCTGTCTGTACATTGGCGCCAAATCAATCTTGGAGGCAGAGGTTTGGGTGAAATAGAAAGGGATAGCTTTATTGTTTGTCAGGCAAAGGAGATATACTGGGGTTCTGCCTTGAAAAACCATGTGTCTCAACTCCAGAGAACCTGAGGAGGCTTTTTATGAAAGTGAGTCAAAGGTGGGGTGTCTGATAAGACTAGAATGTGAGCAGGGCTTTCACTCCCTTAATCTCACCTCAGGTGGTTGGTCTCCTAATCTTGATGTGTTTCTCTGATCCCTTTGATCTGGCCTCAGGTGGTTGCCTTAGTTGCTTCTCCCTCAATCAAGAAACTGTTTGAATCCACCTTCTGGAACTCAGGGAAGGTCATGGAGGCTAGAGTCTTGCCTCCAAGAAACGGGGGACAGAGCTTCTCTGGTGGCTCAGTGGGAAAGAATCTGCCTGCCACTGCGGAAGACCTTGGATTCGATCCCTGATCCGGCAGGATCCCACATACAGCGGAGCAACTAAGCCCACGTGCCACAATTCTTGGGCCTGTGCTCTAGAGCCCAGGAGCCACCAACTATTGAGCCCACGTGCCCTATAGCCTGTGCTCCACAGCAAAAGAAGCCACCGCTATGAGAAGCACGCACACTGCAAATGGACAGTAGCCCCTGCTTGCCGCAACTAGAGAAAAGTCCTGAAAGCAACAAAGACCCTGCACAACTGAAAATAAGTAAATAAAATTATGTTTAAAAAAAGAAATGGGGGACAGAAAGGCTGCCACGCCATGCCCGGGAGTCCCACAAGGTCCAGCTCGGTTTCAGGGGGAATGTACACGTAACTACTAAGGAATAGTTGGTCTTTGAGTGAATAGTTTCATAAACAAACACCAAGTTCTAATGAGGATAAAGACTGGTGTATTAGTTCCATGTATTAGTCCAGGCAAGTTAAAGCAATAACTTTAAATCTTCGGGCTTCACAGATATTTATTTTTCATTCAAGCTAAACGTCGAGCAAGAAGCAGGTTGAGTGGCTTCTTCCATCTCAGAACACTTGTCCTCCATATGTGTTACTATCAAAAGAGAGAAATTTCGGAGTCATCCTGATCCTTCACTTCCCTGACCAGGAAATGACACTTCATTTCTGCATACAGTCCGTCAGCCATAACTAGTCACAGGGTCCCAAGCTTACTGCCAAGGGTTGAGAGGTTGTAAATCCATACCTGGATATTGAGTGAACTCCAAAAAGACAGGTTCTCCACAAGTAGATAGGGAGGGAAAGGAAAAGAGGGCAGGCACCTCAGAGAAAAGGAGAGTGTTTCAAGGTGGGAGGGCTTCCCTGGTAGCTCAGAGGGTAAAGAATCTGCCTGCAATGTGGGAGACCCCGGTTTGATCTCTGGGTTGAGACGATCCCCTGGAGCAGGAAATGGCAACCCATCCCAGTAGTCTTACCTGGAGAATCCCATGGACAGAGGAGCCTGGTGGGCTACAGTCCGCTGGGTCGTAAGAGTAGGACACGACTTAGCGAGTAAACCACCACCAGTATTCTTGCCTGGAGAATCCCATGGACGGAGAAGCCTGGCAGGCTGTATGTAGTCCATAGGGTCGCAAAGAGTCAGACATGACCGAGCCTGAGCGGCTAACTTTAAGATGGGAAGCCTTGCAGATAGTAATAGATAATAGAGGTCAAGGAGCCAGAGGAAAGGGAATAGAAGGAAATATTGAAATTGATTAAGAAAAAAAGGAAGGGGGGGGGGCGCAGGGAAAAGCAGGCATAAGAAATGAGGGATTTCACTAATACATTGCTTATTTCTACACAAACACTTCCACTCTGGTTTCTAATTCATCTTTCCATGTCTCGACACAGAACTTCCCGTGGGTAGGGGTTGTCTCAGCCATCTTTGCATCGAGGGATCAGCACAGAACCTGACTTGGGAAGCCTCGCACGAATGTGCTTAATTATAAAGTAAGAGGTCATAAAATCCCAATCTTCTCCCAATCAGCAGCTCATCAGCCAGTGTAACTGGAGAAACAGGTGCTTCCTTGGAACAGTAGGAAGAATGAAGGGAATGCGGCCAATCAAGTACCTGAGGGGGAAGGTAAACAGGCACCTGTTGTGTCAAAGGAGACACTGCCTCCTGCCACCCCAACCCTTGCCTTGGAACACCAGAGGTGTGAGAAGGAGCAGACATATTACTGAGTTGGATAGAAGGAAGAAACTGACTCCTGTTTTTACACAGGGTCTAGCTGACTGGATGCTTTAACAAATATCTTTTTCTTATTCAGAAAATCAAAGGTTTTAAGGGTCTTAACATTTAGCCAAACACTTCAAATAGGCAAAATCTAGTAAAATTGAAGGTGAGCAAACCTTACCACTCATGGTTCCTCTCCTGGTTATAAACCCTAGAGGGGTGTTTCTAACACTGAGAATCATGAACTACTAGCAAGTAGTGATATCGTTAGTGGATCTTGATTATTTTATTAATGAATTAGAACAGAAAGTATCAGAGAACATATGCATAGCATGGCAGTCTGTGATGTGTGCATATAGTGTGAGTACTATACCGATATGTTATGTAGTATATGAACAGTGTGTATACTGGATAGCAACATGTTTCCTACAGTAGTTGTTTAGTTGCTAAGTTGTGTCCAATTCTTATGTGATCCCATGGACTGTAGCATACCAGGTTCCTCTGTCCATGGGATGTCCCAGGCAAGAATTATACTCCTTCTCCAGGAGATCTTCCCAGCCCAGGATCAAACCCGCATCTCCTGCATTAGCAGGTGGATTCTTTACCACTGAGCAATAGATCCCAGTTAATTAAAAAAAAAAAAACTTTGGAGTTACACTCCGAGAGAAATTTTCACTGTTGCTTAAAGGAGAATGTCCACAGCAGCAATGTTTGTAATAAAAGAAATACGTCAATAGGAAACAATCCAAGCATTCCTCAACTTGATGATGAAAAAGTGGCACAATCATACAGGGCAATGTTACGTCACAATTAAAATGACTGTATTACAGCTACCTATAAATACATGAATCTGCCTCAATAAAGATGTTAATCATAAAAACAAGTTGCAAAATGATACATTCTGCTGTAATTATAAAGTTTAAAAGCATGCAAAACTATATTATAATTGTTTCTGGATATATACATTGTATAAAGTATAAAAATAGGCATGGGATTGATAAGTACCAAAGGAGACAACCTCTGAAGGACAGGAAGGAATACACCCGGCTCAGCTGTGCACACGTTTCAGATTTTTTTGACTGCACTAGGTCTTTTTTGCTCGCAGAATCTTTCATTCTCGTTGGGACACATGGGACCTTTTAGTTGTGGCAGCCAGAATCTACCTCCCTGACTGGGGATAGAACCTGGGTCCTCTGCATTGGGAGGGCAGCATTTTAGCCACTGGACCACCAGGGAAGTCCCTCTAAGGGGGAAATAATATTATTCTTGACTTCTCCGATTTGTTTTTTCCTTCATTTTGTCTCCCCCTGAAGAGGAGAGAGGTGAACTTTAACACAACTACGTTTCCATTCTGTCTTTGCCACTTGCTGGGGAAGGAACTTAGCAGGTTGCTTAATTTCTCCAAGCCTCTGTGTCTGTAAATAACCTGTTTCATAATCAATTAGGTGAAACAATATGACTATTCGTGCTGCACAAAGTGCTATAGAAGTATAAGCTGCACTTGTGCAAAAATGCTCCACGAATTCCAGTGATCACTGAAAACTTGGTGTTCCTTTGTTACATATTCTCACGGAACATTCTTCTTTTCCTTCAGAGCACTTGCCTTCGCTTGCAATTAATTACACGGTCATTAACACCTTATATGTCCTGCACCATCTCCACTCCATAGCTTTGGGCTCACAGCCCAGCACAGGACCTAGCACATTTTTGTTAGTCTGATCCGAACACTGGAAGTAAGAATGCGAAGCAAGGTGGGACGAAAGGACTTTTGTCTCCAATTTCTATCCTCTTTGCACTTTGATCCTGAACCTGTATTACTTAGTGACAAACTAGTTTAATTTTTAATGAAAAGCCTAACAGTTAAATCAGCGTAGCTTAATTTCATCGCCTCTCGGAGGAAGGCAACGTTTTAATACAGGAAGTTACAGGAAATCAAAGGAGCAGGTAGAGAGTGCTGGGGGCGCCGGGGTGGTCCTCTAGGTCTGGGAGGGAAGGCGGCGTGTCTAACGGTTCAAGAACAGCCGCGGCGCCGTTAGGGGGCGCTCGCGAGGCCGCCGCACGAATTCGCGCCCTCCCGTTACATGCCCCAGTAACCCCGGCGCGCCTGCGACCGAGAGTAACCTCGCGGTCGGGTGACAGCCCCCCCCCCGCCCCGACTCTCGCCTGCTCCGTCTCAGCCAATAGGGAGGCAGCGCACGAGCCGGCAGGACTCTAGCCCGCCCCGACTCCTCCCCCGAGCTGTTAGAACTGAGTTGTACAGTCCTCCGCCGCCGGCTTCTTACTTTTCCAATCGCGGATCTGGTTCCCGGTTCCAAGCCCCGCCCCCGGCCTGCCCCGCGTTCTTTCTCGGGCCGAGTCACCTTTGCCTTACAAATATGAGGCCCCGCCCCCGGCCTACCTTGCCGCGTGAGGCCCCGCCCCTGGACCTGGCTGACCAATGACCGACTGAGCCCGGAGCCTTTGGGCGGGTCCGCAGCCAATGCGCACGCCGTGGGCGGGCTCCGGGCCGGAATTGGGGGTGAAGCTCCAGCGCTGTGCCCACATTCGGGGCGCGCGGAGCAGAGGGGTCCCTGGGGGACGCCCGGAGCTAAGATGGCGTCCGCAGCCGAGGGGGACATGGAAGCCGAGCTGACGAGGGGGCTGCAGTGGGGTTTCCAAGACCTGAGCCTTAACAAGTTGGCGACGTCCCTGGGCGCGTCAGAACAGGCGCTGCGGCTCATCATCTCCATCTTCTTAGGTAAGGACCCCTCTCGGAGTCCCCGGGAGACGGGGACGTGACCTCGCCCTATTCCCGGAGCCACCGGGAGGGCTTTTTGGGGTGCGGGTGTCAATCCTTAAACATACCAACCGGCTGTGGAGAGGAAGATGACACTATTCTGGAGTCTGGGGGCACTGTACCTTCTGAACCTCTTCACCTTTCCCTTCGACCCCTCTTGTACCCTTCTGGCCCCTCATTGGGCGCCACCACCCTCATCCTGCCATGCTCTGCCCTGTGTCCCTACGACCTGTCCTTATTTGTCTCTCTCTTGAGTTCTACTCTCTGTCCATGTGTACTGCTGTTATTAATATCAACCCTCAGACACGCGCGCTTCTCATTGGCAGGTATAGGCTCCCTAACTTAGATATTTTAGTCCTATGGACCCGCTCAGCCCCATACTCCATACTTGCATATTCTGTGTCTCTTGTGTGCGTTGCCAGCTTGTATTACACTCTCATCTTTTTGTCCCGTTTCTAATTTCTTCTTTTAACTATACTGGTTTTTCTTGTCCTTAGCCACCCACCTGTCATTTACCGTGGAATATTATTTTAGTACTGGGCTTGGAAAACAGGGCTGGCAACCCCTTAAAAACTATTCACGCTACCCCAAGCGTGTTTTACACATGTAGTTCAAAGGATGTGGTGTATTTGCATTTATGTCACAACAAACCGCATTGTAACTGGTTTATGGGCTTTTTTAATGCATCCTTCCTCTATGGCTTTTTTTTAATAGATGAAGCAGCATGGCACAGTAAGGAAAAAAAAAAAGTGTGTGGACTTGGAGGGCAAACAAATCAGTCCTGCGAACCACTTAACTTTCTCTGGGCCTTTAGTTTCCTTACTTATGAAATGAGCATAATAATGCCTATCTGATAGAACTGCTATAAAGTCTGGTAGGAATTCAAAGGTCATAAGCTGATATTAAATATTTGAGTAGTTGGAAGGCTTTATGAAGGTTATGGGACTTCAGCTAGGAAAGTAGGGGTGGTGAAGAATTAAACAAGACTTGTTGGGGAGGGTGGGTGCAGGAGCAGGTCTGAACCACAAGATATTTGAGATAAAGTTGGACAGATGTGGAAAGCCTTAAATACTGGTAAGAAATTTGGAATTTATGGAGTAGTCGATAGAGACACTGACATGTAATATCACCTAAAGGGTGCTAATCTGATCTAGATAATGGGAAAGGCATTAATTCATGTTTAAACAACCTTGGGTAATATTGTCATTTGCCCATCACACATCAAGCCAAGATACTCTTTGTTTCTTCCAGATAAAGATCACCTTTACCCTCCCATGTAGAATTACAAAATTTTAGAGGTGGCAGGAACCTTAGGTTGTGGGACTTACTTGCTGCCACCCAGATCTAACCCAAATTTATCAGTACTTCAATCTAGGGTTCTTTGCACCACACCAGCTTTGAACTTCCTACTTCTTCGCCCTTTTTTCCAGGCCCAGTTATTTGTTGGGATTATAATTGACAATTAAGAGTGTTTACATTTCATTCATGAGGAAGCCAGCTGTTGATGTCTCAACTATAAATGGAGATTATAACACAGGGAGCAACAGATTATAAGGGACAACCTGTTAAATGGAGCTGCGGCTAGAATTAGGCTTGGAATCTGTCTTTTTAGTGATGACATAATCAAATACAGCCTATGCACTTGTAGTGGACTACTGTGTACTATCATGGGGCATACACCTGTCTAGACAGTTGTTTTCTCCATAGCTTACTCCTCCAACCTCATCCTCTCATTACCACCAAGCATCAAGGTAATAAAAACTTGGTACAATACATCCATCACACTCCTGAGCCCCCTTGCCCATCCTACCGTGGCCCACATCCCCTCTTCCTAGCCCACATGTGTCGTTGCCTTCAGTAATTCATAGTATATCTCATTTTTAGGTCAATTTGAGTTCCAATTGACCCCTAAATTGATCAGGCCTAAGTTTCACATGTGGATATATAGGATTGTATTTTCTAGGTTTAGGTTACATACATACACAGAAACATACATTGATAAGCTTGTTGACAAGTACATGGAAGAAAGGATGCATTTTTCTGGTTGTAAATATGCTTCTCCTACAAAAGTATCATCACTTCTGTGTATTGTAACCTAGAAACCAGTAGCCTTTCAGCAATGGAGCTCCTGAACCACCTCTCCTGGGGAACTGGGATATGGAAGGAAATCCTTGCCTGAGGTACCAAAAGGCCTGTAGTTGGAAACAATTTCTGACTCGCTTTCTACTAACGAGATTAATTTTGGTTAAAAGCACTGAAATGCAGGTCCCCTGAAGAGTTGGGTATATCAGACATTCACATTTTAAGAGGATAAAATATGAATGAATGTCTCACTGTTTTAGTTAGATAGTCTCATTACTGGTTCCCTAACATCTTTCCCTGTTTGAGTTGTGTGCTGGTCTTGGTCTACCCAGCATTAGCCTTCAAACCTTTTGAACTGGGGCCCGAAGTGAGAAATAACATTTTACATCATGACCCAGTAAACACACAGATGTATACTTGCATTGGAAACAGAAGTTTCAGGAAACATTACTCATCCTGAACATAGGTAGTGTGCTTAGCTATTTTCTATTTTATTTTTTAGTATCATTTACAACCTACTAAATTGATTTCAAGACCCACTAATGGGTTACAGCAAGCAGTCTTAAAACTCCTGAGTTAGAGGCTGTAATTTTTTGATATTAGGTGCTGCAAGGAAAGGGTAAGTTTATGAGCACTTACTGCACTGGAGAATCTCAAACAGGCAGAGGACGCTGTCAAGAGGGGCATGTGTGTGTCTGTCTTGCGTCTGATTGCCAGGAGTTTGGTGGAAGATAAAGTTTGCTGTGAGCTCTGGTGCTGGCAGATGCCACTGGAAAACATCTCCGATTCAACAGCTCAGGTCTCCTCGTTCCTTAGCATAATTAGCAACACAAATTGTTCCAAATAAATTCAGCAAAATGTACCTGTTGTGGGTGAAGCACTGTGCTGGCCCCTGCAAAGGAAAGGGCAGTGGTACAGGATGAGTAATGGGGCTGGGCACCCGAAGGTATGACCTGTGGTCTGTTGGGGGCAGGGAACAGGCGGGTGATAAGTACTCTCCTAACCACAATAACAGGTGGCGCTCTAAGTGCCGGCAGGGATTCCCAGAGCTTTATGAGGTTTAATGACTGGACCTTTAATGAACTTTGAAAGTTGAATAGGGTTTCAGCAGACTGAGATGGTGAGGAATAGGGACCAAGGCAAGGACATGTGGTGACACATTCCAGGAACAGGAAGTGGTCCAGTTGGACTGAAGCAGGACCTAAGTAGAGAAGTAGTAGAAAATAGGACTGGAAGGGACTTCCCTGTTGGTCTAGTGGTTAAGACCCTGCACTTCCAGTGCAAAAGGTGCGGGCTCAATCCCTGGTCAGCAAACTAAGATCCCACATGACCCATGGCACGGCCAAGAAAATTAAAAAAAAAAGACTGGAAATGTAGGTGGTGGATCCTTGAAAGCCAAGGGAAGTGTGCGCTTACTGAAGCAGGTGATCAGGAGCCATCGCAGATACTTGAAAGGAGAGCGATGGGCCAGCACTGTCCTGGGAGTGGATCCAGGAGTACAGAGTAGTTTGGAAGATAGATTCTGTGACTACTTTTCTTCTACACAGCTGCACGCACCAGAAACCCAGGAGCCAGCCTTATCACCTCCCCCTCTCACTCTGCCCTCACCCCAGTCATTGAGTTCTATCAGCACCACCTCCAAATTGTGCCTCAGATACACTCCTTCCCTCCATCATCACAGCCACTGACCATCTGTCACCAGAACTGCCCGAATAGCCCCTGGACAGGTCTCTATAGTTTCTTCCTGTCCACTCAGTCTGTTCTCCCTGGAGCAGCCAGGGTGACCCAACCCCATCCCTCTCTTGGCTCAGCCCCCACCAGGGGTTCCATACACCCCTGGGAATCTCCCACTCCAGCCTCGACCTGAGCAAGTTCACAGCCTTGTGGCCACGTGGCCTTGCCTGAGCGCCTCAGAAAAGGTATCAGGCCCTTCCCACCTGAGCCATGGTACCTGCTAATCCGGCTGCCAAGAGCACTCTGTGCTCATTACCCACCTCACCGAGCCTTTCCCTCTTTCAGGCCTCGGTTCAGATTGTTACTTCCTCGCAGAGTCCTTTCCTGCCTCTCATTTTAAGTTATGTGCCCTGTTGTACTTTCTCTTCTGGACTGAAATCCCTTTCCAAGTGAGTACGCATGCTAACATGTGATTATATATGTGCAGATGAGGGCAACAGTCATTTAAGTTCTGTTCAACAGTACCTGGCTTGTGGAAAGGGCCCAATAAATATTTGCTGAATAAGTGAAGGTGTGGGTGAATGACTTGGCAACTGATTTCCTGAGAGAGAAAGAAGTATAATAGTTGGGGGGGAAAAAAACCAAGCTCAGGCCTTCTGCCAGGGGAGCTGAAAAGGTGACGGTGACTTTCACAAATGTGGAGAGGTCAAGTGAGGGTTAGATGTTGTTCAGTGCCAGGGAATGACCTGGTTTTGGGACTGGCTTTAGGTTCCAAGGGCACCTCCAGCTTGTCTTGTGAAGCCTAGTCTTAAGCTTGAAAACAGTTGATAATGATTGATAACAGTTGATAACAGTTGATAAAGATAATGGTTTTAGAAGTCAATACTGGAGAAGGGAATGGATACCCACTCCAGCATCCTTGCCTGGAGAATCCCATGGACAGAGGAGCCTAGGGGGCTACAGTCCATGGGGTCACAAAGAGTCAGACACAACCCTGCTAACATTTTCACTTTTCAGTGGTATCATAATTGAATCAGGGAGGGACTGAAATGCCACGGAGAGACGCTTACAGAGATGGAAGAGAATCTAGAGTGTGTTGATAATGGCATTGGTAGCTGACATTTATAAAGCGCTCAACAATACCCTGCCTGGCCTGCCAATTACCCCTAAGTTATATACAGTCCTTTTATTAGCTTCCTTGTGCAGATAGGAAGCTGAGACCTCCAGTTCATACCTGTTTCTGCCCACCTCTGAAACCCCTGCTCTTTACCACCTTGGGACTGGGAGGAGCGTGTGGGATGGGAAAGACAAAGACCCTTGGTATTCTCTACTCTTTTCTTTCTACATGACTGAACCAAGATGTAATCAGCATGTTAGGTACCTCTCAGCAGCCAAAAATGGCATCAGCCAAATGGAGCAGATGGTCACCCCACCTAGCACAAGCTCCTCCTTCAGGCTTGGCCATGACTGTGGCTTGGCTGGTAGACTCATCTAAGGTGGCACTTGGGGGTAAGGACTCATTCCTTGGAGCTTCAGAATCAGCACCACTATGGTTAGCAACCTTTAAAATCAAAGGAGGTCCCACAGTTCAGCTCCCTTTGGACCAGAGTCAGGCCTGGCCCTTCACAACTAAATCCGTCATTCAGGGCAAAAAGTTTTTTTCTTTTTCAAGTAGCAAAATGAAGAGCCCTCAGCTGGGCACAGTGGCAACTGAGCAGCATTAATGAGACAAATGAGACTTCTGACCATAATACAAAGCATGGTCCAAAAATGCTATGACTGTGAAGTGAGGAGATTGTCCTAAAGACTTCCAAGGCCTCATCTCATCCCAAAAGGCTAGGTCCATTCTTCATTTTAGACTTTTATCTTTATTCTAATTCATAGCCACAAATTTCATCATAACCTAAAGCTTCCTGTTGGGGATTTCTTTTAAATATATTTTTCCAACTTGTTAATCTACACTCCAATATCTTACGTTGCACAGAACTTCATGTTTGAATGCCAGTCTAACTTTAACATCAAACAACCATTTCTTTGCAATGTGCCTGGGTGCTCAGTCACTCAGTCGTGTCCAACTCTTTGTGACCCCACAGACTGTGGCCCCCAGGCTCCTCCGTCCATAGAATTTTCCAGGCAAGAATATTGCAGTCGGTTGCCATTTCCAACTCCGGGGAATCTTTCTGACCCAGGGATTGACCCTGCGTCTCTTATGTCTCCCGCACTGGCAGGTAGATTCTTTACTCCTACACCACCTGGGAAGCCCATTTCTTTGCAGAGACGCGTAAAACAGGGCCCATGAGATTCTATGCACAGGGTAATTGAACAAAGCAATTACATGCCCACTGACATGAAATCTGTCTGGGGAGCCATGGGAATTCACTGAAGGAGTTCCATCCAGCAGCCTTTTAAAAATGGGGTTCAGTCTTGAAAAAGGAAATGGCATTTCAACTAGACTTTAAAAGGCATGGAAGATTCTAGTCAGGTAGAGATGGAAAGGGGAACTTTTCAACAACAAAGGATAATGAGCATGTATGTGGAGAGCAGGAAAAGTGAGGAAGACCTGAGGAACAGCAGGCAGTCCAGCTTGGCTGGGACACCAGAGGTTCCATAAAGGAGCTGCAGAGGAAAGCATGATTGAGTCTTCAGGGGGCGGGGAATGGGGGGGGTGTGACAGAGTGAGCTGTCAGGACAAGCATCTTTACAGACCTGCAGGCCTAGGTGCAGGTTTCTAAAATTAAGATTAAATTGGGGGATTTCCCTGGCCATCCAGTAATTAAACACACGTGCACAAAAGTAATTGCAGCCACAAAATAATTATAATAAGATTAAATATGTGCCAACTCTTTCACCATCAACCAGTTACTAAGCTCCAGCCATCCTTTTCCTCATGTTCCCAAAGGCCAATTTGACTAAAGAATTGAGGTTAAAAGTTAAGTGCTGTATCTGATACATATTTTTAAATTATATTTAATTAATAACACGCAGCAATACTTTGAAACAATGCAAAATCGACCTGCATTTTTAAAAATGATATAGTCATCGAAGAGCTTGCCTATTTCTAGAAAACTGCCTAGGCAGGCCCTTTGCTCTCATTCTGCTCTGGCCAAGTGTGAGAAAGAAGCATTGTTCTGGGGAAGCTCTGAGGACCAGGTGAGATAGACTGTATCGATCCTTGGCCAAGCCTGACCCAGGATAGTTTTAAATAATTGTTCTCTCCCTTCCCTCGATAGATATTCATCTTCTTCCTTTCTAAGGAGACTCCAAGTGTGGTCTTGGGACCAGCACCATCAGACCTGCTAGGAACTTGTTAGGCAATCAGGTTCTTAGTGGGGACTAAACGAGAGACTCTCAGGATGAGGCCCAGTGATCCGTGTTTTAACAGCTCTCCATGTTATACGCTTCCCCGCATGTCTGAGGACTACGGGCTTAATGTGTGGCTTCACATTAAGCCCCTTTTTTGTAACAGTTGATGTCAAACTTGTATCCTATGATCTTTGGGATAAACAAAATGCTCTCAGATTCTTTATAGCTTTCAGTTCAGTTCAGTTCAGTTCAGTCACTCAGTCGTGTCTGACTCTTTGCAACCCCATGAACCCACACCAAGCCTCCCTGTCCACCCAAACCCGTGTCCATTGTGTCAGTGATGCCATCCAGCCATCTCATCCTCTGTCGTCCCCTTCTCCTCTGGCCCTCAATCTTTCCCAGCACCAGGGTCTTTTCAAATGAGTCAGCTCTCCACATCAGGTGGCCAAAGTATTGGAGTTTCAGTTTCAACATTAATCCTTCCAATGAACACCCGGGACTCATCTGCTTTAGGATAGACTGTTTGGATCTCCTTGCAGTCCAAGGGACTCTCAAGAGTCCTCTCCAGCACCACAGTTCAAAAGCATCAATTCTTCGGCACTCAGCTTTCTTTATAGTCCAACTCTCACATCCATACATGACTACTGGAAAAACCATAGCCTTGACTAGATGGACCTTTGTTGGCTTAGGTTTCCCCATTTGCTAAATCTCCAAATATTATATTATTACTGAATCATAGGGTTAATGTACTAATGAAATTATTATATTATTATCATCTCTTGTCAGATAGATAAGCTCTGATTTCTTATCAAATAAGAAATCTCTTTGATGACTATATTCTTTTTTAAAATGCAAGTAAATTTTGTATTCTGTTTCAAACTATTGCCGCTTGTTATGAGTTAAATATAATTTTAAAATTTATGAGATACAGTGCTTAACTCGTTACCTCATCTTTAGTAAAACTGGTCTTTGGGAACATGAGATATATGATAATCTGTCTATTTCCAGATAGATAGTAGAGATGATCTTCTCTCCAGGCCTTCTGTTGTGACCTGTAGCTCTAACAAAAAGTAGATGCCCTCATGGAATTCTAGGTGAACTGTCCTCCTCAAGCAGAGAGTTATTAAGGTGGGGGCTGAAGGGTGTTGACATTTCCCTGCAGTTACTGAAGACAAGGGCAGGGAGATTTAGGGCCCACCTGAAGTTCTCTTGGTGAAGCAATAATAGCTTCCTAGAGACCTCAAAGCTTAAGATTTGTATATCCCAAAAGATGCTGTATATATCTTTACTTCTCCCTGTTTTCAAAGCTAGAATGGGGAAGGTGGCAAGTAAGACACGAAAATTAAGGATGAGTGATTTCTGGATAAGGATTTCCTTTTGGCTTAAAACGGATGGCTTTTTATTTTATTTATTTTTTAGCTGTATTGTGTGGCATGTGGGGCATGTGGGATCTTAGTTACCCAGGGATTGAATCCACACCCCCTACATTGGGAGCATGGAGTCTTAACCACTGGACCACCAGGGAAGTCCCTGGATTGCTTTTTAAATCTGAGTTCCTCCCTGTTCAAGCAGTGGCTTTGAACGTAAGTAAGATTTGTGAAACTCTGGACACCCTGAACAAAGGATTCCATTTGAGAGCCTCATATACCATAATTGTTAGCGATAGAGACTTCTGATGGAAATGTCATTGCATTCTAACTGTAGGGACCGTTTGTCAGAAAGCAGAGAGAAGTTCAGCCAAAAGTGGTAAGACTCAGGTTTTGTTCTTGATTCGCATGAAGTCGAGTGGACAGTTTAAATACCCCACACTAACCACAGGCTAAGTTTAAATGAAAAATAAAAAGCTTTTGTCAATTAAAGATGCTTTTCAGTATCAAGTATCTATCATATTGCTATGGCATTTAGATAAGAAAAGCATACACGGTCATACCTGCTACACAGAATTATAAGTGGTGAGATAGTAATTTTGTAAGCAACTAAAAGCTCTCTATTAAAAAAAAGAAAGAACTCATGTGAGTATGTTGTGTGCTAATCTGAGGAGGATATGAGACCCAGAAGGCTGAGCCTGGTTGCTGTGTATTTATATGTGCTGTGATGAAAAGTGGCTTCCGTGTGGACGTGCTCAATGGCTTACAGCCCTTGAGGTTTCCAGTTTCTGCTGTGATAGCGATTCTAAACTCAGATGGGCTTGGACACCATTCTGGATTACTGTCCACGAATATAATACTTCTCTTTGCCAGCCAGCAAGCAGAGGCCAGCTGGAACAGCGCCCTTTAAGGCTCCCGTGGTGTATACCTCAGACTCTGGTGGGAAAGATTGATTATAGTTGGAATACAATATACATGGCCCCAATTAAAAATATTGAACCAGAAGGGCTACTAGAAACCCTCATTCTTCAGCTAAAGAATAATTTGACCCCATGTTTTAGTTCTTCTTTAGTTATTCTGAAAGAAAGAAACAAAAGCAAAACCTAGGAATTCCTATATAGCATGCGTGCTAAGTCGCTTCAGTGTCCGACTCTGTGCGACCTTATGGACTGTAGCCCCTCAGGCTCCTCTGTCAATGGAGATTCTCCAAGCAAGAATACTGGAGTGAGTATACTGTGCCCTCCTCTGGGACACCTTTCTGACCCAAGGATCGAAGCCGCATCTCCTGTGTCAACTTAATCTCGTTTTATATTTTTAAGGTATATGTGCTTTTATTATATTCTAAAATACCTAACTTGGGGACTTTCCCTTGGCAGTCCAGGGTTAAGACTACATACGTCCAATGCAGGGAGTGTGGGTTTGATCCCTGGTTGGGGAACTAAGATCCTGGCATGCCGCAGGGTGCAGCCAGAATAAATAAATAAAATACAAAATTTTAAATAGTTTTAAAGTTCTTTCCAAATCTTCAAGTAATATTGAGATGCTGATAAAGAAATTGGATTTTTTTCAGCATGGATGGTCAGGGATAATATGAACTTCATCAGAATCTTAAACTTTTTTGCATCAAAGGATACTCTAAAGCAAGTGAAAAGAAATGAGAAACAGAAAAGAGAGAGAAAATACTCATAAATCATTTATCTGGTAAGGGTCTAGTATCCAGAATATATCAAGAATTCTTATAACTAAACAATAAAAAGACAACTCAGTTTAAAAATGGGCAAAGAATATGAACAGACATTTGTCTAAAGAATATATGCAAATAGCCAATAAGCACATGGAAAGATGTTCAGCATCTTTAGTCTTTGGAAATGCAGATCAAAGTCATAATGACATACCACTTCACATGCACCAGGATGGCTGTAACCAAAAAAAGGAGTAAACAAATGTTAGTGAAGATGTGGGGAAATTGAAATCCTCATGCGTGGTTAGTGGGAACGTCAAACAGCGCAGCCCCTGAAGAAAGCAGTTTGGCAGTTTCTCATAGTTAAGCAGTTATTATAGTAGGACCCAGCAGTTCCACCCCTAATTATGTACTGAAAAGAGCTGATGTATATGTTCACACGAAAACCTGTACACACATATTCATCACATTATTATCACTGACAAACAGTGGATGACCCAACTGACAAATGGATAAATAAAATATTAATATTCATAAAATGAAATATTCAGCCATAAAAAGAAATGAAGTACTGATACTTGCTATACAGCATGGATGAACTTTGAAAATGTGGTGCTGAGCGAAAGAAGCCAGACACAAATGGCCACGTAATGTCTGCTTCCATTTATGTGAGATGCCCAGAAGAGGCAAATCCATAAAGACAGAAAGTAGATTGGTGGTTGGTGGGGATGAGAGGAGGGTTGAATTGGGGGTGACGGCTGAGAGGTGTGGGGTTTCTGGTTAGCGTGATGGAGGTATTGGGGCATTAGTAGTGGGCGTGGTTGCACAACATTGCGAGTGTACTAAAATTCACCAAATCTGCAGACTTGAATAAAGAGTGAGTAGGTATGCTCACAAAGTTAGAGAAACAGAACCCAATAAATATCCACACGTGCTCAGATTCATAGGTTCAGTTAGAGGGTGTGATGCCATTGTCTTTTCTCCTGTTAGAATCCCAGCTGGTTCAGGAAGAGTTTATTGTTTCACTTGCTGGAATACTTGTTGCGAAAAAGAAGTCTCACCTACTTTGTTTGTACTTACAAGCCTAGATTTGGCAACTCTTCACAAGAGGGAGAAAAATTACCAAGACAAGTTATTTGAGAGGGTTGTGTAAAGCTAATTAGCCACTTGGCAGCCTTGGGGCAACCCCTGGCCAGATCAAGGCACAACAGGAGTGAAGAACTCCAATTTCTCCACTGAAAACCAGTGCCAGGCATCAAAAGGGGGGAAAAAACTCAGGCTGCCACACACTAGTTCAAGATTTTTGAGAGAGAACCATGAAGTGTAAAAGCTGAGAAGCAGGAAATAGAAGACTTTAGGCCGTTATAACAGGGAAAGAAGAGGAGGAAGCAGTAACACAAGACACAAAAGAAAGATAAGAAGTAAGAGGAGGGCAAGACTAGAGAGAGCAGAGATGAGGCTGGGGGCTCTGCAGGCCTGGCCAGCCCTCCGCCTCTCTCCCTGACCTGTGCTGAGCCTGTGCTCCCAGCTGATAGACCTCTCTGGTAGGTGACTTCCGCACTCCTTCCCTTCCTGGACTTAAACAGGCATCCCGGGTCTGAAATACTGAGTTGGCCCAAATGTTCATTCAGGATCTTTTGTAGGATCTTATGGCAGAGGATGAGATAGTCAGACGGCATCCCAGACTCCATGGGCATGAATTTGAACAAACTCCAGGAGATGGTGAAGGACAGGGAACCCTGGCGTGCTGCAGCCCATGGGGTTGCAAAGACTCAGACACCACTTAGCGACTGAATGACAATGACAGCAAATGCCTAGTTTTGTTGTAGTGCTTGATTTTTTTTTTAATAATCCAGAATTTGTGGAACCTGAAAATTCTTAATCTTGATGACCTTCTTTAAGAAAAAGAATTCAAAAATATCTTACACGTTTTATAACAACGTATGATCATGTGAGCACGTTGCTAAATGTATGACCATGTGAGCACGTTGCTAGTTCCCACCTCCACCCCTACACACACACACACCCACACACACCCACACCCACCCACCCACACCCATACCCTTGCAGAGGAAGAGCCTCAGACTAAATGAAGCTGGGTGAACTTCATGGCAAATCACCTTCTTCCTGGGAGTACTGGGGGCAACTCAGAGCTTTATTTTTGAAACTTGCTATAGACTTAATTTAGTTAAAATCCGATCAAGATGGGCAAAGGCCAAAATTTCCCACCCCTAGCTCAAGGCTAGAGGCTTGAGCTTGAGAGTGTATGTCTTAAAACTGGTTAAAAGCTCTTACTCAGATTTTAAGAAGTTAGGTATAGATAGGCTTATATAAAATATTTGCTCGTATGTAAATATTTCTTAAGTGGCCTCAAGGAAGTACATGTTTGATGCTTTTTTACGGATATTTTTTCTTATAATCTGCACAACAGCCTGCAAGATGGCTAGTATTTTGCCTCTTGACTGAAAGAAAAACACACAACCTAAAAATGGCAAATGCAGTTTTAATTCAGGGCCTTTACTGAGGAACGTAGCCTGGAAGACTGCCTCTTGGGTGGCTCTGAGGAAGGCTCCAAAGAGATCAGGGACATATTAATATGTGAATGTTTCTTGCTTGGAAAAAAGCATGTAGTTGAACTTCAGAGAGTCTTCCCCAGGTGGCTCAGACAGTAAAGAATCTGCCTGCAGTGCAGGAGACCGGATTCAACCCCTAGGTCAGGAAGCTACCTCTGGAGAATGCCACGGGCAGAGCAACCTGTAGGCTACAGTCCGTAGGGTCGCAAAGAGGTGAACACAACTGAGTAGGTAACACACACTTTGAGCATCAAAAGATTACTGCCAGTCACAAAGAGCAGACGTCTCAAGTGAATGATTTTAGTGCCTTTCTGTGTATGTGAAGACGCAAGAATCTGGACTCATTGTAACTGTCCCTTAGATATACATCTGAACTATCTAGGCCAGTATCCAAAGCACAGAACCCTTCCAGTTTTTCTCCATCCTGAATTCCCCCCTAGGTGCACTGTTGGTGGGCAGCTGCAGTGGCTGCTGGCATGGTCCTTGAAGAACTAGAATGTGGGAGGGGCCACATTCTTTTCTTTACATCCCTACCTTAGACGTGAAGAAATCAAGGTACAAAGAATCTAAGTGATTTGCCCAAGCGGCAAAGCTAAATTTCTCAACCAGATTACTCTTCATTCCTGAGTCTAGCTAATCTGGCTACAAGTTGCCACCATGTGGTTTGCTAATTTACACAGATTTACAATGTGATAAAAAAAAAAAACCACTCTCTGAATGTAAGCCTCAGGCTGCTATCTTTGCTAGGAAAGGCATTTCTGTGTGTTCAAGTGCCTGAGGGTTGATCAACATCTGTTGTCCTGTTCCACTAGTCAACAGTGACTAGTGACTAGGCTGCGAGTCAACAGCCTTAACATTCTTTCAGTCTATAAATTCTGTTATAACAAAAAAACTGTGACCATTTGCACAATCTGTAGTAGTACAGAAAAGACTGTAATTGTGCAGACAAACATTCACAAATCGTTCGGAGCATCTGATCAGGCTTGAGGTAGTCCTGAGGGCTAGCCCCTGATCCAGGGTGGCGGGGGTAGGGTGGTGGGGTGCTGACTTTTTCTAGGCTCAGAAGCCAGTGAGTACCTCTTCCCGGTGGGGTCATACAAGGGAATGTGGCTTCAGGTCGGTCTATTGTCTCATCATAACATCATAACTTCCTCATCATAACAGCCTCAGCACCAGTTTGCACGCATGATTGCCAGCTTGTATCATTGGCATTAATCTTAACATGGCCTTGCCTGTTAACTGCTAAGAGCCCCTGGCTTGAGTGGAACAATAAAAAACTGACTTTTGATGGGACTTTGGGTGCAGTTCAGGTTTAGGTTGTTTGGGTTAAGTGACTAAAAAAAACTAATATTTCCTTTTTTTAATTTTTTTTGGTCACACCATTCCACTCGGCTTATGAGAGTTTAGTTCCCCAGCCAACGTTTGAACTTGGGTCTCAACATTAAGAGCACCAAGTGCTAACCACTGGACCTCCAGGGAATTCCCATTAAAAAAAAAAAAAAAAACTTTGTAACCTTCATAAGAGCCTTTTTCCTTTCTCACAGATAACAGCCATTTACTAGTTTGCCCTTAAAATGCCCCCTCTGTTCTATTCTGAGGACGTTTTCATCATTTATCCCTGAATTCTGTTCTACAGTCATCAAAACGTTTAAGATACTGAGCTGGAGGTCCCTTTCAGAAATGAATTGCACCCTAAGAAGATAGGCAGGGGGCGTCCCCAAGAACTGATGAAGAAAGAAAGAACAAGGAGTACCTAAATTTAGCAGAGATGAAGTTTTCAAATGGTTTTAGATAGGATGATAAGCAGATGTGGGCGTGCATGTGTCTGTGAACAGATAATCAGAGAATAACATAGCCGTAGCTTTAAAAGTGCACAGCTAGTGACTAGTGAGGCTTCCCTGGTGGCTCAGTAGTAACAAATCCACCCGCAATGCAAGAGATGCAGGTTCAGTCCCTGGGTCGGGCAGATCCCCTGGAAAAGGAAATGGCAGCCCACTCCAGTGTTCTTGCCTGGAGAATTCCGTGGACAGAAGGGCCTGGCGGGCTACAGCCCATGGGGTCAAAACAAGTCGAACATGACTGAGTGACTGAACGACAGCAATGCCTAGTGATGTATTTGCTGGCCTCCGCCAGGTGCCAAGGCCTGTAACAGGAGTGTCAGCACAGAAATCAAGTGATATGGGTTCTAACTGGGGCTCTGCTCTATTAACCTGAGGCAAGCCAGTTAGCCCCTTTGGGCTTTGCTTTCTTCTCTCTCTAATGAAGGGTTTGGAGTCAGTGATTTATAAGGTTTCATGGGTTCAAAGAATCTGAATCCTAGGAATAACCATTCAGCATGTGACTCAGCCTGAGCCACAGAGGACTGTTGGAGTGGGGCAGCTGTGTTGTCTCCTGGGCCATACCATCAACAAGGCTTAATCTGCTGAATAGAGACAGGACCATTGTGAACATATTCCAGAGGTGAGCGTCACCCCACCTCCAGGTCCAAAATGTCCTGGTGTTCCCCCAGCTGACAGTGTGGTCAGTAACCAATCAGTCACCTATCACCACAAAGAGCCAGAGTCACACAGGGCTTCACTCTCCTTCCTATCTCCATTCGTCCTCCTTTCCTCTGTGTAGCTCTTCAGTATGAGGAATTTCCACTTTGGTGAAAGAAATGTGAATGGCAGTTCTTCACAGCAGAAATAATCATGAGAAAGCTAGCATGTGGAAATATGTGATAAAAAATAAACTGTCAAAGCCAATAAGCCATTAGACGGCCACTTCCCTGGCCATCTAGTGGTTAAGACTCCGCACTTCCAATTAAGGGAGTGTCCCTGGTTGGGGAGGTAAGATCCCACATGCCACGTGACCAAAGATAATAAATAATGCCAATAAGCCATGTTCAAAAGCAGTCCTGTTTTATATTCTAGTCTGTGATTCTTAGGAAAATTGAACTGAAACTTGATCCTGAAAGTGGCCTGCCATTGTCCAAAGCAAAATACCCATTATCTGTGGGAATGGTTTTTTCATAGTTTAGAAAAATTTCAGCATCCAGATGATATAAGGCTGAAACAGGTTTTTCCATCCATCCTTTTTAGCTAGAAATTCCAGAGTTGCCATAATTTTGTCAGTGAACTAGCCCTAAGAGCAGTGATGGACGGACATAGCCTTTTGGGGGGAATCCGCTGTCTCCCATCCCTTTACCTCTGACGATAAGTATGAATTTTGAGTTTGAGATTGGTTTCAGTCATTTTACTCTAAGGAGCCCGTTGACCCTGTGAACCAGATCTTCTCACAAGAGGTGAGGGTGAGTTGACCTGGGCTGGGAGTATGTTAACCCATTGCTGAGGGCTGAGGCAGAAGTGGGTAGACCGGAAACAGGTGATGAGCTCAGGTTATTTCTGGCTGCACTGGGTCTTCACTGTTGCACGGCGTTTCTCTCGACGCAGTGAGCGGGGGCTACTCTCTAGTTGCATTTCTCGGCTTCTCCTTGCAGTGGCTTCTTCTGTGCAGAGCATGGGTTCTGGGGCTTTCAGGCTTCAGTGGTTGTGACACATAGGCTCTAGAGCACAGCCTCAGTAGTTGTGGCACCTCGGCTTAGTTGCTCCATAGCATGTGGGATCTTCCTAGCCCAGGAATCAAACCCATATTTCCTGCATGGGCACAGGCAGATTCTTTACCTCTGAGCCACCAGGGAAGTCCAATCCTCTTGATTTTTCCCCCTATTATATCAAATTCTGACTCTGTCTGGTTTTCCAAACCTTCCTGCCCTGTCTTGTAGTCAGCCCGGTCTAGTGACATGACTGCTCCATGCCCTCTCCTGCCTCTGGGTCTTTAGTACATAATTCTCCCTTGGAACTCCCTTCCCTTGTTTCTCCTCTGCTCTGTTCACTATTGACCTCTTGTCTTCTCCAACCTCTACAACGTTGGCATTTCCATCACTTAGCATTTACACAACATCATTGCTTGGTATTCTTTTCTCTCTAAAATGCTCCTTCAGAGTCTGAAAGCATCTCTTACAACTCTGCCGTAGTCTCCTTTCGCCTAATGCATTGCTGACCACATAATGGATGCTCAATACATATTTTATTCACTCCCCAGGATACTGAGTATTTGTTCTTTCATTCTTTTATTCTCTCATCCATTCAACAAATATTTTTGAGAACTTTTTTGTATCAGGAGCTCTACAAGGCACTTGCGGTACAGTGTGGGGGAAAAGAGACAAAAATCTTGCCTTCAAAGACCAATAAGTAGAATATACAGCACGTTGAAGAGTAGTAAGTGCCAAGGGAAAATGGGAAAGATGAAGTAGAAAAGAAAAACAGGAAGTGTCTGTTGGTGGCATACAGGGTGGGGCAGCATGTGCGATCTCAAGATACCGGTCAGGGAAGGCCCCACCGATAAGGTGACGTTTCAGTAAAAACCTGAAGCCCTGGAGGTACTTGAGCTCATCGGTAAAAGAGCATCCCAGGCCAAGAACGTATTAATGTGAAGGCTGTAAGGTTTGCACAAGCCTGCCATTCCGGGAAGGGTGGCCCAGAGTCAGAGATGAGTCAGAGAGCGGTGGGGGAGGGGCGAGCAGCTCGGTCTGGCATTCTGGTTGGACTTCAGCTCCTGCAGAGCAGAGCGTGACTGAAGGCCCTGGGGGAGATGAGTCAGGAGACGACAGTAATAACACAGGCCAGGGATGGTGCCAACATGGACCAGGGGCAGAAGTGGTCAGATTCTGGGTTCACTTTGCAGGTAGAACAGACAGAGTTTGCTGACAGATGAGGTTGCCTGGGGGAGGGGAGGGGCTCAGGAGCAGGGGAAGGTGGCAGGGCCTCAGCCTTGTGTGAGCAGAAGGGCTGAGCAGAAAGCTTTGCTGAAATGAGGAAGCCAGGGGAGGAGCAGGCTTGCTGAGAGAAGGACATCAGCAATTGAGTTTGGGGCCTGTTACGTCTGAGGTGTCCCGTTAGGCAGGTACCCACTCCACATTGCACACGAGTGTGAAGTTCTGGGGAGAGCCTCGATGGGAGGTGGACCTGCAGGAGCCATCGGCACTCGCTGTGTTTGAGGCCAGTCAGTTGAGGTTGCTGGGCAGGCCTCTGTTAAAGGAGAGGTTGATGCCATCTCATGCTCACTGAGCATCTGATATGGACCAGGTTGAAATATGAGCCAGGACCTAGATACTCTACTAGTGAAACTGAGGACCAAAAGCAGTAACTCATCAACCAGCCTAAGGGGGACAGCTAGTAAGTAGCAGAACTGGGATTCAGGCTGTCAAATCTCATCTTAACCTCAGAGTTGGTGTTCTTCTAACCATCCAGTGCCTTAATTTAACCGTATGTTGCATTTTAGAGAAAGTGCTCTTGGCAAGCCAGAGTCAGCATCTTTCTAAAATAAATACACAATGACTCTTCTTTTAAAGTGAAGATGGGAAGAAAATCCCTCAGTCATTTGATTGTCACATGGAAAGAAGATTAGATTTGGAACCCCTGATACCACTTTCATCAGAATTTCTCAGATAAGACCTAATTTACAGACTCCCTCTATGTGAATCTGCATGTGTGTGTGTGAGACTTTGTGACTGCTTACAATATTTTAGGCTGTGCTGACTACTTTATATGCAATATCCCCTTTAGCCCTTACATAATCACTGGAGCAGGTCCTGTCCCCATTTTACAGATGAGGAAACTGACACTCAAACCGCTGTTAAGTGCCAGTTACTGTAGATCAACCCATCAGAAAATGAAGTAAGCAGGATAGCATGCTATGGGAGATCCAAAGACACAGAAGGACTTTGGGAAAAGAGATTGTGAACTTGTGATAGTTTTAATAAGGAACACTAGTGTAAGGAATGGCAACTTGTGTTACATAATGATTTTGCCAAATGAGACTTTGTCCTAAGCGCCATGTATTTAAGGCATGAGTCCATAATGCGCAGGGTCATGAATTAATTGTGGTCTACAGTAACCCTAAAGAAGGAGACACTTGAACTGAGTGTTTTTCAAGAATGGGTAGGGCTTCACTTGGTTAGAGGGGTGGTTGAAGACGGTGTCCCACCCAAAGGGACTGGCATGAGTGAAGGTCTAGAGATTAAAGACATTAAGACATGTTTTGTTTGGATTCTTTTTGGGGGGGGGGCGGTGTTGTGGTTTGTGTGTTTGGTTGGGTTTTTCTTTTTTTGGCCACACCACATTCCATGTGGGATCTTAGTTCCCTGACCAGGGATTGAACCCTGAAGGGCCCTCGGCAGTGAGAGCGCAGTCCTAACCTGTGGACCACCATGGAATTCCCGACACAAGGCATGTTTGAGCAGAAACTAGCATATCAGTTAGCTGGAGGAGGAGGGTGGAGGCTTTGCCCAGAAATGTAGTTTAGAAGGTAGACCTTGAATCTTGGACTTGGGAGCTGATGCTATGTGGAGTGGTCAGGTAGAATCACTGATGGCTTCTGAGCAGGAGTGGCAGGGAGAGCCCCCTGGTGGAGGATGTCAGAGGAAGCAGCTACAGGCAGAGATGAGGTCGTGGCAAGACTTGAAGGGGGAGCACTTGAGGGCCTTCCCTGCAGAGGTAGCATGGGAAAAAAGAGGATGCGATGGTGGCGAGAGACATTGGAAAGGAGGAATCGGCAGGACTTGGGGGAAATCCATGGTGGTCCTTATGGCTGAGAACTCTGGACTTCCACTTCAGGGAGCATGGGTTCAATCCCTAGTTGCAGGAACTAAGATCCTGCAAGCCTTGTGGTGCACAAACCAGGATTTGGTGACTAGATTTGGGCACTGAGGAGAAAGGGAAGAGGCGGAGATAACTTCAAGCCTTTGAGTGTCACTGTGTGGCCCGGAGAGCAATAACATCATTAATCAACAAAAGAAGCTGAGAGAAGCCTGATTCAGGGGAAAGCCCATGTCTTATTTACACAGAGTTAGAGATGGTGCAAGATATCAAACTGAAAATGCCCCGCCAGGAAGTGGAAACGTGGAACTGAAACCTGAGAGGTCAGGATTAAAGATGTGAGGTTGTCTTTGGCATAAAGATCACGTTAAATTACATGAGAGTTGGGGTTTCCAATGAGATGGTGTAGAGAGCATAGCAGAGGATCGGGACTGACTCTGGAGGTCAGCCATGTTTAGGAGTCAGAAGAAAACGCCTTCAGTGAAAGAGGCAAAGGAGAGGTTGGTGCAATTTGTAGCAACCCTTTGCCAAGTCAAAGCTCAAAGCAAGCAGAGAGTAAGAGTGAACATTTAGGGATTTTCGCAGGAGTTCAATAGTGCCACATCATCCAAGCGCATGACTTTGTACTTTACTGAAGTATTGGTCCATAGCAGATGGGAAATTTTAAAAACTGATCTGCACCACCAGCTGAGAAGTGCTGCTCAGCGGGTGAATGAGCCAAACAGTCTGCTCCTAGGTACATACCCAAGAGAATAGAAAACATGCGTCACAAGAGTGTTCACAGCAGCCTTCTTCTTAATACCCCCAAAGTAGAAACAACCAAGATGTCCATCAGCTGATGGTTGCATAAATGAAGTATGATCTGTCCAAACAAAGGAATATTATTCAGCCATAAAAAAATAATGGCGTGCTGCTACATGGTACAGCATAAATGAACCTCAAAAACATGACACTGAGTGAAAGAAGCTAGAAACAGAAGTCCACATATGGTATGACTCCGTTTTTATGAAATACCCAGAAGAGGCAAATCTGTAGAGTCAGAAAGTGACTTTGTCACCAGAGCCTGGAGAGTGACCACTAACATGAATGGGGTTTCTTGGGGGCGGGGGAGGGGGCAGGGGATGAAAACATGCTGGAATTTAGACATTCCAGTGGGGACATTACACAACCTTATGAATGTACTAAAAGCCACCGCATCCTACACTCTGATGAATTTGATGGTATGTGAAATACATCTCAATAGAATAAGAAAAAAAAGAGGGAAACTGATATCTCAAAACCAAGGACAGAGAAACCCCCCCCCCAAAAAAAAAAAAGAAAATACAGAAGGAGGGACTTCCCTAGTGGTCCAGTGGCTAAGACTCCGCCCTCCTGGTCAGGGGGCCTGGGTTCAATCCCTTGTCAGGGAACTAGATCCCACATGTTGAAACTGAGACTCAGTGCTGCCAAATAAATAAATTAAAAAAAAAAAAATACAGAAGGAGCAGTTGAGGAAAGGAGGGAGGAAGAAAAGCCTGTTGATTTAGGGTGCTTTAACCAGGAAGATTAAGCCAGAACACCATTCCGTGTCAGCATTTCTCCAAGTGTAGTTCATGAACTCCTTTGGGTCCCTGAGAACTTTAAAGTTATTTTCAGAATAAAATTAAAATGTTATTTGCTTTTGTCATTGGCACTTGACAGTGCAGAAGTGATGGTGGGTAAAACTCTGCTGGTCCCTAAGCATGAGTGAAGGTGCGGACACCAAACTGAACCAGCATACCCTACATTCTTCACCACCATGCAGTCAGTCAAAAAAGGGCAGATCCAGGACTTCCCTGGCAATGCAGTGGTTAAGAATCCACCTTCCAGTGCAGGGCACATGGGCTTGATCTCTGGTCCAGAAACTGAGATCACACACGCCTGGGGGCAGTTAAGCCCGTGTGCCACAAGTAGAGAAGGACTCGAGCCCCAACTGCTAAGTCCGAGTGCCACAGCAAAGATCCAATGCTGCCAGAAAATAAATGCTAAAAAAAACAAGGCAGGGGGTGCGCAAATCCATCCACTGTCCACTCATTGGAAAAGACCCTGATGCTGGGAAAGATTGAAGCCAGGAGGAGAAGTGGGGGGCAACAGAGGATGAGATGGTTGGACGGCATCACTGACTCAATGGACATGAATTTGAACAAACTCCAGGAGATAGTGAAGGACAGGGAAGCCTGGTGTGCTGCAGTCCATGGGGTCACAAAGAGTCAGATACGACTGAGCAGCTGAACAACCACCAAAGAGTGTCCTGCATGAAGCATAAAATCTCAACCCTGAGTACATGTCTTCTTAACATTCTGTTTGAAGAAATGAGACACGTGCATGGAACGCCCTCTGTCCCAAAGCAGAAGTGTCTCAAGGCAAAGCACCTGTGCACTGGCTGACACTGCGCGTTGAACTGACAGCTTCTCTTTCACAGAACACCATTTTCAGGTGAAGGAATGACTGATAGACATACTGGTTGTTTAGACTGGGCATTTGGCAGATAGTTTCTTGGAAATGTGCAAAGTGAGTCTGTCACTTCGAGGAACATAACTGACAGTGTTTGCAATCAATGATAAATTTCAAGTGAAAATTTGAATTTTGCAAAACTTGTATTTGCTACCATGAGCTAGACAATTTCCCATTTTATAAAGACTTTTCTGCTGAAAATCAATGGTAATACTAAGAAATGTGATTTTTTTTTTTTTTTTGGATATTGTATTATAAGGATGTCTCAAGATTGAAAGATCTCCCTAACTCAGTGAACCAATATTTTACCAATGACCAATGCACACTGTTAAAAAACCAGACCTGGCTAAAAGATCTATATATAGCTCCAGAGAGACCTGTGGATTTTAATGTAACAGTGTGAAAAGCTCATTGATATAATTTCAAATTCCATGTTACAGCTAACCTTTAAGAAACTACTTATTTGCTGAGTTTTTATTTTCTGTATGTTATCAAAGACAGAATACCCAAAATTATCTGAAAAGGTTATTAAGATTCTCTTTTCAGCTGTATATCTTTGTGAAGCCAGATTTTTTTTTCATATATTTTGGCCTAAATGACATATTACAACAAACTGAATTCAGAAGCAGTTTTGAGCATCCAGCCGCCTTCTATTTAGCAAAGGCCAGATAGCTGTTAAAAAAAAAAAAATCCCATTCTTTTCATTAAATAGTTTTGTTTTTATTTAAATGGTTAACTTAGAAAATATAGCTGTTTTCATTGAGTACATTATTTGTATTAATGTGTAATAGGTTTATTATTTTTTTCATGAATTAATAATTTTAAAACTTTTAATTTTCTTTTCTTTTCTTTTGCCTGTGCCACATGGCATATGGGATCTTAGTTCCCCAAACAGGAATCAAACCTATGGCCCCTGCAGTAGAAGGCTTTTAAGAGTGTAAAGTGATGCTAATTAACAAGGACTCCTGTATAGCACAGGAAGATATATTTAATATCTTACATTAATAATAACCTATAATGGGAAAGAATCTAAAAAAGAATATATATATACACACACACACATATATATAACTGAATCAGTTTGTGTATACCTGAAGCTAACACAACATTGTAAATTAACTCTATTTCTTTTTTTTTTTTTCATGATTCTTTAAACAGCAGTGCTGAGACCAAAACGTTTGACAGTGGCTACTGTATATGTGCTGAGGGTGTTCTCTGAACTCTTGGTGTGGTGTTGGAGGTGGTTGTCTTCTTTTTGGTAAAACCAGTGTCAATACCTGGCTAAGACAACACATAGCAGTTCTGGTTCTGTCTTCTTCCTCACACCTGCCAAAACATGCTCTGTTTTCACTTCATCAAGGTCACATGAACCATTGCCTGATCAAACAGGGTCGTATCATATTCCCAGAGAGCCCAGAAATAGCAACACAGGATGAGAGGCAAAGAAATTCACCAGACTTGAATGAAAGCAGTCCATTTCTGTTTCTTCACATGGAACTTCAGGGCCTTTTAGGATTAATGAGTAATTTCACAACCTTTAGATCCCAGAGAGGGATGAACTCCACTAGCAATCTCAGTTAATAGATCCGAGTTTCTGACTCAGACGGCAGTGGGGCCTGAGGAGACGTCCGGCGACAAGCTGGGGAGACCAGCTGGGTACATACATTCCATGTACTGGAATCCTTGAAGCCAACGGTCTCCAACTCTTTTGACACCAGGGAGCAGTTTTGTGGAAGACAGTTTTCTCCAAAGACCAAGGCAGTGAGGGGTAGAGGGTGGTTTCAGGCTGACTCAAGCACATTACATTTATTGTGTGTTTTATTTCTATTAATATTATTATTACATCAGCTACACCTCAGATCATTGGATCCCAGAGGTTGGGGACCCCTGCCTGAAGGGGCCAAGTTCAGTGCCTCCCAGCAGTCTGCTGTAGGGTCACAGCATAGTGAGTGCCTCCCATTCTGCTCTTGGCATACCCATTCTAGTTTGGGAATCCCGAGTTTAGGGTGCAGATTTGATCTTCAACTTTCATCCGCTAATAAGTTTCTTCTGCAGGGTCCTCCTTTATTATTTTTTTTATATTTATTTCTTTATTTGGCTGTGCCAGGTTTTAGTTGTGGCATGCAATCTCTTAGTTGCTGCTTGTGGAATCTAGTTCCCTAAGCAGGGATCAAACCCGGGCCCCCTGAATTGGGAGCACAGAGTCTTAGCCACTGGACCACCAGGGAAGTCCCCAGGGTCCCCCTTCAAACAAACAATCAAATAGAAGAAACTGTTCCAGTGTGGCGGCCACATAAGCTCTAAAAAGCCTCCATACCGGGTTTAGAGAGCAAACCTCTGCCTGTTGGGTGCCACTCAGAGAAAACAGCAGCCCCGAGTCATCGAGCTCAGGGTTTTCTCCCCAGGACCTGCCCTGCACGAGGGTTTAGGAAGGCAGAGCTTCTCAGCCCTGGCTGCCCATTAGGGCCACCCAGACCTACTGCATCAGACTGGCAGGTGGGTGGGTGAGAACTGCTTCTGTTGGTTTCTTTTAGCGATTCTTCAGGTGACTGTGGCCACTGTATCAATCGTCGGCTCCCACACAGCAGCACTGAGACTCAGAAGCAGCTTGTAGGATGACACCCTCCCCCCAAACAGCACATCCCCGATGGGATGAATGGCAGCCAGGCTCCGAAGCTTGCCGAGCTGAGCAGCAGCGGGGAGCAGGGTACTGTGTTGACAACCAGCTCCAGGTTGTCACAGCAACTCGCCCAGCACAGCTCCTTCCTCCCCTTGGCAGCTTCCAGAGCCTGGAGGCCCCACTGTTCTCTCTGATGATCTTCCTGTCCTTGGTAACCTGGCCAGCTGCACTCTTTTTCTTTTTCTCCCAATTAATCCATCTCCTTATCAGTGCATTTCCTGGTGCGCAGTCAGACTTCACCTGCATGGAACTCCTCACCCAACTCAACGCCCCCCACAAACACCCAAAAATAGGAGACAGAGAAAGGGCCTTGAATGCCAGAACAGCTGTTACGAGGGCTGGGCACTAAGTCTGCAAGGAAGACACCAAGGCCTTTGTTCTTGTCTTAGATCTTGTCTGTCTGTTTGTTTTGCACCTTTAAAACAAAGTTAAGACTTTCTAAGGCCTGCTGTAAATTAGAAGTAGGAAGAGCGACTATTCTTGGCACTGAAAGATCAAGAAGTGACTGTAGATCCCTGAATAGTAAAGAAAGGGGCAGATGAGTATGGAAAATGGATATAAGGACTCAGAATGTAGGACAGTGTGGGCACACCCCAGGAAGTCCTAAAGCCATCATGCCTTTAGAACAGTTATGACCCAGATCACCAAGAAAATGTCCAGTTATATTCAATTTAAGGAGGCAGAGTAATGTGTGTTGTGTTCTTTAACTTCACGCATCCCAGATGATGAGGGGTTTCAGTGATTTCAATTGGTTAAAGGTTTTTAACCCTTTAAATGCTTTAAAGGGTAAACTCTTAGCTGTCTGGAACCTTTTTATGAGTACTCTAGGTAATTAAGATCCACCCTATTTGTTGTTTTTGTTCATTTATGCCCCTATTCCTAAAACATTAAAAATAAAAGACAAAAGATGTAAGGCATTTGGGTGTTTATATATACTTTCTAGTACTTGGGTCTGGTTCTTAGCAAATCTTGCTGCTAGTCCCACAAGATTTCTGCCCACGTGGTACGTATGAGGCTTGTCATATTCCTTTACTCATTCATCTGACTGTGAAAGGGTCACAGTTGCCTCCCTCCCCTCGACTAGCAGCCCTACGTCACTTCGCCTTAGGTGGCTAGAACATAAACCATTCCATGCCACCCCCTCCCTCGTTCTGTGCTCCATAAACAGAACGCTTGGCATGTAGTGGGCACATAATAAACATCTGTCAGATGAATGAATGAGCAAATGAGCCAGTCACCCACAGAATTATCTACAGAATCAACCGTTTGCATGAAGCTATATATTTGATAAAGAGCCTAGCCCATTATGAGAGCAGCATTCAAAGGACACCAGTAGATCCTGCCACCGCGAAGAAGATAAATGTCTAATACACTGTTGTGTGAAAAAACTAGGGTACGTAGTATACAGGTTGTGATCAGAAGTTGTTTTTTTTTATTATTATTTATTTATTTGGCTGTGCTGGATCTTAATTCCAGCACATAGCATCTTTAGTTGCAGCATGTGGGATCTAGTTCCTTGACCAGGGATCGAACCTGGGCCCCCTACATTTGGGACACAGAGACTTAGCCACAGGACCACCAGAGAAATCCCTGTGATCATAAGTATATTAAAAAAAAAAGGTTATGGGGAAAATAATTAGGAGAACATCAGCTAACGTGTAACATGATTATCCATTTACTCATTCACTTAATTCAGCCCTTTATGTATGACGCTCATCTAAGCCGTGCAGTTAAGCAAACTCACAACTATATCACCAGTGATAAACTACCTGCAACTTACAATTGAAAAGTTAAGAATTGCAGGGACTTCCCTGGCAGTCCAGTGGTTAGGACTCCAAGCTTCCACTGCTTGGTGCCTGGGTTCAACCTCTTGTCTGGGAACTAAGATCCCACAAGCCCCGAGATACAGCCAAAAATGCAAGAATTGCAGCAGCTATAAACCATGACTAACTCAAGAACACTAATTATGCAATGATAGACTGGGTTCCAAACAACAGGAGGGACCCCAACTCTACTCGTGCACTACAGGAGGAAGGTTGCCAAGCCCATCAGCCAGATTTCATGATGGCTGATGTGAGGAACACTGGCTGTGAGTCTACAGTAAAAGAAGGCAACGCGTTAATTTTAGTTTAGGAATACCCAGTGTTGTTGACCCCGTTCGGTAAGCAACCCTTGGCTGTGCATCCTCAGTTCACGGCCATCAAGAGATCCCCTGTAGTTCAGTCATAACCCTGGGACCATACCTTGAATCATGGCTTCAGAAGATATTTTTCCAGTATACCTAAATGGATTTATTAGCTTGGGCAGTGCCCAGACCTCAAGTGTGTGAGGAGTACCCACCTACTAACTGCTGTGCAACTGTGTATGCCGACAGCAACCCTGTCTGTAGCCAGGGATCATTTGTATTTATTCTCTTAATAATGTGACTGACAATACTCTGCTAGTGATGGAATTATAATAGATCATCAAGGTGTAAAACGGCGTTTCTGGGCACAGTTGGGCACTCTCAGTCCCTTTTATCATCCAAGAAAAATGCAAGAGAAAGTTCCTAGCAATATTTAATAAGTGGTAAAGGAAACGTGGTCATAGGACCCAGTTTGTATTGCCTCAATATAAAACTAATATCTCCCATGTTAAATTTGTATTTGCAAAGAGGCTTCTTTTGATAATTAGGGGTGCTATTGCTGTCTCTGTAGACATCCTTAGTATGCATGTTTTCATTCCTCTCTGGGCTGGGTGTTATGCCAGATCAACTCCCAGAACAAACCCGGGAGGGCACCAGGCACGAGTAACCCTCTATTGCTCTTTCTCCTCATCCAGGTTACCCCTTGGCTTTATTTTATCGGCGTTACCTTTTCTACAAGGACAGCTACCTCATCCACCTTTTCCACACCTTTACGGGCCTCTCAATCGCTTATTATAACTTTGGTGAGTGAACTGAGTTAGCACCACAATTACAGGGAGCCTGAGAAGGAACAGACCTGAACAAAACGTCCTGGAGGGAATCTGGTGGAGAGAGAAGTTGTGATGCTGTGGGAGCAAAGAGAGGGTTTTATGGGCAGGAACACAGCCTAGCTTCTCCCTTCATGTACATTTCTCTCCCAGATAAAAGCATTTTGAGAATGGTTACCCTTACCAGAGGGACTTCCCTGGTGGCTCAGCAGTAAAGAACCCGCCTGGCAGTGCAGGGGACGAGGGTTCCATCCCTGAGTCGGGAAGATCCCCTGGAGAAGGAAATGGCAACCCACTCCAGTATTCTTGCCTGAGAAGTCCCATGGACAGAGCCTGGCGGGCTACACTCCATAGGGTCGGTCGCAAAAGAGTCGGATACGACTTAGTGCCGAAAACAACAAAGCAACCCTTACAGACACCACTCACAGAGAGGCACCGGTCTGTCTCTGCTGGGGCTGGAACTGGCCGACAGACCCAAGCAGTCCCGCCAGGAGCATCCCTTAGGCCCAACATCCAGAAATACAGGCGCTCCCTGGCAGTCCTGTATTTTTATACAGTTAATTTTCTTCCCTTCCTCCAAATCAGGAGGCTCCTTAAAAAGAAGAAAGATCCAAATACCAAAGTTTTTTTTTTCCTTTTTTCTGTATATATTCTTGTGTTCAGAAGTGTCAGGAAGGGTGGGAATGCAAGGGGGGTGGGGGGAAAACAGGCAACAAAGTGCTGTCTGCTCCACACCCAGGAACCCAGCTCTACCACTCCCTGCTCTGCATCGTGCTGCAGTTCCTCATCCTCCGGCTGATGGGCCGAACCATCACCGCTGTGCTCACCACCTTCTGCGTCCAGATGGTAAACATGTCTCTCCCAGGGCAGCTCGGCCCACAGCCAGCCGGGCTGGGGGCGGGGGGAGGACGGGGGCTGGGGTGGAGAAGAAGCCGTGGACCGGGAGATGCACAGCGACCCTCAGCAGGAGGCTCTGGGTCAGTGTCCAGAGGCCCGGGAGCGTCCCTTGCAGGCCGCCCACCTCGCCAAGGGGCGGCCGCTGGCCCTCTGCCCTGGACCCTGCCGTCGGGGCTCTTGAGCCTGCTGGGATTAGTGCAGCCATTTGTGCACGAGGGGAGTCCCTGAAAGTCAAGGCAGGAGACCCACTTGGAATGAGCTGCAGGATGTGAGCATCTGCGTTGTCAGTTTGGGGAAGTCCCCAGCGGTCCCATGGTTGGGGCTCTGAGTTCTCACTGCCGAGGGTTCAATCCCGGGTCAGCGAGCTGGGATCCCACAGGCCATGCGGTGAGACAAAAGAAACAAAAATTAAAAAAAAATTTTTTTAATTCTTTAAATACTCAGTTTAGCTCTCACTTTGCTGAGAAACCCTGAAGACATCCCTTCCCCTTTATAGGTTCAGTTTCTAGAGCAAGAGAAAGGAAAAGAGAAGAATACCTTGGATTTCAGAGCAGGGGGAGATGCACTGTAGTGCTGGTGGGATAAATAAATACTTGCCCCTCTCCTAGGGCTACCTTCTGGCCGGATATTACAACACAGCCACCGGCACCTACGACATCAAGTGGACGATGCCACACTGTGTCCTGACCTTGAAGCTGATCGGTGAGTGGTGGATCCCCTCTGACACCCATGCCCCTCCCATCCTCCCACCCACCCTCAGTCCACTGGCCGCATCCTGTGCCCCCTCCCACCGCTCCACCCACACCTTCTCTCTCTGCAGGTCTGGCTATCGACTACTATGATGGAGGGAAGGATCAGGTAAGCACCCTCCCTCCGCAGAGAGGTGAAGGAGTTTAACCCAAAGGGAGGAGGATGGCTGTTATCATCAGGGGTGGGGCCTCCCCTCCCATCCTCGGGCTGCGTGGTGTGATCATCATTTCTGACTGCCTGGGTCCAGCTCTTGTTCACAGCCCAGAGATCAGGCCAGGGAGGCCCTCAGAAGAGGGCAGCAGCTGGCCGTGGCTGAACTTACCCCACACACACCTACTTCCCTCTGTAGCACTGACTCCTCTCCATATTGTCATCCCCTCAAAGAGGTTCTGTTTGAAGAACCCAGTTCAGTGGGGCCCTAGGGCGGGGAGCCCTCACACTGGCTCTCGAGGTCCTGAACTCTTCGTTCTCCTCTCGGCACAGAAATCCCTGACCTCCGAGCAGCAGATATATGCCATACGGGGTGTCCCCTCCCTGCTGGAAGTCGCTGGCTTCTCCTACTTCTATGGAGCCTTCCTGGTGGGGCCCCAGTTCTCCATGAACCACTACATGAAGCTGGTGCGGGGAGAGCTGACTGATGTCCCAGGGAAGATACCAAACAGGTAATCGCCCGCTTCATCAAGACCTCCGTCCAGGCCTCTCACCCGACACAAAGCCACTTCTGAAGTGACCTTCCAAAGGCCGGCCACATTCTCTGCCCTGGGCCAGGCTCTCGCCCTGTGACCGGTGGCGCTCCGTGCCTGCTCACTGCAGGGAGTGGGCACTTGTCAGCTTGGGTCACTTCCCACCATCCCTCCGAACCCTGTGGTACAAACCTCAAAATACACTTTTATGCCACAGGATTTTGCCTGAAGCAGTCATGTCCCTGCCTTTAAAACCCACCTTCCCAGTTTAAAAAATGTTGATAAATACATCAAAATCTATGTATTTCACAGTCCCATGGACTGTAGCCGGCCAGCCTCCTCAGTCCATGGGATTCTCCAGGCAGGAACACTGGAGTGGGTTGCATTTCCTTCTCCAGGGGATCTTCCCCACCTAGAGATCGAACCTGGCTCTCCCACGTTTCAGGCAGATTCTTTACCATCTGAGCTACCAGGAATCAGGAAACTGATCAAGTTACCAGGCAGATCCCTTTGCTGAGAACTTTGGCCAGCCTGTGTCTGAGCATCGATCCAGCCAGGAGAGAAGGGAGCAGATCCAAAGCTGGGCTCTGCATCGGGCTTTCAGTCCCCACGTAGCCCGAGCACACCAGGGAGACCCAGAGGTCCATTGGACCTGAGGGGAAGCACCCAGATTCAGGGTTTGCATGCTCCATCCTCCTGCCCAGCCGAGGCAGCGCTCGCCCTCGAGAAGGCCAGAGGGAGGGGCCTCTGCCATCACCTGCCATGACCCCGCGTGTCTCTTTCCAGCACCATACCTGCTCTCCGGCGCCTGGCCCTGGGCCTGGTCTACCTAGTGGGCTACACCCTGCTCAGCCCCCACATCACCGAAGACTATCTCCTCAGCGACGACTATGAAGTGAGTGCTTTGTCAGCAGCAGCGGCACAACAGCACCAGAGATACTCAGTGGCCAGGCCAGGACCCCCGTAGATAGCTGAGAGGTGGGAGCACCACCCCCAGTTGCCTGCTGGGTTTGCTCTAGACCTAAGAGTTGGCGTCCATCAGCCAGCACTGCACAGCCTCGCGGGCACAGGGCCATGCCGGGTGCGTATCAGCACCTTGACCTCCCCCTGCAGCTCAGCTTGGGCTCATTCTCTTTAACAGCCAGGCGACCCGGCCAAGCCCCTCCGGCCCTGGGCAGACGGGCACTAGGAGCTCAGGACCTGGGGAGAGATGCTGGCTCGTCTCCATCTCCTTCACTGACGATGAACGTGGACGTAAAAGCCCCCAGCGCCTGTGGCCCGAGTGCCCCCGCTCTAGGAAAGGAGGTGAGGCCCCGCTGTCTCGGGGCCTCTCCAAGGGGTTCCCCTTGGCCTATTGCAGAGTAGTCAGCCACACCTGTGAGGGGGAGCAAGGCAGGGCTCCTGGCCTGGCATTCCTAACCCACCCACGTTCTCTTCTCTCAAGAACGGCAGCTTCTGGTTCCGCTGCATGTACATGCTGCTCTGGGGCAAGTTCGTGCTGTACAAATATGTCACCTGTTGGCTGGTCACGGTGAGGAGAGAGGGGTGGGGTCACAGGAGACCAGCTTGGGTAGAGAGGGGTGGGGTCACAGGGGATGAACCTGTTGGGGGGTAGAGGGGCGGGATCACAGACCACCTGCCAGGAGAGGGAGCCGGGTGGCGGTGGGACTCTGATGGCCCGGCTCCCTCAGGAAGGCGTGTGCATTCTGACGGGGCTGGGCTTCAATGACTTCGACGAGTATGGGGCCGCCAAGTGGGATGCCTGCGCCAACATGAAGGTGTGGCTCTTTGAAACCAACCCCCGCTTCACGGGCACCATTGCTTCTTTCAACATCAACACCAACGCCTGGGTGTCCCGGTAAGTGCCCCGGGCAGGGATGTGTCACCATTTCTTCACCTTTCCCCACTTCAGGCAGACCCCTCCAGGCACTCTCACACCCCCAGCCATGCCCACTCTTGTCCCAACTCAAAGCCCCCCAAAACATTCCTATTATGTTTCAAAAACAGAAACAAGGTAGTTAGCGGCCTGGGTACAGGGCTGGCCCACCACACTCTCCGCTGCAGCCTCGGCACCAGGCAGGCCATCTGTCATCATCCATTGTACCAAGCGGGGCCCCAGCTGAGCGTTTGTTCAGTCTGTTCTCTGCCTAAACCGTGACTCATCAGCTTGGCTGCCTTTCATTCTAAAGTGACCAGAGCACACTGCCTTCCAGCCCCACTGGGGGCGCCAGGAGGCAGGATGGATCTGAGGCCCATCCTCTCTCACCCTTCTCTCCAGCTACTTCTTCAAGCGACTCAAGTTCCTTGGAAATAAAGTTCTATCCCAGGGCCTGTCATTGCTATTCTTGGCGCTCTGGCACGGCCTCCACTCAGGGTACCTGGTCTGCTTCCAGATGGAGTTCCTCATTGTTATTGTGGAGAGACAGGTGAGCCTTCAGGATGGCGGGCAGAGGGGCCCTGAGCAGAGGAGCAAGTTTGAGTGAGCTTGTTCGTTCCTCCCCAGGCTGCCAGCTTGATTCGAGACAGCCCGGTCCTGAGCAGGTTGGCCTCCATCACCGTCCTGCAGCCCGTCTACTATCTGGTGCAGCAGACCATCCACTGGCTCTTCATGGGTTACTCGATGACCGCTTTCTGCCTCTTCACGTGGGACAAGTGGATGAAGGTAGCCAGGGGCCTACCCACCAGGAGGGGAAGGGACTGCTGAGAGGTCAGGCAGGCAGCGGGGAGGGGGACAGTTCCAGGCTGTCATCTACCGCGGAGGCTGCGTGTCCCCACAGGTGTACAAGTCCATCTATTTCCTTGGCCACGTCTTCTTCTTGAGTCTACTATTCATATTGCCTTATGTCCGTAAAGTGATGGTGCCGAGGAAAGAGAAGTTAAAGAAAATGGAGTAATTCCTGGTAAGTACACCTCCCTACAACTGAGCGTCAACCATCAGGTCACAGAAGACAGCCACAGACTGGGATGGGGCGAGTGACAGGTAGTCCTGGGAAGATGGGGTGAACCTCACAGGGCCTGGCTTCCAGAAACACAGTATGGGGCACTGACTGCTCTGAGGGGTGCCCAGAGGGAGCTGGAAGGGCTGAGGCCCAGGCACCAGGAAGTGATGCCAACTGGCCTCCCACTTTCTCCCTTCGCAGGTGGCCCACAGCAGGACTGGCACACCAACGGCCCGCCTCCCTTTGCAGCACTCCTCCCTGGAGCACAGAGAACCAGAAACCAGGGTTTGGGAAGACGGGGCTCCCCAGCTGTGCCTCTGCCGCCGGCCACATCTCCATTTGGGGCCAAAGGGGAAACTCTCATGGGAGGAGCAGAGGGGCCCACATCCCTCCTCTGGGCTCCCCCATGCACGTTGCCTTATCTCTTCCCCCTCTAGCCAGGAACTTGTGTTTTTCTTCTGCCAATTTACTATGATTGTATCTGTGCCGCTGCCTCCACCCCCCCATGGGGGGAAGGGAGGGGCAAGGCGCCGCCTGCTCCACTTTTCTACCTTGGACTGACTGTACCACATAAAATCACTTCAGTTCGTTTGGTTTTTCACGGCTGGCGCCCCGGCTACTTTCTTTCAAACTGCCCTCCACGTGTGCCAAGGCTGAAACAATCAGGGCTCCCTCATTTAGGGCACCAGACTGCAAACACCGTAACCTCACGGGTCTTCCTGAGGTCTGAGGGATTACACCAGGTCACAGCATTGCTGCTGAGTTTAGGAACTCTCAGAGGACAACCAGGTTTACAAGAACAACGTTTATAAAACAAACAGATAGCAGGCGTACAGCCTGGACTTCCGCAGACCCCAGTTTGGGTGCGGGGGTGGGGGTCTTCCAGCAGTCAACTGAGGACGGGGCGGGAAGCAACATTTGCAGTGTCTGTTGGGACCGGGCTCTGCTGTCAGATGACCCCCCACGCTTCTTCAAAGGCGGTGGTGACTTTTGCACAGGTGAGGGCAGCAGAGAGCGGGTAGTTGCTGATGGACACCATCTTCTCTGTGTACTCCACATCTACCTGAGGAAAGAGCATCGGTCAGCGCCTCGGTCGCTTCATCACAGGTTCAGCCCTGCTTTAGGGCAGAAAAACTGCCATCTCATAGCACTGTTTACCACCAGTGTGGGCAAAGGATGGAGAGGACTAGTTCCAACCGTGATGCACACCCCAGCGTTCCTCACAGGATGCGCCAGGGGCAGGAGGTGGAGCCCCCTCAGCTTTCTCCTTACCCTCTACCTCCCAACTCTAAAGGATCATCAAAATGCTGAGTGCTCTCGGGATTCTGTGCTAAGCTTCAGCTCCGTGAAGGATCTGAGAGTTGAGCCCAGGCCTTACCTTGCCATGGGCAAAGGCCCCCACCACAAAGACAATGGGGTCACTGCTGGGCGCCAGTTCTCTCACATCACTGACGACTGGGACAGAAAAAGAAGTGCCAATTTTCATACACCCAACTGGGAAGTGGTCTGACACTGGATTCTTAATCACCTAAAGAAAAATAAATAAATAAAAATCAGCCCCAGAAACATTCCCAGAACACCACCTCCAACCAGTAGGTAACAACACCTCACCTTCAAGAGCTTCTGGGGGCCATCAGCAGCTCGAACACTGAGTTTGTGTAAAAGCTGAACTAGGACGGAAAAACAGAGTTGAGAGCTAGGTGGAGACCCAGCTTCTCATGCCCAGTGATTCAACCAGAAAACCCTTAGGTGAGCTGGGTTCCACGTGTTCCATGCATCCACACAACTGAGATGTTCTCAACAAGCAGCTGCCAAGCACGAGGCTGGTTGTGCAGTGACAGGCCCCTCTCCCTTCTCTGCAGCCGGGAACCCACGTACATGGGAAGAAAGTGCAGACCCCTGGTTCTGGAATCAGGTCACCTGACCCCTCCCCCACCTAAAAAACTCCACACTTTATTCCCCTTCCTCTTCCTCCTTCCATCAATTCTGCCAAGTTTCTCTCTCACCCATGAGGCCACAAAAGCGGTCAAAGGTTCTGGGAATTCGAGTCTGGGGGTTCACTTCAATCAGCACATTCTTCTGCGTATGGATGTAAACCTGGAGCAAGCCCGCCCGGTTCAGGGGACTGTCCATCAGCATCAGTAAACTCTGAGGGAGGTGAGGTGGAGACCAGGGCACAGTCAGGACAGAAAAGAAGCCCCACAGCTGCCTTACCTTCTGTCCAGAGGCCCCAGGGCCTGAGCTCCGCCCCTGGAGTTACCTGGTGAGCTATGTCCGGCCTCACTTCCCCAGGGTCCCGGCCATTCTTCAACAAGATGGACTTGTGCTTGTCACAGTTGAGCAGCTCATACGTCTTCCCCACCTGAGAACAGGGAACAAGAGCTACATAAGCTGCTTTTCCCTGGAATGCCGGTTCTCAAAAAGGGGTCCCCAAACCAGCATCATCTGAAAACTTGCTAAACAGTCAGATTCTCAGGCCCATCCCAGATCTATACATCAGATACTTGAGGTGGGGTGCCCAAATCCTGCAGGGGATCCTCTGTGCCCACATCTTCCCCGCCCCCACCCCCATCACTGATCTTGGAGGAAAGAGGGAGGAAGAGGGCAGCCTATGATTCCACACACTTTAAACTGGATCTAATTTTAAAACCTATGGTTATCAAGCAAAGCCAGTGAGGGGTTCTGGAACCAGGCAAAAGTTAGGTTACTGAGCAAGGCTGAATGCTTGTTTACCACAAAAGCATTACATGCACACTGGGCAAAACATACATGGTCACTACCCTCAGTCTGCTTAAAACAAGCATGCACAATGTGAAGAGCTGCAAATTTGAACAGGAAGAAGTGTGAAAACTCTAATAAGGCCAGAGGTAGTGTAATCAAGGAACATTCTCAGAAGTAAAAGAAAAGGGGGGTGGTTCCAGGTTTAAGATGTGTGAGCAACAGCTAAAAGAAACAGTTGCAAACTGGAGCCCTGAGGAGCATTAGGGTGGTTGGTAAAAAGTTTTAAGTGCAAATACAGTTTTGAAAGGCTAAGTTTTTATGTATCAATACAACATTTGTATGTCTGGCAACATTTTGAGCTATGACTCCAAAAAGTTTAGGGGAAGAGGCATATAAATTTTGAGATTAACTGAGTAAGTGACATAAAAATGTCACAGAGAACAAAAACAAAGGGCCAAGAGCTAAGTCCACGGAACACTCTTGTATGTATCTGCGTGCTCAGTTGCGTCCAATCTGTGACTCCATGGACTGCAACCCACCAGGCTCCTCTGTCCATGGGACTTCCTAGGCAAGAATGTTGGTGTGGGTTGCCATTTCTATTCCAAGGGCATTCTTAATTATAGAAAAAAAAAAAACTTCTTGAATAGATGAACCTAGTTTTGACTCATTAGTTATAACCAAGGTTTTGTTCTTTTAATGGAATAGAACAGAAAACATCAGAGTAATTCAAATGCAGTCATGGTAGATAAAGGACTATGAAACTTTCTCCTCCACATAGCTGAGTGTGCACACTGGCTCACCGTGCAATTTTTTTCTTTTTATTGTGGGCTGTGGTTAATAAGCTTGAAAACCACTAATTAGAATAATCAAAGAATGAATACCATGTGTATTCTGTAGTAGGTACTGGAGATATAAGAATTTTTAAAACCTTATTCTCTGTCCTTATTATAGCCTTCTAGTGGAAGAGACAACCAACCACATGAATATTTAATTCAAATTGTGATAAACATGAAGGAAAACTAAATAGTTCACTAAAGGATTATGAGGACCTGGTTTATACCAGGAAGGGAATCATTTCTATGAGAGAGTAACATTTAATAATTGAAGAATGAGTAACAGAATCAATAATCGTCCAATGAATAAACATTAAGTAGGAATTAATGAGCCAAAGAGCTGAGTAAAGGGAGCTCGCAGTTACACAACATTATCTGCAATCGCCTTAAGGTATCAGAGAACTTAGTGTTTTCAAAGAGCTTAGAGGAGGCCAGTGAGGCTGGAGTACAAAGAATAAATGGAGAGGGGACTTCCCTGGTGGTCCAGTGACGAAGACTCTACACTCCCAATGCAGGCGGCCCAGATTAGATTCCTGGTGGGGGAACTAGATCCGGCATGCCACAGTAAAGATCTCATGTGTCACAACTATGACCAAGCACGGCCAAATAAATTAAAAAAAAAAAAAAAAAATTGGGCAGGCTGATGAGGCTGGCAGAAGCAAGAGGTACCAGCACAAGGAAGGCAAAAGCTAACAGTACAGAAGACTTTAACTTCAGCTTCAACGTCAGCAATGGATTTTATCACCGTTGGAGTATCATTAATAACAACTGGCCTAATTTACTCTGGAGTATGTTCTAGAAACTTTTAATTTAGCTACAACCTTTTCAGCTTCTTAATAAGTAACCTGAACCAGTAACAACTAATTCCAAGTGACAAAGATTATTCTAAATCCTTTACACACACTAACTCCTTTAATCCTCCCAACAATCCAGTAAAATAGGTACAAATACCATCATCCCCACAGAACATACCAGGAAACGAAGTGGTTAAGTGAATCAGATCTAACAGGCTGGAGGAATGACTATGTGAACCTATAATTAGGTTAGAAATATCAATTATAGAAGAAAATGAAAGGAAACCTGATTAGCTGGTCATTTAAAAAGTTTTCTAACTGCAAGCTTAATAAAGTGCCACAGTGGCTGAGGAAAGAAAGATGGAAAAGAATTGCACCTAGATTACTACTTTTAAAGCTCTTTCATTACAATACCCCTGCAAAGTCTTAACTGAGTTCTACAAACTGACTACAAACTTCTCAAGAATCAGACTCTTAAAATAAGTGTAAGCCCCTGGGTTAAAATTCAGGTCTGACTTCTCAACTTGTGCTATTTCTTCTGGCTCTACTCAGTGAACAAGTTTAGCTCTAAAGGGCAAGAGAAACAATGTCAAAAGGAATGAGAACACTGCATAAAGTTTTAAGAGGGAACTTCCAGATTTATTTGGGAGAAGAGCCAAATGATAGGTAAAAATAAAGACGTGAATGTACTGATAACCTGATCCACGCAGTGTTTTGAAATGTATAGTAGTAATAAAGGAGAATGACAGACATGTTTCAACGAACCTAAACACTAAGTCCTTACAAATAAAAGGGTGGGCCGACTGAGCTAAAGGGCCTCTTGATGAAAGTGAAAGAGGAGAGTGAAAAAGTTGGCTTAAAGCTCAACTTTCAGAAAACTAAGATCATGGCAGCTGGTCCCATCACTTCATGGCAAATAGATGGGGCAACAGTGGAAACAGCGACTGACTTTATTTTTCTGGGCTCCAAAATCACTGCAGATGATGACTGCAGCCATGAAATTAAAAGACGCTTGCTCCTTGGAAAGAAAGTTATGACCAACCTAGAGAGCATATTGAAAAGCAGAGACATTACTTTGTCAACAAAGGTCTGTCCAGTCAAGGCTATGGTTTTTCCAGTACTCATGTATGGATGTGAGAGGTGGACTATAAAGAAAGCTGAGCACCAAAGAATTGATGCTTTTGAACTGTGGTGTTGGAGAAGACTCCTGAGAGTCCCTTGGACTGCAAGGAGATCCAACCAGTCCATCCTGAAGGAGATCAGTCCTGGGTGTTCATTGGAGGGACTGATGTTAAAGCTGAAACTCCAATACTCTGGCCACCTGATGTGAAGAGCTGACTCATTGGAAAAGACCCTGATGCTGGGAAAGATTGAGGGCAGGAGGAGAAGGGGATGACAGAGGATGAGATGGTTGGATGACATCACCAACACAATGGACATGGGTTTGGGTGGACTCCATGAGTTGGTGATGGACAGGGAGGCCTGGCGTGCTGCGGTTCATTGGGTCGCAAAGAGTCGGACACGACTGAGCGACTGAACTGACTGACTGAGCTACAGTAATTACCTCTGCCCAGTAAACTTGTCTTGGGATGAACCGAGGAACGACACGAAGGACGAAACCTCTCCCCTAAGACGACTTTGGGGTTAGGATTATCACAGAATCCTGGTAAATCAATCGGAAGCAAGGATGTGAGCGGCACAGAGATTCAAGAGCAAAGAAAACGAGTACTACCAACTCAGGATGTTAAACGAAGAGGCAGTCGATTAGGCCACTCCTCCAAAAGCATGTTTCACCCGTCCCTGCTTTCTCCATCCATCACCCCCTGAGCCCACCACCCTCACCACACCGGATCCCATCCTATCGATCCACTAACTCTCCATCTCCTAGTCCAAGTCTACCTTGACAGTCTCCAGACTGGCTCCTTCCAGCACCACAATGAGCCTACGGCCTCCGATCTTGCTACCCGCCCCAAGTCGGGGCCGCTTGGGCGCCACAGCATCCCAGTCCTCTTCCTGCTCCGCAGCCCGGCGCTCACGAGGTTGGAATGCACCACTGGGCGCAGCCATCTTGCATCCGGATCGGAAATTGTGTAACGTCCTTAAATTGGCCTCGAGCTCGCCCCAATCTCCAGCTTCCTTCCGTCTGCCATTTCGAAAGTGGGCGCTCGGAAATGGAGACAGCTCGAGGTCTAGCGCTCGCGAAGCCTCTCTGGGAGGGCAGGGTTCCAGAAAGGGGCTGGACTTCCGGATGCGTACTTCCTGTGCGTCCAGCTCCGGTCCGCCGTTGGCTGCGGGGAGGGTTTAGAAAGGAGCGCACTTCCGGTGCCCTTTCTCCCGCGAGCACCTGGGGCCCGGACCCTCGTGTAAAGGGTGCCATCCTTAAGCGGGAGCGCGGTAGAGACGGGCCGGCACCCCCTTCTTACTACTGGTGCCGCCGGCCTCAGGACGGAACATGGCCCAGAACTTGAAGGACTTAGCGGGCCGGCTGCCCTCCGGGCCGCGGGGCATGGGCACGGCGCTGAAGCTACTGCTGGGGGCCGGCGCCGTGGCCTACGGTATCCGCGAATCGGTGTTCACCGGTGAGCAACCTGCGCCCGCTCTCCGGACTCCCGCCAACCTTCCCTGGACCCCTTCCCAGCCCCAGCCCCACCGAGGCCCCGCGCTCACCCAGCCCCTCACCCCGCCCCACCAGAAGCTGACACGTACTCTGAGCCCGGCCTGGACTGACTCCCACCCCTCTCCCTGCAGTGGAAGGAGGGCACAGAGCCATTTTCTTTAATCGGATCGGAGGCGTGCAGCAGGACACCATTCTGGCCGAGGGCCTTCACTTCAGGTAATGGCGGGCAGAACTGACTGACCCTGACCCATCACCCTTGAACGTCGACCCACCAGTACCTGTAGTAAGACTGACAGCGAGATTCAGCGCTGCCTTTTCCCCTTCTCACCCCATCTCCCCGAACAGTGGTGCTGCCCAAATCTCCAGCAGCACATACTGTTGTTTTCTGAAGGGAGAAGACAGTTTCTCCTTGACCGTGGTCATTAAGAGGAGAAGCAGGTCAAGAAACACGTGGTGAAGGAAAACCAGGCAGAACTAGTGAAATCGCAGCTTCCTAACCCCTATCCCTGTTCCCTTCCCTCCAGGATCCCCTGGTTCCAGTACCCCATCATCTACGACATTCGGGCCAGACCCCGAAAAATTTCCTCCCCCACAGGCTCCAAAGGTAGGTCTGGGCAGTGGGACATCCCTGACACTAAACACGGGAGCCTGGTCAGAGACTGGGGAAGATGGTAGTGTCAGATCTCTTGGGCTTTGGCTTCCATTTCTGCAAACAAGGTGTAATAAAAGCACCTGCTCCAGGGATTAAAGCAGTACATTCTGGACATGCTGTGCATTTGCTCGTTTTCAAGTGTTCCTCCCCCTAGTGTAAACTCAGTAAGAGCATTGTTTGTCTTTTGTCTTATTCACTACCTAGGTCAAAGCCTCGCTTTAAAACCTTTCTTTAACTGTTTGATTTATTAATCTACTGGTACATTCTGTTCTGGGGAAACTTGGTCTCACCTATTCCCTCCTAGACCATTCACAGATGTGCCTTTGAGATTCCCCAGATCAACCCTTACACAGACACACACACACACACACACACACACACACACACAATGAGGCAAGTAGCTCACCTGTAATGTACTTTTTTGCGTTATCTTCAGTGAAGGTTTCTTAAATTCCCAAAACCCTAGGCCTTAAAAGTAAAGTATCCACAAAACAGTCTTTGTTCCCAAGTCCTTACTGTCTAGTTCAGGAGACTGGTGATAACGATACAATGTAACAACTTACAGTGAAGCCTCAAAAATAAAAGAAAGCTTTTCTGGAGGAGAGGCCATGGGTAGAGAAGATTTGACCATGGACAAGTATGCACTTGGCCTATGCTGAGTCACCTCTCGTCAGCCTCCTTACTCTCCGCCCAAGGCCGTTCTGGGCCACAGGGCATTGCCCTAGGTAGCCAGAGAAGCACGCACAGGAGAAAATGCCTAGGCAGGGCGGCTTTGCCGAGAGGCCAGGTGAGCCCCCATAGCCTCGCCCAGCCACTGCTGACCTCTTTCTTAGACCTGCAGATGGTGAACATCTCCCTGCGGGTGCTGTCCCGACCCAATGCCATGGAGCTGCCCAGCATGTACCAGCGCCTGGGGCTGGACTACGAGGAGCGAGTGTTGCCGTCCATTGTCAACGAGGTGCTCAAGAGCGTGGTGGCCAAGTTCAACGCCTCCCAGCTGATCACCCAGCGGGCCCAGGTCTGACTCCAGCTCCCCTTCCCTCCCACAGCATCAGCATTTCCCTCCGAAGCCACGTGGACGAGCTTTTAGGAAAGGCAGCCCATTAGGAAAGGACTGTAACCTGAGGTCCCATACACCCAAAAAGCCATGCTGATGGCCAGTGTGGGGAACGAGGGCCAGGCCTGGTTAGTGTCAGGCAGGGAGGGAGAACCGTGGTCTAGACCCGCACACACGGTTTTGGAAAGAGTGGAGCTTAGGAGTCCGTGTGACCGAGGCCTCTCCAGCTTTGCGGGCTCAGTGAGGAAGTCGGAGAGCCTCAGTGTGCCCCTGCGGTGTTCTGGAGAGCTGGGATTCCCGTGGTCACGGCAGCACGCCTTCCTTTCAGTTCTCCGGCCCCCTCAATGCCCCTCTCCCGTCCGCCCCCGCCCCCGCCCCCCAGGTGTCCTTGCTGATCCGACGGGAGCTGACCGAGAGGGCCAAGGACTTCAGCCTCATCTTGGACGATGTAGCCATCACCGAGCTGAGCTTCAGCCGCGAGTACACGGCCGCTGTGGAAGCCAAACAAGTGGGTGAGTCAAGCGAGGGCGTCCAAGGAAGCAGGCAGGCGCGACGGTGTTCCCGGTGCCTCGCGTCCCCGTGACCCCAATTCTCTCCCGCCACAGCCCAGCAGGAGGCCCAGCGCGCACAGTTTCTGGTGGAGAAGGCAAAGCAGGAACAGCGGCAGAAGATCGTGCAGGCGGAGGGTGAGGCCGAGGCGGCGCGGATGATATCCTTCCACAGAAGCGCTCCCAGCGCGGCCCCTCCCCTGTAGGCTGGCTGATGAGACTTAAGGCGAATGCGACCTGTGCCCTTCGACCCCTGGGGGCGGGGGCTTCGAGTGGGATCTGAGCTTGGTGGGGCACCCCAAGGCTGGCTCCCCGCCATGAGGCAGATCAACAGCACGGCTGGCCTCGCCTCCACGTCCGCTGCTGCCTCCAGTTCCCGGCAGCTGCCTGCAGGGAGGCCGACAGGTGGGGCTGGACACGAGCCACGTGAGCGCAACCTTGGATCTGACAGCCCAGGGGAGGGCCGAGGGGAGGAAGTAGGCAGGACCGGACCCGATTGAGATCTGGCCTCTTGTGGCCCCTTAACTGCATCCTGCTCACTTGGGAGAGGCCCTGAGCAAGAACCCAGGTTATATCAAGCTGCGCAAGATCCGGGCAGCCCAGAACATCTCCAAGACGGTGAGTGTGCACACTTGAAGGGAGGGAAGTAGAGTCTTCCTTGTTTAGATTTCTGTTCAAATTGGCTTGTCTGATACTCTGTCTCTCATCAAAAATTACTCCCCTGGGCTCCCCTGACCTTTTGTTCATGCCTTTTGTGGACCTAACCCGTCGTCATTGGTCGTTGCTTTGGATCCCTGAAAGAGCACAGAAACCAGGGCGCTCATCCTGGCGTCCCTGTTCTAAACCCCAGGTGTTGCGTCAGTGGTTATTAAATTGCAGGGGTAGGAATCAAGGTCTTTTTTGCCTGGTGCAAACATTTGTCTCGTTTCCTGCCCTGTAGATCGCCACCTCACAGAATCGTATCTATCTCACTGCTGACAACCTCGTGCTCAATCTACAGGATGAAAGTTTCACCCGGTGAGAGACAGGGCCTTCACCTGGCTCCTCCACACAGATCAGGGGCCTGAGTCTGGCTGCTCGGGTTCTAGAACCTGTTACTAGCCTACTCATATGACCCTGGATCAAAGTTAGAAAAGTGGGTGGTTGATAATTCCAACCTTGAGTCTCACAGGATTGATTTTATGAGATCAAAAAAGATTGTTCGTTTAAAAAGTGCTTTAATTGTAAAGTTCCCTTTAACCAAAAAGCAGTGAAAGATGATATTCAGTCCTTGTCCTGGGGAGCTGCTCTGGGGCACCGAAGCATGCTAGGAAGACAGAGATGAGACCTGGCAGTGGCTGAGGGAGCAACTCTCTTCCTTCCCAGAGCCCGAGACTCCGGCTTCCAGCAGGCTTGCCTTTTTCTCTTGGGAGGGAAGAGGGGTTAGAGCTGGATGGGGCCTGAAACTTGTCAATCACATGTACCTTTCTTTTGTCTTTCTGTGTTTCCTGTTCATGTGGTGACCTGGTGTCCACAGGGGAAGGTAAGTAGTGGACAAAACCTTGTTGCTATGGGGTTTATCTCCCAGTACCTGCCTTTCCCCCACCAGCTCCCCTTTCTCACCTTCCCACCCACACACCCTTGGCCGGGGAGGAGGGGGTGGCCTGAGATGCTCTGCCTCTCACAGGGTGTTCCCTAATCATGTCACCATCTGTCTCATTTCCACAGTGACAGCCTCATCAAGGGTAAGAAATGAGCCTGGTGACCAAGAACTCTGCCTCCAGGGAGGGAGTGGAACTGTTTCTGCCCTGGTGTTTGAGGAGGAACCTTGGGGCCCACCCCACCCCCACCCCGCTATCATGAGATGGTACCTCTGCATCGCTCCTCCCAACCCTTCTGATGAACAAAGACTGAGCGCTTCTGGGGCAATGACTTTCCTCCCTGTGTTGGCCAGGGGTTTTGGGACAGTGTGATTTCTCAGTGATTTGCTACTGTGTTGATTCCTCCCTCGTGGTCCGGAGGTGATAACCACCACCCCAGGAATTCTCAATAAATTTTTATTACTGAAGCTGAAGTCAAAGCCTCCTGGTGTTTGAATGAGGTCGGGAAGGCACGCATGGGGAAGCAAACATGCGCACGCGCACACCGCGCCCTCCCGGGTCCTTCTCCGTCTCTGCCAGCAGAGGGCACGAGGACGCTGGCGGGGGCAGGTCGGGAGAGCCAGGCCACCTGCTCTCACCCTGTAAGCCCGCAGAGCAGGAATCAAAACAGGACCAGGGTGGGAACCGCGGGCCTTGGGGTCGGGGCCCAGCTGCACTCCCCGCCCCGCCCTCCTAAACCGCATCTCCCCTTTGTTTACCAACATCTCCTTTTCTAAGGCCGGAGCAGCTGTGGCTTTGCTGAGCTAGACCAAAAATCTGATGATCCCAACGGGAACTGCTTCCTTGGTAACAGGGGTCCACGCAACTACGGGGAGACCACTTGAGCACGGGGTTACGTGCTCAAACCCCCGCCCTGAGAATCATGTCACCTGCCCAGGCTGCCCGCACTTCTCAGCCAGGGCTTGCCCTCTGGAGGTGGGCTTCACTCCCACAGCCCTGCCCCCACCCCCACCCTCCAACCCGCAGACCAGGCGCCTCCTTCCTCGATGCTGCCCTCACTGAGTGGGCAGAAAAAGGAGCCCACTAGCTGTGCCCACGTGCCACCTCACTCGTGTCCCATCCCTTGTATTAAGGGAGACAGGGAAGAGTGGGAACCGGAGGATGGCCGGCACCTGGGGCAGCAGTGTGTGCACAAGTCAGGGAGGTCCTGATGACGGGGTTAGAGCCGGGGCTCACCCTCAGCTGCTTCTCGGCTTCTGAAGAAATTAGATTAACTGCCCCCTGCTCACTGTCATGAAAGGGACAGGGAGACAGGGAGACAAAGCCCTAAGCAGCTGGGAGCTCCAGGGGAGAGGTGAATGAGCCAGAGTCCGGTCCACGCTTTCATTTCCCTCACATCCCCGAGGCAGGAAGGGGATGGAAGTGCCCAGAGAACCAGCGATGTGTCCAGATCCCCTGGGGCTCTGAGGCAGCCATTTTGATTCCTCCTATTGTTTCCTTTCCTAGTGACTTCCCCATCTCCCCAAGGGTAAAGGTCAGAGGTTGCTGGTCCGGAGGCCTCCGTAGTCTTCAGGCCTCCCTGAAGGTCATTGCCGAGGGCACCAGCCGGGGGCCATCTTTACCAGACAGTGTTAGGAGCTTCACCATTAGACCATCCAACACTGTGCTGGAAGATGGACCCAGAGCCGGTCACAGACATCCAGGCTAGAGCTGGCCAGTCTCTCCAGGGACCCTGGCGGCGGACCAGCTGAGGTCTCTTGAAGGTCTTCGAGCCGATCCTAAACTCCAGTTCAGCTGTGGGTCCTAGACCCTCCAGATGACAAATCTCACTGGGTTGGGGGAGGGGCTGGGGCCACTGTGTCCCTTCTGTGGGCAGCCAGCCAGCCAAGAGCCACCTCTCTTGAGGCACCCTCCGCTCAAGAAGAGGGGGCCTCCAGGGCTGGGGCAGGGGGTTTGGGAGTGGGGACGCCAGCAGCTGTGCGCAGGGAGCCCCTGAGGCGGTGGACGTCGCTGGCACTGAGACAGGGGCCTCCATCATTACCCGGCAGTATTAGAGACTCCCAACCAGCACCCAAACACTGCTGGGTAAGACGAGGGCCCCCACCCCGCCACCCATCCAGAGCCAGTCCTAGGCCCAGGCCCCCATCCCCCACCACTGGCGTCCCTGGGGACACTTCCGGGTGAGCCTGCAGCGGCCACCAGCCCCACCCTGGGTTGTTGATCCACTGAGGCCCAAGCAGAACTTCGGAAGCCCCCAGACCATCTCTTCTCCACCCGGAGCCCCTACCCCACCACCCCCAAAGCCAGTCTCTGCCCTAACACATCAGCTCCGTGCCCTCAAACCCCCTCAGCAGTCCCTAGCCTGGCCCCAGGACACCCTCCCGGTGGTCTTTACCTGTCACCAGGCCGCCTGGCCCCCAAAGAGCATGGGCCACGGAAAGCAAGGGGAATCAAGGCCTAGGATTCAAGGCCTCGGAGCCGCCCTGGCTCCACTCTTCCTTCTTCCTTCTCTCCTGCCGGGCAGCGCAGGCTCCTCACCTGGGCCCCGCCCGCCGCCCCTGCGCACAGGTGTGTCTGCCCGCCATAGGCTGCACCCCGCTGCCTTAACCCCTTCCTTCCCAGTGCCAGCTGCAGGCACCTCCTCCGAGGCCTAGTCACCCCACCGGAGGCCCCCAGCCTTTGCCGCAGTCTCTCCTCTGCTACCTGCCTCCTTGGATCCGGGGCCCAGGCCAGGGAGGCCTTGTCACCAGAGGAACAAAGGACAGGACTGCCTTTGAGCCCCTTCTCCTTCCTCCTTGGGCCTCACCCCACAGCCGCTCCTGCCCCCCCCCCACCCCCGCCAGTCCTTTCCCCTGAGTCCTCTGCCAGAGATCCTGAGGTCAGAGGGGACTCAGCTCTGCAGGGACTGGGTTCGACCCCCGCCCAGAACATCCCGGCCTGCGGAGGGCAGGGGGGTCTCTGAGGGGCACCTCCCTGTCCTCACCCCTAGTGTTGGGGCCTCTGCCAAGAGTCCCGAGTTCCTGGCCAGAAACCTCTGCACTGACCCAGACAATTGGAGTTCTGAGGGCTTCTGCAGCCCTGGCTGCAGTCCCCCACTCCACTCTTCAGAAGGACCAGGCACCTCACCAGGCAGAGCCACCCCTGGACCCACCCCTGGACCCACCTCGAAGCCCAGGAGAAGCCAAGTCCCAGCCTCCGGCAATTAGCCCAGGGCGGTTCGAGGGGTGGGACCTGCCTTTCTTTTGTGCAGCTCGGCTGGGATGAAAGGGTTGCTGGGAGAGGGGCCCTGAGGCCCACAGGTGATGCTCCACCCTCGCACCCCCTGGAGGGTGACAGCTCCAGGGAGCTGAGCTGCCTGCGGAATTGCCCAATCCCAGCTCTCGGCCCCCACCCTTGTCTGTGTGCCTGCTAAGCTGCTTCAGTGGTGTCCCACTCTTTTGTTGCCTGCCAGGCCCCTCTGTCCATGAGATTCTCCAGGCAGGAATACCGGAGTGGGTTGCCATGCCCTCCTCCAGGGGATCTTCCCGACCCAGGGATCGAACCCAAGTCTCTTATGTCTCCTGCACTGGCAGCTTGGGTTCTTTACCACCTGGGAAGCCCACCTTGTTTGCTTCCTTCTTAATTCTTGTCTACTTATTCTCTGTTTGTGGACTGTTTCTGGGTCTGCCTTTCCCACCAGTCTCATCAATTCCACAATGACAGGAACAATCGGATCCACCATCTCGCCCCACCACTGCTCCAGTGCTGGGGACGTGGGGACACTCAATACAGAAAGTGTCCGCTGAGCAAAATACCCACCCAGTCTCAGCCGGCCCAGCGGCAGGGAACCGGGCATTACCAAGTGGGGCTCTCTCAGGCTCAACTCCCCAGGAGACCAGCACTTTCAATCAACATAAAGCCTTAACACGAAGCAGGACTCATTGTTGTCCACTGCGGACACACAGAAAGTGATCAAAAATAAAACTAGGGAAGCCTGGTGGCTCAGTGGTGAAGAATCCGCCTGCCAATGCAATGGACACAGGTTTGATCCCTGGACCAGGAAAATCCTACACGCCATGGGGCAACTAAGCCCATGTGCCACAACTACTGAGCCTGTGCTCTAGAGCCCAGGAGCTGAAGTTACTGCGCTCACACAGTGCAAACGCTTTAGGGCCCATGTCCCACAACAAGACTGTCACAGTGAGAAGCCCACACATCTCAACTAGAGAGTAACCCCCACTCGCCACAACTAGAGAAAACCCCTAGCAGCGCTGAAGACCCAGCACAACCAGACAGCAAATACATTCGTTTAAAAACTAAGACTCTGACCAAGAGCCTAAAGGTAGCAGCGGCCCCAGGAAGGGAGGAGCCAGGCGGTCCTGAGAGCACCAGGCGTCCAGAGGGCAGGGACGGCAGGCAGATTGGCTCTGGGCCTGTGCTAAATGGCCTTGATCCATCTTCTTGGTGCTTGGACCCAGAAGTCAGGCCAGAGAATGTGGTTGTGTCCCCCTCGGCGTGACCCCGGCTGCATTTCCAGGAATGCAGGCTCTGGGGCCCAACGGCCTGAGTTAAAATCTTAGTTTCACTGCTCAACAGTCCTGTGGCCTCGAGCAAGTTATTTAATCTCTCTGTGTCTCAGTTTGTCCCACTGTAAAATTGGAATGATACAGGTACCTCGGTTCAATACTGTTAGTCTTGGTTTTGTTCTTTTTTGGGGGGGTCCTGTTTTTTACATTTTTTTTGGCCACGCCACATGACCTGTAGGATCTTAGTTCCCTGACCAGGGACCTAACCTGTACCTCTTGCACTGGAAGCTCGGAGTCTTAACCACTGGCCCACCAGGGAAGTCCACAATGCTTTTAGTCTCTTAAACCGTACCCAACACATGCCAAGAGTGTAATGAATGGGGATTTCCCTGGTGGTTCAGTGGTTAAGACTTCATACTTCCATGGCACGGGGGCCCAGGTTCCATCCCTGGTCGAGGATGTAGATCTCACTTGCTGCAAGTAAGAGTTCACCTGATGCAATTAAAGATTCGTCATGCTCCAACTAAGACCCAGTGCAATCCAATAAATACAATGTGTTAAAAAAAAATTGTGATGAGTTATTGTTGCCAGTTATATCATCATCCCTGATCTCAGTGATCTTCACCCACCCTGGCAGGACCACCCTCCACTTTAAAGAAAGGGAAGAGGCAGCCAGACCTGGCCCGTGCTCACACTCGCCTGTTAAACTGTGAAGGCTCCCTGCCTGCCTCCCCCTCCCGCCAGGCACACAGAGTTAGAGACCCACACACAGTGACCTAGAGGCTTTATTTACACGAGGAGACCAGCCTGCCCCACCTGGGGCCTTGCTGGGCTATATACAGGATCCCAGGAGAGGGAGGTGGGGACACGGTCTTTTAAATTACAATAGAATGGGGAGGGTGTTGCTCCAAGGTTCAGGCTGTGGGTCATCCACTGGAGGCCTCTGAAGAGACGGGGCTGAGGCTGCAAAGGGAAGGGAGGAAAGGATAAGGCGGGGCTGGACCTGGAGTCGGGGACAAGACGCAGGTCTGGTGCGGTTGGTAAGGCAGGGTGAGGCCACAGCTGCCCCCTCTATCCAGGGCAGAAAGACCAGCTGGGAAGCCCCAGGGACAGGCCAGGGAAGGGCCATACCATGGCCGCCCCAGGACAGGCCGGCTCACTTCCTCTTCAGGGAGCCCTTGTTCTTCTCCTTGTCCGCTGACCGCTGTTTCTTCACCTTCTCCTCCTTCTTGTTCTTACTGTGCACATTCTCATACACATCCTCCTTGTGTCTGCAGGGTGGGGCCAGTGGGTCAGGAGATAGGGGCAGGGTTCCCCAGCACAAGCCTGGGGTGACATGGGGTCACCCCATCTCACAGGTGAGCAAACTGAGGCCAGGAAAGCGAGGATGCCAGCCCTGACAGCGTCCTGACACTAGACTAGGAGCTCCTCAGGGCAAAGGCTCCATCTCACACATCAGTATACGCAGCTCAGGCCCCACGTGGAAGGGCACTCAGGAGACACTTGTGAATACACGTTGTAAGAACCAAGCTTATACTTGAACCCAAACCTCCCTGAAAGGAAGTTTGGGCTAGGCAGGGGCCACTCACTTAGAGGAGGTGCGGGAGGCCTTGGCGTGGGCGTTCTTCATGGCTGGCGGGTAGGTGATGTTCCCGTATTCCGATTCCCGGCCCTTCTGGGACTGCAGGGAGAGGTGTGGTGGTAGGCCGGTGGTCCCAGCAGCACCGCATGCAGCCCACTGGCCCCCTCAGCCCAGCCAGGCCCCTGCTCTGCCCGCACCTGCATGACCTCCAACTTCTTCTTGGTGGTCTCGATGAACTGGGCGATGGCCACGTAGATGAACTTGTACTGTGCCTCCGTCTGCACCATGCCCGAGCGCTGGGCCCGCACCATCTGGATGGTCTTCTGGATGTCGATGTCACAGTCCAGGCCTGGCCGAGAGGGCAGCCGGATGTCAGGCCCCGAGCAGAGGCGGAGGCGGGGGGCTGCTCGCCCACCAGACCCAGCGTCCCCCACCAGTCACCCTCACCCTTGGTGGAGATGCTCTCCATGAGCATGTCGATGACAATGATGGTGCCCGTGCGGCCGATGCCGGCGCTGGGGAGAGAAGGGGCGCGTGAGAGGCCCAGCCCATGTAGGTGGGGAACCAGTGGCTCAAACGGGGCCGGCAGGGGCGGGGCTTAGGGAAAGGGCAGTGATACAAGCTGCAGGAACCTGGCTGGGTCAGTGCAGTGGGGGTGGGGCAGGCAGGGCAGGGGTTTGCCCAACTCTGCACCCATACTCATCCCTCCAGCCAAGGGATTTGGGGAGAGAGCCTTGCACACTAGTGCTAAGACGCTGCTCCCCGATGCCCATCCCAGTACTTCCCAGCCCCTCCGCCTGCTTCCACTTCTCCCTCTTCCCCCCACTACCCCAGGAGACCTGGGACTCCATCCCACCTGTCCTGCCTACTACCCTGACACCCTGGCCTCCCCGGCCCTCTCCCACAGCTTTGGCTCGAGCCAGGCTGCCCTCCTTGCATGAGGACCATCTTTCCATAAGGCTGCATCTCCCTTTTTCTTCAGATCCTGACAACAGGATGAGGACAGTTCATCCGCCTGCTGGCCACGAGGCATCTGGGCTCAGGAGACTTGGGGGAGCAGCTAACAGGAGGTCTCCCTTCCTCCCCACCCTCTGCTGCCACCCCCTGGGCACACAGACCCCAGTAGCCTCAAGACCGCACAGAGACCCCAGTTTCACCTCCACCACTAGGCCAGTCAGGCCGATGCCCCAAGTCACACTGTCTAATTTCAAACCCAGATTGTTAAAAATAACACCCTCTCACCCACTTCCTTCCTGTAACGTCTAAATTAAGGCCATGGGGATTTCAAGAAGGTGGGGGGGGGGGGCCACGGGCAGCTGGGTCATTCTTGGCGATGGGCCTGTCCCTGGAGGTAGAGTCCCTGAGACAGACGTGGGGGGTACATCCAGGCTCAGCCCACACAGCCCTGCCCCAGGACACACAAGAGCTGGTGGGCAGAAGGAGGAAGTCCTGGTCCTCAAAGCCTGGGTCACATGGAGGGAGCAGGAAGGGAAGGGAAGGAGACAGACCCCCGTCCCCCCATGGGAGATATCAAAACATGAATGACCCCCCCCTTCTGGAGCATTTACTGTACTCCAGACACAGTGAGAGGGTCTCACGTTCACCACAGCCCCATGAAACACTGACTTTACAGATAAGGAACCTGAGGATCAGAGACGTGAAGTCATTTGTCTGAGATCACACAGCCAGGGAGTGGAGGAGCTGGAATTTACAGAAGCTACATCTGTCCAGTAACCCCTGCCTACCCCCTCCCATCCACCCAGGCCAGGCGACCTGCTGGGGCCCCTGCTGCTCATTGCTCCCTCAGCTCCCCAGCTTAGCAGGGTCTCCCGAACATGAACATGGGGAGCTCCAGTGGACCTAGTGGTGCCTGAGCCGAGGGGCTGAGCTGGGGGCACTGGCAGGAAGGGAGAAATAGGAGCGGCATGAAGAGGCCTCAGCACCCCTCCCCCTTATGGCTGCAGATGGTAAAGAGAAGAGTTGGGGAGCCACGCCGACCCCGGGGAGAAACACCGTGGGTAGGCATGTGTGAAGAAACAGTAGTGACCTGGACCTGCATCTACCGTGAGCCCTGCTCCAGGTTCTCCCCGTGGACCAGCAGTGACCTGACCAGAGGCTTGACCCATTTCCTCATTCTCACATGGCAGGTTGAACTAGACTGGACCAGACGCTACGCCTCTATGGAGACTCCCCATGCCAGGCATGGGCTCAAGCCATGGGCTTGGTTCAAGCTAAGTTCCACCCATAGGTCTGGAAGCTATCAGGGAACCCAGAAGAGGTGGAGGGCCCGGGAGGCTTTAAATGCATTCACGTGTAATTTGCTTACAACAGTGCAGGGCGCTTGGCAGTACTCACTTGCCAGCTACTACTTGGATTATTATCACCAGTATCATATCATTGTCACTCTCACCTGCAGTGCACGATGATGGGCCCTGCATGAGGCAGACTCTCCTGCCGCTGGTTGATCTGGTCCAGGAAGCTGAGAACACCCCCAGGCTCGCTGGGGACCCCATGATCAGGCCAGCTCAGATACTGGTAGTGCCAAATCTCCCGAATCAGGTTCCCCTGGGTGGAGGACATAGGGTCAATGTGCCCTGCGTGGCTTCATTCTACCAAACCCAGGAGAACAAGCGTGAGCAGGGCCCCCATCCTGGGGCAGGAGCAGGGGACACTCACATTTTCCAGTGGGGAGACCTGTAAGTTTCGGAGTTTGTACTCAGCTGTGTCGTGTTCCCCACAATTGGTTACAGTATAGGGTCCATAAACACGCTGACTACCCACTTCTGGCCAGTATGGAACACATTTGTTCTGAAAAGAGAGGGTGGGGAGGGATGTAAGGCACAGAGGCAGGGCCTGAATGCCCAGTGCTGGCCCCGCAGCATCTGATGGATGAATGGGTGAACTGGCCAAGAGTCAGAGGCTTAGGTCTTGGCTCAGCATGCTCCAGGTGGTGAGACCTGGCCAGCCGCTCAACAAGTCATTCCGCACATGCTGGCCGGTACAGACCTCGCACCTGAAGCTGCGCCAACCAGACTGGAGTGCCAGACACAAGTAAGACACAGCCCGGTGCGCCAGTGCCTCCAGAAGCTCACAGAGAGAAGGGTGAGCCAGGGAACTGAGCCACTGAGGAGCCCGGGGTAAGGGGGTGCAGGCAGAGACTAATTCTCCCTCTAGGTAATGGAGGAAATCAAGGATGCATTCACAGAGGAGGGAACATGTGAGCCGGGTCTTTAAAAAAAAAGAGGTGTCTGTCGAGCAGAGATAGGGAGGAGAGAGGAAGTCACTTCCTAGGAGAAATGAGCTCCTGCAGAGGCACAGAAACCTGAAGGAGCCTGGCAGGTCGGAGGTGAGGGCTGGAGGGCAGCCACCAGGCCTGAGCACCAGGGTCCTCGGGGGGACAGCCTGATGCAGAGGTCACGCACCTCTGCACAGGTCACAGCCACTCCAGGGCAGAAGGTGCCGTGCAAGGGGGCAGCCTGCCCATGAGGTGAGAGTTTGGGGCCAACTTCAGAGACAGTAATGAGGCTGAGTGGAGAGGAGGGGTTACTACCCCAAGGGGGATGGCAGGCACGGGGTGGGGGGACACTTAAGGGATGGAGGCCTCTGGAAATCTGGGTCTGGTGGTCAGGGGAGTCCCAGATAGGAAGCAGAGACCCAGGAGTCATCATGTACTCAGATTTCTGCCTCAGGTCCCCAAGGAGGTCGGGCCCTTGCCCTCTGAGGTGCCCCTAAGTGTCTCTCCAGCTTAATGGGAGTGGAGCAGTCCTGGGGGTGGGGGCTGCGTGGGGCTCAGCCTACCCGGCCCTTCTCCACCTCCCGGGTGGTCATGACAATGACGCAGGTGTTCTCCTGCCACACCATCTGCCAGAAGTCGTTGACCGTGGCCTCCAGGCAGCCCTGGCTGGCGATGTAGGTCTTAGCGTTCTCATCAGGACCTAGCAGCTGGTTCTGGACAGAGTGCAGAGATGAGCAGGGCTGTGAGCCCCTCATCCACCCACCCACTCACCCATGGCAACAGCTCTGGCTTCACCCAATGTCTCTGGACCCAACATCCCCAGGAGCCGGGGTCCATTTCCCGCGCCCTTCCCACCGTGACCGGCGAGCACACCGACCTTCACGTAGTTGGCATTAATGTAGTCAGACCCAGGGATGTTACTGTCGCGTCCCTGCAGGACCACTCGACTGTGGTCAACTGGGAGTGGGCAGAAAGGAAGCAAGAAGGGCCTGGGTCAGAAACCTTTCTTGAGCTCCCAGGCCATCCTTGTCTAGAAGCCCTTCGGGCAGGCCGGGGTGGGGCACACACATGGGTTGAGGGATCTCAACCCGTGTGGGCTGGAGGTTTCAGAGGAAGAACGAACGTGGTGGGGTGGGGTATGAGGGGATCCTCTGGGGGCCTGGAAGGAGGGGGGATTCCCTTGCGGGTGGGGTCCCTCATAGAAGCTGGTGAAGGGGACCGTCTGCGATGGGGGGAGGTCAGCTAGGGGAGAGGAACCTCCTGGGCGGTGGACGCTGCCTGAGCTGGGGGCGGGCTGGAGGCTGCCCAGGGTGCTCACACGGAAGGATGTTCTTGTAACGGTTCTTGCTCTTGTTTTCTGGCCGCTGCCCTTCCAGCCGCTGGTGCAAGTTTTTCACCTCTTGCTTCTGCAGACTCTGTGGGAGGAGTCGGGGAAATGGAGCCTCAGGCCCGGGAGCAGGGCATCCA